>NC_044321.2:93447986-94130985 GCF_007474595.2 Lynx canadensis
CTCGCATGGTATTCCTCTGACTTATCTTACCTTAGCATGATACCCATAAGGTCCAGCCATGTTGTTTCAAATGGTAAGATTTCACTCTTTTTATTGCTGTATATATGTGTGTGTGTGTGTGTGTGAGTGTGTGTATATGTGTGTGTGTGTATGTATGTGTGTGTGTGTATATATATATATCTCACATCTTCTTTACCCAGTCATCCACTGATAGACATTTAGGTTGTTTTATGTCTTGGTGCAGTGAGTATGAGGGCTCAGATATCCCTTTGAAATAATCGATTATATTTCCTTTGGATGTATATGCAGACATGAGATTCCTGGATCGTATGGCTGTTTTGTTTTCAAATTTTTTGAGGCACCTCCATACTGTTCAGTTCTAATGATTTACATTTCCACTAACAGGCACAAGGGTTCAGATTACTTTGACTGGGGTCTTTGGTGGATCCACACAGATTTTGGGATTGTGTTTTCCATCACCGTGAAAAATCTTGGAATTTTGAAAGGATCGCGCTGGATCTGTAGGTGACTTTGAGTCGTATGGACATGTTGACATTATTAAGTATCCCGGTCTAGAAACATGAGATATGTTTCCAAATATTTTCCGTCTTCAGCTTTTTAAATCAATGTCTTAGAGGTCTCCGTGTGTACAAAGCTTTCAGCTCCTTGGCGAAATCTATTCTTAAGGATTGTATTGTTTTTGATGCCATTGTAAATGAGATAATTTTTCTTCTTTTTATTGAGGTATAATTTGCATATGACATTGTATTAGTTTTAAGTGTACAGCATGATGATTTGGTATGTTTATATATTGCAAAACGATTACCATAGTAAGTTTCGTTCACATTCATCACTGTGCATAGTTACAATTTTTCTTCTTGGGATGAGAATTTTTAAGATCTACTTTGATAGCAGCTTTCAAATAGGTAACATGGTCTTAAGTACTGTCACCATGCTGCCCGTTCCATTCCAGACTTATTTATCTCCTAACTAGAAGTTAGGATTAGTTCTGCTTGCGTGCATGCATTCTGTCCTTGGTCAAGATCTGAAAGAGGCATGTTTATTTCATCTTTCTTCTTTGACTTCTGCTTCATAAAAATGTGTTTTTATATCCTAATGAGAATAATAAGTAAAAGAAATGAACTGTTTTCTCTATTAAGTAACTTTTAGAAGTAGAAGTGTGTTTCTCATTTTTTTTTAGGTTTATTTTGAGAGAGGGAGAGAGAGAGAGAGAGAGAGGGATGGGCAGAGAGAAGGAGAGAGAGAGAGAGAGAGAGAGAGAGAGAATCCGAAGCAGGCTCCAGGCTCCAAGCTGTCAGCACAGAGTCTGCTGTGGGGCTCGAACTCAAGAACCATGAGATCATGACCTGAGCTGAGATCAAGAGTCGGACGCTTAACCGACTGAGCCACCCAGGTGTCCCTGAGGTGTGTTTCTTTTTAAACTAACCATAGGGTTCACTTTTTCAGGTACTAGAAGGGTTTTTTTTTTATAGTCCCTTTATTAGATTGGGGTAGTTTTTTACTTGGGTTAGCTCTGCTGAAATTACTTTCCCCTTCTCAATTTCCATGTAGGTAACTCTGCCAAACCGTTAAAAAAAAAATACCACAGGGTCACACCCCTTTTAACCACTTAACAAATTGGCAAAGTATCACATGGTGAAACACTATAGGTGTGGAAAATGGTTGTGCACATATCCCTTCGGAGTGCTTCCTTATTTGTAGAAAAGGAAAACTGAAATTCCAGTCTCTCGTTGGTGTAAAAAAAAAAAATACAAAAAAACAAAACAAAAAGCAACAACAAAAAACCAGCTATAGTTAGGCCTTAGCTATGGATGTCCATAGATCCTCTTCTCAGATTTCTTCTTGAGAATAGAGTGTTACACATAGCTTCCGTTCTAAAATCCCATCCTTGTTTCGTCGTCGTATGGCTCCATCCAACTGAGACTTAATTGTCTGCCTTCTGGCGGGGAATGGCCACACCATGGTGCCCTGGCAATCTCGCAGGCATCTAGGTAGGCCACGCCAGCAAAGGCTTATACCGGAGTTGGAACTCGGTGAGCATCTTGGGTTCCTTCTGGGGTGCTGGAGGATGGGAGGTCTGTGAGTGACTGCCGTCTCCCAGTCGTCTACGGCCCTTCCTGTGAGAGACTGTCATAAAACAATTCCTCCTCACCTCCCACATCCTGAGGAAGTATGGGACTCTCAGACCCGTGCCTTGCAAAATAGGGCTACAGACTCTCAAAGTCGTTAACTGCCGTCTGGAATTGTCTCCTCCACAACACCGTCGTCACGGATACCCTTTCCTTCTTGGTGCGCGAGCCAAAGATTATGGGGAGCTGGCACCTTGGGGTACCCTTCCTTCTGTTCCCTACGTAGGTAATAAAACATCTGAATCTAAAGGTGGCTTTTCGTATCTTGACTGGCTAAATCAGTGCTGCTTTGTCCTCAGCCGTGGCCTGGTTAGGGTTGACGTTGTTTTTAAAAAAGAGGGACGCCTCGGTGGCTCAGTCAGCTAAGCGTCCAACTTCGGCTCAGGTCGTGATCTCACAGTTGGTCAGTTCGAGCACCCGGCAATGGGCTCTGTGCCGACAGCTCGGAGCCTGGAGCCTGCTTCGGATTCTCTCTCCCTCTCTCTCTGCCCCTCCCCCACCTGCACTGTCCTTCTCTGTCTCTCAAAAATGAATACACATTAAAAAAATAAAATAAAAAATAGATTTTATAGTTAGCGAAAATACCTCCAGGGATGTAAGAGTAGGTAGGATGTCGATATAGGTTTCCAGAGCATCTACCAGCTTTCATTTTGCTGAATCTTCATGAAGAGCTGAGCCGAGCTGGGGTCAGAGCGTCAAACTTTACCTCGAACGAGAATCCTTTGCCGTCGATGATTTTATTATGGTAATAATGACAGACAGGACTTATTGAGGACCTACTGCATGCCAGGCATTGTGTTGAGAGACTTGCACGCACGCTCCCCTTTAGTACTCCCAACCTTGTGAGAGGGATTTACTTCTGTGGTCCCCACTTCAAACATAAGGAAATCGAGGTTTTAGTGAGGCTCTGCGATTTGCCGGAAGGCACACGTCTAGTCAATCAAGCTTCGTAGCAGTGACCGCATCAGGGCAAAACTCCGGGTCTTTGTTTCTTTTAATTTTTGTGGTTACTTTGTTAATTGCTTGCTAATTTGTTAATTGTTTCTATCTTATTAAATACATTTTAAACATTTTCATAACGTTTTATTTTTTAAATAACGTAGGGGAGGAAAACTGTTCCTTTATCCCTTCTAAGCTTTTGGCTGAAGCCCCCGTAATGAAGGACAAATTAACAAGAGAAAAACAAGCACAGGTTTATTAACACGAATAACCTCATATATACATGAGTAATACCTAGAGAAAAATGAGTACCTTAAAGAAGTGGCTTATGATGTTGCCTTAAATACCACCGGCAGCTAACGACAAAAAAAGAAAGGGGTGTGTGTGTGTGTGTGTGTGTGTGTGTGTGTGTGTACGCATGTAGGCCAGTTATGCAAAGATAACCAGAAAAAGCATGGTAAACAAGGGTAAGATTTGCCATGCAGATTTAAGTCAATACCTTATCTACTGATAATCTTTTTACTTTATGATTTTTTTAAAGTTTTCTTTTTTATTTATTTTTGAGAAAGATACAAAGAGCAAGTGGGGGAGGGACAAAGACAGAAGGAGACAGAACCCCAAGCAGGCTCCACGCTGTCCGCACTGAGCCCGATGCGGGGCTCGAACTCACGAACTGTGAGACGGTGACCTGAGCCAAAATCAAGAGTTGGATGCTTAACCGACTGAGCCATCCAGGCCCATCCCTTGATAATTTCTTTTCATGAGGTAGTCATCCTTCTGAACTTTAAAAAAAAAAAATTTTTTTTAACGTTTATTTTTGAGCGAAGAAAGACAGAGTGTGAGTGGGGGAGGGGCAGAGAGAGAGGGAGACACGGAGTCCGAAGCGGGCTCCAGGCTCCGAGCTGTCAGCACAGAGCCCGTCGCGGGGCTCGAGCTCGCAAACCACGAGATCATGACCTGAGACCAGGTTGGAAGCTTAACCAACTGAACCCCTCAGGCGCCCCCATCCTTCTGAACTTCTTGAAGAGTAAGAGACCCCCGTACCAATGGAGATTTTCTTTAGAAATGTAAATTTCTCTTCTACAACGGTCATTTCTGCTCTGTTTTCAGAAGTTCTTCTGAGTCTACTGTTTCTCAAAATATTCAGCCCAAGATAATCCTTAGAATAACGGCATATTTGGAGGTGGCATATTCCTCGCCGTTCAGTAACAACTGATACCTTGATATTTTGATTATATAAGGCAATTATCTATGACATCGGCTTCCTATTCCAACCTTGAGAATTATACTTAGGTTTGCAATTGAACAAAATCAATTTTTCGAGCCTGGCGTTGTGAGACTAAACCTTGGATGGCGATGAACTCAGCATGAGTAATGCCCCTTCACGATGACCTGTGTGGCAGGCTAGCTGGCATTCTCTGGCATCAGCCCAGTCTCTTTATTGACTGGGCACCGTTTCAGGGGACCTGCTACAAAGAGTGACGATCAGTGTTTATTATAATCACATGGGCGCCCTGTAATATCCTTTTCCAGAACAGAAACATTGTCATATCTACTATATCATCCTTAGCAAGCTTATAAGTGCGAGGCATATTATAGAATCAGTTCTACAATGAGGACTGAAGCCAAACGCATTTTCAGCCTCTAATTACTGGGGTGGGGGGAGCCTCCATTGAAGAGAACAATTTCATTCGATTCAAATGAAGTTTAAAAAAAATTTTTTTTAACGTTTATTCATTTTTGAGAGGCAGAGAGAGACAGAGCATGAGCTGGGGAAGGGCAGAGAGAGGGGGAGACACAGAATCCGAAGCAGGCTCCAGGCTCTGAGCCGTCAGCACAGAGCCCGATGCGGGGCCTGAACCCACGACCCGTGAGATCGTGACCTGAGCTGACATCAGACGCTCAACTGACTGAGCCACCCAGGAGCCCCAAATGAGGTGTTTTTTTTTTTAATTGAGAAAGAGAGAGAGAGAGAGAGAGGCAGAGAGAGCACCCCAAGCAGGCTCCGTGAGGTCAGCACAGAGCCTGACGTGGGGCTTAAACCCACAAACCGTGAGATCATGACCTGAGCCGAAATCAAGTCGGATACTTAACCAACTGAGGCACACGGGTGCCCCTAAAGGAAGTTTTATTTTATAATACCTCTTGAAAATTGTGGAGCCAGAGGGACATCAGCGACATACAGCTGGGGTGCCTGGAAACCCCTATCCTTCAGTGGCTAACCCAAAGATTTCTATTAGTCAACTGCCACACGAGTCCGTGCAGGGGGCACCTCCCGGCCCATGTCTGCTCCCCATACAGGGCCCAGAAAGGGACATTCGCCCAAACGTGCATTTTGCTCTTCTCCCTGCTGTTCAGGACATGAGTGGGTCCGGTCGTTTGTCAGGCACCCACATCCATTGCATTGAAGTTGAAACTTTAATTTTGATGTAAACTTCAGACAAGTTGAATTAGCACATTTATTTCCTCTCTATCAAGTCTTGCCCCTCACTTGTTCACCCTGCCCAGACAAGCAGAAAAGACTCACTATTTACAAAAGATAATAAGCTGGCAGGGCCAACTCACTGGCTTATCCCGGGTCCCTGAGGTGTCAGTGATGCGTGGTCCTCATCTTCTCAGGGTTCGCTGCCCTTTATAGGAGGCTCTTGGCGAGGAATTGCTTATCCCGCTGAAACGCATCTCCAAAGCACGCTGGCAGGGCGGTTAAGGAGAAAGAATTTTGCAATCCTAGAGATGTGTATTCTCATCTCTGCTAGATCAACCAGCAAGTGCAGACCTTGTCTCAGTCCTGAATTCCTCAGTCTCCTTACCTGTCAAATGGGGATAATGATGTGTTGTATCTCATGTGATGTAAAAGTGATACTCATCGTATCTGGAAAGCAGTAGGGACTAAACATTCATAGGTGTTAGTGCTGTAAATACAATTTTGCCTCTCCATTCCGATTAAGGATGGCAGCATCCATTCCTAAGTAACTGTGGCTCAGTGAGTGGCCGTGATTCTCAAGGGAAATGAGACAACGTCTCATTGCCCCTTTGGCAATTTGAGAAGTCCCTAGAAGGCACTTGTACCCCAATGTTCGTAGCAGCACTTTCAACAGTAGCCAAATGATGGAAAGAGCCTAAATGTCCATCAACTGACGAATGGATAAAGAAGATGTGGTTTATATATACAAGGGAATAGTACTTGGCAGTGAGAAAGAATGAAATCTGGCCATGTGTAGCAACCTGGACAGAACTGGCGAGTGTGATGCTAAGTGAAATAAGTCATACAGAGAAAGACAGATACCCTATGTTTTCGCTCTTATGTGGATCCTGAGAAACTTAACAGAAACCCATGGGGGAGGGGAAGGAAAAAAAAAAAAGAGAGGGAAGGAGGCAAGCCATAAGAGACTCTTAAAAACTGAGAATAAACTGAGGGCTGAGGGGGGGGGGGTGGGAGGGAGGGGAAAGTGGGCGATGGGCATCGAGGAGGGCACCTGTTGGGATGAGCCCTGGGTGTTGTATGGAAACCAATTTGACAAGAAATTACATATTAAAACAAAAAAGTCCCTAGAAAATTCTAAAATGTTCCCCAAAGGAAATTTGCTGCCACGGGGGGGGGGGGGGGGCGGAATCATCGCTTTCACGGTACAATTTTGAGACATTGTGGCCCTGAGGTGGTTTAAATATTTTGAGACCGGGAATTTTGATGTTGCCCTGGGATCGTTGGCTATGTCATTGTTTCTCACAAGGTGTCTGTGGACCAGTCTCGTCAGACTTGCCTAAGAAACTGGTTGAAAAAAAACAACGCAGGTTCCTAACACCCTCCCACTCCAAACCCACTGCTGTGACAGCAACTCTGTAGGTAAAACCCAGGGTTCTATATTTTCCAGAACATGCCCAGGTAGGGCCGTCCTGCACTGAAGTCTGAGAAGCACTGAATGCTTCAGCCGTGTAGTCAGCCTACAGCGAATGCCAGTCTAGAACTTTGGGGGAGGTGATTGCCTTCCATGGGAGTCAACAGAGCAATAAAAATGATACATTTTGCAGAGTTCTTCACTACAGATTTGGGGGAGGGTGGGGAGAAAAATCCCAGGGGAAAAGGCAGTAGCATGTTCTGTTCTCCTCGTATCCAGGGGAGTCACAACATTGTGGGGAGAATCCCTCTGCCGCGGAGGCGAGGCACCCCGTTTACTGTCTCCGTTACTGTTGGGTCTGTTTAGCTATTTTATGCCTCTTTTGAAAAGTATTTGGCCCTTCCCCTGTTGGGCCACAGCTTAGGCAAAATACAGACCCACCACTATCTGTAGGGCACCCCTGAGGCTTTATTTCTTCTTTTCCATCCTCCTTTTTTTTTTTTCATTACTGCCACCCAGGCACCCTCCGGGGTCCTGTACCTATAGTACGACATTTAATCCTACAACAGTGTGAGTTAGGTGTTCGGGTTATGACTATTGTTTTTTCAGATGAGGAGGCTGGCGTATAGCGGCATTAAATCCCTTGTCCCGTTCATGTAGCTAGTAAAGTAGTTAGGTTAGCTTTAGAATCCAAGCAGTACGCCTGGATTTCGCTTGATGTAGTCTTTCATCAAGAAGGCAATCTTTTCTTTCTCCTCTAAGTAACGCCGGGCCCATGTAGATAGCCTTTCAGGGACTATTCAGCGTATCTGATATCTTTGGTCCGTAGCCCGCAGGAGGTCAGCAATTTCAGATCATTGATTTCCTTGTTGATTTGTGACTTTCTTGGCTACTTTTTCTTGGGAAGGAAAACGGTGCAGGTTTTCTGCTGTTGTTTTTTGGTGTCTTTTTTTTTTTTTTTTTAACTAACGTTTTCGTATTTTTGAAACAGGCTGGGAGAGATTCAGCTAAGGATAGTCTAGGCAGAGCCACAACTGAGAGCAGACTTGGAGACAGGCCTCCAGTATTCCGTTGTCAGACTTTGTCAGAGTTTAGCAGAGAATCGAAGAAGTGTAAGCTCTTACTGGAGGAACTCTAAGCCCCCAGCTGTGGGAGTGTTTTCTATGCAGTCACTCAGAAGACACAGATAATTCACAACAGAAATTACGTCGCAATAGCGATTAACTTCCTGTCATCAATCTTGAGCTATTAATTCTATTTAGCCTTTCAAGATAAAGAGTTACGGGGCACCTGGGTGGCTTGGTCGGTGAAGCGTCCGCCCCTCGATTTTGGCTCAGGTCGTGATCTCACAGTCAGGAGATCGAGCCCAGCATCAGGTTCTGTGCTGACAACTCGGAGTCTGCTCGGGATTCTTTCTCTCTCCCTCTCTCTGCCCTTCCCGCTCCCCCACCTCCCCCACCCCCGTTCAAAATACATAAACATCAAAAACAGTTAAAAAATGAAGAGTTTAAAAAAGTTGTATGGGGCACCTGGGTGGCTCAGCCAGTTGAGCGTCCGACTTCAGCTCAGGTCGTGATCTTGCGGTTCGTGAGTTCGAGCCCCGCGTCGGGTTCTGTGCTGACAGCTCAGAGCCTGGAACCTGCTTCGGATTCTGTGTCTCCTTCTCTCTCTACCCCTTGCCTGCTCACACTCTGTCTCTGTTTCTGTTCAAAAATAAACAGTAAAAAAAATTTTTTTTAAGTTATAAAACCTTGAAGATGCAGTTTTTAAAACATTAAGCCTGAATAGCCCAAACACATTGCTTTGTATGGAGCATTGCTTTGTGAAGCCAGATTGTGACTTATATTGTGTCCGAGTCAGCTCATCAGGATAAAAATTAACGGAAAGGAAGAATAAAAGGGTTGAGGACCCTGGCTGAAAAGTCAAATTCATATATAGTTTCACAACAAAATGAAAATAAAGGAAACAGTCAATTTGGGGCATCTTGAAATATCTTTTGGAAACTGTAAGAGTCAAAATTAAATGTAACCAGTAGAAAGAGCTTCCTGATATGAAGACGCGTACTTCAAATCAGTGTTTTAACCTGGACTGTTATTTTGCATTTCTGATGTTTTCACAACACATCCTTGTAGAAATGGAATGTAATTTTGAAAATGGATTGGCAGAGGATAGGGCTGGAGAACCCAGTAAGGTGTTTTTGTTTTGTTTTTGCTTTTTTGTCATTTGTGCTATGTATAATGAAGGTATTTATGTTTCAGGGTCCAGTGGAATTGGTCAACAGCCTTAAGTATCCAGCTAACTCAAATGACACATGTTAAGAATACCAGGTACTAAATCGCAGTGGCTGGATTTACATAAAATCTTGAGAAACCCTTCAAGAAAACACACTGCTCTAGGGGTGATCACAGAACTTAAATACTAGAAACCAAAGGCTAGATCTGCCATGGTAGTGGAAAGATAACTGGGAAATGTAATCGGGACATTGGATGAATGTAGGCCTATTGAATGGAAGCCATGGAGAAAGAGTTTGACATCCTATTGATCATGTTAGAGTTCTTGTATGAATTGCTGTAGGTTATTGGGTTGAACACTTGGAACCTGTGAACATGACCTTATTTGGAAGTAGTCTTTGCAGATGTAATCAAGTTAAGATGAGGTCTCGTGCTGGACTTGGGTGGTCCGTAATCCCATGGCCAGGACCCTTAAAAGAAGAGGGAAATTTGGGTACAGACACACACAGAAGGAAGACCATCATGTGATGACGGAGGCAGAGATTTGAAATGTGCTCCCATAAGCCAAGGAATGCCAAGAATTGCCAGCAACCACTATAAGCCAGAAGAAGCAAGGGAATATTCTTTCCTAGAAACTTGGGTGGGAGCGTGGCCATGTTCACGCCTTTATTTCCGGTTTCTAGCTTCCAGAAACGTGAGGGAATCGATTTCTGTCTTACGCCACCCAGTTTGTGTTACCTTGTTATGGCAGCCCTAGGGAAGGAAGAGAGTTACGTTCCTGGATTCTGGATGCAATGTCATAATGTCTATTAAAGTTCTAGAACAAGGGTGCCTGCCTGGCTGGCTCCCTCAGAAGAGCATGCGACTCTTGATCTTGGTGTCGTAAATTCAAGCCCTACGTTGTGTGCAGAGATTAGTAAAAAAACAAAAAACAGAAAACAAACAAAAAAAGGAACTTTAAAAAAAGTTCTAGAAAATTAATTCAGCTTTGTACAATGGAGTTCCTGCAAGGAAAAGTTGTTTGAAACTTTGATCTCAATAATGATGAGTGGAAGGCATAAATAGAGAAATGTGTTCCCCGAGGTGCTGCATGGAGGGGGTGATAAGAGCACACAGGAGAGAGAAGTGCAAACCAATACGAAGGTTCTGGGAGGTTAGTATCCCAACTTATCTGCGGCCTGTAACAAATGGTAGGAACAGACGTAAAAGATTTTTTAAAGCTAGGATGATCGTCCATTCCAGTTTTCCTGGGACTGAGGGGCCTTTTAGGACATGAGACTGTCAGTGCTAAACCTAGGACAGTCCCAATCAAACCAGGATGAGTTGGTCACCCTATTACAGCTGTGTACCGGGGCGCCTGGGTGGCTCAGTCGGTTAAGCGTCCGACTTCAGCTCAGGTCACGATCTCGCGGTCCGCGAGTTCGAGCCCCGCATCAGGCTCTGGGCTGATGGCTCAGAGCCTGGAGCCTGCTTCCGATTCTGTGTCTCCCTCTCTCTCTGCCCCTCCTCCGTTCATGCTGTGTCTCTCTCTGTCTCAAAAATAAATAAACGTTAAAAAAAAAAAATTAGAAAAAAAGCTGTGTACCGAGCAATAAAATGGTCAAGGAAGAGATTTCCTGCTGCTTGAGCTATATTAAGTAATGTTAATAGATGACGAGAGAAATCCCAATTCGTCACCTCTTCCCTGACGCCTGTGTTCTCGGTCAGTGAAAATTATTTTCACAGGGAAAAGGAGGGAACAAAAATGGCTGCGAGCAATTTGAACTTGGCGGAAAGACAGAGCACAGAACGGCATCAAATTGGTTCACCTTATATTCCTTCAGCATTTAATGCACCAGGCGCTATTTTTAAGTCCCGGGGATACAGAGTGAACTTGGCACCTTGGATGGAAGAGTCTAAAACCTGTCGCTGGCATGGTCTGTGCCTCTCCCCTCCCAAACCTGCCCGCAGAACCTCTGCAGCCCTGCTTTTCTGTAGTGCTTCTGTCCTCCCGGGATTCATGACTGTCAGGAAGGATTCGCAGGTCTGCAAGCGGCCCCATTAGTTCCTGTCTCCACCCCTTTCCAATGCAAGAAGCTTCTCCCTCGGGTAGGTTTCACTCCGGTTCAGAACCCCAACCTGCACTGTGGTCTTTGAATCTGAGTCACCCACTTCCTTTAACACCTGCTGAAAACTCACCTACTTTTGAAATTTTTTTTTAATGTTTTATGTATTTTTGAGAGAGAGAGAGAGAGAGAGAGAGAGAAAGAGAGAGAGAGAGAGAGGGGCAGGGGCAGAGAGCGAGGGAGACGGAGGACCCAAAGGGGGCTCTGTGCTAACAGCAGCAAGCAGGGTCTCAAACTCACAAACCACGCGATCATGACCTTAGCCAAAGTGGGCCACTCAACCAGACTGAGCCACCCAGGCGCCTCTCACCTACTTTTGTAAATGAGACATTGACTAAGCGTAGATTTCAGGTGCTGTTCCCACTTACACAGGGATGTAACCGTGTGCAGGGATGGTTATGTTAATTAGCTCGCCTGTAGTAATCCTTTTGCTATGTTGTATACCTTAAGTACAATTTTTATTTTTTTAAAAAAAGGCAGGGGCGCCTGGGTGGCGCAGTCGGTTAAGCGTCCGACTTCAGCCAGGTCACGATCTCGCGGTCCGTGGGTTCGAGCCCCGCGTCGGGCTCTGGGCTGATGGCTCGGAGCCTGGAGCCTGTTTCCGATTCTGTGTCTCCCTCTCTCTCTGCCCCTCCCCCGTTCATGCTCTGTCTCTCTCTGTCCCAAAAATAAATAAACGTTGAAAAAAAAAAAATAAAATAAAAAAAGGCAAATTCTGGGACAACTGGGTGGCTCAGTTAAGCATCCGATTTCGGCTCGGGTCATGATCTCATGGTTCGGGAGTTCAAGCCCCTCCCCAGCTCCCTCCCCCTCTCTCTCAAAAATAAGTAAATAAAAACATTTTTTTTAAAAAAAGGCAAACGCCCCTTCCTCCAAGAACGAGGTTTTCTTGATCGAGTTCACTCTGATCACTCGTATTATTTCATACCTCTGTGTTCTTGCATACTTTGTTAAGTATACTCATTATAACTGCTATGATTAAAATTGTAATTACGGGTTCGGTCTCCAATCCATGTGGTGTTCGCCAGTTGTAGGGTTATGTACTCGGTGGGAATCAGGGTGTGGGTTGCCAAAAGGTAGGGTGATGGTCTCTGCTCACTTGTGTTTTATCTTGTACGTGCTCTTAAGGACTTCCTCCCGAGAGAAGCGGTAGGATTTATAATCTCTAGGGGAGTCCGGTGAGGACTGCCTAGTCCTTGGGGCTGATCCTTTGAAGCGATGAGAATTTGCTCACCCGGGGACTGCTTGGCCACACGGGAAGGCTCCAAGAAGCCCCTCCCGTGACCTCATGCCAGTCTCCAGGGCTCAAATGAATGAAATCTTCAGGGCGACGGCAGATACTTCATCACTGAACGGCTGTGATGGCCACCAAAACCGTGTACTTTTCGTTAGCATCGCTCTATCGAAGGCTTAAGTTCCTGTGCCTGCCGTCGGCAGGTTTTGATGAACATGTCAGAATTAGAGGTTGCACTATCTTCCTCATCACAGATTGGGTGGTGGAAATTAGACATAAACCAAAAGCATCTCAAATTGTAAGAGACAACAGCGAGATTGATGCGACCTTTTGCCAAATCTTAGAATAATTTTGTTTCAGTTTATTTGTTTTTGAGACACACAGAGACAGCGCAAGTGGGGCAGGGGCAGGGAGGGAGAGAGAGACAGAGAGCCCATTGCGGGGCTCGAACTCATGAAACCGTGAGATCATGATCTGAGCTGAAAGCAAGGGTCGGACGCTTAACCGACTGAGCCACCCAGGTGCCCCTTAGAATAATTTTTTTTTTTAAAGCAAAGTTAGTAACTATATGTAATGAGATGCAATGATCGCTAGGAAGCCTAGATCCAATCTAGGCTTACTAAAAATAAGTTATACCAGTATAACCTAAAACCCTTTGATATCAGGCAAATTCACAAAGCAAGTGAATCTGAACCTCAGTGAGATGTGTTTCGATATTTGACTAGGTATGGAGTGAGATATATGTGGGGGGGGGGGATGGAGAACTGTGTCTACTTGTTAGTACAATCAGGGGAATTATTAGCTTCTTTAATGCCCATACCCGAAGGGACTAATTAATAAACTGCTATTCCAAACAGAGATTTCCAATGAAGAATCTGACCTCAGCCTGATCTTTCCAACAACTTATGAAAGGCCTGCACGTTGTATAGAAGGGCACACTTAGAAAATCTGTGCATGCGAGATCATTAGGACGTTTCGTAAATACATCAAGTGATAGAATCAAGGTATGTGATGTGAATATACTGGGTCAGTGGCCACTTGTAACCAGATACAGTTTAACGCCGATAAATAGCAGGTTGTATACTTACATTCAGAAAGCCAACTGAGTGCGTATTCATTTGGGGAAAGACTGCAGCCTCTGAGAATAAGATCAGAGAATGTTTGCTCTGATCAGTATCAGTATTGCTAAGAGAGCTAATGCAACCCTAAGGTATAGCCATGGAATATAGCCATACCATAGCCCTAAGGTATAGCCAGGGCGCGTGGGTGGCTCAGTCGGTTAAGCGTCCGACTTCGGCTCAGGTCATGATCTCACGGTTCGTGAGTTCGAGCCCCGCGTCGGGCTCTGTGCTGACAGCTCGGAGCCTGGAGCCTGTTTCGGATTCTGTGTCTCCCTCTCTCTGACCCTCCCCCGTTCATGGTCTGTCTCTCTCTGTCTCAAAAATAAATAAACGTTAAAAAAAATAAAAAGAAAAGAAAAAGAGGTCCATATCTCATATTCTTTTGTGCTTAACAGGACAAATCTGAAGTACTGTGTTCAATTCTGGGCCCTACCCTTTAAGTGAATCTTTCCTTCTCATTCTACACCTCCAGGCAACATTTTCAATTCCAACCAAAATCAGTAATTTCCAAATCTACATCTCCGGCCAGAAACTCTCTTCGGTTCCCACAACTGCGCTTCTCCACCAGCTTACCAGGTGCCTCTAGTTGCTTGTGTTCTTGGCATCTCAAATTTGAGACCTCAACAATCAAAGTCCTCATTCTCCCCTCATATGTCACCATGTACTACCACGCCACTGCTCGCGTGATAAAACCTGTTTTCCCGTGAGTGTTTTTATTTTTTTAATGTTTGCTTATTTATTTGAGAGAAAGGGAGAGAGAGAGGAGCACAAGCGGGAAAGGGGCAGAGAGAGAGGGAGACACAGAATCTGAAGCAGGCTCCAGGCTCGGAGCTATCAGCACAGAGCCCGATGCAGGGCTTGAACTCACGAACTGTGAGATCGTGACCTGAGCCGAAGTCAGACGCTTAACCAGCTGAGCCACCCAGGTGCCCCTTCCCATGAGTGTTTTTAACCTCTGATAATGGCACCTGTCTGCTTTAACCTGAAACCTGGGAACCATCCTTGATTTCTTTTAATTCTCCCCCATACACCCATACACTTGCCATTTGCTATCATTTATAATCTCACAGGATCTCTTCAATCCCTCTACTTTTGCTATCGCTACTTGTCACTACCTAAATTTCAGGCTTTGGATCGTTGTTTCTCAGATTAGCTCCAATTCCACGAACCCCAAATCTCCCTAATAACTCTGTGCTTTTGCCATTTCCCGTATTTACAGTTACCGTAAATACACGTATTGAGTCTCTTGGGCTATGTCCAAGGGAGAAAAAAACACGTATTTGCCATCGGTGTGCTCACGGTTTAGGGGAAGAAAAAGCCATGTAAGTTATTATAATATAGCAAGTCAAGTGTAAAGAGGTCTCATGGAGGTGCACAGGAGAAACTGACCTTCAGTCCAGGCTGGGTGGGGAGTTTTCTTGGAAGAGATGAGACCTGAACTCAGAGGGAATAGGAATGAGCTATTTTGGAATTCCTGGTGAGGGGTATAGAACACGAGCAGTATGAAGGTAAGGAACGGATAGGTGTATGTGGGAAAACTCAAAATGTCTGGTATTGATATATGGTACAGCTCCCGAGAGAAAGCTGACCGTAGATGAGTCTGAATAGTTAGGGAGGCTCCTGCTGATATTGACATGATAACTTGGGGCATTATTTTACAAGCAGCAGTGAGCCATAAAGTGATTTAATTAGGAAAAAAGTAAGATCTCAACAGTATTGGTAATTTTAGTGGTTTTTAATAGCAATGTTTCATACTTAAGCATTAGCTATCTTTAACAGCCTTATTGCTATATTATTCATATGTTATATAATTCACCCATTTAAAATCTACAACGCAGGGGCGCCTGGGTGGCTCAGTCGGTTAAGCATCCGACTTCAGCTCAGGTCATGATCTCACAGTCCGTGAGCTCGAGCCCCGCGTCGGGCTCTGTGCTGACAGCTCACAGGTCTCCCTCTCTCTCTGCCCCACCCCTGCTCATGCTCTGTCTCTCTCTCTGTGTCTCAAAAGTAAATAAAAACATTAAAAATTTTTTTTTTAATCTAAAATACTACAAGGCATCCGGCTGGCTTAGTCAGTTGAGCGAGAGCGACCAACTCTTGATTTTGACTTAACGTCACGATCCCGTGGTCGTGGGATCTAGTATTTTAATCTAGTATGATATACTATTTTAATTTTTTAAAGAAATTGCACTCTTTTCAGTTATTTTGCTAGCGACTGCTCTAGGATGTACCACATACATCATAATTTGTCCAAATCAACTTCCAATTTATGATACTAGCTTAGTTCCAGTAATATATATAAATGTTACTCCTATATAGGTCTATTCCTAGTTCCCTCTTTTTTGTGGTACTCTTGCTATACATAGTATGTCTAATTATATGACAAACAGCAATGCATTGTTAAAATTACTTCTTTGCCATCTGTAGTCATTTCTTTAGTCCAATAAAGCTTTGTTCCTATTCACCTCCTTTGTGCTGTTGTTAGCAAATATATTACATATGTCACTCTATGTTGTAAGTCCAATGATACATTATACACAATTTATACAATTGTTTTTTTTTTAAATTTTTTTTTCAACGTTTTTTATTTATTTTTGGGACAGAGAGAGACAGAGCATGAACGGGGGAGGGGCAGAGAGAGAGGGAGACACAGAATCGGAAACAGGCTCCAGGCTCTGAGCCATCAGCCCAGAGCCCGATGCGGGGCTCGAACTCACGGACCGCGAGATCGTGACCTGGCTGAAGTCGGACGCTTAACCGACTGCGCCACCCAGGCGCCCCTACAATTGTTTTTTTAAAAAAAGAAAATATGCACTTGTATTGTCTTCTATAATTACATAATTATCTTTACCATTAGTTACATTTTTCCCCCTCCCACCTTTAAAAAAAATTTTTTTTTTAATTTTCTTTAAATCCAAGTTAGTTAGCATAGTGTAATAATGGTTTCAGGAGGAGAACTCAGTGATTCATCACTTACGTAGAACACCCAGTGCTCATCAGAAGTGCCCTCCTTAATGCCCATCACCCATTTAGGCCACCCCCACCCACCTCCCCTCTAGCAACCCTCAGTTCATTCTCTATATTTAACTCTCTTCTGGTTTGCCTCCCTCTCTGTTTGTTTTTTTAATTTTTTTTGAATGTTTATTTATTTTTGAGACAGAGGGAGACAGAGTGTGAGCGGGGGAGGGGCAGAGAGGGAGACACAGAATCCGAAGCAGGCTCCGGGCTCCCAGCTGTCAGCACACAGCCCGATGCGGGGCTCGAACTCACGAACCGGGAGATCGTGACCTGAGCCGAGGTCGGATGCTTAACGGACTGAGCCACCCAGGCACTCCCTCCCTCTCTGTTTTTATCTTATTTTTCTGCCCATCCCTTCCCCTATGTTCGTCTGTTGTATTTCTTAAATTCCACATATGAGTGAAATCATATGGTATTTGTCTTTCTCTGACTTATTTTGCTTAGCAGAATGCATTCTAATTCCATCCATGTTGTTGCAAATGGCAAGACTTCATTCTTTTTGATTGCCGAGTAATATTCTGGTGTGTGTGTGTATATATATGTATATATATACGTGTATGTATGTAATACGTCATGCATATGTGTATAATGTAATACATACACATATATGTAATACATACATATGTATATAATATGTATACATATATATATATACATCTGTGTGTGTATATATATATATATACACACACATACACACACACACACATCTTTATCCATTCATCAGTCAATGGACATTTGGGCTGTTTCCATAATTTGGCTATTGTTGATAGTACCCCCCTCCCCCCCCCCCGCTTCTTTAATGTAGATTCAGATTACTTCCTGGACTCACTTGCTTTTAGCCTACAGAATTTTCTTTAAGTTTATTCCAGCAACAAATTCTCCCAGTTTCTGCTTATCAGGGAATGTCTTTATTTTGCTTTCATATTTTATTTTATTTCATTTTCTTTCTTTTTTTTTTTTAATTTCTTTTCTTTAAGCTTTCCACCCAACATGGGGCTTGAAGTCATGACCCTGAGATCGAGGGTTGCATGCTCTGCCAACCGAGCCAGCCAGGCACCCCTGCTTTCATATTTTAAAGGCTGCTTTGTTGGATACAGGATTCTTGGTTGATAATGTTTTCCCTTTGAGCCATTTGCGTAAGTTATCCCGCTCTCTTCTAAACTTGATTGTGTCTGCCGATAACTTAGCTGTCAGTGTTCCTGGGACTCCCTTGTAAGTAACGAGTCATTTTTCTCTTGCTGCCTTAAAGACTTACATTTAGTCTTTGGCTTTCGATATTTTCACTCAGCCTCTTTCTGAATGACACCTCTAGTCAGTGGCGGGATGGACAGCAGCCTTAGGTACCCTCAACTTACCTCTCCTGGCGTGAAACTACCACATCCCAAGCCAGGACAGGAATGGTCGGGGCCCTAATATCTCAGTGTGCTGTACCCTAAGTGAAGTGTCTCTTTCGTGGGTCCCTGTTAGGCAGAAGGGAGCCCCAACCTCCCCACCACACTTTCTTTGGACTTGTCATCAGGCGGTTGGGGGCAGGATGAAAAACACTGATATCTGCTCCTTCTAGGAAAACAGACATCCGAATATTGGGAGGAGAGGGAGTCTTGGGTTCTTGACTGAAGCAGGGTGTAGAGGAATCTCTGCCTTGCTGAGCTAGGATGGGGAGAGATGGGGTGATCTTGGTTCAAATACCAGTCTCTTACGTTTCTTGCTGACGTCTTAAGAATGTTTCCCCCCGTTAGACTAATTGTGTCCTGAGCAGTGGGAATTTTCCACCGTTGATTACAATGTCTTTTCACCTAGCACGGTGCCTAACACGTAGGAGGTGCAAAATCAATATTTGCTAGTGTGTGCAAGGACAGGGAATGCTGGTCTGTAAAAAGACGGCTGAAGGAAGTGAAAATATTTATGAAAGAGAAAAGATCATCTCAAGAGTGCTCACCTGTCCTCAGGTATTGAGGGATGTGGAAGAGGGACCGAACTTGTTTTCATTGGCCTCTAATAGTAGACTGAACATAAGAAAGTGTCAGGAAAAGAGAATTTGCTTATTGTGAGAAATGGTTTAGCGAGCGATTTAACGCAAACGTCAAGTCAAACGAGTGGTCTTTTAGGTGGTGCCTATTTCCTGCTACTTAGTGTCCAGTTACAAGATAAATGACCTGCTTGTGGAGGACATGTTCCATAGCATTTACACATCAACTGTGTGACAGAATTTGGTGATCTTAAAAAAAAATTAATATCCGGGAGATTTTAATGATTATGCTTCAAGATCCCATGCATTATCAATTGGGCACAAGCTTCAAAATCAAAAAAACCACAGATGTGAAATCTTGGTCTCAGAAAAAAATATCAAAATACCATCTGGGTTCTCAGATTTAGCAAAGAAAAACATAGGCTGCTTAGTTAAATTTGCATTTCAGATACAAACAAATAAGGGTTTACTATGTTTATCTGTTGTGTCATGTACCAGGTATTTGACTGCTCTCGTTGACGACGATATACGGGGTGAGTTTTTAATGTTGTGTCACAAGAAATCTTAGAACTTTCATGTTTCTATGTAAATAAGGGGTTCCATCTTCAGCTTATATTCTAAGGGAAAGTGACTTGCCTCATTAAAAGTGGTTTATAATGCATCACCATCACCACATGGAGAGACTAGTATCCAGTCTAGAGAGATAAGACGTGATCCATGTGGGTCTGAGACCCAACTGTAGCACCTCATTGAACCATATGCCCTTAAAAATAGGTAGATAACACACTCCATACGACACATCTGTAGTTTGAACACGTGTATACACAAAAGCAAAAGCTGATCATAGAAGCCTTGAAGTAAGACATGGATAGGCCACTCGGTACACACCAGATTGCACGAGACGACTCAAGTACAACGGGTTAATCACCCCGAGGTATAAAGAGCATCCCCAAACGAACAAGAAAAGGGAAGCTAGTAGAAAAGCGGACGGAAGATACGAACAGAGAGTTTGCGTAAAAACAGGTACGTAGGGCTTTGGTTTGTGTTTCATCTTCTTCACTCATAAGGAAAGACTCTAATTAAAGTTATATCAACATGTCATTTATCACCTTTCAGAAGGAAATCAATCCCAAGGCTAGTGAGGTTGTGGCATGGGGAGTTGGGCGCAATCTGTGTGTGGTCCAATCTGGTGATCTCTCCCGACATTCAAATGCATTCACTTAAGGAACACACCTAAAAATGTATTCTCGCAATGTGCGGAAGGAAATGCGTATGGATAGATGTAGCTGTTTACTGGTTGCAGCATTGTTTATAACGCCAAAAGCAATGCAAATGTCTACCGTTACGTGCTGGCTGAATACACTGCAGAACATCCATACAATGGACTATGATACAGTTGTAAAAAGAAAGAATCAGGAAGCTCTGTATTACGGATAAGGCCGGGTGGCCAAGATAAAGAGCTAAATGAGGGAGAAAAAGGAAGCAGAGAAGTGTGTTTAGCATGCTGCCGTTTTTATAAAAAAAAGACCAATAGAAATAATCATCGATGCTTGTATGTGCCTAAAACACCACCAGACAGCTACACAGGAAACTAAAAAGAGCATTCACCTCTTTGACAGTGGGTTTGGAAATTGAGAAAAGACAAAAAAGGAATGAGCAGGAGGCCCTTCAGAGAACAAATATTTGTATTTAAGTTTTGCATCCTGTGAGTGCGCGTTTTCAAAAATGTTTCAGGGGCGCCTGGGTGGCTCAGTCGGTTGAGCGTCCGACTTCGGCTCAGGTCACGATCTCACGGATCGTGAGTTCGAGCCCCGCGTCGGGCTCTGTGCTGACAGCTGGGAGCCTGGAGCCGGCTTCGAATTCTGTGTCTCCCTCTCTCCCTGCCCCTTCCCCGCTCATGCTCTGTGTCTGTCTGTCTCCAAAGATGAATAAACGTTAAAAAAAAAAAATGTTTCAGAGGAGCACCTGGGTGGCTCCGTCGATTAAGCATCTGACTCTTGATTTTGGCTCAGGTGGTGATCTCACGGTTCATGAGTTTTAGCCTCACAATGGGCTCTGCCTTGACAGTGAGGAGCCTGCCTGGGATTCTCTCTCCCTCTTTCTCTATCACACCTCCACTCGTGCTTTCTCTCTCTCTCTCTCTCTCGAAATAAATACATTTTAAAAAATCTAAAAAAAAAATGTTTCAGAAAGAGTTATGTGATCACTGTAATTTTTTATAAGGAACCCTTTTAACTATAACCCCACGGACGTATCTATCTAGAAATAGGGACGTTATATTGGGCTAGATTGTTGCACTGCCCGTGGTATTTGTTCGCAGTGATTAGAACTCATGCTTTTATTCACTTTTTAATTTTTTTAATGTTTATTTAAAATTTTGTAATGTTTATTTTTGAGAGAGACAGAGCGAGAGAGTGTGAGCAGGGGAAGGGCAGAAAGGGAGGGAGACACAGAATCGGAAGCAGGCTCCAGGCTCCGAGCTGTCTGCACAGAGCCCGACGCGGGGCTCGAACTCACAAACCGCGAGGTCATGACCTGAGCCAAAGTCGGACGCCTGGCCGGCTGAGCCACCCAGGCGCCCCTCTCCTTCCCTTTTCATTTGCACATGACATCTCTACTAATCTGTCCCTTTCCGTGTATGTGCACGCACTTGCGAGCACGCACATCTGCATGGAATCGTGCACGCTTACTTCCGTGTTCTGTGAATCATGATTGGGGGTATCAGCCTACGTAAACTTCCGTTTTCTCTTTTATTATGCTCCGTGGGATCCGTGTTGTAGCAAGTAGATGTTGGCAATGTGGTTGTCAGACGGAGAGGGTTGGGAGGGATGAGCAAAATGGACGAAGGGGAGCGGGAGATACAGGCTTCTAGTTGTGGAATGAATACGTCGTGAGAATAAAGTGCACGGTTTAGAGAATATAATCGGTGGTATTATATCGTCGTACGGTGACAGACGGTAGCCACTAACGTAACATGGTGCGCAAACTATGCTTCAATTAAAAAATGCACGGGTCTTGACTGTTGGGATTGCCTTTGTTAGTGGGGCAAATGCGAGCTTTTAAGTGGGTCCGTCAAATAGAGAACAAGAGTGTTGAGAGAGATCAAATAGCTAACAGTATATGACGGACGGTGGATTGATGTTAGCTCTTCCGTTGTTGTTTTTTTTTTTTTTTTTTTTTTGCTTCAGCCAAGGATCGTATTCTGAAATTAGGGACAGTTTTAACCATGGAATTTCTGGCAGCAGTGTGTAGGTAGTAGGGAAGGTAATTCTGGGGGGATAGGCAAAGAGCAGGGTCAATTTTTTTTTTAATGCCTATCAGGTTCACCTAGGTTGGTGCCTCTCTGAAAGGTCAAGCCTTATTGACCTCACCTTTTATTCATCTGTTTACTCAAGATACAAGAAAGAAAGAAAGAGGAAAGGAAAGGAAAGGAAAAGAAAGGAAAGGAAAGGAAAGGAAAAGGAAAAGGAAAAGGAAAAGGAAAGGAAGTGAAATCCCCAATGGGGACAGGCTATAGGCCTCTTATTTCTTGTCATTACTCAGGATTGCTAATAAGAGGAAGGTGTGGGATCTTGTTCCAGGGCACGCTAAAGATGATTTCAATGTCTTTTTGTTTTTTTTAACGTTGATTTATTTTTGAGAGAGACAGAGACAGGATGCGAGTGGGTTAGGGGCAGAGAGAGGGAGACAGAGAATCCGAAGCGGGCTCCAGGCTCCGAGCCGTCAGCACAGAGCCCGACGCGGGGCTCGAACTCACGAGCCGTGAGATCGTGACCTGAGCCGAAGTCGGACGCTCAACCGACTGAGCCCCCCAGGCGCCCCGGTTTCAATGTCTTAATCAGGTAGAGAGGAACAAAAACTGAACAGGATGTATAGAATATGGAAGGTAGGTGGGTAGAAGCCATCATCTGGGAGATCTGTGCATTAGGAGAGACCGTAGCACCCATTATTCTCTTCTTCACAACTCCTCACGCAGCCACAAGGCTGGGTGTGCAGCTCAGAGAAAGCTCCTGAGCAAGGCGTGAAGCAGGTTAGTTGAGGGATTGTGGGTAATAACAATACGTGACAACTAGCACGTCCTTGCTACGTGAAGACATTCTGTTAAGTGCATTAAATGTACCGTCTTGGGGCGCCTGGGTGGCTCAGTTGAACGTCCGACTTCGGCTCAGGCCACCGTCTCAGCGTTCGTGAGTTCGAGCCCTGCGTCAGGCTTCGTGCCGACAGTGGGGAACCTGCTTGGGATTCTGTCTCCCTCTCTCTCTGCCCCTCACCCACTCATGCTTTTTTTCTCTCTCTCTCAAAATAAATAAATACTTTTAATTTTTAAAATCTTATTTAGTCTTCCTAATGACCCAACGAGGCATGTTGGATTATTACTTTAATTTTACAGCTTTGCAAATTGAGGTTCCCAATAATTGAGTTATATTTACAAAGGCTCAAAGCCAGTCAGCAATCGTTATGATAGGAACCAGGAAAGAGGATTCTAGACCCCAAGCTCCACAACTTTAAGGACCAAAGCCAACACTTGGGACTCAGTACTGGGATGGCAGTGACTGGTGAAAAGTACAATCTGGAGGCAAACCGGCACCTAGTGTCTGGAAGGCACAAAGTCATGGGCGTATCTGGAAGCCATGGAGAACTAGGAAACAATTCCGAGGCCCCTAACTTGGGACTGGAACTCAATTTGAGGCCGGTCGTTTACTCCTAAGTCCCCCTGGCCGTTGGGGTTGATATTACAGATAGATTGTCTCAGGGAGGAGGTGGGGCATATCTGGGCCTAATCAAAGCAGCAATAAAATTCAGCTTTAAGGAACAGAGGGGAAGGAGAGGCAAAATCATGGAGTAAAAAGCCTCGTTTCCCAATCTGTTGCAAGTTGTTGTTCTGTTCTGTCTCCTGTTTTCTTTTCTATACGGAAAGGGTTGGCTGCATTTTCTTTTGTCTGGAAGTTGGGTTGGGCTGTATTTGTCATTCACGTTACATTATCTTCCTTTGGGTCTGGACAGTCGTGCTGGAGAATGACTAGATCTCTCAGGCCGTCACGGCACCTCGTATAAGCATCTTAGAATTTGTTCAACGGGACCCCCAAAGAGCCGAAAGGCTCAACATTCATTCTGGAAATGAATACCACTCAGGGGCGCCTGGCTGGCTGGGTCAGTAGAGCACATGACTCCTGATCTCCCGGGTCGTGAGTTCGAGCCCCATGTTAGGCATAGAGCTTACTGGCAAAAACCAAAAAACAAAACAGTGAATATCACTCAGAAGCCTCCAGGGATGCCCCAATCTGTCTCAGTGCAAGCACGCCTGTAAGGTAGATTTGTGGTCGTCTAGCTCCCGCCCAACAGGAGCAGCGGCTGAAAAGGCAGCCGTGGCTTTCCTTTACCGTGAATTGCCGAAGGCCACAGACATTTCCGGAAGAGATTGTGAATTACGTATCAGCGCACCGACTGGCGTGGATCTAACTCGGAACCGTCTGCGCTTCCGCCTTAAGCATTAGCACCTCTTTGTAGATACTGATGGGACTTTCCACCACCGGTAAACAAGCCAGGGGCATGAGTCGGCACATTTGCCTTTTCTATGTTTGGATGAGCGGTGGGTATAAAAATAAACATTAATGTAGGACTGGAGTCAACACGAGCCTTTTTTAGGTTGCGTGCTGTAGCACAAAGGCAGGCTGAAATCAGCACAGCTCCAAACCCCGCAGGAGTCCTGTGCTGTCACTTGTTCAGCAATCAGCTAATGGGCAGACCTTGCACAATAACTTGCTCGCTAAGGACCTTCGCACGTTGCACGGAACACCAGGCTCTGCGCGATGAAAGACAAAAATGAGACAACCACAAGAGCTGGGGACTTCAGGTATCGCTCTTCCTGGGCACGCTTTCCGTTTTCCAAATCCTCACACGTTGTCGTGTTTGACAGTGGCCGGGAGAAGTAACACTATTGATGGGTACTTTGGTCAGTTTATCCAGGAAGAAGCTCAGCCCCCATCTCCCCTTTGCAGGGCCCTCTTGATGGATTCAGAAATCAAGTGCACTGTGAAGGTTATCAGTCAGCTGGATGTTCTTATGGGACAGAAAAAAAAGGAGTCACGCTGATGGATGAGTCAGGAAAGACCTCCACAACGATCACTCACTGCCTGCGGGCAGCCAAGAAAAACCACTGCGTACAGCGACCTAAACTCTGTAACATAAATTTGAAGGACCTTCAATTGTCAACTGTTTTTCCAACCAAGAAAAAAACCAAAGGAAAAAAAAAAAAAAGAAAAAACCCACACTACTCTATTCAAACACAAAAACTCCAGATGAAATTTTTCCTGAAGTAATCTGTTCCTTAAAGATAATTTCCTGATCAGATCCCAGTGTCCACTTTCTAGAATAGAGCGATAGAGTCCCTGTATGGAATGCAGGTTTGTGTGTGATATAGCCGTGCTTTATTTCTGAGTTTAGATTCACATGGTCTATATTCAAATCCCAGCAAACAATTTGCTAGTTTTTTTTGATGTTTTTTGTTGTTGTTTTTCTGAGAGAGAGAGAGAGAGAGAGAGAGTGAACAGGAGAGGCGCAGAGAGAGAGGGAGGCACAGAAGCCGAAGCAGGCTCCAGGCTCCGAGCTGTCAGCACAGAGCCCGACGCGGGGCTCGAACTCACGAGCTGTGAGATCATGACCTGAGCCGAAGTTGGACGCTTAACCGACTGAGCCACCCAGGCGCCCCAACAATTTACTAGTTTAGCAGTGGCAGTGCCCTTATCACGGCTTTCCCCTGCCCGTAATGACCATCAACTACTAATGGAAGCCCCTTCAATAATCTAAGATAATGGTTTACCTTGCCAACAAAAGGTCAAGACCGGTCCCTTTCCTCTTCCTGTTGTGTACCTCTAAACCCCTTTTACAGAAATGCTGGAGTTCTTGTGAGACCTTGGTCAAGGTACTTAAACTTTCATTCTGAAAAAGGTAATGACTGACCAACCTAAGTTTCAACGTAGGGAGATTAAATCAAATACTATATGTAAAGAACTTACCATAATTTTTGAACTTTATTCACCATTCACTAAAGGCAGCTTGTTATCACCTTTCAAAATGAATGGCACTGGGGCGCCTGGGTAGCTTAGTCGGTTAAGCGTCCGACTTCGGTTCAGGTCATGATCTCGCAGTTCATGAGTTCAAGCCCCGCGTTGGGCTCTATGCCGAGAGCTCGGAGCCTGCAGCTGGCTTTGGATTCTGTGTCTCCCTCTCTCTCTGCCCCTCTCCTGTTCACACTCTGTGTCTCTCTCGAAAGTAAACATTAAAAAAATACCTAAAATGAATAGCACTAATATTTTCATAACAACAATACAATTTGTTTTTATTATTGGTTGTGCTTAGCTTGACTCAAAGGATTGCCTGCCTCCTGGCCTTATGTTACTTCTTGAATTTTTTTTTTTCTTTTTTGGTTCTGATGGTATTTTATACCACATAGGAGACATCCAGTACTGAAACTAAGCAATTAAGACTTACTGCATGTACATTTTGTAATGCTTCATATTAAGAATCACTATGTGCTTGGGGGGCGCCTGGGTGGCTCAGTGGGTTAAGCGTCCGACTTCAGCTCAGGTCATGATCTCATGGTTTGTGAGTTTCAGCCCCGCATCGGGCCCTCTGCGGTCAGTACAGAGCCTGCTTCAGACCCTCTGTCTCCCTCTCTCGCTGCCCCTCCTTCGCGTGCGCACGCTCGCTCTCATAAATAAATAAATAACATAAAAAAAAGAATTGCTATTTGTTTAATCACAGCAAATATGTATTTATTCCCTGCTATGTGCCTGCCTCTGCGCTGAGGGGTGTCGTGTGAGGCCAGGCTTGATTTGTTTAATGGCGTTAAGATGGAAAAGACTGAAAGGGTCGGGACCAGGAGACTAGCTGTCTCCCTTGGATTGGAGTCGATGCTGGCGGGGCAAACACAAACAGGTTCTAAAAAGAGGTCCGGTCCAACACACGAAACATGATAATCGGGAGACTACAGGCAAATAGTTCAGTACCACGGTCAACATCAGAGAATCCATCAGGGAAGCAATCAAGTAGGTGGGCCAAGGGCAGCGGTAAGCACTCTTGGGTCAACAGAAAGTCAACAGTCGAGGCAGAGCATTGGAAGAAGGGGTGTCTGATGGAACAGACCGTGTCTGATTATACCATCCCAGTCACCAACTCAGAATACACTATCTGGCACTAGTCCCTGATTTTGAGCACACAGAATAGAAGAAGAGATATGGATGCTGAAGCCAGATGAATCTGGTTAAAACACCATGTCTGTCCCTTATTTGTTAGGTGACGTTAGATGCATTATATAATCTCTCTGAGTTTTGATTTCCTTATCTCTAAAATAGAAGTGATAACAGGGCGCCCGGGGGGCTCAGTCGGTTAAGCATTCAACTTCGGCTCAGGTCACGATCTCGCGGTTCATGGGTTCGGGCCCCGCGTCGGGCTCTGTGCTGACAGCTCAGAGCCTGGAGCCTGTTTCGGATTCTGTGTCTCCCTCTCTCTCTGCCCCTCCCCTGCTCATGTTCTCTCTCTCTCTCTCTCTCAAAAATGAATACACGTTAAAAAAATTTTTTTTAAAGAAAATAGAAGTAATATACATAATCAATACTTCCAAATTGTACTGAGGATTAAAGGAGCTGGACTGTGGCATTTAAATGGGACTTCTCTCTTATTATTAATGTTTACTAAAGTTGTGAATAGGTAAGAGGAATTCCAATTTTGAGCTACGGTTTTGAAGGTCTTCGTGGGAAGGAAACCGGCAAAGGCAAACAGAGCTTCGGTCCTAGAATTAGGGTCCTAGGCTGATTACAAGACAGGAAACTGTATTCAGGTGCAGGGAAAAAATAGAAACAGGCAGCAAGTACTAGAACGAAAGGTGGCCACTTTGTCCACGAAAAACAAGTTAGCAATCCAATCATCAGAGCCAGCGCACGAGGGGGCACCTGGGCGGCTCAGTCGGCCAAACGTCCGATTCTTGGTTTGGGCTCAGGTCATGGTCTCGTGGTTTGTGGGATCAGGCAGGGCCTGCTTGGGATTCTGTCTCTCCTCCTCTCTCTGCCCCTCCACCATGCATGTGCATACACGCACATGTTCTCTTTCTCTCCCAAATAAAATTAAAATAAAAATACTTACTGAGCTTGGCTTCACGCTAGGAACTGAGAATCCGACATGGTCGCCGGCCCCATGAGGTTTACACTCTACGGAGGGCGTTGGAACGGCACAGGGAATTTGGTCAACGGTGCTGTGACAGTGCCGTATTGGTGACGGACGGTGGCTGCGTTCGCACCGAGCAGAGCAAAATGTATTCAGAGGTTGAATCGCTACGCTGTACCCCCCAAATTAATGTCACGTTGTGTGTCAGCTGAGCTTCAATTTTTGTCTTATTTCTTAAATGTTTATTTACTTTTAAGAGAGAGAGAAGGGGACAGAGGATCCAAGGCAGGCTCTGTGCTGAGAGCAGAGAGCCCAATGCAGGGCTCGAACTCACGAACCCCAAGATGACGACCTGGGTCGAAGTCAGACACTTAACCCACTGCGCCCCTAAACTTTCAATGTTTAAAAAAGGCAAAAAGAAAAAACAACAGTGAACCAATAGAATGTACAATAGAAACAGGAAAACCTCTCTGGGGGGGGGGGGTCACACTGAAGCTGAGTCGTAAAGAATAGGAAAGGACCAACCACGAGAATAATTCAAGAACAGTGCAACTTTTGGGGCGCCTGGGTGGCGCAGTCGGTTAAGCGTCCGACTTCAGCCAGGTCACGATCTCGCGATCTGTGAGTTCGAGCCCCGCGTCGGGCTCTGGGCTGATGGCTCAGAGCCTGGAGCCTGTTTCCGATTCTGTGTCTCCCTCTCTCTCTGCCCCTCCCCCGTTCATGCTCTGTCTCTCTCTGTCCCAAAAATAAATAAAAAACGTTGAAAAAAATTAAAAAAAAAAAAAAAAAGAACAGTGCAACTTTTGGGGTGCCTCTGTGGCTCCGTCAGTTAGGAGTCTGACTCTTGATTTCCGCTCAGGCCATGATCTCACGGCCCCCGAGTCAGTCTCCGCACAGCGTGGAGCCTGCTTGGGATTCTCTCTCTGTCCCTCCCTCCCTCACGCGCTCACAGGCGCATGCTCTCTCTCAAAATAAACTTAACAAAAGAACATTACAATTTTTTCTAGGACTTGAGTTGTTAAGACAGAGCCCCACCGTACTTGTTGTATTGTATTCAGAATTTATTATTCTAAGATATAATAATGATGCCATTTTCCGAATGTCAGGTGGCTTATGGGCTCAGAATGTGTTGCCCCTAGCATTTCAAGGGAACTCAGAAAAGTTGCTTCTTACGGTGTTTTATATTAGATTAGGCTACCTGTCAGTGCAATACACTGAGAGCATGTAGCCTTTAATGAAGCCGAACAACTTATTCTTTGAATGCCTGGCTTGTAGTTGGGGTGGCGTTGTATCTTCAGGGGTATAATCAAACCTTTTTGTCTAAATGCCTCTTCCCTCCCTAAGGAGACCCATGTGAATTTGGAGAACGAGTTCCTGTGGTTTTTATTTTGCTTTGTTTGTGTTCTCCGCAAAGGGCGAGGGGACGATCGAGGATTTGGGAGACAGAACTTCGTACTTTAAATTATGGTGTCTCCACGCGGAAAGGGATCCTTGGGAATGTTTTTTGCTTCAGTTCTCAGGCCGGTCAAGTTTGCGGTTGTTCCTATGCAGTTGCTGTTCACGGCAGGGAGTTGGACGGATTTGCGAGAGTCCTAGGCGTGGCCTTGCAAACATCTTTGGTGAATTTGATTGCTTGGTCTGGGAAGTAATACCACAAACTTTGAGCTGTCCATTTGGCTTAGGATACAGCCTCCTTTGTGAGAACTCAACGAAGGTGTAAATGATTCCGTTACTTCTCTGAGTGACTTCGGGTTGCTGAGCGACTTGGTTCGGTGCTCCTGGCCTGCAGAATTTTCCGTCTATTGTTAAAGTCGTGTTACAGTAGCAGTTTTAGTCCTTCGCTGGAGCCAGGTTATGTATCAGCAGAGGATTGAGGAAGAGTGAGTAAAGAGAACAAAAATGGCGGAAAGTGAGAACGTTGATGAAATTAAGTACATAGAATATTTGCGTGTACAAAGGAGGCCATTATGTGGGAGCCCCTCGGCTGTTTCTAGACGTTTGGGACCTTTGCCAGTTCAGGCTTTATCCCACCTTAGGAATCATACGCGGGGATCACATTTCAAAATCAATTTCGCCGATTTACTTTATAAACTGTGGCGTGCCGGGAAATGTTTAACAACTGGCTAGGGGTGGGGCGGAGTGAGGGAGGCTAATTATAGAATTCACTGATTTCTAGGGTCTAAATACTTCCGTGCTGGCTACATGTAAGCCGGGAGCATAACCTCCTTGAACAGAGTTAGGAGAAGAGGTGCACAATCAGATTTTCAGAACACTGTTGATTCTGCCAAAACATGGTGGTAGGTGGCCCCGAAACTGGTATTTACTTCCAAATAATCCCTGTCTCAGGCTCTGCTTCCGGAGGACCCAACATGAGAAAGCCCCCAACACTGCCTTGATCATTTAGATCATTGCGAAAACGAATTGATGACATTTACCAAGCTCCTATTGTGAAGCAAACACCAAGCTGGGGTGCGATTTGTATTTATATCGTTTCACGTAATTCTCACAGCAACCTGTGGTACATTGATTATTCCCTTTTATATACGAGAGGTCTAAGGCTTAGAGAAATGAATTCGTTTGTCTGGTGTCACGCAGTGTTTAGATGGCATAGTTGGGATTCGGGAGCACAGTTCTGTCTGGTTTCAATGCCTCCGTGTTCTGTGAAGTGTTCACAAGGCGTGTGGGCCTACATTTTCTAGGTTACTGCTTCAATTTTTGCCTTTCCTCAATCATTCGGCAGACACAGAGTCAGCGTTGGGGCCGGCGAGTTGTCTCATTAGCTCTCCATCTGAGCTTTCCAAGTTTTCTCTTCACACACAATATGTTAGTCCTGCCCACATGCCTTGACCTGCCTGACTGTCCTGGCTCTCTCTCCATTAGAGAAGGCAAATACAATTAGACTTTTCATCACACAATTGCCATCTGCTCACAAATGCCTTTTTCGCTGTTCGGGATCCAAGGGCACTTTGCAAACCAGCATTCAGCTACCAGGGAGATGTCTGAGCGCCATGATGCTCTGTAACAAAGCCATGTTGTGTGAATATGCGAATTAGGAAGGCTGGAGTCTATCGGGCCCTCATTAGGTGGCCATGAGGGGCATTTCCTGCTTTATTGTCCAGAAGAAAAACAACTGTATATAGAAACTGCTGCTCTCTTTAGTTCCCCAACAACCCTTTTGTTTCCTCTCCCTCCTTGCCCTCAGACCTATTTTAAGCTTATAAAAAAAAAAAAAAAACAAAAAAACAAAAAACAACCCTTAATTTTCTGACCGAGAGCTCAGCGTTTCATCAAGAATGATCTTGTCGCTGGTGCTTTATCAAAGGGTGGATGGTTTGACCTTCAAGCATGAGTGAAAATCATTGAATTCAAGAACATGTCAATAAGCAATACACCCAGGCCTTGTACGTTTAATAGCATCTATCAAACATTTTCCCTTAAGAATTTGCTGACCTTCCTGTAAGAGAGTGTCGTCTGAAACACCCAGGTTCTACTCATCACACGGATCAGGAAGATTGACGTCCGCTCATTTCGCCACCTGATAAATTAGGTCAACAATTAGTACAAGCAGAAGTGAAGTTTCTAAGTCTACCCTTTTGTATTGTGTTAAGCAGTGTCTCAAGTCCCCTTTTAGATCCCAGAATATTATATTTGCATGCCTTCCTTTGGGATCACCAAGGGGAAAAGTCAGGCGTTTGCGATTCGGTCTTGATTCTCTCTTTGTTTCAGTATCGAGGATCAGTAAATAAAGGGAGAAGTCAATTTGGCAGTATTAAACATTTAACAGTAAAATATGTTTTAATGAGTTAGTCATTGAATTATTTTGTAGTTGTCCTCATATGGAAAATGTCACGGGACTTTTACAACGTGCAGCTCTTAATGTCATAAGATAGGCAGCTTGTGAGAATGGATTTTCTTTACAATCGAGGCTTTTCTGATTCAGATTAATTTTGAACCTTTGGCGGAGAGAACTGTTACCTCCTGAAAAAAAATGTGCTCTCCTTTTTCTGGGGGAAAGACAAGGAATTCCAAATGCTTTAAATGAACATTTAAAACTCAAACTATAACTACTTCCTAAATACCTAATGAGCTATCATACGTGACGATGAAATTCATACAAATCAATTCTACTGGCCTCGAAAATGGAAAAGGAAATCTACCCCAAATAGAAGCATGACATCAACCCATATTGAAGGTTTCCTGATTAATAGGTTATAAATTTTGATGAGATTCACAGGGCTGTCTGTACGGTGTATCAATTTCAACACGAACGTCCGATGAAGGAAAGGAACACCCATGATTTCTGAATCTTGCAAAAAACATCGACAAAGCCTGCACCGGCTGCATAAATATTTTGTTGACAAAAATCCCCACAATTTAGGGAATAAACATCGTAAGGCATCGGTAGTAGTATACTTCTCACATATTTCAATCTTTTAAAAATATTCTAAAGCAGTACAACTCTCTGATCTCTGTCACAGAGATAAAACTTGCAGATGCGCTGAAAGACGGAACAGATGGTGTGCTCAAGGAGTTTGAATATTGAAGGGCCTTACAGAATAAAAAAGCATTTTTATGAGTCCACCATGAATTAGCTGAAAGGGCAATTAATTTTCATTTATCTCACATTCTATGTAAATACAGTGATTTTCTATTTAATGTCATTTTGCCAGAGGTTTCTCCAAAATTAATTGAGAATCTGCAATGTAAATGCTCATACTCCGATTAAAGGCTGAGCATCAAGTTACACCGAATTCTCTATCCAAAACTAGTCTTTCAAATGTTTTCACCGATTAGGCGGCTTTGAAAGACTACTCACGTGACCTCCTTTCGCAATGTGGCCTTCTAAAGGCCTCTAGTTCCGAACTGCATAGAAAGTTGCCCGTCTCGGGGCACCTGGGTGACTTTGTCGGTTAAGCGTCAAGACTCTTGGCTTCGGCTCAGGTCGTGATCCCGAAGTTTGTTGAGTTCGAGCCCTGTGTCGGGCTCCGTGCTGACCACGTGGAGCCTGCTTGGGATTCTCTCTCTCTCTGCCCCTCTCCCTTCCCTCTTTCTCTCTGTCTCTCTCTCAAAACAAATGAACTCTAAATAAATAAATAAATAAATAAATAAATAAATAAATAAATAAATAGGTTGCCTGTCTCGAAAATGTCTTGAAGAAACAGGGAAAATATTAGAGCAGGCATCTTTTTATTAGACATGACCGTAACACAAAATCATGAGTCCCTATGTCCAAGAGCATGCAAACTGTCATGACTTTGATTTTGCAAGGCTAACTTTATGGCGTCTACAATATAGACTCCTGAGGTACATCAGAATCACCTCACGTAGGTCTGGGGCTCCTGGATCGTTGAGTTGAGCGTCTGACTCTTGATCTCAGCTCAAGTCATGATGTCATGGTCGTGAGATCGAGCCCCGCTTTGGGATCCGCCCTGGGCACGGAGCTTGCTTACAATTCTCTCTCTCTCCTCTCTCTCTTTCCCCCACCCCCACCCCTCCCCGGGCCTTTCTTCTGATCGTGCTTGCTCTCTCTAAAAATAGAATCAAGGGGTGCCTGGGTGGCTCAGTCGGTTAAGCGTCCGGCTTCGGCTCAGGTCACGATCTCACGGTCCGTGAGTTCGAGCCCCGCGTCGGGCTCTGTGCTGACAGCTCAGAGCCTGAAGCCTGCTACAGATTCTGTGTCTCCCTCTCTCTGACCCTCCCCCGTTCATGCTCTGTCTCTCTCTGTCTCAAAAATAAATAAAAATTTTAAAAAAAACTTAAAAAAAAAAATAAAAGGAATCAAAAGAATCCCCTCATATAGGCCCTGAAGTTGCAGATTCCTGGATTCCACTCCTAGGGGATGCTTTTTCATTAGCACTAGGGTTGACCTCAGAAATGTTCATATTTAAAAACCACTACATTTGAGAAGCACTGAGATGCTACCCATAACACACCTCGCCGTGGAATTTTCACCGTAGAACTATCCGTTCGTTGTTCTCCGGTTGTTGCTTACTCATTGAGGACTCAGCTGAAGTGTAGCTTCCCCTAGGGAGCCCTTCCGTGAATCCAGTTCCCAGGCACAAAGCTGTGATCTCTAGCATGATGGAAGAGAATATGGGCCAGAGGGCGGGGGGAGGTGACAGGGTAGGAGTGGGGTTTTCAGGGGTACACAGGATATTGGATATCGAGAAATGGAACACCTTAGATGGATCCGGGGTATGTTATTCTGAGATTTGGTACCTTACATTGTGCAATGGAGTTGGGGTTGTTACAAGGGATCGGAACCGGGATCAACACATAACAATTACTGCCGCTGAGCGATTGGCGCGGTGAAATCCAACCTTGTAGGTTTGATGTCTGAGGGGGAGAGCTGGCAGACGTCTTATGGGAGTGTGTGAAGGAAACAAAATGGCTCCTGACTAGACAATGATACAGGAGCAGTGAGGAGGGTACAGGCAGCACTTAGGTGGCTTAGATGGAACAGACCTAGGTAGAGATTAGGCAGTTTCTTGTATTCCTAATCATATCTATATTATATGTGTACGTGCATGCATGCTTTCTAGGTGGAAGAAAACTTCTCGCGGTGGGGCGGGGGGGGGGGGGGGGGGGCGGGACTGCCTTCCCAACCTCCTGAGGTTTATTTTTAATATATTTTTAAAGACAAAAAATAATAATAATCACGTTTTAAAAACTCCAGTTAAATAATGCTTCTTTTCCCCCACTGTTTGGTAATTTGCTGCGCATGAAAAAACTATCCACAACAGCACACGTGACTGAGACCAGCGCGTGGTCGTTGTGCATTAGAAGGCGAGAGGTCAAAAACCTTGAGAACATCTTTAATTCCTCAAAGAAATGAATGGAAAGTTTCCTGGAATAACATCGAGCTCGATTATTATCTAATATTTCTTTTTTTTTTTTTCTCCTAATAGAAGGAGCTAGTTCAATACGTTGGCTATAAAGTGCATATTAAGACTGCAGGCTTGGGACTGTGTCATAGGCAGAGTGGAATATGCCACCCCAAAAACTGTCACTTTGGCATGTGCGTTGTTTTTTTAAGTTTATTTATTTATCTTGAGAGAGAGAGTACGCACGCGCTCAGGAGGGGCAGAGAGAGAAAGGGAGAGAGAGAGAATCCCAAGCGGTCTCCAAGCTATCGGGACAGAGCCCGACGAGAAGCTCGATCCCATGAACCGAACTGTGAGATCATGACCTGAGCTGAAGTCAGACAACTCAACTGACCGAGCCACCCGGGCGCCCCAAGAATGATGTACATCTTATAACTGAAATACATAAGTTTGAGTATCATTCACTTTACTTACCAGCCGATGTTTGCCTAGAAGCCTTTTCTGGAATTATGAATCATCATCATCATAATGAATCTTCATAAGGATGTTGATGGCTTATTTTCCTGGTATGATCATAATAGTTTCCTCTGCATTGTTAATTGCATTGTACTATCAATGTTTGTAGGGGTTCCTAAACTTCTTCCTTGAGCCAAATTCTGTGGATGTTAGAATTCTATAAGAGAACTTTGAATAACCTTCCCCATATTAAAAGTTCTGTCAGGGTGCCTGGGTGGCTCAGGTCGGTTAAGACTCTTGATTTCGGGCTCAGGTCATGATCTCACGGTTCCTGGATTCGAGCCCCACATCAGGCTCTTGGCTGAGCGTGGAGCCTGCTTAAGATTCTCCCTCTCTCCGCAGTTGGTGGGTTCGAGCCCCACGTCGGGCTCTGTGCTGACGGCTCGGAGCCTGGAGCCTGCTTCAAATTCTGTGTCTCCTCCTCTCTCTGCCCCTCCCATGCTCATGCTCTGTCTCGCTCTGTCTCTCAATAATACATAAACGTTAAAAAAAATTAAAAAAAAAAAAAAGATTCTCCCTCTCTCCCTGCCCCTCCCCCACTCGTGCTGTCTCCAAAAATAATATTAAATTTTTTTTTTCAACGTTTATTTATTTTTGGGACAGCGAGAGACAGAGCATGAATGGGGGAGGGGCAGAGAGAGAGGGAGACGCAGAATCGGAAAGAGGCTCCAGGCTCTGAGCCATCAGCCCAGAGCCTGACGCGGGGCTCGAACTCACGGACCGCGAGATCGTGACCTGGCTGAAGTCGGACGCTTAACCGACTGCACCACCCAGGCGCCCCTCCAAAAATAATATTAAAAAAAAAGAAAGAAAGTTTTGTCAAGAGAGAAATAGAACCCAGTAAATTCCCAACATGTTTTTAATTGCAAACTGAATTCCATATTCCTCTTTGGCACCTAGATCTCATTTACAGTTCTTGCAGGTTCCGTGCGTTTGTCTCATCAATGTTCTGTTTCCCCCTTTTAGCCTGTTAGGAAATAAACACTGGTTAGAAGAAGAGTTGTAATCCTGAGCTGCTCATTTGTTTGTCTGCAATTCAATCCCCTGCGGTTGATGGGTTTTTTTTTTTTTTTTTTCCTCAGCTGAACTGGCCGGTTAGTCCTATCACTATCTGCACATCTTCTCTTAGGAGTAGCTGACTATGCTCAACGTCTAGCTGTGTGTTTCCCTTCTCACATCATTTTGGCTGACGCAAGGAAGGAAGCATTCAAGAGCATAATCATGATGTGCAAAATTAAGATGTGTTTGGTTCTCTCCTCTAACACCTTTTCGGAGAGGCCTCTTTCTCCTCCTGTCTTCCTTCCAGGTGTCTATTCTGGTTTTCATTCATCCTCTTTAATTGCCAACGAATCCCTTCCCATTCTATTGAACTCATACCTATGCGTATACACATCGTATCACTTCTAAGGTGATAAGATTCTTGGAAGTAGGAATCAGATCATCATGTAAAAAAATTTTTTGAGTGATATTACATCATCGTTTATTCTCCAAGTGTATCCCCCAAACCTCTAGAGTTTTCCAGTTATTTCAGAAAACTCCAGATCCTAATGCATCTTTGACAGAAAATAATGATTTTTCTAAGACCTGAGTCAGTACGGATGCATGAGGAGTACGTTAACTAAAACACGTTAGGTCTCTAGTATATCATTTGTCTATACATTATCCAGTAACATTCCTTCATACTCTGAATCAGTCGTTTTTCCAGCACATATGCCTCGAGTGCCTGTTTTCTGTCTATTTCAGTTTATTGTCTAATTCCATTTCAGATCCCTGCCTACCACACATGCATCTTGTACCTTACTACCCCCCAACTTTGAGGATTACACTCAATTTGGGCGTTAGATCGTATTCGTTTTGGAACCTTCTCAAAGTACATCGTGTATAGTAGAATCTCAATATAGTTATTAAAAGAGCAAACATATTAATGAACAAAAACTGTTTTAGGGTGTGTCCCTACACAAGAAGATTGCTATTTTAGGGGCTCCTGGGCGGCGCAGTCAGTTAAGCGTCTGACTCTTTGTTTCAGCTCAGGTCACGATCTCCCAGTTCGTGAGTTTGAGCCCCATGTCGGCCTCAGCGCTGTCAGCTCAGAGCCTTCTTGGGATTTTTCTCTCCCTATCGCTCTGCCCCAACCTGGCTTGTGGGTGAGCGCGCGCTCGCGCGCAAAAACAAACCACGAAGAAAGAGAGAGGGGAGAGAAGAGAGAGAAAAAGGGAGAGAGGGAGAAAGAGAGAAAGAGAAGAGAAAGAGATAGAGAGAAAGAGAAGAGAAGAGACAGAGGGGAGACAGAGAGGGAGAAAGAGAGAGGTTGAGAGAAAGAGGAAAGAGGGAGTAGAGGAAGAGAGAAAGGGAGAAAGGAAAGAAAAGAGGAGGAGAAAGGATGGAGAGGTGAGAAAACAGGGCGAGATTTATACATATATGTATATATTTATACATATATGTATATATTTATACATATATGTATATATTTATACATATATGTATAAATATATTTATAAATTTATATATTTATATATATATAATATATATTTTATATATATATATAAATAAAAGTCCAGGACCAGGACTAAAAATAAAACACTAATATATATATATATATTCCCATATATATATATTCCTATTTTAATAAGAAACTCAGGCAGACCAGAATCCTCGGGGCCAAAGGAACAAACTTTTCGACTGCAGCCCCGTATGGTGCCTCTTAGGCACATTATTCAGACAGCACCTACTCATTAGGCCGCTTCTTGTAATCACTGTATAGATTAGCACAATCAATACCTCAATTTCATAAATGGGTTCTTGCAGCGTTGCAGGGATTTACAATCTCTGAAATCAAAGCAGCTTTGTCAAGCACTCGTGCGTAATGACCAAACACATCAATTTCGAAGCTATTTCACATTCTCAAATGGAGGCACGATTTCTATGATTTCAAAGAGAGCAATATTGGCTTTTCCCCAGCGGACAGTCCTAAAGTCCTCACATTTCTAGGAATGGTGCAATTCTATTTAAGACTGTCAACTCCCTGGAATTTAAACGAACTGGTGTCCTCAAGCCAACGCATGAAACACGTTTCTTTATCAAAGATCCATGAATAGGCATTTCCTCCCTGTATTCCTCCTTAAAGAAGGTCCTCACTGTTCAACACCTGCATGCTTTGTGGCGATGAATTATTATTTCTGAGGCTTGATCATTCTGTACACAAGCAAATCAATCATCCTGTAGCTCGTTATCAATTCATTGCTTATTCTAGATGCACTGTGGGGGAAGTGTGAGGCCAAACTTATTAGCATTTATCATTTCATATAGCTTGTTTGTTTGAGCAAGTGCAATCGACTAGATAGCTGTGGAGTATCTCAGTGTGACCTAATCAGCTCCTTTGTTCTCTTTTTTACTTTTTTTTTTTCTGAAAGCGTCCTGTAGGCAGAGCCTTAGAAAAGTTTGTTTGCAAGAGATTTCTAGAGATAAAGAGAACCTGAGTTCTCACGGTCATAGGAGATCAAAGAAACTTCACTTTGGACACTTCTAAGTAAGATAGACTTTCAGATGGGCAGATCAAAGGAACCAAATTCAACAAGCTTCTGTGCTTGGCATAGCAATAATCTAGCCCAATGTTTCTGGACTGGAGAGTTCACAGATTAAGTGCTGTTCTATGAGCCGTAATTCTACGGAAGATAGATATCTCCTCAAACGAACAACCACGTGAAAAAGACAGTTTGTTTCTGTTCCACTACCCTATGGAACCAGAAAGAAATCACATGGATCATATTTTTAAATAATGGGGACTGAGGTAACAATTATTCATGCTTCCTTAATCTGTATGCTGTTAGTAAAGGGGGAAAAAAACTGGATAAAAAAAACGCCCAAATAAAATGTCTTACGGAGTAATCCGTCCGTCAAATATATCGTGTTACAAAGGAAACAGAAAACTGTATTCATGCAATAGAAAAATCTTGGTTTAGAGTTTTGAATAGCTGTCTTGGCAGGGAAATTATGCACCCAAATATTTTCACATAAAAGACTATTGAGAATCTGTTACAGATATGGTTTGTCACACAGGTTTCTGCTATTTCTTCCTTTCTGCCAACACTCATTTGAACTCTTACTCAGATTTTGTGCTGGTAGCTTCATTTTCTTGATTTCTTTTCTTCTCTATTATCAGATATCCTTTCTCAACCACATTGGCTGTTACATCTTTGACAAAGTGTTTTCTCTTATTCTTACCGACGAGATCTCATTCTTTTCCTAAGAAAAAATGAAGACGTACACTCTGTCCCTGATTCCTGCTCATCTATGAGAATTTTCTCCTTATGAAGGAATCAAGTTAATTTGTGGCACCCATTTGCTTGGCACCCCCCCTCCCCCCCCCCCAGAAAAAAAAAAAAAACACCACTTTTGGGTGGAATTAGTGCTCTGGTGGGTGGCCCTGTTTGCACAATGGTTGATTTAGTTGACTGCAACCCCGAAGACTGTCATCAATTTGCTGAAAGGGGCTGGCTAGCCAACCCATATGTGGAAAGGGGTGGATCCTTCCAGGCCTCCCTTTCCACACCAACCCTGTTGGGCTGGGCCTGGGAGCCAGACAGATCTATCCATTAGACCCAAACCACAAGCAGACAGTCTTAACAGAAACCTGAGCTACACGCACATAACGAAGTTGGTTGTCTCCAACTGTCCCCTTATTTCAATACTGCCCTCCCGTTGAAATGAGCCCTGACTGTCCTGTCTTTCCCCTCACATCTCCTTCCCCCATCTCCTGCCTCTCCGCCTCCTTTCTCGTTCCCCTAAGCAATCGCTTACCGCAGGCACAATACCAGTAGAATTAGTCATGGGGAATGTGGACATTGAATGGTTTCGAGAATCCCATTGCCGACTGAATCAACACGGCCACGGGGTCTGGTGGTGGGTTTTCTTTCGTTTATCAGAATTTGCTGCTGAATAGCTATATAGCTTCCTTCTTTCTGGCTGCTTTATAGTGAGAATGGAGTCGAGACTTCAAGAGACATTATTCATACCTCTTTCTTTTTTTCTCATCATCTTTTTGACAAAATGTGGCCTTCTGACCGAAGTAATTTTGGCTGACAGGTTGCTGACAGACTGACAGATCACAGTGGATCTTCCCTGCATCTCTTAGCTTTGGGTCCACGTTGCCAAGCAGTCACGGAGCAGAAGAATGAAAGCTGCAGTGAATGATTCTAGCTCATTCTCAACACCTAGGTGTGCCGTAATCATAGCACCTGCCTTTCTCTATGGAACGTTGAGGGAGGGATTGAGTTAGATCGTTGCGTCAATTGGGCTAAGATGCACTTTTAGTTCAGATAATTACAGTCAAGGTGCGGAACTTCTGGAATTATTTAAAAACCACCTCATATCTCTTTGGTTTGCATGTGTAGAGACAGCCTTGGCCAGTATCAGTGCCAGCTGCTAGAATGCTTTACATATTTGGCTTTTTTCCACCCTCTGTATTGAATTCAGGCTCTTTGATGCAAAATTTGTTTCCATTTGAGAGCAGCAATTTTCACTTTCTAAAAATGGAATGTAATGCTTCTTCAAAGTTACAGAAGATCTTTTAAACCATCTAGCTTACGAAAAAGCAAGAACTTTTTGAAAGGAGAAGAAAAAGATTTGGCAGTATAGGTAACCCATATGGAAACATTTGACGCATAAGAAATCTGGTCCACTCGGCTTTATGAGTAGTCAGTGGAAAGCTCTCCCCTTGTGCCAAGCCTGCCTTTTAAGCGAAGTACCCTGTTTCCAAAGCCCCCTGCAGGGTATTCTGGCAGAGCAAGTCGGGACTATGCTAATCCGTGGAAGGGCATCTCCTGCAAGATTTCAGAGGTTCGTTATCGGATGGAATGAATCTCTTGTCAGACACCAAGTGACGTTCGGTAGGTACCCTTGTGCCCCACGCCACAAACGGAAGCTCTCCACCAAACTTTCATATGAAACACGCAAGTCAGCACTCCCCGGTTCCCAGTGATGGTTTTTTTTTTTTTTTTAATTAAATATCACTGCATGTGCCTCAAATATGCCTTTATTTTTTAGACGATTGTATTGGCATTTCCCACTGTAACCTGGGATGTCAATCACTGAGTATTCATCTAAGAACCTTTTGTGCGTTGTGGGTTGACAGGCAAATATGGACTCGAGACGAAGGTAGGAATCGTTTATCAAAGGGTTGCCCTCTATAATAAATACCTTATTCCCTGAGAGTCACGATGGATTTGAGCCTGGTTCCAAATACGGAACTTGGCCTGCAGTTACAGTGTAGAGCCTTGATTCAGAGTTTCTCTCGTGAGATAATCGTTCGCATGGCAAACCGAGCTTCGGAGATGTGGATGGGATCGCCTTGGATGAAAACAGGACCTCTGGGCGGAAACAGTTTTGCTAAGAACGCATCGTAGCGATGCAAAGACATGGGGCAAATCCGGATTAATGGAGCGACTGGTGAGGAGGTCATTAAAATAATAAAAAGAAATAAAATTAGGCACAAAGTCAGGCAAAAAGGAAAAGACCTAAACAAAAGCCACTATGTTATGCAGCTGGAGGTAAATTATGGATTTCTGTTCATTCACTAAGCCAATCTTTTATTGTCCGGGTTGTGCGAGGCAGTATCATTAGTCTTGGCGGGGGGGCGAGGGGGGCATTGTAGGAGTAGATAGGCTCAGGAAACTTCCATACTCGGACTAGAGAAAGTGGCAGGAAGTGGTTCTGTACACAGAACCCGGAGAAAAGGCCTGGTCGGGGTTCTTTCAGCGTGTAAGTCACCGTGCGTCACAACCGATGGGGGAGCAAGCTGGGAAGAGGGGCTAGGCGAGCACCTACTTGGACTTCAACTTGAGAACTAAAGCAAAGCAGAAGCTCTGTCACCTCGGGGACTGCAAGATCCTGTGCTTCTCCGTTACCTGGAACCCACGATGTAACGGACAAAGCCAGGAAACGAATCACATCATCGATGGGAAAAAGTGATCTGACCACTTTGTAGTTGCATCTCACATAGTTGGGACTCGGACAGCGCAACCGGCTGCAACAGGGCTTATTTGGTCCGCTCGAATCTACCGTGAACAAAATGGCAGGCGAGGGTCGCCACCCGTCAGGAGACTGTTGGAAAAGGCCGTGAATCAGAAGTGTAAGGACAAAAACATACCCACCACACACACACTTCTACGGTCCTTAGGCACCAGGCCCTCTTCTAAGAACATTACCCCCCATTACCTCATTGAGTCCTCGGAACACAGGAGGAAGGTTCTAGCCCCATTTTAGAGAGATATAAATTGAGGCCAAGAGAAGCTGTAGCTATGTCTTTGGGGTCATACGGCTAACAGGTTGCAAGTTTTGGAATGAAATCGAAGCATTCTGGCTCCAGAATCAAACTTCTAACTACTATGGTAAATTCACTGCTTTCATTCCCACATGGTGAAAACAGAAATTCCCCAAGAAATGCTGCCACACCGTTTTGTAAGAGATTCATAGGAATTCTTTCTGCCAAGGTGGAAATGCGGCCCTCTTACCTGCCCCAAGACACGTTTTTTAGGTAAACAATCAAAGATTAAGGTACTCGTTTTCCGGGGCGCCTGGGTAGCTCAGTCGGTTAAGCATCCGACTCTTGATTTCGGCTGGGGTCACGATCTCGCGGTTCATGAGTTCGAGTCCCGCGTCGGGCTCTGTGCTGATAGCTCAGAGCCTGGAGCCTGCTTCGGATTCTGTGTCTCCCTCTCTCTCTGCCCCTCCCGTACTGGGTCGCTCTAGCTCGCTCTCTGAAGTAAATAAACGAGAAAAGGTACTCTTCCCCCCCCCCCCCCAGCCATCTACGTGAGTGCATGTGTTGTTTCTTGACATTTGCGCACCCAAGAGATCAAACCCTTTATGGTCAGGTCACTCTAAACCTAGTTCTGGTCCCCCCAAAGCAGTCACTCTTTGGTCTAATCACCAAATTGGACTAGTATTTTGTCTCGTGACCAACGAAAGTTGAACCAGCTGTGCTTAGGGTAACGCATTCCTGTGAAGGTGTTAAATGTTAACTTTAGACGCACTCTAAAGGGGCCATATAGAAATATTAAATTGGGAAAAAAAGGAGTATTACATAATGTTAAATCCTCATTGGGGATGACCATTGTGCTGGGGTTTTTATGCAGTGTTGTGTGACCTTTCAGAGTTGCAGCTGAGTAGCAGATTGAATTGGATTAAAACAATTAGCTTTCTCTGGTCAGAACACTGCTCCACGCGGCTTCTTCTCCATTCTAGTTTGTTCTATTATTGCCATGTCTAATATTCAACAAGTCATTTCTCTTTCTTAAATGGAAACTGTATTTTATTTTTTTTCCCAGAATGCTTTCATTCATATTTCAATAGGATTAACTTGAATTTTCCTCACATCCACCAAAATTAATGAAAGCCTATTTAGCATGTGTTAGAGAAGTATGAGAGCAGGCCATGTGGTTCTTTTGTGTGGTCAGAAGAGCAGTGTTCGATATTTTTTAAATTTTTATTTATCTTTGAGAGACAGAGCGCACGAGCGGGGGGGGGGGGGACAGAGAGAGGGAGACACAGAGTCCGAAGCAGACTCCAGGGTCCGCGCTGTCAGCACAGAGCCGGATGGGGGTCTTGAACTCACAGATGGTGAGATCATGACCTAAGCCGAAGTTGGACGCTTAACCGACGGAGCCACCCAGGCTCCCCATCAGTGTTCAATGTTTAGTATGGTCCTAAATGAACGATGGGTGAGGAAATCCTGGCTTCCAGGTAGACGGGATTTCTGATTCATGGGAGAAAGCCACGGTGATTTTATAAGTATGGTCTCCAAACACCTATATCAGAATTATCTCGGATATCTGTTAAAGGTGCAGACTCCCTGGCCTCACCCCAAAACTGGTGAGTTAAAATTTCATAGGCTGTAGCCTGGGACTCAGCATTTTAAAAAGTTCAGCAAGTGAGGGGAGTGAAGTTTTTTTACTGTTATTATTTTTTTAATTTTTTTTTTTTTTTGAGAGAGAGCACAAATGGGGGGAGGGCAGAGAGAGAGAGAGAGGGAGACACAGAATCTGAAGCAGGCTCCAGGCTCCGAGCTGTCACCAGAGAGCCCAACGCAGGGCTCGAACCCATGAACCGTGAGATCGTGACCTGAGCTGAAGTCAGGTGCTTAACCAACTGAGCCACCCAGGAGACCAGAGGGGAGTGAAGTTTGAAAACCAGTGGCTTACAAGTATTATACTTCTGTGTGTCCTATTGTGTTATATGCACATAGCCTGCCAGGTGCTCCCGCGACAGAAGTAGGGATGTTTCCTTTGGAAGGGCCCTAAGAATTTACCTATGTCAGGCACTCCTGAACTTAACGTTTTACCGTAGGGTTGCTAGATTTAGAAAACAAAAATAGAGGGCCTCTAATTAAATTTGAATCTCAGACACACGATAAGAAGTTGGGTTTGTTGTTGTTGTTTTTTTGTGTTTTGGTTTTTTTTAGCCTAGACATGTCCTGTGCACCACTTGGAACATAATGATACTAAAAATATTCGTTGTTCGTTGAAAATTCAAATACAACGGAGAGTTGTGTATTTTCTCCGGTGAACTGTAATGAGGAAATGAAATTTCAGAGAGGTGGGATGACCTTCTACAATGCTGTGCCACCCCTAGGATTTCTAGGACGTCTTGAGTTTCTACCTTTGGTGTAAACGATCAATTTCGGCTCTACTGAAGGCTTTCTTTTTTGACAATGCTGTTACAAAAACATTATGAACATAGCAAGTTTCAAATGCACAAAGACTTAGAGAATCTGTGTCATCACCGAGACATTGCTGTGCATCAAAGTGTCTTCTCATAAATCATTCAAGGCTACTTCGTCATAAGAAAAAAAAAAGATAGACACATGATTCTTCACGATTAAAGTTATTTTATATAGACTCGCTCTCCTTGGAACTTCCTGAAAGTCCGTCTGTCTGTCATCAACCTACCTATTTCGAATTTCGAGTCATTGACTGACCAAAGGAGTGTGGGTGGAATTCTGCGGCTCAGGTCAGCCTGAAAACAGGATCTTAGAATCTAGGTGGTTTGAGCATAGAAAAGAAAATCTGACTTTACGCTTTAAAAAAAAAAAAAAGAACTAGAAGTGTTAGGGACAGAGCCAACGAGGCGGGGTGGGGAATGGGTCGTGCCACCACACCCTTTCATCCTAAGCAGAAAAGGGTCTAGACAACTTGTTAAAAAATGGTTTCTTCTGGGGCGCCTGGGTGGCGCAGTCGGTTAAGCGTCCGACTTCAGCCAGGTCACGATCTCGCGGTCCGTGAGTTCGAGCCCCGCGTCAGGCTCTGGGCTGATGGCTCGGAGCCTGGAGCCTGTTTCCGATTCTGTGTCTCCCTCTCTCTCTGCCCCTCCCCCGTTCATGCTCTGTCTCTCTCTGTCCCAAAAATAAATAAACGTTGAAAAAAAAAAATTAAAAAAAAAAATGGTTTCTTCTAAGATTGAATATTTAAAGGCAATTGGTTCAATCCATTCCCGTGCTGTATCTTTGATTGCTAATATGGCAGGCAATTTTGATATATTTGGTTATTAACTGACTTGATTCCCATAGCATTTGATCTAGTGTCTTAGACTCGGATCCAAACTGTGTCATCCTTCAAAACACTGAAACGGTTTTGGAAGAGGTCAGTCCTGTATACAAATAAGGGTGTTGATGTAACACCACAAGAACCAATTCTACCCTGCAACATTTTTCACACGGAAGTCAATTTCAAGTACAGTATTCTATTTTATCTGTAGACAAACCTTCTAAGGAGTGGAGATCATGACCTGAGCCAAAATCGAGAGTCGGGGGCTCAACTGTCTGAGCCACCCAAGGCGCCCCAACACTTACCTTTATCCAACATTTGCCTAACACAGGCTTCACGGGCTGCTTTTTGAGGTGGTAATCTTTTCGGGCTTCTATTGAATTCGGTAGGGGCCAACGTTCACTCACATTCCTGATCTCACTTAATTCTTACAACAGTCCCGCAAGTATGCATAGCAATTGTCAGAATCAGATTGTAGATTCTACACGTTAGGAGATGCAGGCTGGCTCAGACCGAGGAACTAACTTTGAGGCGTAACACAGGCACCGAGGCAGAAACCACGTTCTTCACCACCATTCCACCACCACCAAAACCATCATTGAGCACTTCCTACGGCTTCTACATACGTCCTCCTGTTTTCTTTTCCTCTGCCTTCTCATCCCCCAACAGATTTGTTGAGTTTTAGGGCCAGGAATGATGCTTAGTGCTTTAAAGACCTATTTTTATTTCATGTGTACAATAAGCTCATGACTGTCCTCATTAAACAGTTGGGGACAACCTTGTGGTCATCTCTCTTAAACAGATGTGAAAAACGAGCCTAGGAAAGTGAAATGTCAGCGTTAATATGTGATGAGCCGTAAGTGGAACATGGGTCTACTGACAGCTGGTTCTTTATTCGTTGATGTGAATATCTGATCCACCAAAGCACACTATGTCCTACGGCAAAACCTTGGATGCGAGTAGCGTGTTCTGCGAGTGTTCCGCAAGATGAGCAAACAGTTCTAATAAATTTTAGCTTGATAAACAAGCGATGTCTTACCATACGAGTAGTAAGTACGCGATGCCGAACGTCACGTGATCACAGCTGAGCCAATGGTTCCTGAAATTTGCTTTGACATACGAGTGCTTTGAACGACAAGCATGTTTCAGGAATGAATTATGCTTGCAAACCAAGGTTATACCGTATAATAAGGTATATCCTGGCCTTGAAACCAGGTGGAAAAAGAATTCAGAGAAAAAAACGTGTCTCTGGAACTTGCTTTCCTCTGCTTTGTTGGACTCTTGATTTCTTTGTAAGCTGAATGGACCTATTGCTAAGATAGTACCCTATAAATAAGAGTTGAGATAAGGACTTCAACTTAAGGGATAGAGGTGGTATCCTTGTACTTAAACTAGGAGGCAAGTCAGCGTGAACGGCAGCATCTTGGACTTGATATTGAACCACAGCTACTGGCTGATCTTGCCTACGGCCTGTTCCAGTCCTTGAATCAGCCTCTCTCGTGAGTAGCCTTGGTTCCTTTCATTGGAGAAGAATATTATAAACCAAATTCCAGGTGCAGGTTATTCTCATTGCTACTGGGGTAGCATTGCTTCTAGGCTTTGGCAGCTGATAGAGCAAAGACACGTATGGAAGTATAGTAACCTGTGTATGGCTATTAATATTTCTGCCATATCCATAGGTAATCTATTACATCTAGAATATATAGGATATGCATCTATCATGATTATCATGTAAACAGGAGTTCAAACAGGAGCTCCTCCATTGACACATGATCACCATAGCCTTCTCGCCATTGCTTGTCTGAAACCTCCTGCTCCAAAAGCAAGACTTCTGGCTGTCTCCATTTGCCACCGGTTGACTCAACCGCTCAATTCCAGTATACAGTAAAACCTTGGATTGCGAGGAACTTATTCTGCGAATATTCCGTAAGACGAGCAAACAGTTCTGATAGATTTTAACTTGATGAATGAGCGATGTCTTGCCATACGAGCAGTACGTGATTGGATACAGCTCTTTGAACTTGATCATAGTAACACAAATGAGACAAGAATATCTTGTTTGTGAAAGAGATTCTTTAAAAGTGATGCTTTCAGCATCACGCATGACTTTCAAACATTTTTGGTAGACTTTAGTTTCTCATTATTTCAAATCCTTTAGTATCTCTCGGCAGAGATTTTTCTCCTGAACGGAAGGGGAATTATTTAATTCTTCAACTTTTTTCTTTTTTTTTAATTTTTTTTTTCAACGTTTATTTATTTTTGGGACAGAGAGAGACAGAGCATGAACGGGGGAGGGGCAGAGAGAGAGAGAGGGAGACACAGAATCAGAAACAGGCTCCGAGCCATCAGCCCAGAGCCCGACGCGGGGCTCGAACTCACGGAGTGCGAGATCGTGACCTGGCTGAAGTCGGACGCTTAACCGACTGCGCCACCCAGGCGCCCCTTAATTCTTCAACTTTTAATAAAATGGTGCCTGAGGAGACTAAACATTTTATCTTTTTAATCTCCTCAGCGTTTGGTCTTTGCGTTTTAATATCCCTATGTGCGATATCGCACCAAGCCAGGTTTGGTGTGCTTTGTCCTTGTTTTCATTTTCTTTTGACAGCAATAGAAATACATACTAGGAAGTTCGGGAAGGAACCACAAGAGAGCCTAATGTCAGCAGCTACTGAATGGATTGAAAGTATTTTACAAAACCAATCAAGCTCTGGTTAATTTCCTTTTCCTTCCTGCCTTCTGCCTTCCTGTGTTAGTGCCAGCCTGCCTGATTCCAGCACAGCAGAGCGTCTTTGACTAAGCTATGTATGAGAAAAAAATTAAAAGTCAATTTGCACTCAGCCAAACATAATAATGACAAATATGCTGATACAGTGGTTTTTAAAGTGTGGCCCTGGGAGGTGCACCTGGCTGGCTCCGCTCGTAGAGCGTGTAACTGTTGATCTTGGGGTCGTGAGTTTGAGCTCCACGTGGGGTGCAGAGTTTACCTACATACGTACATACAGATTAAAAAAATAAATAGAGTATGGTCCCAGGGAACTTCTGGAAAATACTAATTCTCATGCCCCACCCTTTACTTCTTAAACCAGACGCTCTGGGAGTAGAGCCCAGGAATCTCTGTTTTAACAGTTCCTCCGGGTTATGCTTAATTTTCAGAGTCGCTGGGATAGTGGAAATTATTACAGAGCAATCTTGCTTCTTTTTCAGTAGGACGCTGTCTTTTCTTCAAATGCCATTGTCCACGAAACACTCGAATACCTACTTCTTGATTACATTGTCATTTATGTCGAAGTAGATTTTTTTAAAAAGCCTTTACTAATATTTACAGGGACTCATTTTATGCCTCTGGAATGGAGGAACCTATAGGAGGTGGAAAGTATATATTTGGTCCCAGGACATGAGAAACTAGATACCAAAGATCAGTATCTTCTTTCTATAATTGGTTATTATGGCTCAATAGCAAATCTATTTGGTTTAATGTGACTCGAGTCTTCTACAAGAGCATAAGGAAGGGGCGCCTGGGTGGCTCAGTCAGTTAAGCATCCGACTTCAGCTCAGGTCATGGGTTTGAGCCCCGCATTCAGCTCACTGCTGTCAGCGAGGAGCCCGTTTGGAATCCTCTGTCTCCCTCTCTCTCTGCCCCTCCCCTGCTCGTGTTCTCTCTCTCTCTCCCTCCCTCCCTCTCTCTCTCAAAATAAATAAACATTAGGGGTGCCTGGGTGGCTCAGTCCATGAAGTGGCCGACTTCAGCTCAGGTCACGATCTCGCGGTTCACGAGTTCGAGCCCCACGTCCGGCTCTGTGCGGACAGCTCGGAGCCTGGAGCCTGCTTGGGATTCTGTGTCTCCTTCTCTCTCTGTCCCTCCCCACTCCTGCTTTGTCTCTCAAAAATAAATTTAAAAAAACATTAAAATTTTTTTTTAAAAACAAACATTAAAAAAAAGAGCATAAGGAAGATTTGAGAGTTGTGGGGATATCCCTCATGCGTACAGATAAACTATAAAAGCCAGTCTGTAGAAGAAGAAATGAAAAGGTCATATAAGAGCAACAATGAAAAACCATGAGTCCAAAAGAAAGGAGAAAGACGGACATACGGGATGAATAGTTTTCAAATGGCTTTTCATGTTTCCACTACCCTGGGAGGCCTGACTGTATTTCTGCCCCTGGGGTCTGGGAAAACGAAGCATGTGCTTTATAATAAAATCCCACATTTGCTTATGCTAGTGAGTTTCCATTGCGTAGCAACTGACCACCCCTCAGTATTTAATTCTTCTTTTTCTACCTAAATTTCTGTCCCACACCTTCTGAAACGCCTATGGCTTCTGCTTAGTGTTTTTAAATGATTTTTTTCATTTTTTTTTTAATTTTTGAGAGAGAATGTGCATGCTTGCACGTGGGGGAGGGGAAAGGGAGGGGGTGAGGACAGAGGATCTTAAGCAGGCTCCGTGCTGACAACAGAGAGGCCGATGCGGGGCTTGATCCCACAATCTGTGAAATCATGACCTGAGCCGAAGTCAGACACTTAAGCAACTGAGCCACCCAGGTATTTCTAATAAATTTTCTTTAAAGTTTATTCATCCATTCTGAGAATGAGGGGGAGAGAGAGAGAGAGAGAGAGAGAACAGGGGAGGGGCAGAGAGATAGAGAGAGAGAGAATCCCAAGCAGGCTCCGCACTGTCAGCGCAGAGCCCTACACGGGGCTCGAACCCATGAGATTGTGACCTGAGCGGAAACCACCAGCTGGACACCTGACGGTCGGGGGCACCCGGGTGGCTTCTGCTTATGTGGAATAATGCTATAATAACAGCTGGGAGATGCCTTGGAGTAAAGAAGACTATACTTCATTCCAATAAAAGTCTGAAAGTCGCTTCTTGTAATCTTGACATTCTATATCAAAAGTAATAAAGAAAAAAAATGCATCTTTCCCCCTTGGTTGTTTTACGTGAAACACTCCTCAGCAGGGTTTTGTGTCACTGTGGTTTCAGGAGCTGAAAAACTAAGTACCGCCCTAGAACTGCCTTGTATTGTTCTAACTTCCCTTAGGAAATTGAATTGTAAAATTAAAGAAAACAACGTCCCAGGGGCTCCTGGGTGGCTCAGCTCCCTCTCTCTCTGCCCCTCTCCTACTCCTGCTCTCACGCACTCTCTCTCTCTTAAAAATAAACACATTAAAAAAGAAAGAAAGAAAACAACGTCCCAAACTATTCAGTTACAGGGTAAGAAATAAGTTGTAGTGAAACAGCAGAGCCCCTCGCCCCGCCCCCCGTGTGAATTTCTGCCACCCCAGGGTAGCAATGAGCCCGGGGTCTCCTCTAAGTAAGGTCTTGTCCACACGATCCCCTCATCGGTACTAAGTGAACAGCTCTAGTTAAGAGTGCCAGAAATTCACCTCACGGGGCGAGGAAGCAAAGTTAGATCAATTTCCGCGTCGCAGTTCAGTTACTACATGTGCCTAAGGCCTCCGTGAGCTCATATTTCACTTTTTCGTAGAAAAAGGACCCCTTCTGCGGCAAATTTACGAGCTCAGGCTCAAGGCTGGGCGAGGGGATGGCTCGTGGAGCGGATCGCACCTCCTGCTTTGTGCCCTTGACCGGGGCGGCAGGTACGGGACACAAACCGGACGAGCCTGCCTGGCAACCCTGTGCATCTTGCACAGAAGTTTGCACGTGACACGCGGTAGGTAATGTGTCCAAATGGAATCAAAAGAACACCTACATTGAACGAAAGTGCGGGCTCCGCCTTCCCAACATATGGTCATTTCGGCGCAGAAGTCTCTCTTGGTGACAGAGCAACGGGGCGAATGCACCTTGATTTGTTTGAATACCCACAGGTACCCCCTAGCTGTGTTCCTTCTGTGACCCAGCAGCTTTTAAGCCTCAGGCAAGTTCCTCAATTAAAGCTTCCTCATTTGTGAAATAGGAATGCTTTGTACTTAGTGCGCGGGGAAGGTTAAAGCCAAGTATGTGTGCAGTGCGTCTAAGGGAGTATTTCGCATGGCAGAGTACCCATACATTACTGTCCCCACTTATTCGGTTGGCTGTTTTCCTCCGGGACTATAGCGCCTAAAATGCTGTTAAATTGTGTTCCCTTCCTCAGGTAATAATTACCATCATTGTAAGAGTTTACATTGATTAAGTGCTTGTTGTGTCTAGGTCCTATGCCAAACCTTTCCATGAATTCGCTCCGTGCTTGTGACAGCTTTATGAGGTGGGGACTGCTACAGTCACCGGCTTATCCTAGATGAAATACATCTGAGGATAATAAACTTAACCTGAGTTGCGCAAAAACCATGGGCTGAGCTGAAATCGCCATTCAGAATCAGGCACTCTGACTTGAGAGTCTTCATTCTTTTCTTCTTCTTTTTTTTTTTAATGGTTTATTTTTGAGGGAAAGAGACAGAGTACAAGCAGGGGAGGGGCAGAGAGAGAGGGAGACACAGAGTCCGAAGCAGGCTCCGGGCTCGGAGATGTCAGCACACAGCCCGACCCGGGGCTCGAACCCACGAACCGTGAGATCCTGACCTGAGCCGAAGTCGGACGCTTAACAGAACTGAGCCACCCAGGCGCCCCTCCTTCTTACCTACTCAAATTATACTATCTCACAGGGCATCTCTGGTCTATCACAAGTTAAGGTTTACATTTACAACTGTCATCTAATTTCTCTGCTTTGTCGTCAAACAGAGAACGTAACGCTATATACAAAGAATGTCGTCCCTGAATTGATCGTGGTTTCGTAGGAGAGGTAGCAGCCTGTTGAGGCTGAGAAGGTGGGGTCTGGATTCTGAGTGCCCGAGTTTGAATCGTCTCGCTCTTGCTGTGTTACGCTGGGCAGGTTGTTTAATCTCTGTCACCCTCGATGCCTCAGTTTCTTCATATGTGAAGTGGGAATTAAAAAATTACTTAGCTACTGTATTTCAGGTTATAGCATGTACCCTACAGTAGGTCCTATCTTAGGAATTCTTGTTATAAGAAAAGTGAATACAACAAAACAATTGGGGTGATTACACTGTAGTAAATTACCTTTTATTTTCAGACAATGAAAAATACTCAGAGGTGTTATTTAACAGGTAATGCACTCTTACAACGAAAAATACTCAGAGAGGTATTATTTAAAAGGTAACGCACTCTTACCATACATGTTAGAGGAAATGATCTCTAAAACGTCAAACGAGGGGCACCTGGCTTAGTCGCTAGAGCATGGGACTCCAGATCTCAGGGTTGTGAGTTTGAGCCCCGCGTCGGGTATAGAGATTACTTAGAAATAAAATCTTAGAAAAAAAACAAAAACTTCAAGCTAAACACTTTTTCAGGAAAAAGTTTATTATTTAAAAAGAAATTTGTTTTAAACTTTATTTTTGAGAGAGAGAGAGAGAGAGAGACATAGTACGACCGGAGGAGGAACAGAAAGAGAGGGAGACACAGAATTCTAAGCAGACTCCAGGCTCTGAGCCGTCAGCACGGAGCCCGATGCAGGGCTTGAACTCATGAGCGGCAGGATCATGACCTGAGCCGAAGTTGGATGCTTAACTGACTGAGCCACACAGGCCCCCCGGGAAAAAGTTTACTGATATATTACTTATTTATCGCTGCACAGCAAGTAACCCCAAAATTTAGTGGTTTATTTATTTTTTTAATGTAAGCTCTACGCCGAACACGGGGCTTGAGCTCAAGACCCCGAGCTGAAGGGGCACACGCTCTACCAACTGAGCCAGCCAGGTGCCCCCCGCGAAACTTAGTGGTTGAAAACAAACATTTTTTTTTTATCTCATAGTTTCTATGGGTCAATAATCTGGTCCTGGCTTACCTGGGTACCTCTGCTTGAGGGTCTCTAACATAGCTCAGAAGAGGCAGGCTTTGCTTTCAAGCTCACTCCCTTGACATCTGGCCAACCCCGAAAGATGAGCCACGAAGCTCACTTACATGGTGTTCGGTGGGCCTAAGTTCCTCTTACGACACTCGCCAGAGGTCTCACTTCCTTGCCACTTGGACCTCTCCACCGAGCTCCTTATAATATGGTAGCTGGTTTCCCCGGAGCAATGGCTCCAAGACAGATCAAGAGGGGTTTCGTCAACCTGGAGAAGGGACGTTCTATTGAGCTTACCGCTCGAACTGTATTTTCTTTGTCAGGAGGGAGTCGCTGGTCCCACGCCAGGCTCAAAGAGAAACGATTACACGAGGACACTCGCCTCAGAAGGCAGGGACCTTTGGGGCCATCGTGGAGACTGTCTGCCATAACTGAAAGGGAATGAAGCAAAAAGATACCTATCGCTCCTTTGTCAACTCCAAATTTTTCGTGAAGGGTCACTTTTGAAAATGTTACTGATGAGACATCCCTTCCTAATAGCATTTCCGTCTCCATGCTTAAGTATAACTTTCATTACTATGCCTCCTTTAAATTCATTTTCCTCCCAATAGTTTAGTATTACTTCCCCTGGATAGCCACATTTTCCGTCCTTTATGTTGGTTTTCCACCAGAAATGTTCAGGAAAAAGACAGACTGTATTAAATCAAGAACAAAATTACGCTGGGGAGCCTGGGTGGCCCAGTCGGCTAAGCGTCCGACTTCGGCTCCGGTCACGATCTCGCGGTTCGTGAGTTCGGGCCCCGCGTCGGGCTCTGTGCCGTCGGCTCGGAGCCTGGAGCCCGGAGCCCGCTTCGGATTCCGTGTCTCCCTCTCTCTCTGCTCCTCCCCGCTCACACTCTGTCTCTCTCTCTCAAGAGTAAATAAACATTAAAAAAAATTTTTTTTTAATTTTAAAAAAAAAGGAAAAAATTATGTATCGCATGTGCAGCAATCAACATATGTCTGAGGAACGGAGTCCTGTCTGTGAAGTAGATTTAAATAAAAGATCATGAAATCAGTATTAAGATCGGAGTCCAGTTTTAACAATACTAGGAGACTGTAGATTAGAACCAGAGAAATCGCACCCAGAAGTGTCTTTGGATGTCAGCTGAGTAGCCTCCATGACACCTGAAGATCCCCTAGAATACTATTTTTCACCTGCTTACATGCATTGAAAAAATCGTTAAAATGTGCCAGAAACATTTATATACTTCCTTTCGTTTTTGAACACTGACAGTAGTAAAGTTAGTGGCTGGGAGAGTCTGAACATTGACATATACTTCTGTGAGTTTAAGAAGTTATGATTTTGCTCATCTTTTCTTTAGATATTTAAAAAAAAATTTTTAACGTTTATTTATTATTGAGAGACAGAGCAGGAGCAAGGGAGGGGCAGAGAGAGAGGGAGACCCAGAATCCGAAGCAGGCTCCAGGCTCGGAGCCGTGGGCACAGAGCCCGATGTGGGGCTTGAACTCACGAACCGCGAGACCATGATCTGAGCCGAAGTCGGATGCCCAACCGACTGAGCCCCCCAGGCGCCCCATGATTTTGTTCATCTTTCCACATGGCTCTGTGGCAAATAATTGCTATTCTATTATGAACATGGGAAGATTTAATGGCCTCATGATATGCTGTATTTTGTACATCTCTATTTCAGTCTTCAAGTAGAGCTCTCATTAGTGGCCTTTGGGAATGTCAAGAACATTCTGCGGACTGTTATATATGTATTTAACTAACCTGACTTTGTGGCTGACTCCAGCTCCACAAAGTTAAGAATAAACCCAGGGTTGGGGCTCAGTCACTTGAGCATCTGACTCTCTCATGGTTCATGAGTTTGAGCCCCACATGGGGCTCTGTGCTGACAGTGCGGAGCCTGCTTGAGATTCTTTCTCTCCCTCTCTCTCTGCCCCTCCCCCCTCTCAAAATAAATAAACTGAAAAAAAAAAAATAATGAAACCAGGGTTTACCTGATTCTTCTCATACGTATCAACCCAACTGAAATCTTGGATCATTGACCTTCTATTAATTGATGTTGCCATGATAGAAATATAACGTGGAGGTCCAGGTTTATTTTATTTCATTTTTATTTTTTTTATTTTGAGAGAGTATGAGTGGGGCAGAGGGAGAGAGACAGAGAAAAGAAACTGAAGTAGACTCTACGCTCAGCACGGAGCCTGACGCGGAGCCTGATGCCACGACCCTGGGATGGTGACCTGAGCTGAAATCAAGAGTTGGATGCCCAACCAACTGAGCCACCCAGGTAGCCCTCGGGTTTATGTCAAAATAAATTCAGGCCCATTGTATCTTAATGTATCCCACAGACAACAAAGTAAAAAAGTAAGTGTGGTCCCATTTCTCAGGCTGCTCTTTTTCTAGAAGTTCTCGCTCTAGCATATCGTTATGTTTTCAGGACAGATCTGTGGATCTACAAGCAACTATGTACATCCGCCTGTCTAACCCAGTGGGTCTTACAGATGTTGTGTGCACACCCAGTTGGTATTATGACATGCATTGCTGCATTAACATTTACTTAACATGTCTCCGGTAACTTTTCGTGGCAGCATAGATAGAACATTATAATCCAGTTTAATCGCTGTATGGTCTTCTATTGTATAATTGAACCATGGTCAAGTTAACCAGTCTAATACTGATGAGCGTTTATAGTGTTGCCAACGTTTCCCTTCTAAAGCAATGCTCCTGAGAGTTCTATCTTTACCTGCCTGTGAGATTTTGTATGACAAATTCCATTGAGTCAAACGATATGGGAGTTATAAATCTGCACAGACGGCCAGGTTGTCCTCCAAAATGTTTGTACTGACTTATAAAGATGTGAATTAGTGTGGGAGAATTTTCAGAGTTATGGAAACGACTTACTGAGCTATATAAAGGAAAAACAAACATTTCTGATCCGGAAACGGTAACGTAGCCGACTAATCCTAAGAAGGGGTATGTATCGCTCACCTTGCTTGGCCTCATTCTGACTTTAAATTTTGCCCCAAGTTTCGGTACTTTCACATCGGTTCCGATCCTATGCTGCTTTCCAGCGGGCAAATTTTGTTCTTTCAATTAGGAAACTTTATCTCACTCGGAGTTGTTACGTGCAAATGAAACCCTTAAATTGTATACTTGGTGATAAGGATACCTGTCTTCGTAAGATTTAATGTTCTATTAGAGAAAGCAGACTTAGCCTTAGAGAACGTTAACAACGTAAGATTAATAAGGGACACAGGCAAGATGATATAGACTAGGGGGTCCCATACCTCATCTGGGACAGAAACAACTATTTCACAACTGCCCCTGAATGAAAACAGGGCTGGGAGAGGCCCAAAGTACAACTGAGTAGCTGCACCACCAGCTTGGATCACAAAACCCAAGAAGGGCAGCACAGAAAAGCGTAGGAAGCATCTTCGCCGTGTTACCCGGTCTCCCCGGGGCCAGTACAGCTTGGTGGCAAAAGGAATCCCGTTGGCTGTGGCTTCCCGCTGTGGGGCAAAGGACAACTGCCTTCACCATGAAGGAGCCCAGCAGTTGAAGTCACCAGCAGAGAAACTCACAACCTTTAAGCGCCGATGAGCCTCCGAGTCTCGGCCAGTGCTGATACTGATGGACCCCTCCCCCCGCTAAACTGGCATCCCCACGTGGACCCCGTGCCACCAGGCACCCAACCCGGGCGGCACCCTTCTGCTCATCGGCCAGTGAAAGTCTGAGGCAGTAAAAGAGGATTGTACGGAGACACCAATTCAAGGCTGCAAGGAAAAAAAAAAAAAAAAATCAAGGCAACGTCGTGCCTCCAAGGGAACACAAGAAACGTCCAGTTCTAACCCGAAGAAAGAGACATCCACGAATTGCCTGACAAATACAAACTAATGCTTTTAAAGCCACTCCTTGAACTACCAGAGGACAAGGATAAAGATATCGACAAAAACACATGAGCAAAGCAAATTCGACGATGAGACAGAAAAGGTACGAAAGAACCAAACCACTACTGAGGGTGAAAAACAAAATGGATACAATACAAAAACGACTACAGAACTTCAACAGATTTGATCCATCAGAAAAAAGAATCACTGATTACGAAGACGATTCGTTTAAGCTCAGGGAGGATGATGGACCGCAAGCCTCCTGGCAGATAACATTAATGGCGAGATCTGTGAGCTAAGCAAGTGTCATGGAGAAAACATCAGGGCTTTGCAGGAGGCAGGGAAGCCTGGGCCTTGACCTCCCTCTGGTTCCTAGGAGGCTGGCCATCAGCCATCGCTGTAGCAACACATCTTGAGAAGGGGAGAGAGAGAGAGAGTGTGTGTGAGCAGGGGAGGGACAGAGAGAGAGGGAGAGAGAGAATCCCCAGCAACCTCCATCCTGTCAGCACAGAGCCTGATGCGGGGCTCGATCCCCCAAAACCGTGAGATCATGACCTGAGCTGAAACCGAGAGTCAGACAGTTCACTGACCGAACCACCCAGGCGCCCCCTGGCGATGCTGAGCTCGTATTGCAAGGGGTGGGGGTCCCGCCAAGGACTAGGATGGATCATTTTATCACTGAAAATTAGATGAACTCTACTGTCCTCTTCCCATACACTTTTTATCAACAAAACTTGAAAGCTGCAAAAACTCAGGGTTCGGATGGATTTATGATAAACCGATTTAAACGTTTTCCACAAGAAGAAAAGTTAAGACCAGTTATTTCAAGGCAAACATGAAGTCTCACCTTCCCATGTGCTTTCTTTTCTCATTAGTTTCTTCCAAAGGTACGAAAGCTGTGATTGACATTATTGACTCTCAGGAGACTGCACGGCCTGTACAAAGGGAGAAGACGACATTTTGGAACTTAAGAACTTTATTATTGGTATAACCCTCCCGAGATCAATGTTCTTTTCTTGTTCCACGAAGTCGAAAGACAAATTCACCACAGATATTCAGATGCCAGGCTTTTAAAACATAGCGTTACTTATGGAAAGCCTCGCATGAGGTTGGATATGTATCGTGTATATACCCCCCCCCAAATCATTTTCTATAGACCAAATCACACACATGGAAGTATGCGATCCAACTGAATGGAATAACAATCAAATTCTTGGTGTCGTGTTACTAACAGGTAGAAATGCCCATTAAGCAGTTATCAGATTATTCCCTGCATGGGACTTGATGCAATCTGAAATGCTGAATAAATCGTACGTACACTCATTATTTAATTGTGATTAAAGCGATCAAGTGATTTATTTTCAATATGAATTGAAAACTATTGTGTAAAACATATTTACGCGAAGAAGTATCACGCTATATAAATGCGATCGAATAATTTCGCTCGTGTAAACAAGTGTTAAGTTACATGCCAAGCTTTAAATTAAATTTGAGCTCAAAAATAAAGCATTTTCCAAGCAACAACGATAAGTCATTAATTTGAAACTTTTTCAGGAGCTGGAATAGTTTGAGGTTTATTATCTCTGTATGCTTTCTTGTATCTTGGTATACAATGTGAATGCATTTTTGACAATTATACGATACAAAGAATTTGGTTGAAAAATTGATCAACATAATGTATTTTTTCATAATTCAGGATTTACATAATTTTATGGTTATCATCATCGTTACTATTTTTTTTTAATTAATCTCTACCCCCAACATGGGGTCAACCTCACAACCTCACAAGATCAATAGTTACATGTTTCACCTGCTGAGCCAGCCAGGTGCCCAGATCATCATCATTATTTAACAACTCTTGTGGATGAAATGGCATGGGACATTATCATTTATTTTTCTTAATGGAAACAGGTTTTTTTTGTTTTAATTAATATCTTTATTTACCCCTAAAACTAATATAATACTAATATAATACTGTAGGTTAACTATACTGGAAATAAAATATTAGTTTCAGGTGTACAATATAGTGATTTAACAATTCTGTATATTATTCAGAGCTCATCACGTTAAGTATATACTTAATCCTGGGGCGCCTGAGTGGCTCAGTAGGTTAAGTGTCCGACTTCGGCTCAGGTCATGATCGCACGGTTCGTGGGTTCGAGCCCCGGGTCGGGCTGTGTGCTGGCAGCTCAGAGCCTGGAACCTGCTTCGGATTCTGTGTCTCCCTCTCTCTCTGCCTCTTCCGTATTTGCTCTCTCTCTCTCAAAAATAAATAAACATTAAAAAATTTTTTAAAAAGTATATACTTATTCCTCTTCACCTATTTCGCCCATTGCCCCACTGACCGACCCTCTAGTAGCCCTCTGTTCTCTACAGTTATGAGTCTGTTGCTTGCTTGTCTTATTTTTCCCTTTGCTCATTTTTTCCTTTTGTTGAGTTCTACATACGAAGTGAAATCATATGGTATGTCTTTCTCTAACTGCCTTATTTGGCTTAGCCTTATACTTTCTAGATCCATCCAAGTCATTGCAAACGGTAAGATTTCGTTCTTTTTTATGGCTGCATGATATTCCGTCGTATGTGTACATCACACTACTTTATCCATTCATCTATTGGCGGATACTTGGGCTGCTTCCATATGTTGACTCTTGTACCTACTGCTGCAATAAACATACATGTGTGCATGTATATCTTTTAAATTAGTGTTTCTGTATTCTTTTGGTTAATATATTGTCTTCCAGTGGCCGTTCCGGTTTGCGTTCCCACCAACTGCGCACCAGGATTCCTTTTTCTCCACATCCTCAACGCTCGTTGTTTCTTGAGGTTTGGATTTTAGCCATTCTGACAGATGTGAGGTGACCTCTCACTGTGGTTTTGACTTCTGTTTCCCTAATGATGAGTGATGTTGGGCATCTTTTCATGTGTCTGTTGGCCATCTGGATGTCCTCTTTGGAAAAGCGTGTGTGCATTTCTTCTCATTTTTGAATTGGGCTACGCATTTGTGTGCTTTGGAGTGTATTCATTCTTTGTATATTTTGGATACAAACCTTTTATCAGATGTGTTATTTGTAAATGTCTTTTATTCATTACTTTGTCTTTTGAGTCATCTTCAATTACTCTGGTTTTCTTGGTTGTTTCCTTTGCATTGCAGAAGCTTTTTAGTTTGATACAATCCCAATAGTTTACTTTTGGTCTGCTTTGCCTCAGAAGAATGATCTAGAAAAATGTTGCTATGGCAGATGTCAGAGAAATTACTTTGAGCGCTCTCCTGGAATTTTTATGGTTTCGGGTCTCATATTTAGGTCCATGATCCATTTTTTTATGAGAGAGAGAGAGGGAGGGAGAAAAGAAAGAAAAGAAATAATCTTCAGCGGGCTCTGTGCCCAGCTCAGAGCCTGATGCAGGGCTCAATCTCACGGCTGTGAGATCACGATCTGAGCCAAAATCAAGAGTCAGACGTTTAACCAACTGAGACACCTACCACCCCTTAATCCATTTTGAGTTTATTTTTGTGTAGGGTAGAAGAAAGTGGCCCAGTTTCGGGGTGCCTGGGTGGTTCAGTCAGTTAAGCGTCCAACTTCAGCTCAGGTCGTGCTTTTGCGGTTTGTGGGTTCTGACAGCTCAGAGCCTGGAGCCTGCTTGGAACTCCGTCTCTTTCTCTCTCTCTCTCTCTCTCTCTCTCCTTCTCTCTCTGCCGCTCCCCCACTCATGCTCTGTCTCTCAAAAAATGAATAAATGTTACAAAAAAAAAAGATTAAAAAAAAAGTGGTCCAGTGTTATTCTTTTACATGTTGCTGTCCAGATTTCCCAACACCATTTGTTGAAGAGACTTTTTTTTTTTCATTGCATATTCTTGCCTCCTTTGTTGAAGCTTAATTGACCATATAATCATGGGTTTCTTTCTAGGCTATCTATTCTGCCATTAATCTATGTGTCTATTTTATTGCAAGTACCATACTGTGTTGATTACTACAGCTTTGTAATATAATTTGAAGTCTGGAATTGTAACACCTATGGTCTTGTGTTTATTAGGATTGCTTTGGCTTTTCGGGGTCCTTTGCGATTTCATACAAATTTTAGGATTTATTCTAGTTCTGTCAAAAATGCTGTTGATATTTTGATAGGGATTATATTAATTGCATTGGGTAGTGTAACATTTTAACAATATTGTTGTAATACGTGAGCATGGAATGGGTTTTATAGGTCTTTTACCCCTTTGGTGAAGTTTATTGCTGGATATCTTATTTGGTGCAGTTGAAATGGAACACTTTTCTTAATTTCATTTTCTGCTGCTACATTATTACTGTATAGAAATGCAATGACTTGCTGTGCATTGATTTTCTATCTTGCAACTTGAATGAATTCACTTATCAGTTCTAGTAGTTTTTTGGTGGACTCTTTGGGGGTATCTATATGCAGATAGTGAAAGCTTTACTTCTCCCTTACAAGTTTGGATCCCTTTGATTTCTTTGTGTTGTCTGATTACTGAGGCTAGGACTTCCAGTACTATGTTGAATATATGAGTGAGAGTGGACATACTTGTTTGTTCCTGACCTTAGCAAGAAAAAGCACTCAGTTTCTCCCAATCGGTATCATGTTGGCTGTGGGTTTTTCATAAAGACCTTTATTACGTTAAGGCATGTTTCCTCTAAACCTACTTTGTTGAAGGTTTTTGTCCATTCTCTTATCGATGTGATATAGCATACTGATTGATTTCCGAATAGAGAACCACCCTTGCGTGCCTGGACTAAATCCCACTTATTCATGGTGTAGATTTTTCATGTATTGCTAATTCCTTCTGTTAGTATTTTTCTGAGGACTTTTACATCTATGTCCATCAGAGAGATTGGCCCGTAGTTCATTTTTTGTGGTGCCTTGATCTGGTTTTGGCATCAGGGTAATGCTGCCCTCGTTAAATTAATTTGGAAATTTTCCGTCCTCTTCTATTTCTTAGGAAGGTTTGAGAAGAGTCGGTATGAACTCCTCTTTAAATCTTTACTAAAATTCACCTGCGAAGCTGTCTGAACTTGTTGGCATATAATTTTCTGTAATATTCTTTTACCATCATTTGTATTTCTGTGGTGTTGGTTGTCATTTCTTGCCTTTCATTTGTGATTTTGAGTCTTTTTTTTTTTTTTTTTTGATGAGTCTGCTAGAGGTTTATCAATTGTCTTGATCTTTTCACAGAACGATAGAGTGGCTTGTTCTAATGACTCAGCCAGCCAGATACCTATGGTTTTTTTTCATTTCTATGTCATTTATTTCTGCCCTGATCTTTTTTTTTTTTAACGTTTATGTATTTTTGAGACAGGGAGACACAGAATCGGAAGCAGGCTCCAGGCCCTGAGCCATCAGTCCAGAGCCCGACGCGGGGCTCGGACTCACGGACTGCGAGATCGTGACCTGAGCCGAAGTCGGACGCTTAACCGACTGAGCCACCCAGGCGCCCCTCTGCTCTGATCTTTATTCCTTCCCTCTTTCTGCTAGTTTTGGGTTTCGCTCTTCATCTTTCAGCTCCTTTCAGTATGAGGTTAGGTTATTGTTTTTGAGAAATTTTGCTTTTACAAGTAGGCCTGGATTGCTATAAACCTCCCTCTTAGAACCACTTGGCTGCATCCCAAAGACTTTGGACTCTTACGTTGTCATTTTTATTTTTCTTCATGTAATCTCTGATTTCTTGGTGGACACATTCATTGTTTAGTAGCGTGTTATTCAACCTCCATCTCTTTGTGGTCTCTCCAGGTTTCTTCTTGTGGTTGATTTCAACTTTCATAGTGTTGTAGTCAGAAAACATGCATGGTATGACTTTGATCTTTTCACATATCTTGAGATTTGTTTTGTGGCTTAATATGTGCTCTATTCTGGAGAACGTTCCATATGCACTTGAAAAGAATATGTATTCTGCTGTGTTAGGATGGAATGTCCTGATCATCTAGTCCAGTGTCAATGACATTGTTTCCTTAACTTTGTACAGATGATCTGCCCGTTGATGTAAGTGGGGTGATAAAGTCACCACTATTATTGTATTATTAAGGATTAGTTCTTTTGTGTTATGCACCATATTGGGTGCACTACAGGAGTTTTTTCTGAAAGGCCATTACTTTCAAGTGCAGGAGATATAGCTGACTTTCCTAACACACAAAGCAGGAAGTGTTGGACACAATGAGGAGACACAGGAATATGTTCCAAATGAAAGAATAGGACAGACCACAGTAGGAGACTAGGCAAAATGGACAGAACTAATATGCTTGATAGAGAATTTAAAGTAATGATCATAAAGCCACTCACTGAACTTGAGAAAAGAGTGGAGGACATCAGTGAGCCCCCTAACAAAGATATAAAAAAGAACCAATCAGAGATGAAGAACACAATAAATGTAATTAAAAATACAATAGATAGAATACCAGGCTAGGGAATGCAGAAGAAGAAGCCAACTATAGGGCAGAATAATGGAAAGTAATCAAGCTGAGCAGGTGAGTGAAAAAAATTATGCAAACTGAGAATACATTTGGGGAGCTCAGCAACACCGTCAAGCATAATAACATTCACATTATTGGGCTCTCAGAAGAAGGAGAGAAAGGAGACAAAAGTTTCTTTGAAAAAACTAATCGGTGAAAACTTCCTTAATATTGAGAAGAAGGAGATATTGAGATCCAGGGGGCACAGAGATCTCTCAACAAAATCAACCTACGGAGGTCCACACAGTAAGACACATAGTGATAAAAACAGCAAAAAGTGGTGATACAGAGAGAACGTGAACAGCAGCAAGAGAAAAGAAAATAGTTACAAACATGGGAAACCCCATAAAGCTCTCAGGTGCTATTTCAGCAGAAACTTTGCAGGCCAGAAGGGACTGACAGGGTAGATTTGAGGTGCTGAAAGGAAAAAAATCTGCAGTCAAGAATATCCAGAAAGGCTGTCATTCAGAATAAGAGAGAGAAGTTTCACAAACAAAAATTAAAGGAATTCATCACCACTAAACCAGCCCTCCAAGAAATATTAAAGGGGACTCTTTGAGCAGACAGGAAAGACCCTAAGTAAGAGTAAGAAAAACAGGAAGAACAAAAGCAGTAAAAACAAGTAGATCTGTAAAAATCAGTCAAGGGACTCACCAAATAAATGAAGTATGACACCCTATACCTAAAATGTGGGAGGAAGGAGGAATAAAGAATGGGTTCAAACATAATCAACTATCGACTTAATATAGATCGCGATACACACAAGATGATGTATACCAATCTAACGGTAAACACAAATCAAAAATCAGGAATGGATATGCAAAAAATAAAGACAGAAAAGGAATCCATTTATATCACTAAAGAAAGCCAGCAACCCATGCAAGACAAGAAGGGAAGAAAGGATTAAAGAAGAACCATAAAAACAACTACAAAATAAGTAACAAAATAGTAATAAATACATACCAATCACTCATTACTTTGGAAATGTACTAAACACTCTAATCAAAAGACACAGAGTGATGGAATGGATAAAAAAACAAGACCCACCTATATGCTACACACAAGAGATGCGTTTCAGACCTAAAGACACCTGCAGATTGAAAGCGAGGGGATGGAAAAACATTTTTCGTGCAAATGGATGTCAAAAGAAAACCAGGATAGCAATACTTATATTGGATAAAATAGACTTTATTTATTTTTAACGTTTATTTTTCTTTATTTTGAGAGAGGGAGAAATGCAAGCAGGCTCCACACTGTTAGCTCAGAGCCCAATGCAAGGCTCGAACCCACGAACCATGAGATCACTACCTGAGCTGAAACCAAAAGTCAGACGCTTAACCAACTGAGCCATCCAGGTGCCCCTGGGACAAAACAGACTTTAAAACAAAGAAAAATTGACACAAAGAAAGACATTATATAAGAATAAAGTAGACAATCCCACAAGAAGATATAACGTGATATACTATTTTTACAAACAAGTAACGCGTCCTAAAAAAAACTTCAATGTGTGTTTTAGGGTATTTTCTTTCAGTATCTGAACGTTGAAGGTATTTTTGTTGTAACTGTGAACAAACATTCCAAATGTGTTAAAACACAATCTTGGGTCCTCTGTATATCTTTCATGCCCTGAAAATCTGAAAGCCAATCCAAACTGGCATGTTTTAGAATACTTCAAAAAAAAAAAAAAGTAATAACTTTTAATACTAGCCGTCTAGATTTCATGAAGATGATAACACTTAGTTCCTTTCTATGAAACATAAAATACTTACTATCTAAATCCAAGCCAACCATGGGAGATTGGTGTTTAACATGCTTATAATTTTCTAAATGTAATGATAACATTTTTATTTGTATTTCTTCTTGGATGTGGTAGTATGGATAAGCAGATTTATGACTCAGGAAACTGGCTGGAGTGTCAGGCAGTATAAAGATATGGAAAAAGGAGCTAGTCTGGAGTAGATAGGAGTTTAATGAGTTTCGGAAAATGGGTGTTTTATTGAATCATTTCTTTCTGGTTGTTGTCGATGGCTGCAAATTTTGAGCAAACAAGGCATTTTCAAATTTAACTCAAAGATTCCCTCCGACCACTTTTTTTTCCCCCATCGTGGTAAGGGTCCTCTTTAATCCCCATCCCCTTTCCACCATTCCCACAACCACCCTCCCCCCTGGTAACCAACAGTTTGTTTTCTATAGTCAAGTCTGTTTCTTGGTTTGTCTCTCTTTCCTTCCTTTCTTCATTTGTTTTGTTTCCTAAATTCCGCACACGAGTGAGGTCACATAGTATGTCTTTCTCTGATTCAGTTTATTTAGAATTGTACTCTCTAGCTCCATCTATGATGTTGCAAATGGCAAGATTTCATTCCCTTTTTTTTATGGTGGAATAATATCCCACTGTTGTATGTATATGTGTATGTAATAATGCTGCAGCAAACATAGAGGTGCACGTATCCCTTTGAATTAGTGCTTTTGCATTTTGGGGGTAAATACCCAGTAGTGTGATTCTTGGATTATAGATTAGTTCTGTTTTTAGTTTTTTTGAGGAGCCTCCATACTGTTTTTCACAGTGGGTACACTAGTTTGCATTCCAGTCAAGAATACATGGAAGTTCCTTTTTCTCCACATCCTCATCAACACTTGTTTCTTGTGTGTGTGTGTGTGTGTTTTAATTTTATCCATTCTGATAGGTGTGAGGTATGATCTCACTGTAGTTTTGATTTGCATTTCCCTAATGATAAGTGATGTTGAGACCAGGAAAATAAAAGCAAAAATAAACTCCTGGGACGACAGCAAAATCAAAAGTTTCTGCACAGTGAAGGAAACAATCAACAAAACTAAAAGGCAACTTACTGAATGAGAGAAGATATTTGCAAGTGACATATCTGACACAGGGGTAGCAACCAAATATAAAGAACTGATACAACTCAATACCCAAAAAACAAGTAACCCAATTAAAAAATGGGCAGCAGACATGAACAGACATTTCTCTAAAGAAGACATACACATGAAAAGAGGCTCAACAGTTATAACGTTTTAATATTGGTCGACCTATCTTTACAAAAATAAATCCTAAATTACTAAGCTTTGAAGAGAAGAATTTGAAATTATGCACTTGGAAGAAGAAAAAGGAAAAAAAAAGAATGAAAAAGTGAAAAATACAACAGGATTTTTGGAACACTTTAAAAAATGCATTATTAGAATCTCAGCAGAAGAGAGATATAGTCAGAAAGCTTATTTAATGAAGTAATAGCCCAAAACTTCCCAAAACGTAGAAAGGAAATGGATACCCAGATTCATGAAGCTCTAAGAACCATGAAGAGAGACAATACAAAGAAGACCATACCCATTTGCACTACAATAATACAGTAAAATTCAAGGACAAAGAGCCAACTGGGAAAGCCACAATGGTAAAGTAGAACTGTATGTGATTCAGAAGTTTCCAGGAGGGGGAGCAGCTGGGTGGCTCAGTTAGTTAAACATCCCACTCTTGATTTTGGCTCAGGTCATGATCTCCCAGTTCACGAGTTTGAGCCCCATGTCAGGCTCTGCACTGACAGTGTGGAGCCTGCTTGGGATTCTCTCTCTCCTTCTCTCTCTGCCTATACCCTGCTTATGCTCTCTCTCAAAATAAACAAACTTACAAAAATGTTTCTGGGGCACCAGGGTGGCTCAGTCGGTTGAGCATCAAACTCCTGGTTTTGGCTCAGGTCATGGTCCCAGGGTCCTGGGATCGAGTCCCACATTGCGCTCCATGCTGGGTGTGCAGCCTGACTGGGATTCTCTCTTTCAAATTAAAAAAAAAAAAAAAAAAGAAAAGAAAAGTTTCTGTTCAGGTAGCACCTGGGTGGCTCAGTTGGTTAAGCATCTGACTCTGGATCTCAGCTCAGGTCATGATCTCAAGATTCATGGGTTCAAGCCCCATGTCGGGCTCCGTGCTGCCAGCACAGAGCCTACTTGTGATTCTCTCTCTTCTCCTCCTCCATTCATTCTCTCTCTCTCTCAATAAATGAATAAACATTAAAAAAAAAAACAGCCAAACAAGGCTCAATTGAAAAAAATAAGTTTCTGTTCAGGAAAGGAAACAATTAACAAAGTGAATCGAAAACCAGTGGAATAGTAGACAATATTTGCTCACCATATGTAAGTGATTTTTATCCAAAATATATAAGGAACTTCTCCAACTCGTCAGCACATAACGCTACTTAAATGAAAATGAGCAAAGGACACGGACATTTCTCCGAAGACTTAGAAATGGACAAGAGGTATATGAGAAGGTGCTCAACATCACTCATCGTGAGGAAAATGCAAAGCAAACCCACAATGTGATACCGCCTCGTACCTGTTACAACGGCTTTTATAAAAAAGTCAAAAAATAACAAGCACTGGTGAGAATGTGGAGGAAAGGGCACTGTTGTGCATTTTTGGTGGGGATGTAAACTGGTACCTCCATTATGGAAACACAGTGGAGATTCCTGAAAACATAAACAATGGAAACACTATATGATCTGGCAGTTCTTTTTTCTGGGTATGTAGCCAAAGGATTTATCTGCACCCTCATGTTCATTGCAGCATTATTCACAAAAGCCAAGACATGGAAATACCTAAGTGCCCATTAATGGATGAATGGACAAAGAAAATGTAAGATACGGGGCGCCTGGGTGGCTCAGCGAGTGAAGTGTCCGACTTTGGCTCAGGTCGTGATCTCACAGTTGGTGAGTTCGAGCCCCACGTCGGGCTCTGTGCTGACAGCTCGGAGCCTGGAGCCTGCTTTAGATTCTATGTCTCCCTCTCTCTTTGCCCCGCCCCCAGCTTGCGCGCGTGTTCTCTCTCTCAAAAATGGATGAATGTTAAAACATTTTAAAAAGAAAATGTGAGATGTATAGGGCACGTGTATCTTTTGCGTGTGAATGTACATAGATATATAAAATATATACACATTATATATCCACATACATACACACAAAAAAATATATGATCATACGGAAATGGAGACTCTAAAATAGTCAAATTCATAGAAAAAGAGGAGACTGTAAGTTGCCTGGGGTTGGGTGAAGAGGGGAAGCAGGTAGATGTTGGTCAATGGGTAAAAAGTTGACAGAAGATAAGTAAGTTCTGGAGATCTAGTGTATAGCCTTGTGACTATAGTTAACAATACTGTATTTTATACCTGAAATCTGGTAAGATAGTTCTTGTGTTCTCACCACAAAATAAGAAAAATGGTAATTATGTAAAGTGATGGATGTTAACTAGCATGCTTATTTCACAGTGTATATGCATGTTAAAATATCACCTTGTACACTTTAAATACATAATTGTTATTTATTTATTGTAAATCGATAAAGCTAGAAGAGAGGCGGGGGGGGGGAGGCGTGGTTAGGCACATCAACCCCTTTATGACGGACTTCATTGTGCACATGCCTTCTTCTCTACTAACGCTCTAAATTTTTGAGGGAATAAATCTCCATAGGACTCCCTTTTCTCTGCTTCAGTAATGGTGGTAGGAATAACGACACCAGTTGCACGAGGATTTTGAAAATATTTAAAAGAATGTACTTAAAATATTGAGCACAGGGGCGCCTGGGTGGCGCAGTCGGTTAGGCGTCCGACTTCAGCCAGGTCACGATCTCGCGGTCCGGGAGTTCGAGCCCCGCGTCGGGCTCTGGGCTGATGGCTCGGAGCCTGGAGCCTGTTTCCGATTCTGTGTCTCCCTCTCTCTCTGCCCCTCCCCCGTTCATGCTCTGTCTCTCTCTGTCTTAAAAATAAATAAACGTTCGAAAAAAAAATTAAAAAAAGAAATATTGAGCACGGTGTCTGGTGAAACATTACGTGGTTATTACTTTTCTCCTAGGGCCATAACTGAATGGCAAATGAAGTGAACTGCTTGCATTTTTTATCATAGCCTGATCAGGAGTCTACTTTATCGATCTAAGTTTGGAAATTGAATGCGTTCAGAGCCTTACCCCAGCTACATCCGACACTGGATGCCTTTCACAAATACGTTCCTATCTATATTCTGACCCTTGCCCCAGGTCCTCATTGTCTCGTCTATGGTTGATGATCATTTCACACTCTCAAAACGTAGTAATTCAACACCTACAGATGGATTTAGTTTTTGCTCCTCCATTTTATTATGGCTCTACTGAGGTATATGTGTGATGGTAAATGTTTAATAACCAGCAGCCTGGAAAAATGTATATACGTGCTTAAATTATTATATGTTTTACTAAGCATGTATAGCACACAATTTACAAATATTATATGCTTTATTGTAAATTACGTGGAATTAATTGATTCTCAATAAATGCTATCGTTGTTTCTGGTAAACTTGTGTAGTCCTAGCCCATCTGTGACTGTAACTGACAAATGAGTGTGGTTTTGACCTGAACGATGACCTATTTTTCTTTACATTAATGAACAGAAGTGAAAAAAATGACAAAGTACATAAAAATACAGCACGTTTTGACAGTGATGTGATTTTCCTTGGTGAATCACATAACGCTTTTCAGATACCGGAGTAATATTCTCTCTTTTTTTTTTTTTTTTTGTTCAGTTCACGGTGTAATGGTAACAAACACAATGCTTTGTGTAATAAGGACTAAAATGGTCTCTATCATGTTCTTTCTGGACAGACAACAACAACAACGAAAATGAAAAAAGCCCTTATCAGTAGTATTTACCAATATCTGTGGAGTAAAACTCCCTCCTTGGCCGATGTCAACCTACCACCATGGTGTTACTGAACACATAGTTGAGAAGGGATAGACGGTGGTAAAACATTGTTCAGTATTCCCACCATACAGATCCCACCATTGAAGATAACCTCAAGGGGATATATAATATAGTTAAATAAGAAGTAATGATGCTCGAGTTTCTATGTCTTTGACCTTAATATAATTTACTTAATTCTAAGTTTATATAACAGTTGTTATAAATGGCTATGTTTAACAATGGCTTGAAACTTACAGTTAAACTATCATGAGCAAGGTCAAGCTCAACAGTGTTACAAATGTAATAATATTTTCCTCAATTAAAAAAAAAAACTTACAGGGGCGCCTGGGTGGCTCCGTCCGTTAAGCGTCCAACTTCCGCTCAGGTCATGCTCTCACAGTTTGTGAGTTCGAGCCCTGTGTCGGGCTCTGTGCTGACAGCTGGAGCCTGTTTCAGATTCTGTGTCTCCCTCTCTCTCTGCACCTCAACCCCCCCCCCCCAAATAAACATTTAAAAAATTAAAAAAAAAAACAACATAACTTCTCTTCTCCTTCTGGCAACTTCCATCCATACCTATTTTTTGTTTTTCTCAGTCAGAAATCTTTAAAACTTTCTTTTATTAATAGTCTGGTCTCTCTGTCTTTATTCCTTTGACCCCTACTATTTGGCTGTCTGTCACTATCCTTCATAAAAACCGATGTGGCTGAGGTCACCAGTGTCTCTAAATGCAACAGACTTGCGGCGCCCGGGGGGATCAGTCGGTTAAGCGTCCGTCTCCGGCTCGGGTCACTATCTCACGGTTCGTGGGTTCGAGCCCCGCATCGGGCTCTGTGCCGACAGCTCAGAGCCTGGAGCCCGCTTCGGCTTCTGTGCCTCCCTCTCTCTCTGTCCCTCCCCCACTCTGTCTCCCTCTGTCTCAAAAATAAATAAACATTAAAAAAAAAATTTAAGTGCAATAGACTCTACTGGGGGCACCTGGCTGGTCAGCTCGAAGATCACGTGACTCCTGATGTCGGGGTCGTGAGTGCGAGCACTACGTTGGGTGTACAGATTACTTAAATAAAATTTGATAAAATTAAAAAAAAACATTAAATAGTCTTTACCGTTCCCATTTTAGTTTACCTCTTAGCTGTACGGATAATTGTTTGGCAGCAATAGCATTGTTTACCGTTGACAAGTTACTCATTCCATCAGGAAACACACTTCCCCTTAGGTTCCACATTACCATACTTACCTGTTTTATTTTCTAGCTCTCCGTCCATCTCTTTTCCTTTGGAAGCACACCATCTCTACCGGTTACGTGTTGCAGTTCATGAAAATTGTTCTTAGATCTCAGTAGCTTGCAACTCTGTGATCTCTCCCATGCCTCTAATTTGCACATATGCTGAGATTGGTAAATATACGTCCCAAATATTTAAAGTATACGTGTTTTGTTTTTTTTTAATATTTTTGAGAGACGGTGCGCCTGAGCGGGGGAGGGGCAGAGAGACAGGGAGACCTAAGTTCTGGAGCGGGTTCTGTGCTGACAGCAGGGCTTGAACTCAAAAACTGCGAGATGATGACCAGAGCCAAAGTCGGACGCTCCACTGACTGAGCCATCCAGGTGCCCCAGCATAATTGTTTTAAGGTACATGAATGCTTTGGGCTGTATCAATAACTTATCACTGAGTAACACTGCATTGTATAAATACACGGACATTGTTTCATTTGTTTACTTATATTAAGAAGACATATGGGTTCTTGCTAGTCTGAGATTATTACAAATACAGCTGCTATAAACATTCATGTAGACATCTTTGCGTAGACATATGCTTTCCTTTCTGTTGAGTAAACGCCTAGGAGTGGACTGACTGGTGTATTTTCAACAGTAGGAGGAACTGCTAACTATTTTCAAAGCGATAATAGAATTTTGAATATCTCCTAGCAATACATCTCTCTGAACTTACCAATGCTTGATAGTTTCAGTCGTTTCACTTTTGGCCGTAAGTGGTGTAGGATTATGGTTTTAGTTGACTTTTTTTTTTATATTTAAAGTTTATTTTGAGAGAGAGAATGAGTGTGAGTGGGGGAGGGACACAGAGAGAGAGAGAGAGAGAGAGAGAGAGAGAGAGAGAATGCTAATAAGCAGGTTCTGGGCTCTCAGCACAGAGCCCAATACACGAACCATGAGATCATGACCTGAGCCAAAACCAAGAAAGAGTCCGACGCTTAACCGACTGAGCCACCCAGGTGTCCCAGTTGACATGTTCTTAACTGCTAATGATATTGGGCCTAATTTAATGTGCAAATAGTAGTTGCTGAGTTCCTTCTTCTGTTAACTTGTCAAATATGTTGCTCCGTTTTAATTCAGAGGTTGGTATTCTAACAATTAAGTTGTACAAGTTTTTTGCAGATATCGTACGTATAAATTCTTTGTCAGTCATTTTCACTGTATTTTTTCCCCATCTATGGCTCACCTTTCCATCACTGTGTTATTGCCATTTTAAGAGCAAAGGTTTGGGACACCTGGGTGGGGCAGTTGGTTAAGGGTCAGGCTCTTGATTTCGGCTCAGGAAATGATGTCACAGTTTGTGAGATTGAGCCCCGCATCGGGCCCCATGCTGACAGCACAGAGCCTGCTTGGGATTCAGTCTCTCTCTCTCTGCCCCTCCCCTGCTCACTCTTTCTCTCTCTCCCTCAAAAATAAACATATATCTTTTTTTTTTTTAAAGAGCAAAGGCTTATAATTTTGAAGAAGTACAACTTATTATTCTCATTATCAGTTTGTGCTATTTAATACGTTTTTGTGAAATCCAAGGTTGCTAAGATGATCTGTTTTATTCTTAGTTTTATACTTTTCATTCCTAAATTTGGGTCTGTGATACATTTTCTGTTAGTTTTTATATATTGTGTGAAGTAAGGTTGAGGTTCAATTTTTTCGAGTTTTCCATATTGTCTATGTAAGTTTTCTAGCACCATTTGCTTGAAAGATCATCCTTTCCCCATGTGTTACCTTGGCAAATTTCTCAAAAATCCTGTGACTATATATATGGGTTCATCTACTTATGAAGTCTCTCCGATTCCCTTGATCTGTTTCTATACTTCCATAAACTCTTCAGTGCCGAATATCGTATTTTTCCCAGCCATACTGATATATGATTGACAGATAACACTGCATGAGCTTAAGGTTGTACGACATGTTGATTTGATACACGTATATCGTATAACAATTACCACCATAGAGTTAGCCAACACCTCCATTAGATCACATAATTACCACGTCTTTTTTGTGGTGAGAACTAAGTCATGAAACCGGGAGCAAATCGTCCACCTTTATTCTCTTTTTTCAACGTGTCTATAAATATTTGAGCACAGGTGGAAATACCCATTGTTTATCGTCCCACTGTTTATTGTCCTTCATCGGACCGACTTTTCCACTTGACTTTTCTAAGGTCAGCAGGGAGGTGAAAGTTAGAGAAGTTAGACCCGGAAGCCTCGTGGCTTGGGGAGTCCATTCTAATTGCACCGGGCCATCATTAATGAAGTTGAGCCGAGGAGTTCATCGGCCGAGAATATTATGCCCCAAATGAATGGCTTAGAAGCGCTACCTAGAGGAAATTCCTGAGAGTCGGTGCCACCATGTGATGACAGTTTATTAATTTCAACAGCACCTTTACTCAGCGTTTCTGTAGTTTCTGAGTGATGCGGTAAACTTGGCTACCAATGAATATACATGTTGCAACTCTCGGAACACTTTCCAGTACGGAAGCAACTGTGATGCCATGTCTATAAAAGCGTAAAAGCAACGGCTACAATTTGAATAATTCATTCAATCGCGTAAGTGGGTTTTTTTTTTTTTTTTATGACATCAAATGACCGGTTTGACTTTCACCAAATTGACGGATTGGTTGACACTTGGAAGAGCATTAACTTGTCATCATCATCATTACCATGAAATAGTATTTATTAGGCATCCACAGTCACAAGCGGTAGGAAGTTAGCCAAATAATCAGAGACTCTGCCCTTTAGGAGTTTATGATCTGGAAACTCAACACATCCAGATGAGCTGGATGCCATTTAGCAAAGTACTGCTGTTGGATTCTGAAAAACGGTACTAAGTGCCTGTGAAAGATCAATTCGTTCACCAAGTGCCAAACCATCAACCAGAAAGCAAAGCGGCATACATGTTGCGTGGATGGAAGTGATCTCAGTCGAGACGGTGCTATTTTGGCTGAATTTGAACGAGAGATAGCCTTTCCCCTGCAAAGACCGAAGCGGCACTTAGAGAAAATGACATGTCTCAGCTTATCAAAAGCACATTAGTTCTGCGGGAGTCTGGGATCAGGTCATGATGGTGGGCGATGCAGGGTGGGAAAACGGAATTTGGGGCATCAGAATAACTATGCTCTGTTTTAGCTTGGTTCCCTTTCACTTTTTTGTATCTTAGTTTAGTCACCTGTAAAGTGAGAAAGCTGTAATCATGCCTAGCCATCATGGTATTTGAAAATTGTGCAGAGACCCTACAATGAAAAGTGGACCCCAAATGGGGGGGGGGGCGCCTGGGCGGCTCAATCGGTTAAGCGTCTGACTTCGGCTCAGGTCATGATCTCGCGGTTCGTGGGTTCAAGCCCCGCGTCGGGCTCTGTGCTGACAGCTCGGAGCCTGGAGCCTGCTTCGGATTCTGTGTCTGCTTCTCTCTCCCACTCATGCTCTGTCTCTGTCTCTCTCTCTCTCTCAAAAATAAGTAAACATGTGCTATTTCAAAGAGTCCTCACACAGTCCTGAGGAGGCATTAACAACTCTTTAACCGATGAGGAAATTCAAGTAACTTAAAGTTGACACTACTGCAGGTCATAGAGGAAAGGTTAATGCTCTAGAATGTAGGACCGAGAAGTCCATCATCTTGCCACAAGACTATGTGCTCTATGGGAAAGGTGCCATCATCATTTTGAAAATTCTTTTAATTTTTCTGTTTATTTATTTATTTATTTTTATTTTTATTTTTTTAAAGACCAGTAATTTAAGTAGGGTGGTAAGAAGGGAATGATCTAGGAGATGGGGGTTTCTTTTTTTTTTTTTTCCAACGTTTATTTATTTTTGGGACAGAGGGAGACAGAGCATGAACGGGGGAGGGGCAGAGAGAGAGGGAGACACAGAATCGGAAACAGGCTCCAGGCTCTGAGCCATCAGCCCAGAGCCCGACGCGGGGCTCGAACTCACGGACCGCGAGATCGTGACCTGGCTGAAGTCGGACGCTTAACCGACTGCGCCACCCAGGCGCCCCTGTTTATTTATTTTTGAGAGTGAGAGCGAGAGAGAGCGAGAGATAGAGAGAATGAGAATCCCAAGATGGCTCCACATTGTCAGCACAGAGCCCAATGCGGGGGCTCAAACTCACGAAGCCGTGAGATCACGACCTGAGCTGAAACCCAGAGTCTTAAGCCTAACCCACTGAGCCACCCAGGCGCTCCGAAAATTCTTTCTCTCCTAACCAGATGAGTCAGCAAGCACTGATGAGAGATGCCATCGGGAAGTTCATCGCGAGCAACTCTGTTTTCTCTTCCCAAGGTTTTCTCCCACATTTTCCTGGTCACATCCATTCCTACCCACACAGCTGTTTTCACTATCCTTTTTGCACCTCGGCGACCTCAAACAGTATCTAAAGTTACCCTTCTTCATGCTTTGTTCCATGGATCTATTGCATTATCTTTCCTCCTACTGTTTCTCCTTTTAAATTCTTTCTTGCGTAAGTAATTAATACTAGGGAAGAAAATAATGATTTCTGTCCTATGTAGACAGACATAGTAGAGGCCACGTTGTATATGCTCCTCTCAGACACGGTTCCATTTTCACACCGCCTAATTTAATGATTAACATGAACCCTTTTTCATACCCATTACATAAGAACAGGGCCCACCTAGTTCAGTTTCAGTGCGTAAAGAGCAGGCAGTGACTGAAAGCAGCACAGGCTGAATGAATTCAGAAACAAATAGCCTGAGAGCTATTGCTCCGGCTATTACAGAAAGGTACAGAGGCTAAAGAGAATCTGCTTTTGTTGGGAGTTTCAAATACTAGGAAAGGTTCATTTAGGATTTAGAGTGGGTTTTTGAGTCAATAGCGGTTTAGAGATTCACACTATGTGTGTGGGGGGGGCGGGGGGAAGCATTAGCTAATGATGTAGATGAAATATACAAATTCTAGATTGCTTTACAAAATAAACTGGTATAATCTCATTCTTTTCCTCGATATTTGGGCTACGTCAATAAGAACTGTCCTTATCTAATGATAGAGTGAATAAGTCCTCAGGACCTTAATTGTCAAGGCGCAAATGTTTTCCCTCAGGCAGGTATGTGAGAAAAAAAAAACACATTGCTTGTTTTCCCAGGAAATACGTTTAAATGTAAGGACGGCACCTGCATATTTGCATGCCCTGATTACTCATAATAGGAGAGGATACTGTATATATTAATATATAATTACATTCGGCAAATAAAACAGCAAATAAACAAAGGTTGCTTATTCTCCTTCCGGCGAAACAGACTTTCTAAAAATATCCACAACCGAATCTGCGTGTTAACTGAAAGCTTTGTTTGGCTTTAAAATCATGGATATGATCTGGCGCTGCCAGGCGGATGTGCTAATATCGGCCAGGTTTCTGGCCAGGGTAGTGTCTATTTTGCCTATTTACAGACCAACACAACACATGGTAGCAGCTTTCAGGAAAGAAACACTTAGGAAAGTGTAAAACTTACTCTCTACATTTGTTTTAAAAGTAGGTGATGGGAAAAGTTTCCCACCACCACGTCATCTCCTATTTAGTTGCGTGAGTATGTAATTGTTCCAATTCATGGGGGAGTTTCACTCCTTATCAAAGCTCAAAAGCTAATGCAATGAGACTTGAGGTAAGAGGGAATATAAGATGCTAGCTTTCTTTTTGCAAATGCTTGATTTACTGACCAAGTGAAGGCTAGGAAAAACAGGTCTTTGAGTAAAATCCGAATCGTGTGTACGCTTTTTTGGTTTTTTAACACGTGGAAACACAGGCATGTCTCACTCTTAAGAGAGATTCTAGGTGCAGATAACCAAACGCAGTGATCAGACCAAAGAGTAATTCGAAAACAAACAAACAAAAAAAAACATTGTGGCTTCATTTTCAGGGACCTATGTTATTCAATGATTCTAACTGGAAGGGTACTTTGAAAATCTTTTCGGGGGGAATAAAAACCGCGCATAACCTGTTTGACCCTACTCCGATCGTTGAGCGTGATTTGGGGACGTGTTTGATGATTTGTTAATCGATATGAAAATGATGAGTTAGTAATTTGCAAGAGGGTCTGACCTGAGGAACGGAGGCTCCGCAGAATTCAAACCATGCCGATAAGCAGTTACTGACAAGTTCTGGTTTTGGAAAGGACGCCGTGTAAGACACAGTGGGATACATGGGGATGTGTCTGTACATGTGGCGTGTTGGGGGCTGAGGGGGGAATTGATTAGTTTCTTTTATAGTGACAAAAAAAAAAAAAAGACATAAGACGATCATTTCTATAAGAAATGTCTCCTATTCAGCTTCTCCCTTCCCCTTGCTTCCAGTATCATGCTGCTTTTAACACAGCAAATAGAGGAGTGGGAGACAGAGTGGCTAGTCATGGTCAAAAACATTTCTATTGATGCTAATAATTTAATGAACAGACAAAAGGGCTTTCCGGGCCTTCCCCTTCATGCGAGGCGCACAAAAAAGACATTATAAAAAGACAATGAAAAATAACCCGTGATTTCAATCACTTCTCTTTCTTCTGACTGGTCTTTTTGTCTCAAAGAACTGTGTCAAATCTGGCCTGGTTTTTCCCACAATGCTCCTACTGTGTGGGGCCCAAACACACGGACTTTAGAAATCGACAACTTTGAGCTCCACCGACTGTAAGATCCTAGGCAAGTGGCTGGACTTTCATCGGAGACTTACAGATAATGATCCCCACCTAATTAATTCACCATGTGTGAAATCCCGGTGCACATGGGCTCACTTCCGTTGACCTCTCTCACAGCCATACCGTTTTTCGGATCAGGTATTTATCCGAACATAACCTCCTACGTGATGAGGATCATTTCAAAGAGGGGGAACCGTGGATTGGGTATGAAAATGGAATGAAAGAGTAAGGAAAGAGGGACTTTGCACTGAAACTTGGGAAACGATGAGGAAATCTGGCAAATTAAACTGGTTTTAGGATTCTCTTCCTTTGTCAGTTAGACACGGCACAGCTTAACTAGTGGGAGTGGCAAGAAGGATTACGCCCTCCACGATCTTTACCGGCCCCTCAGTACACGTTGTTGATCACAGGTAACAACGATACAGTTAAGAGCAAAACAGGGTGCTCATGACACAAATGCAACCTCGAGACCAGCGTTCGAGAACAGTATTACAATGGAAAACACCATTACACATGCAGACTTAAACTGGAGATTTGATACACCAAAACTCCTTTGAAAACAGAAGGGAGAAGGTACTCAACGTTGATATTGGCAATGACTTTGTTTTTTTTGGAATACAGCACCAAAAGCACAAACAAGCACATACCACCAACTAAGACTACGTCAACCTTAAGAACTTCTGCAGAGAAAAAGAAAACGAAAAAGCAGCCCACGGACTGGGAGAAAATTTTTATAAGTCATATTGTCAGAGAAGGGATGACTATCCAAAATATATGAAGAACTCATACAACTCAATAAAAACCAAAGAATCTAGGTATTTAGTCCCTCTGCCCATCTTTTAGACATTTGTCCAAAGAAGGCATCCAAATGCCCAACAGGTACGCAAAAAGATGATCATATCATCACTACCCATCACGGAAATACAAATCACGACAAAAATTAGATAATCGTCTCACACCTGTTAGAATAGCTAACATCAAGAAGACTAAAGGATTCCAGTTCAAGATGGCAGCATCTCCTTCAACAGGCACTCTGAATCTACAACTCCCTATGGAACGCCTTTCTCAAAAACAAAAACAACAACCTAAAATACTGGCTAACTCTTAAACATTACAGATAATGAGCTCTACATAATTGAGGGGAGGGGCGCCTGAGTGGCTCAGTCGGTTGGGCATCGGACTTCTGCTCAGGTTATGACCTCACGGTTCGTGGGTTCGAGCCCCGCATCGGGCTCTGTGCTGACAGCTCAGAGCCCGGAGCCTGCTTCGGATTCTGTGTCTCCCTCTGTCTGCCCCTCCGCAGCTTGCACTCTGTCTCTTGCGTTGTCTCAAAAATAAATAAAACCACTAGAAAAAAAAAAGGAGGGGAAAAACTCATAAAAGTGAAGAGGAGAGGTTGAGACACAATCTCAACATAAACCCTATTCCCAGCATGGCGACCCACAATCCGGAAGGACCTCAAAACGAGCTGCTCTGTAAAGAGCAAAGGTTCTGAACCCCACACTGGACGCCCCAACTTTTCAGACCTGCACCTGAGAGAGAAAGCCACAAAACATTAAGCTGTCACAACCAGTGGGGCTTGTGTCCCCCAAAACCACAAGGCTGTAGCAAACTAAGAAATGGCTAAGGAAGGACTGGTGCACTTGAACTCACCTGCCTGAAGACCCAGTGAAGAAGCTAGAGATTTTACGTTAAGTAAACTTAAAAAAAAGAGATGACCAAGAGACCTTTTATTTATTTTGAGAGAAGAGACAGAGCGAGCACGCACACAGGCACACGAGCGGGGGAGGGGCAGAGAGAGAGAATCCCAAGCAGGCTCAAAGCCCAATGCAGGGTTCGAACTCACGACCTGCGAGATCATGACTTGAGCCGAAACCGAAGAGTCGGACGCTTAACCGACTGGGTCACCCAGGGGCCACGACCACCAGTATTTCTTAGAAGAGAGCATTTGTGCTCATATGGTGCCCCCGTCATTGTGGCTGCTGATCACCCCCTCAGTCACCTGACTCTGTTACCCAAGTCCCTGCAGGCTACTACCCCCGGGACATCGCACGGGCAGCGGATTGAAACACACCAGCCGTCTTTCTGTGAAAGAGGCTTATTTGCTTCTCTTGGGGTTTCAAGCCTGGCACACGGTTTGAAGGCTGCAGGATTACTCTTTTTTTTTTTTTTTTGGTTTTCTTTTTAATTTGTATTTAACTTTTTATTTTTACGTAAGCTCTGAACCCAGCGTGGGGCTTGAACTCCTGATCGCGAGATCAGGAGGCGCATGCTCTACCAACTGAGCCAGCCATGCGCCCCTACAGAATTACTCGTACTTTTGTATTCTCGCCTTTTGCTACGGGAAGGAGTTTGTGAACCCATCTGGAGCTCGTTTTTGTAACTGTTCACCAGGGGGTACACACGGATGGCCTGCATGTGGGGAAGCCAGCGGGGCTTATCTTGGGGTCCCGAAAACTGTAGTTGTATACTTCCGTTATGGCGGTTTGAGGATCGGCCTCAATCTCGGTGCAAAGAGATCCTCCCCCTTTGGGATCCTGAAAGGTCCTAACACATCTTAAACAGCTGGGGGCTCTTAAAAATAGGCAGCTTGGGGCGCCTGGGTGGCTCGGTCGGTTAAGTGTCTGACTCTTGATTTCGGCGCAGGTCATGATCTCACGGTCGTGAGATCGAGTCCCGTGTTGGGCTCTGCGTGGACAACGTGAAGCCTGCTTGAGATTCTCTCTCCCCCTTTCTCTCTGCCCTTCCCCCAGTTGTGCTCGCTGCTGCTGGGACAATGGCAAAGATTTCCTAGACCACCAAGAGCGAGGGTAGGTCGGATGATAATGATCATCTCCTACATGAGGGCACTGCTGCGAGAAGGAAGAGGCCGCATGTTGAAGGCATTTCTTTGGGCACAGAAGAAAAGGCATTAATTAGAAAGCAGAATATATACGAAAGTAGAAATCTCACTTGTAAAGATAAATTGAGAGGAGTGGGGTGATGAATTGTTCACAAAGCTCTTATAAAGGTTACAAGACAAAGTGAGAATGACGACAATAATTAGTTAATGGAACAGGAGATAAAAAGAGGCAAGAGGTTACCTCAAAAAACAACCTGCGGGGGGCGGGATAGAGTCAAAATGTAGAGCTTTAAGCGGCATTCAAACTTGTTATATTTCTAACAATCTATTTTAAACTGGTAAGTTGTTGTACATAAGTGTCATGGTAACCGCCAGGCAAAAACGTACGGTGCATAAATAAAAGACACACAGAAGAAAAAAGAACAGAAGACCTGCAAAACAGACCAGAAACCAGTTCAATGGCGGAAGTAACTATCCATAATCAGTTGCAAACTGCTTCAGGTTTCCCATGAAAAGACGCGGAGTGGCCGAATGGATTAAACATCAAACATTAAGCAGCGGCATCTACCTCCAGATGCCATCTACGGGAAACTCACTTGTGATGTAAGGGCCCATATCCACTGGAAGCGATGGGACAGAAAAAGACAGGGTAAACGCAAAGCAAAACAAAGCTGGGGAAGCCACACTTCTATCAGACAAAGTAAGACTTTCAAACAAAGACTGCCGGGGTGCCTGGCTGGCTCAGACGGAGAGACGTGCGACTCTTGATCTCGGGGTAGTGAGTGCGAGCCCCACGATGGGTGTAGAGATTACTAAAAGTCAACAACAAAACCCAAAAGGACAAAGACCGTTAACCACAGACAACGGCATTATGCAATAAACAGGAAATCCAAGAAGAGGATAGATGTATCATTAATAAATACGTATAAGGCAAATCTTGAGGGACCAAAAAGCAAAATTTGACATCAACATATTAATAGTAGGAACGTTAACACCGCACTTACAGCAAAGGAGAGATCATCCAGGTAGAAAATCGGGAACAAAATAGTAGCCTTAAATGACAAATTCGACGAGGTGGAATTACCAGATTTATAGCTATATAACATTTCATCCAAGAGCAACAAACTACACATATTTTTTAAAGTTTATTTATTCATTTTGAGAGACAGAGAGTGAAAGCACGAGTAGGGGAGGGGCAGAGAGAGAAGATCCCAAGCAGGCTTCTCTTTGTCAGCGCGGAGCCTGACTTGGGGCTCGAACTCAGGACCCTTGAGATCATGACCTGAGCCAACACCAAGAGTTAGACACGTAACTGACAGAGCCACCCCGGTGCCCCCAAAAAACACATTTTTAACAAGTATCCATGGTGCATTCTCCAGCACAGATCATGAGGCCACTAAATAGTCTCAATACTTTTAGGAAGATGGAAATCATAATACACATCTTTTCTGACCACAATAGTATGAAACTAGAAATCAATTACAAGAAAGAAAAAATGCGAACGCCACAGACCCATGCGTGCCAAACGACATGGGTCGATGAAGAAATCAAAGAGGAAATAAAAAATTACCCTGAAGTACATGAAAATAGATCAAAGCCTGTAAGATGAAGTAAACCCAGTTCTAAGAGGGAAAGGGAACTTCATAGCATTAACTGCCTACAGCAAGAAATGAAAAACATTTTAAAATAAACACCCTAACATTAAACCTCAAGGAACTAGAAAAACAAAAACATGGGAAGCCCGAAGTTAGTAGAAGAAATGAAGATTCGAACGGAAAGAAAATGAAACTAAGAGCTTGTTGTTTGAAAAGTTAAATTTGACAGGCGTTTAGAAGCACCAACCCCCCCCCCCCGCCCCGAGAACGCGAAAACATTAGTGTAAGATGCGAGGTATGACGGATATCACACAAATACAAAGGAACTTAAGAGACTGCTAGAAACACTCATACACCAACAAAACGGACAAGCTAGAAGAAATGGATAAATTCCAGGAAACATACACTGTAATAAACCCTACAGAAACCCCTGAACAGAGCGATTAACAGTAAGTAGATTTCATCAGTATCGAACACCTCCCCAAAATTAAAAGGCTAGGACCAGAAGATTTTATTGATGAATTCAACCAAACATTTAAAAAAGAATTAGGGGCACCTGGGTGGCTCAGTGGGTTAAGCGTCTGAATTTGGCTCAGGTCATGATGTCGCGTTTGTGGGGGATTTGAGCCCCACAGTCGGGTTCTGTTGCCGACAGTGTAGAACCTGCTTGGGATTTTCTATCTGCCCCTCCCCCGCCTGCACGCGTGCTCTCTCGCTCTCGCTCTCAAAAATAAACATTAAAAAGTTTTTGTAAAGAATTAATAACCATCCTTCCCAGTCTTCCAAAAAACAAAAGAGGAGGAAACATTAATTTATTATATGCAGCCAGCTCTACCCAGGTATGGAAACCAGACAAGGATACCGCAAGAGAAGAACATAATAGGACCGTATCCCTGATGAGTATAGATGAAAACTCCTCCATAAAGTATTAAAAGCCAAATTTAAAACTACATTGAAAGGATCAAGCACCATGATCACGTGAGAGAAATTCCAGGGAGGAAAGCATGGTCCGTGTCCCATCCACAAATCAATCAATATGATACAGCACATTAACAAAATCAATGACAAAAACCATAGGATGATGGTCAAAGATGCAGAAAAAGCATTAAACAAAATTGCACGCCCCTTGTTGGTAATAGCTCTCAACAAAGTGTCTGTAGAGGAAACGGACCTGAACATAAAAAAGGCCATCATGTAAGAAACGCACAGCTACGATGATACGCAGCAGTTGAAAGTTGAAAGGTTTTCCACTAAAATCAGGAACAATGCAAGAACGCCCACTCTGTCCGCTTTCAACCAACGTGGCATTCCAGGTCCTAACTGTAGCAAAGAGGCAAGAGAAAGAAAGAAAACACATCTACGTTGAAACAGCGTAAAACTGTCACTATTTGTAGGTGATGTATTCTCTACAGAAAACCCTAAAGGCTCCCTCAAAAACCTGTTAGAATTGGGGCGCCTGGGTGGCTCAGTCGGTTAAGTGTGCAACTCCTGGTTTCACCTCAGGTCTTGATTTCACGGTTCGTGGGTTTGAGCCCCACGTCAGGCTCTGCGCTGGCAGCATGGAGCCTGCTTGAGATTCTCTCTCTCGCTCTCTCTATCCCTCCCCCACTCGCGCTCACTGTCTCTCTCAAATAAACTTAAAAAAAAAAAAAAAACAAACAAAAAACCCCAAACCTGTGAGAGCTAATAAATGAATTCAGTACAGTTGCAGGATACAAAATCAATACGTGAAAATACACTCTGAGCACTAATATTAAACTTTAAGAAATTAAGATGACTCCAGTTATGATTCTATCGCAACGAATATACTGAACATGTTTGATCAAGGAGGTGAGCTACTTTTATGCTGAAAAATATTAAGATATGTATAAAAGAAATTGAAGGGAAAGTGAAGGAAGAACTGAAGGGAAGGGAAGGGAAAACTGCTTTGTCCTCACGGAAGAAAATTTTCGCCAAGTACATACTTGGAAAGCAATCTACAGAATCAGCAGAATCCTACTCAAAATTCCAATGGCGTGTTTCACAGAAATGGAACAAACAAACCTAAAATTTGTAGGGAACCACAAAAAGACCCTGAATACCCGAAGCAGTATTGAGAAAGAACAATAACCTGGAGGCAGCCTATTCCCTGATTTTAAATATACTGACAAGATATGGGGCGCCTGGGTGGCTCAGTCGGTTAAGCGTCCGACTTCGGCTCAGGTCACGATCTCATGGTTCTTGAGTTCCAGCCCCGGTGTCGGGCTCTGTGCGGACAGCTCAGAGCCTGGAGCCTGCTTCGGATTCTGGGTCTCCCTCCCTCTCTCTCTGCCCCTCCCCAGCTCATGCTCTGTCTCAGTCTCTCAAAAATAAATAAATGTTTAAAATTTTTTTTTTAAGTATACTCACAAGCTCTGGTAATCACAACACATAGATCAAGGGGGGCGCCTGCGTGGCTCGGTCAGTTACGCATCGACTCTTGATTTTGGCTCAGGTCACGATCTCACGGTTCACGGGATCGAACCCTGTGTCAGGCTCCGCCCTGACAGTGCAAAGCCTGCTTGGGATTCTCTCCTCTCTCCTTGCCCCCCCCCCCAATCCATGCTCTTTCTATCTTTCACTCTCTCACTCTCAGGAGGAATAAATAAACATTAGAAGAAAAAAAAACACCACATAGATCAATGGGACAGAATAGAGGGCCCAGAAATCATCACACACATATACAGCCAAATATTTTATGATCAAGGAGCCAAGACTATACAATGGAGAAAGGGACAGTCCCTTCAATAAATGGTGTTGGAAAAACTCTACAGCCACATGCAAAAGAATGACATGGGACTGCTATTTATGCCACACCCCAAAATTTAGTCGAATGGATTAAAGAGGTGAACGTAAGCCCTGAACCCATAAAACTCTTTCAAGAAAACCGAAGGGGTAAACTCCTTGGCATCTGTCAAGGCCATGAGGTTTCGGATTTGACACCAAAAAGAAAAGCAACAGGAATAAAAATAAACAAGGTCGGACATCATCAGATTAAAAAGCTCCCGTCCAACAAAGGAAACCATCAACAAAATGACACGGCAACCTACTGAATGGGAGAAAATATTTGCAAAAATGGTATGTATGATGACGGGTTGATATCCAAAGGTTCTAAAGATCTCATTTCACACAACTCAATAGGAAAATGAACGATAACATAATTAAAATGGGCAGAGGATATGAATAGAAATTACTCTAAAGACATACAGACAGGTACACAGGAAGATCAACATCATTAATCAGGGAAATGCAAATCAAAACCATGATATCACCTCACATCCTTTAGAATGGTGAGTATCCAAAAGAGGAGAGAGAACAAGAGTCAGTGAGGATGTGGAGAAAAGGGAACCCTTGAGCACTGGGGCTGGGAATGGTAGTGGGCGTATTCATTTTGTAAGACACTATGCAGGTTCCTCAAAAAAATTAAACGTGCAACTGCCATATAATCCAGCATTTCACTGCTGGGCATTTATTCAAAGAAGACAAAAGCACCAACACAGTAAGTTATCTGCACCCGTATATCCATCGAAGCACTATTTACGATAGGCGAGATACGGAAAGAACTTAAGCGTCCTTTACGGGTGAATAGGTAATGGGGGTAACATTCAGCCATACAAAAGAAGTAAATTTTGCCAACGACAACACCACCAATGGAGTTGAGAGCATTACGCTTAGCCAGAGGAGTCAGAAGAAGACAGACACCGTAGGATCGTATTTATCTGTGGAACCTGAAAACACGAAATGTAAAACTGAAACACTGAGCTTATATATGCGGAGAGTAGATTCGTAGTTGTACAGGTGGAGGGAGGGCGAGAGAGGGTTACTGCGATTATACAATTTATACACATTTTGAATCATGTTGTACACCTGCAGTTAATGTGACATTCTATTTCAATTATACTTTAACTTCAAAAAACTAAAACGCATCACAACACACGGCCAATACAAAATCAGGGCAAAGTAGGAAAATTAGGCAACACTGTTAGTCAAATTGCTCTACTTTTTCATGCAGTCAGTGTTTGTTTAGTTGGTGTAAGTACTGGTTCTTTTTTTTTTTTTTTTAATTTTTTTCAATGTTTATTTATTTTTAAGGAAAGAGAGAGAGAGACAGAGCATGAGCAGTGGAGAAGCAGAGAGAGGAGACACAGAATCGGAAGCAGGCTCCAGGCTCTGAGCTGTCCGCACAGAGCCCGACGTGGGGCTCAAACCCATGAGCCCCGAGACCATGACCTGAGCTGAAGTCAGATGGTCAACCAACTGAGCCACCCAGGTGCCCCAGTACTCGTTCTTAAAAAAGGGTAATTTGAGCGATTATGGTGTATTCTTTGTATTCTTTTAGTTCAGTGGTATGGGAGAAGGTCAAAGGAAATAATTCCAAGGTGAGCATTAAGTAACATGTTAAAGTAGGCATCAATCAGTACATTTGACTTTTGGTGAACAGATTTTTTTAAGTTTCGGGGCAAAAAACCCCACAAACTAAATTTGGAATGACAAAAATGAACATTTTCATTAGTTATTCAAAGTAATATAATTAACCCATTTTTCCTCTCTCAACGTCAGTTTCCTCATATAATACGTTAAGCGGCTAGACTACATTGTCCTTATATGGAATTATTTTGGAATAATTCTGTAGTTAGCAAGAAATCACAGAGAATTCCAATAAGGCTTCTCACCCAGTTTCTGTTATTGTTAACATCTTAGAACACCAAGGTAGGGCGCCTGGGTGGTTTAGTTGGTTGAGCGTCCGACTTTGGCTCAGGTCATGATCTCATGGTCTGTGAGGTTAAACCCCACATCAGGCCCGTATCAGATCCTCTGTTCTTCTCTCGCTCTGCCCCTCCCCAGCTCATTGTCTCTCTCTCTCTCTCTCTCAAGGTAGATAAACAAACGTAAAAAAAAAAAAACCAAAAAACAAAAAACACCATGGTAGATTTGTCTAAACTAAGAAACCAACATTGGTAAATTACTATAAACTCAAGCCTAGATTATATTTCAATGTCCCATGTTTTTTTGCTACTATCCTTCAGTTCCAGGATCCAATCCACATCGCTTTTGGTCCTCTCGATGTTCTCTGCTACGTGACAATTTTTCAGCTTGCCTTTACTTTTCATGACCTTTCATTGTTTGGAGTAGCACAGTCAGATATTTTATAGAATGTAACTCAGCTGGGGTCCTAAAATACTTTTCTCACCATTAGCCTGAGGTGATGGGATTTTTGGTAAGGACAACACAGAGGTGAGCGCCCTTCTCATCGTGTCACATCAGGGAGTATGTGACATGCACATGACTGATCACTGGCGGTGGTATTATTTTGACCCCTCTGGGGAAAGTAGATCGGTACTCGTTTTCTATGGTTGATGTAATGAATTGTCAAAACACATTGGCTTATAACAATGCAACCATAATTAACTCAGAGTCTGGAGTTCAGAAAGTGTGACGTAGATGTCACAAGGGCTGAAAGTGAAGGTCTTGGCAAAGCTGCATCTCTTTCTAAAGAGTCTACGGGACAATACATTTCCTTGCGTTTTTCAGCTTCTAGAGACCACGTGTGGCCCTTGGTTCACTGCCTCCTCCTTCTGTCTTCAAGAACCCTGAAACTCTTACCGTCATATCTCCGTGTGACAGTGTCTCTTCAGTTGGATTTCCTCTTCCCTATTTAAGGACTCTGGTGATTCTATTGGATGCAGCCCAGTCAATCCAGGATATTCTTCCTGTCTTATGGTCCGCTGATCAGCAAATTTCATGCCATTTTCAACCTTAAGTCTCCTTTATCATGTACCAAAATATACTGTATATCCATTCCAAATATATTCACAGATTCTAGGGATCAGGACGTAAACATGGTGAGGGAGGGGGCATTAGTAGGCCTACCATGGGTAGCAGTTGCCAATTTTCTCCACTATAAAGCTCTCAGTTTCACCTTTTCACACTCTCATTTAAAAAACATTTTTTTAATGTTTTTATTTACTTTTGAAGGAGAGAGAGAGACAGAGCATGAGCAGGGGAGGAGCAGAGAGAGAGGGAGACACAGAATCCAAAGCAGGCTCCAGGCTCTGAGCTGTCAGCACAGGGCCCGACGCGGGGCTCGAACTCACAAACCGCGAGAACATGACCCGAGCCGAAGTCAGACGCTTAACCGACTGAGCCACCCAGGCGCCCCTTCACACTCTGATTTAGAAGTGAATCATGGAGTGCCTGGGTGGCTCAGTAGGTTGAACATCAAACTCTTAGTTTTGGCTCTGGTCAGGGTCCCAGGGTCGTGAAATCGAGCCACATGTCAGGCTCTGTGCTGAGTGTAGAGCCTGCTTGGGATTCTCTGTCTCCCTCTCTCTCTCTCTCTCTCTGCCCCTCCCCTGCGCATGTGCTCTCTCTCTCTGTCTCAAAATAAATAAACTTAAAAAAAAAAAGTGAATCATTAAGTCCACCTTCAAGAAAGGGGATGGAAATGAAGCTCTACCTACCACGTGTGTGTGTGGATTGGGGGAAGGCAAGGGCACGCGCACACATAACTTGGAATTCGTCTACGAGGAAAATATGAAGACGTTTGTTTCTGTCAACATTGACTGATACATATTTATTTTCCGCTTGAGTTACGATCCAAACCACGGTTGTTATTTTTCATCCTGCTGATCATCTGATGGTTTCTTTCCTTTATTTTTGCTCTTTAATTTTCCAAGATCCCATACCACTCATGGTTTTAAAAAATGCTCAGGATGAAAATACGTACTGCAAACGTTGTCTCTTTACGCTTTTTCCACTTTATTCTCCAGAGAGAACCATTAATTTCAGTGAATGCAAGTACTTCAGACTTTTCTCTATAAATGTATAATTTTGGATATACTGTATATAGACTATTGTTCACTTTACGTTGAACTGTGCTTCACATAATGGCATGCAACTTTCTTTTTTCATAACATTGTCTTAGCGATCACAACATGTCAGTGCCTTCATATATGCTTACCTCCCTCGTTTTAATGCCGGCCCAGCATTCCGTTAATATGTATGCACCTGATTTACTTAATCTCCTCTTGATGTACTCACATATTATCTCCAGTTTTCCCCTACTGCAAGCAATGATACAGCGAACATTCTTGTGTATTTTGCACCGTGTGCTAGTAATTCTATGTGATTAAAAGTGTTCAGGCCTTTTCTAGCTCTTATTTTCTTCATCTTCAGTATTTCTAGAAAAACACTACCCAACCTTGTGTGAAAGTGTAACGTTTAAAGATGCGTGAGACATGACTCTCATGTAAATAAAAAATGAAGACGTATCTAAGATTTTATGCAATTCGTTAAGGAAGGAAGAAATAAGATTTCGAGACGGATTCAAATAAGAATTTTCTATATAGGTATAGAGAAAATCAGGAATCCTTAAACAAATTTACTTGTAATTGCAATACTGGTCAATATCCTACAAGGCAATAATATGCAGTGTTTGAGTTTTCCTTCCTCCAAGGCAGAATTTCTACCAGACAAGATGTATTTGCATATCCATGATCTGGAATAATTTTCGTGGCCATCAGTTTTCAACGACTAACAGCTACCCCCAATGCCATAAATTTGCAAGTTAATTGAAGGTGCCTCTATCCATGGAATCAGATAAACCCCACAGGACCTACTAGGTTTAACTCCCAGTTGCTCAACGGAAATGACACTTCAGTAATCTCTTTTGCTCATTTTGAAGTCTCCGACATTACTTCTGATACTGGAATTGGATCATTGAACCACAAAGACGCCATCCTTATGCCTCGAAGCATAAACCATTGTTCATTCGCTCTTACGTGAAAGAAGAGAAGTTTTCCCCTAAGTCAGCTCCATGAAAGTGGTGATAACCACCTTTGCTCTGTATATACTACGTTCATTTTATGTATTTAAACTTACAGGTATAGGAGAGCAATCGTTTTTTGAGAAGTCCTTTGCTTGTGATTAGGGCATGTTACCAATATGCAGGAAACGGGGTCTTGGATAGAGTCTGCGATTTTCTATGGGCAACACAGAGTTAGGTGCTACTTTCATTCTACCTTAACCATGGCTCATTGTCACTGAAAGCCGGTGTTAACACTTGTATACACCATGACACATACCAAATGAGACACAAACTAGCTTACAGCATCACACAACACTGGCAAATAGCCTCAGCTGTAACACAACACGGCATTTTCAAACACATTTGAAAAGAACTGAACAAAGCTTTCAAACAGATGGAAAGTAAGAAACCGGCCTGAAATAAGTGTACAAATGCGTAAGCACTGAATCGGCATTATTTCATGTCAATTCCCCAAATAAACCAATGATGTAGATAAACCAAGTACCTCTTAACAGAGGAGGATGCTAAAGAGTTACTAAGAGCTGGCTGGCTCAGTGGGAAGAGTATGCAACTCTTGATTGGGGGATCATGCGTTTCAGCCGATGGTGGGTGTAGAGATAACTGAAAATCTTTTTTTTTTTTTTTTTTAAATGGTTACTTTTGAGACCTTGCGAGAGACAGAGTGAAAGCAGCGGAGGGGCAGACAGAGGGAGACACAGAATCCGAAGCGGGCTCCGGGCTCCGAGCTGTCCGCCCAGAGCCCGACGCGGGGCTCGAACTCACGAACCGCGAGATCATGACCTGAGCCGAAGGCAGATGCTTAACCAACTGAGCCACCCAGACGCCCCTTGTTTCTTTTCTTTAATATTATTTTAAATCCGGCATAGTTTACTATGCACCTGAAAGCAATAGAATACCGTAAGTTTAGTGTTTCAAAAATTGTGGACGTTAGTACTTATCGTGATAAGTGTATTCTTAATCCCCATCACTTATTTCACCCATTCCCCTCCCTCCACCCCCATGAACCTCCCCTCCGGTAACGATCTGTTAAGACTCTCTAGATCCATCTATGTTTTTGCACATGGCAGGATTTCAGTCTTTTTTATGACTAATAATCCAGCGTGTGTGTGCGCACGTGCGCGCCACCATTTTCTCATCCATTCATTTGTCAGTGGACTCGTGGGCTATTTCCGTATCTTACCTGCTGTAAATAGTGCTGAAATACACATAGGGATGCATATATCTTTTTGAATTTGAGTATTAGAATTCCTTGGGTAAAAACCCACTAGGGGAAGTACGGGATCATAGTGTAGTTCTATTTTTAATTTTTTTTTTCATTTATTTATTTTTGGGACAGAGAGAGACAGAGCATGAACGGGAGAGGGGCAGAGAGAGAGGGAGACACAGAATCGGAAACAGGCTCCAGGCTCCGAGCCATCAGCCCAGAGCCCGACGCGGGGCTCGAACTCACGGACCGCGAGATCGTGACCTGGCTGAAGTCGGACGCTTAACCGACTGTGCCACCCAGGCGCCCCTATTTTTCATTTTTTGAGGAACCTCCATGCTGTTTTCTACAGCGGCTGCTCCAGTTGGCCTTCCCACCAACAGCGCACGAGGGTTCCTTTTCCTTCCACAGCCGCGCCCACACTTGTATTTTCTTGCGCTTTGATTTCGGGCATTCTGACAGGTGTGAAGTGATAGCTCATGGGGATTTTGATTTACATTTCCCTGATGATGAGTGATGTTGAGAATCTTTACAGGTGTCGGTTGGCCATCTGTATATCTTCTTTGCAGAAATATCTGCACATGTCTTCCCATTTTTTAATTGATTTTTTTTTTTTTTTTTTTGCGCTGTTGAGTTGTGTAATTTCTTTCTAGATTTTTGGATACTGACCCTTTATGAGATAGGTCACTTGCAAATATCTTCTCCCATTTAGTACGCTGTCTTTTACTTTTCTTGATAGCTCCTTTTCCTGTGCAGAAGGTTTTTATTCTGATGCAGTCCCAATAGTTTATTTTTGCTTTTGTTTCCTTCACCTCAGGAGAAATATCTAGAAAAATGTTGATAGGGCAGATGTCAGAGGCATTACTACTGTCTGTGCTCTCTTCTAGGATTTTTATGGTTTCAGGTCACAGTTTTAGCTCCTTAATGCATTTTAAGTTTAATTGTTTGTACGGTGCAAGAAAGTGGCCCAGGTTCATTGTTTTGCACGTAGCTGTCCAATATTCCAAATACTATTTGTTGAAGAGACTGTCTTTTTCCCACTAAACATTCTTGCCTCCTTTATTTAAGATTAATTGACCATTTAATTTTGGGTTTATTTCTGGGCTCTCCATTCTGCTTCACTGAGCTATGTATAGCTTTTGGTGCGAATACCAAACTGTTTTGATTACTATTGATTTGTAATATAACCTGAAGATTGCGGTGTCTCCAGTTTTGTTCTTTTTCAAGATTGCTTTGGCTCTTCAGGGTCTTTTGTGGTTCCATACAAATTGTAGGATTGTTTGTTCTACTTCGGTGAAAAAGGCTGTTGGTATTTTGACAGGGATTGCATTAAATCTGTAGATTGCTTTAGATTGTGTGGACATTGTAACAATATTTATTCTTCTGAATAGTTCATCTTTCTATTTGTGTTGCCTTCAATTCCTTTTATCAATGTTTTATAGTTTTCCCAGTACGGGCTTTTCACCTCCTTGGTTGAGTTTATTCCTAGGAATGTTATTATTTTTGATGCAACTGTAAATAGGATTGTTTTCTTAATTTCTCCTTCTGCTTCATTACCGCAGTATAGAACTCCAACAGATTTCTGTATATTTTGTATTTTTTTTTCAAATTATTTGAAGTGTCTCTTTAATATAATTTATTGTTAAGGTGGCTAACATAGAGTCTATGCAGTGTGCTCTTGGTTTTGAGGGTGTATGTTTTGTATTCTGAGAACGTACTGAATTTATCCTTTCTAGTCGATTTTTCATGGAGTCTTATTCGACCTTCTCTATATACTGTCATATCATCTGCACGTAATGACAGTGTGACTTCTTCTTTACCACTCTGGATGCCTCTTAATTCTTTTTGTTGTCTGATAGCTGTGGCTAGGACTTCTGTACTATGCTGAATACAAGTGGTGAGGGTAGACATCCTTCTCTTGTTACTAACCTTAGCGGAAAAGCTTTCAGTTTTTCCCCATCGAGTATGATGTTCACTGTGGGTTTCTCATACATGGCCTTTATTATGTTGAGGTGTGTTCCCGCAAAACCTGCTTTGTTGAGGCTTTTTCCTCATGAATTGATGTTGTACTTTAATTTCTTTTTTTACGTTTATTCATTTTTGAAAGACAGAGAGAGACAGAGCACAAGCAGGGGTGGGGCGGAGAGAGAGGGGGACACAGAATCGGAAGCAGGCTCCAGGCTCTGAGCTGTCAGCACAGAGCCCGACGCGGGGCTCGAACTCACGGACCGCGAGATCATGACCTGAGCCGAAGTCGGACGCTCAACCGACTGAGCCACCCAGGCGCCCCTGATCATAGGGTTTTTATCCTTTCTCTTACTGACATGATATATGACATTGATTTGTGAATAATGAAATACCCTATCATGCCAGGAATAAATCCCACTTGATTGAGGCGAATGATTTTTTTTTAATGTATAATTGAATTTGTTTTGCTAATATTTTTTTGAGGATTTTTTCATCTATGTTCATCAGAGATATTGGACTATAGGTCTCTTTTTTTCAGAGGCTTTCTTTCCTCTTCTATTTTTTTGGAATAGTTTGAGAATAGATATTAACTCTCCTTTAAATGCTTGGTAGGGCCGCCTGGGTGGCTCCGTCAGTTAAGCGTCCGACTTCAGCTCAGGTCATGATCTCATGGTTCATGGGTTTGAGCTCCATGTCGGGCTCTGTGTAGACAGCTCAGAGCCTGGTGCCTGCTTCAGATTGTGTCTCCTTCTCTCTCTGCCCTCCCTTGCTCATGCTCTCTCTCTCTCTCTCTCCCTCTCAAAAATAAATAAACATTAAAAAAATGTAAATGCCTGGATGGCTCAGTCAGTTGAGCGTCCGACTTCAGCTCAGGTCGTGATCTCGCATGTTTGTGAGTTTGAGTCGTGCATCAGGCTCTGTGCTGACAGCTCAGAGCCTGGGGCCTGGTTCTGATTCTGTGTCTCCCTATCTCTCTGCTCATCCCCTGTTCATGCTCTGTCTCTCTCTCTCTCTCTCAAAAATAAATAAACGTTAGAAAAAATTTTTTTTAATTTAAATGTTCGGTAGAATTCATCTGTGAAGCCATCTAGTCCTGGACTTTTGTTTGTTGGGAGTTTTTTGGTGACTAATTCAATTTCATTACTAGTAATTGGTCTGCTCAAATTTTCTATTTCTTCCTGATTCAGTTTTAGGAACTTATATTTTTCTAGGAATTCAACCACTTTCTTCTAGGTTGTCCAGTTTGTTGGTATGTAATTTTTCACAATATTCTCTTTTAATTCTTTGTGTTTCTGTGGTCACATTTGTTATTTCTCCTCTTTTATTTGTGATTTTGTTTATTTAACTCCTCACCGCTTCCTCCCTTATATTATGACTGTCTAAAATTTTTTACTGGTTGGGGGTCTTGTTTATTGTTTGATGCTCCTTTAGTTGTAAATTTGTTTGGGATTTTTCTTGCTTCTTGCGGTAAGCCTGTATTGCTATAACCCAAAGGTTTTGGACCATTATGTTTTCCTTTTTCTACATGTACTTCTTCATTTCCTCTTTGACTTCTTTGTTGACCCTTTCATTGCTTAGTAAGTGTGCTATTTATACTACATGGATTTGTGGGATTTCTGAATTTTTTCTTGTGGTTGATGTCTAGTGTCATAACGTCGTGGTTGGAAAAGATGCATGGCATGACTTCAGTCTTTTTTACTTTGTTGAGCCTTGTTTTGTGACCTAACAGGTGATCTGTTCTGGAGAATGTTCCATGTGCACTTGAAAAGAATGTGTATTCTGCTGTTTTAGACTGGAATATTCTGAGTTTATCTGGTAGATCCATCTGGTCCAATGTGTCATTCAGAGCCACCGTTTCCTTATTGATTTTCCATTTGGATAATCTATCCACACATGTGAGGAGGGTATGAACACTCCCCACCATTGTTGTATTATGATTATGTACTATTGATTACTTCCTTTATGTCTCCTATTAACTGCTTTTCGTATTTGGGTGTTCCAATAGTATGTACACAAAGATTTACAGTTACTATCACTTCTTGTCAGATTGTTCCCTTCATGATTATATACTGTCCTCTTAGTCTCTTGTTACGGTCTTTGTCTTAAAGTCTTTTTTTATCCAAGATAAATACTGCTGTGCTAGCTTTCTTCTCACATCCATTTGTATGTTAAGTACTTTGCCATTGATTCACTTTTAATTTGCATGTGTTTTTAGGTCGGAAATGAGTCTCTTGTAGGCCACATATAGATAAGGTGACAGAATAACTAAAAATGCAATAACCATGTCTTTTGATTAGAGCGTTTAGTCCATTTACTCAAAATAATTGTTGACAGGTATGCACTTATGGTCATTTTGTTACATGTCTATGGTTGTTTTGTCATTCTTCTTTCTCTCTCCTCTCATGCTTTGCTGGCTTTCTTTAGTGATATACCTGGATTCCTTTCTCTTTATTTCTTGCACATCTATTACTGTTTTTTTAATTTGTGGCTACCATTCAGTGTGTAAGTAACATCTCCTGTATATAGTTTTCTTTTTTTAAATCAATTTTTTAAATTTACATCCAAGTTAGTTAGCATATGGTGCAATAATGATTTCAAGAGTAGATTCCTTGGTGGCCCTTACCCATTTAACCCATCCTCTCTCCCACAACCCCTCCAGCAACCCTGTTTGTTCTCTATATTTAAGAGTCCTTTATGTTTTAGGGGCGCCTGGGTGACGCAGTTGGTTAAGTGATGTCGGCTCAGGTCATGATCTCACAGTTTGTGAGTTCAGGCCCCACATCAGGCTCTGTGCTGATAGCTCAGAGCCTGGAACCTGCTTCGGATTCTCTGTCTCCTCTCAGTCTGCCCCCACTTGCCCTCTGTCTCTCTTGCTGTCAAAAATAAATAAATAGTAAAAAATAAATTAAAAAAACAGAAGGTCGCTTATGTTTTGTCCTGTTTTTATATTACTTTTGCTTCCCTTATGTTCATCTGTTTTTCATCTTAAAGTCCTCCTATAAGTGAAGTCATATAATATTTGTCTTTCTCTAATTTCGCTTATCATAATACCCTCTAGTTCCATCCACGTGGTTGCAAATGGCAAGATTTCATTCTTTTTGGTTGCCGAGTAATACTCCATTGTATCTAGATACCACATCTTCTTTATCCATTCATCCATCGATGGACATTTGGGCTCTTTCCATACTTTGGCGATTGTCGATAGTGCTGCTATAAACATTGGGGAGCACGTGTCCCTTTGAAACAGCACTCCTGTATCCCTTGGATAAATACCTAGCAATGAAATTGCTGGGTCGGAGGGTAGTTCTAGTTTTAATTTTTTGAGGACCCTCCATACTGTTTTCCAGAGTGGCTGCACCAGTTTGCATTCCCACCAGCAACGCAAAAGGTTCCTCTTTCTCCGCACCCTCGCCAACATCTGTCGTTGCCTGAGTTGCTCATGTGAGCCATTCTGACAGGTGTCAGGTGGTATCTCATGGTGGTTTTCATTTGTATTTCTCTGATGATGGGTGATGTGGAGCATTTTTTCATGTGTCGGTTGGCCATCTGGATGTCTTCTTTGGAGGAGTGTCTATTCATATCTTTTGTCCATTTCTTCACTGGATTGTTTTTTTGGGTGTTGAGTTTGATAAGTTCTTTATAGATTTTGGATACTAACCCTTTATCTGATATGTCATTTGCAAATATCTTCTCCCATTCCGTCGGTTGACTTTTAATTTTGCTGATTGTTTCCTTCGCTGTGCAGAAGCTTTTTATTTTGATGAGGTCCCAAAAGTTCATTTTTGCTCTTGTTTCCCTTGGCTCTGGAGACTGTTGAGTAAGAAGTTGCTGCGGCCAAGATCAAAGAGGTTTTTGCCTGCTTTCTCCTCAAGGATTTTGATGGCTTCCTGTCCTACCTTTAGGTCTTTCATCCATTTTGAGTTTATTTTTGTGTATGGGGTAAGAAAGTGGTCCAGGTTCATTGTTCTGCATGTCGCCGTCCAGTTTTCCCAGCACCACTTGCTGAAGAGACTGTCTTTATTCCATTGGATATTCTTTCCTGCTTTGTCAAAGATTAGTTGGCCATATGTTTGTGGGTCCATTTCTGGGTTCTCTATTCTGTTCCATTGATCTGAGTGTCTGTTCTTGTGCCAGTACCATACTTCCTTGATGATTACGGCTTTGTAATACAGCTTGAAGTCCGGGATTGTGATGCCTCCCGCTTTGGTTTTCTTTTTCAGGATTGCTTTGGCTATTCAGGGTCTTTTCTGGTTCCATACAAATTTTAGGCTTGTTTGTGCTAGCTCTGTGAAGAGTGCTGGTATCATTTTGATAGGGATTGCAGCATTTTTTTTTTTTAAGTTTATTTATTGTGAGAGTGAGGACACAGTGTGAATCCCAGGCAGGCTCCACACCAGTGTTATGAAGATTCATCTTTCCCCTGTGGGATCCCCTGTGTGAGACTCTGTTTCTCCCCTCTCCTCACCCAGTGTCACACCTGTGGACAATCGTGCAGGTCCGTTTAACTCCTGACGGTACCCGCGTCCTACCTACCCTCTTCATTGCGACCTCTTTTCTATAGTTAGCATAGAGTCTGTTCTGTCCGTCTTTGGGTCATTCTCTGGGTTATTTACGCTGATGTGAATATCATCTAGTTGTGTCCATTGAATGAGGTAATCTTGGAGTCCTATTCTACCACCTTCCCTGGAAGCCTCTTATAACTGGTTTGCATTCATGCTTCAAGTGTCACCTCAAATGTCCCTTTTTTAGAGAGATCTTACCTGACTACTGTAGCTCAAGTGGATTTCTCCTCACATCCTCTGGCATAATACCTTCTTTGACTTACCTCGAGGAGGGCAAGTACGATATAAACCTGTGGACTATTAAAGCACCAGCCTAGAGTGTAATGGCTGGAATCGATGGGGTACGGGACCGTTGTCGAGTGAAGACATGACCATGAATAAATGAGGCATGATCGCGTCTTTGCCCATCGAAGGGTGTATTTTGGGGAAAGTCAAATACCTCATGAATATGGCTCCCAACTGGGCACATGGATACTGCTCAAAGAGCAGTATATGTAGAGGGCAAGAAGAAACCATTGACGAGGTGGGAAAATGGCTGAAAACATTCGCCAGGCCCAGGATCCTGTGAATCACCCACATTCGTACAATAAACTTTCTCTCCCAAAGGTCAATAGATTCTTCCAAATGCAAGTATAAGGAGAAATAGTTGGATCATCTTTCTCAGTCTCTGTGAGAAGAAACTTTAAGTACGCAGCATTTTATTCGTCACATCATAATTGGGCTCAGTTATGCCCGGCGAACACTTTGACCAGTCCCCACGCTCACGAAAAGGCAGTGACAGCCTCCGTCTGACACAACTGCCCGTAATCTTGAGTTCTGTCACCATCTGGCAGCCGGGGTGAGCGAGCTGGCTGAACCATGCACGCCACGATGAGTCCAGGGAGTGAGGACAATGGCAGTGCCTTTCACTACAAGTGGCAAAAGAGACCAAGAAAATTGCAGAAGGTCACAGAGCAGGTGCCGTAGAAAGTGGAAAAACGTCAGGGGAGTGCAAAACCACAGGGAGAGTGTCAGCTGTAAGTGGAAAAGAGATGCGGATTATTCCACGAGATCAGGGTTAGTGACTGAGAGGGAAGAGTAGTTAAAATGTAGCATTTACATGGCCAGATTGAGTAACAATCAGCAAACACAGAAATAGATTACCTTTGTGACTACAAACGCACAAGGATGAAAGGAAGTCTAGGAGGGCATGATATATCGAGGAGGGGCTTGAATAATTTAATGATCCTAATTTTGTCTTTAATGCCATCTCACGTGGCATTTCCCATGGCAGACAGCTAAATAAATGATAGAAAGTTTGCAGTGTATCACCCAGATGCTAGACCCTTTCATAAAATAGCTCACTTTGCCCCTATTCACACACTTCATCTATTTTATTAGAGCCCCAGGCTGAATACATACAGTAAGGACTTAATTAGCCCCATGAGGAAACGTCTAAGAGCAGTTGGACAGAGCCATTGTGGATTTGAGCTCTGCACTTGAACCCTTTCAAATGCTCAGCCTTCACAAAGCTACTGATAGATGCTATCTCTCGTTGACTCTAGTCAATTTCTCCACGTGGACTCTCTGTGAGATGATGGGCCAAGGGTCAGTATGGAGAAAAGAGAAAACCAGATGGTCTGGGTTACCTACAAAATCATTCAAGAACACAGAAGGCATAAATAAATGAATGAATGAATGAATGAACGAACGGAGGTTTCCATATGCATTGTCCACAAGGATACCCCGGGATGAAATGAAGTTCTGTTTCCCGTTTCATATGGAAAATGCTGGGTTTGCTGATTTATGACGACTCTATGCTAAAAAGGCACGTGGCATTGGTGGCCTATAGAATTGTGCTCGAAAGGTTTAGGTCCTGCGCTTGTTATTCACACGTACGGCCCATTCACTCGTACGCGAGGCTTGGAATGAACATCTGAGTAGAGCCAGACGGCGTATTGAACCTAGAATCAGGAGACCTGGGTTCCAGTTGAAGCTCTGACAGTTACTCGTTTACAGTGACTTGATACCGGGTAAGTGAATTACATGGCCACAGCTTTTCTGCCTGCCTTCCAGGGCTGCTGTGAGATAATGGATGTGGACAGGCTTTGGAAATTGCCATCTGCCACTCGACTGCTACCAGTACATAGGACATACCTTATACAGGGGACAGTTCTGGCCCACTCGTCACAGGATCTAGCGTATTGTACATTAGGCAAGGATACAGTCTGGGGACGGAGCTAATAAGGCAAAGTGCTGAGGCAAAGGCAAGAAACAAAAAGAGAATGATGAAAGCACGCCTTGGAGTCAAGCAGGACATGAAAATGGATTTCTTTTTAAAAAAATTTTTTTTTTTCAACGTTTATTTATTTTTGGGACAGAGAGAAACAGAGCATGAACGGGGGAGGGGCAGAGAGAGAGGGAGACACAGAATCCGAAACAGGCTCCAGGCTCTGAGCCATCAGCCCAGAGCCTGACGCGGGGCTCAAACTCACGGACCGCGAGATCGTGACCCGGCTGAAGTCGGACGCTTAACCGACTGCGCCACCCAGGCGCCCCTGAAAATGGATTTCTAATAGTCGTCAGGACTTGGTGCTCCTGTGAAAATCTGAGTGCTTCTCGCAAGGGCAACCCTTCCATCTTTGCTCTTGGTTCCCACCCGTTTCCGTCTGCATCGGCACGTTCTGTGGTTCACTCCCCCCTCTCTGCCAGATTTTTTTCTTCACCCTTATAAATATGCTTTCTCATCACCCTCCGACCAAAGCTCCCATTTTCTGACATAAGGAAGCCTTCCGTCAGCTGCCTTCTATCTTCCTGTCTTGCGTTTCATTCTTTGACATTTATCTCCGAATCGCTTTGTCCTACACAGTGGTCTTTCTTAGTTCTGTCGCCGGATGCTATCCATTTTACATAGTTGAACCCCTCTACTCAAATGCAGTTCGAATCTTTTCTTTCAAGTCCTCCCTTTGACTCCTTAAGATCCTTGAGTTCACGTCTTTTCTTTCAAGTCATTTGCCTGGACTCCTTCAGATATAAGTGCCCTTCTATAACATACCGTATCTCTTTTGTTGCAAGTACCACACTGTATGAACGATTTTAGGTTTGTCTTTCTCACCCTCAAGAGTGTAGGCTCCTCAAAAATTGGAATTTAACCGACCCATAGCAAAGGGTCTGCACATAAGAAAATCACGGAATGAATAGATGAGTTTGCCTTAAGTCAGCAAAGCAATCTGCGAGGATACGGAATACTCAGTCACTGACCTATCAGGGTGAATGAATTCAAAATGATACCTTTCTCTTGATTCGTAACTCAGATAAGCTGTGTCGAGGAAATACACATTTTGATTGGCACACGGATTCATAAGTAGGTAATTTTAGGACATAGGACATTTACTATCTTCCAGAAAGCTTAGACGAAGTGCCACAATGAGAGGCACTAACCAGACACGGAGGGAACGGTCAAGGGCTGGGAACTCTGCTCACATCCAATTTAGTCCCTGGGAGCACAAAGATTCAAGGGACCATAGCCAGGAAAGTAGTTCGTGGCTCAGAAGCAGACCTAGTGCCCCATAAGAGGAAGCAGTGAAAACCCATTCTCCTCTTGCTCTAGAATGGCTAGTTAAGCTCTGAAAAGTGTCAGTGCTGTTGTGAACATCCAAGCAAGGAGAACAGGGCACTGATGACCGTTAATAACCTAACCCTTCAATAAGAATCTTCTGCCAGTTCCTAGCACATTCTGCGGACACAGTGCTATACAGTGCTAACAGCCCATAATTAGCCGGGAAGCTCCCTGGTCCTTTAAGCGGGTCAATGGTATCATTTTCAGATGTTGAGCATATTTTATTTCACTTTAGTATGACAAAAGGCAGGGAACAAATGTGTTCGTTTGGCTCGTAGGTAGCCAGATATTCAATTCTGCCGAAGCAGCCCCAGGACATGCTCCCCAAGCGAAATACAGAGTGTCATTCAGCAATGTCATTAACAAGTGTACGAAAAAATCACAATGTGAGCGATAGCTTTCTAATGAAAGCAATGCTGGTAATTAGACTCTTCACTTGTTTCTGTGCATGCCTTTGCCATCACTCCAGATTGCTTCTAACGTTATAGCCCAGAGGTTGAATAGACTCAAACTAACTCAGTCATTGGTACACTCTTTCAGAGTACCCAGTGACTCTAAATCTACTAGAGAATGTATTCGTTGCTGTGAATTTCTGGAAGAATGGCTACAGATGATCCTAAGTAGCTGACATTCATCAAGTATTACTATATACCAGGACTTTTGTGTACATTTACTTCATCATTTCCACACAACACTGGGAGGTACGATTATAAGCTCTGTTTCATAGATGGGGAAACGGAGAATCATTAACGTTTAGAAGATTTGGTTAGGACCACATGGGGACAGTAATAAGCACCTAGCAGATCCAGGATTTGAGAGCTAAGCCAAAAGAAATTGCAAAGCCTTTGCTGTTAACCATGTGGCTACGTCGTGTCACCTAGGCTTTTCACAGTTCCCCTGAATTTTCTGGGGGTCGTTGTGGGTTATTTAGTAACAACATTTAAATTTCCAAAACATTTGGTTGAACCTTTTTTTTAAATTTTTTTTTCTAAGGCTTATTTATTTAGGTAATCTCTACAACCAATGAGGGGCTGGAAATCACAACCCCGAGACCGAGAGTCACAGGCTCTTGCAACTGAGACACCAAGGCACCTGGAGCCTTTTCGTCAATAGAAGGAAATGCACGCTTCCCTGGGAAAACAAACCAGTTCCCGCCCTCCAGGGAATACAACAGGTACGATTCCTGTGAACATCCCTATAAACCACTACCAAAGGACTTCCGCTAGGAACGTGCAAAAGAAAGGTCAAGAAAGTACTAAGTTCTACCTAGGGCAGAGCTGTAACTTACACGCAGAATTTTAAAAGATACTTAGGATTAGATTTTTCAGCAATTTTCAAAGTAATAGCCAGCACATTGTTGAAGATCTAAAAGTTGAGGGAAATGTACAAAGGGCAGGGAATGACTCGTAAAGAACCTCTGTTCGCATTCTGGAGAATTTCTGTACAGTCTGTATTCTTTGTCAATCGTCGCCCTTTAAAAAGTTGATATCCTACTGTGGCTCTCCTACCTTGTTTATTCAGGAACATCAGAACCTAAGCATTTTCCTTTGCTTTTTTCACCACTGAAAGATTTCTTTGATCTTTGCCCTCTCTGAAATACCGGAGTAACTCTCATCCTAGTAGCTGTTGAAGAGGGATTACAGGGTCCCTGTGGATTCTCGAGCCCCTTTCAGGGGATCCACCATGCACAAAGGATACATTCAAAGCGAACAGTAGACCAAATAATTTTAATGCAAGAGTCTGAGAAGTTCATTGATAATTTCACATTAAAATATATATATATATAAATTTTTTTTTAACATTTATTCACTTTTGAAACACAGAGTGCAAACAGGGACAGGGAGAGAGAGAGAGGGAGACACAGAATCCGAAACAGGCCCCAGGCTCCGAGCTGTCAGCACAGAGCCCGACGCGGAGCTCGAACTCACGGACCTCGAGATCATGACCTGAGCCGAAGTCGGACACTTAACCGACTGAGCCACCCACGCGCCCCGATAGTTTCACATTCTATACTGGAACTAAACTGTGAGAAATTACCACTTGTGGAGTTCTGATGTAGTGTCACAGAGGACTATCTACAGTTATCTGACAGGGCTATTAAATTATTCCTCCCCTTTACAACTATATATCTGTATGAGGCTGGGTTCTCTGTATATTCTTCAACCAAAATAACCCATCACAAAAGATTAAACTGAGAGATAGGAAAATGTAGCAATCTTCTATTAAGCTGGCTAGTAAAGAAATTAGTAAAAATGTAATATGCTGCCACTCGCCTCCCTGAATGTTTTTATGGTGTGGAAAATAGATTTTTCACAAAAATGTGTGTGTTAACAAGTTTTTTTTTGAGAGAGAGGGGGCGCAAGTGAGCGAGAGGGAGAGGGAGAAGTGGGGCTCACCCAAAGCGAGGCCCGAGCTCACCCAATGAGGGGCCCGTGCTCTACTGACGTGGGGCTCGAACTCTCGAACCATGAGATCATGACCTAAGCTAAAGTCGGAGGCTTAACTGAATGAGCCTCCCAGGCGCCCCTATTTTAACAAATTTCTTACTTTTAATTAGTAAGTATTTTTAGTTTTTCAAATTTCATTTCTATTTTTAAATTTCAATTTTAATTTCTATGTCATTTTAAATTATCATTGAATACAGTAATATTGATATACACATATATACACACACACACACACACACACACACACACAACCCACATAAGCAAAAGCCCTTGATTATTTTTAGGAACGTAAAGGGGTCCTGAGACCAAAATGTTTGAGAGTCACTGTTTTTCCAGGGGTCAGGCCATGACTTCAACATGGCTACCGCCAAGGAGCTTCCTTTTACCTTTAGACTAGATTAAATGTCTAGATCACCCCACAATTACTGTTCAGTGACTCAGCACCCCCCTGCTGAGTTCCCCCATGTCTGAAAGTTTCAGTCTACCAGAAGCTTCATGATGGCATCAGATGTGTCTCTCTTAGCACCTAACAGAGTTTCTAGCGTGTATGAAACATTCTGTATGATTAGTTACATAAATGAATAAGGGAAATTTACACTCTTTCGTAAACCATCACGTTAACAGCCACCACGTGTGTTCCAGTATGTGGCTCCAGCATCGTTTATTTAATCGTTCAAAATTGATCGGATTTGAGCTGAAAGAGGTAGAAAGACTTGTTGTCAGGGAAAAAGTATAATGAAATTGCAGGCCACTTGGGTACACCAAAGCACAGGAAATACAAAGTAGAATATGAGGACATGTAATTAGGTAAAAGAATATCAAAGATCTTGAATGCTGTGTTTATGAACGTAGAGATTATTTAATAGGTAATGTAGATCTGTTGAGGATGACAGGTTAGATTTGTACTTTAGGAAGATTTTTTTAATTTCTTAGAGCGAGTCAGGGAGAGGGGCAGACGGAGAGAGAGAGAACGAGAGAATCTTAAGCAGGTTCAACACTCAGTGTAGAGCCTGCTGTTAGACTCGATCCAACAACCCCGGGATCATGACCTGAGCTGAAATCCAGAGTCAGATCCTCAACCGACTGAGCCACCCAAGCGCCCCTGTAGGGAGATTAATCAAGAAATGTATAGGATTCTTGGGGTGCCTGGGTGGTTCAGTCGATGGAGTGTCCATCCGCCTTCAGCTCTGATCACGATCTTACGGTTTGTGAGTTTGAGCCCCGCGTTGGGCTCTGTGCTGACAGCTCGGAGCCTGGAGCCTGCTTTGGATTCTCTGTCTCCTTCTCTGTCTCTCAAAAATAAATAAATGTAGAAGTGTATAGGAGTCTTTAGATGAAGAGACCAGGGGATAGGGGATCAGTAAGTGGCCATCCCTCCTGACATCTACCCCACAAAAAGTTACTGAACAAATGTTCCATCACAGGGAATAGAACCAAGAGTCACTGGGTGATAGACATGCCTGAGATAACTACAGATGACCCTTGAACAACACAGGTTAGGAGCACTGCTGCGCATGTAGTAAAAAACCTGTGTATGGGGCGTCTGGGTGCCCCCGTTAGTTGGGCATCCGACTCTGGATTTCGGCTCAGGTCATGATCCCAGGGTTGCGGGATTGAGCCCCGCATCAGGCTCTATGCTGAGCGTGGAGCCTGCTAGGAATTCTCTCTCTCCGCCCCTCTCTCTTGCTCACGTGCTCCCTCTTAAAAAAAAAAAAAAAAAAAAAGCTAATCTTTAAAAAAACAAAGATAAAAAAACCGACATATAACTTTGACTCCTCCAACACTTAACTACTAATACAGCCTACTGTTGACCAGAAGCTGGACCGAAAACATAAACAGTTGAAGAACACATATTTTGTAATGCTATACATATGTACTCTATTCTAATGGTAAAGGAAGCTAAAGGAAAGAAACTATGAACAAAATGATAAGAGAAGACAGATTACAATACTACACCGTATTCATCAACAAAAGGAAATCTCTTGGTTGTGGAGAAGGTGAGGCATGAAGGAGTACATCAGAAAGGAGGTATAATTTGAAAAAGTGTCTCCAAAAGATCTATATAGGTCCTGTAGTACGAACACTTCAGAGGAATGTTCTTTAGCGTTTCACATTTCTATCATTTATGTGTCCTTCTGTTTTCTTATTTTGCTTTAGTTTTTTTTTAAAGTTTATTTTTTTAATATTTTTGAGAGAGAGAGAGACAGCACAAGCTGCAGAGGGGCAGAGAGAGAGAGGGAGACACAGAATCCAAAGCAGGTTCCGGGCTCTGAGCTGTGGGCACAGAGCCCGACATGGGGCTCAAACCCACAAACTGTGAGATCGTGACCTGAGCTGAAGTTGGACACTTAACTGACTAAGCCACCCAGGTGCTCCACAAGTTTACTTATTTTTGAGAGAGAGAGAGAGAGAGAAAGAGAATCCCAAGCACGCTCCACGCAGAACCCGACGAGGGGCTTGAATTCATGGACGGCGAGATTATGACCTGAGCCAAAATCAAGACTCAGAAGCTTAACCCACTGAGCCACCCAGGTGCCCCTCATTTTGTTTTCTTTGAGTCAACCCACTTTCCTTTACTTAACGCTATAATATGAAGTGTTAGTACAGCTATCAAAAATTTTCAGTGTTTACTCTTGTGCCACCTAAAATCATCTCATGAAATCCCGGTGGTGAATGTATCAACTGTCAGGGAACATAGCTCTACGAACCTTCTCGGTTGATGGACATTTACTGAAGATAGAATAAGAAGTCATTGTATATCTAAAAACTAAGGTTGAGAAGGAATGTTTTAATAACTGTTCCTTTTTCTGACCTTGGGAGGTTTCTAAGTTTCTGCTGAAGGAATGTGAGTGCCAAGAAAACTTTCTTATGGTCTATGGCGTTAATGTTCAAACCTTTTGTATTTTTTCTGTTCCCTACGAGAAGCCACTCCTACCATATTCAAAGCGGTTCTAGTCACCCCCACCCAGAACATTTTCCGTCTCTAGCCACCATGGTGGTTTCTGGGACAGGAGTGTAAACAGGGTTGGTTCAATATGGTTCTAAGGCTGGGAAATTGTTCAACTATGTTTTTCAGCATGTTTCCTCTTACATTTTCCATTAACGAACTCTCTCTTTTCCTATGGTTCTAAGTCTTCTAAAAATATTTCAAGCTTGCTTCATTTCCTAAAAATAAGATTTTGAAGAATATACTCAAGAACACTTATTTCCAGTGTGATTTCTAGGGTCTCAGAGGTGCTTCAGACATCACAGGAGGAGTATCATCTGGGACTCGATAGATAGGTCATAGGTGACAGAAACCCAACTCAACCTAGCTTAGGCAAAAACCTTAAAAAATGTCATTTAGAAGCTTATATAACTTAAAGTCTAGGGATGTATGTAGTTTTCTGCTGGGCAAGATCCATAGGAATTTACATGGTGCCATTTTGGTGTGCCTGCATGGCTCAGCCGGTTGAATGTTTGACTCTTGATTTCGGCTTGATTTTTGACTCAGGCCGTGGGATCGGTTGGGCCCCACATCGGGCTGCACGGGCTCAATCCCCTATACCATGAATCGTAAGCAGCCTCTCTCTTGCTCCCTCTGCCCCTTTCCCCTCTTTGCACTCTCTCTCTCAAATACATTTTTTAAAAATGGTGCCATTTTGTTGGTCTCTCTCACTCCCTTCTGCTCATTCCTTTATACATGTTTCTCTTTCAAAAGGTCCTTTTTCATGTGGTGGCCTTGGACAGATCTAGGCAAATGTGCTGTATATTATAGGTGTTTTCGTAGTTAAAATTAATTTGTATTGGAGAACCTAATTCTTTGACAAAGTTATCAAAATGATATGATTGGTTGACCCAAGGGCTGGAACCAGGCACCCAGAGGCTCCTCACTCCCTCTTCCCCCTTGCAATATGGGTTCTACTCACCTTTCCCCCTCCCTGAGGCTGCTCCGAAGTCATATCCCGGAGATGGTGATGTGGTATTGAGAACACCATCATGGTACAGGGGATTGAGCCCAGTTAGAGCCTCTCTATAAACTCTTAAGATTTGGAAGGCAGGTATAGGTATCCAGCTGTCCTACTGTCACCAAAGACAAGCCTTGTATGTTAGTTCCCACTGCTATTAAAACTGCCACCTACCCACACAAAATGTCCTGCCTCTTTCTTTGGTCTTTCCCTACCCTGTGTACGGGGGTGGGGGTGTGGCGATTTCAGATCACACCTGGGAAGCTCCCGGGAAGGTTACGATCCAACACCACTATCCCAAAATATCTGAAGTTACCATGAATTGTCAGACCAGGCTTAGACATTCGTATACTTTCAAATACCTATGAATTTTTGCCAAACCTTCAGCCATCTGCCAAAAGCAAGTTCACAGCCAGTGTGTACTGATAAGGCATCAATTGGCTGTTAAAGCCAGTGCCCATTCCGACTGGCAAGTTGTATGTTCTTAACTTTTAGTGTTCGTGTAGTATTAAGTCTTTTGAATATTATCCCTGCCTAAATGACCAACATACTAGAGTGGACAAGGCATAATGGTTAATATCAAAAAAAAATGTATATATCAATTGGACAAAAAGAACAGACTCAAAGAGTAAGAATATAACTTTCATCAAAAAGAGGATCTTCTCGGGGCGCCTGGGTGGCGCAGTCGGTTAAGCGTCCGACTTCAGCCAGGTCACGATCTCGCGGTCCGGGAGTTCGAGCCCCGCGTCAGGCTCTGGGCTGATGGCTCAGAGCCTGGAGCCTGTTTCCGATTCTGTGTCTCCCTCTCTCTCTGCCCCTCCCGTTCACGCTCTGTCTCTCTCTGTCCCAAAAATAAATAAACGTTGAAAAAAAAAATTAAAAAAAAAAAAAAAAAAGAGGATCTTCTCATAAACACAGAGAACAAACTGGTGGTTGCCAGAGGGGAAGGGGTTGGTTGGGGGGGACAGGGGGTACAGGCTTCCAGTTATAGAATATACAAGCCACAAGGATGACAGGTACAGCATAGGGAATATAGTCAGTGATATTATAATAGTGTTGGATGGGGACAGACGGTAGCCACACTTGTTGAATCACTACGTCGTCCATCTGAAGCTAACGTAACATTGCGTCAAGCTATAGGTCTATCAAGGAGCACACAACCAAAACGATGTTAAAAGATTGTTTTATGAGGCTGAAAGGACTCCCAGTAGTAGTCGTGGGGGTGGAAAGGACTTACATTTATTAAGCACCAGTCCTACTGGACTGCGCTAAATACATGACTCACTTCATTTCATTTAAGCCTCATTGACAATACTCTAAGGTAGACATTATTTTCCCTATTTAGAGATGAGAAAACTGAGATTGATATAAATCACAATCTACAACGTAACTTGCCAAAAGTTTCCACGATTGGAACCAAGATTTAAAATAATCTGCTTGATGACAAAAACCCATGCACTTAATCGCTATTCTATTTCATTGCCTTCTAGTACATTCTACTTTGCTATGAAATATTATGGTCTTTTAAATTAGTAAAATAAATTCCAAATGGGAGTTACTCTAAATTGCAAATAATAAAACCTAGGGATTGTTATAGGTCATGATTTATTGTTGTATAGCATCTGATTCAAGTTCAATGACTTGGGTTTATTTCATTAATATGATTTAGTGTTATATCCCAAATGACTCAATGAGATTTGCTGTAATAAATCCGAATATAAGGGAGAATGTCATGCAAAGCAATTAGAAATGCAGTGCAAACTTTGTTTAGTGAAAATTTAAATTATGGATAAGAGAAAAAGTTATTACTCTTAAGGTCATGTCAAAACACAATTATAACGACAATAGAAATATTTGGGCCAAGCATCAATAATTTGACAATATGCTTGCTATGAGACATGTAACCATTTTAAAAAAAAAATAGTTCCACAGTTTGCAAGTTACCAAAAAAATTTTGTCAAGAAAGATTAGATTAACGAAAATATATTTTAAGAATTTTCATAATGGGGGGTTCAGTTGGTTGAGGGTCTGATTCTTGATTTCAGCTCAGGTCATGATCTCACAGTTCATCAGATGGAGCCCTGCTTTGGGCTCTGCCCTGTCAGGGTAGAGCCTGCTTGGGATTCTCTCTCCCTCCTCTCTCTGCCACCCCCTCCCCCCACCCCCGACTTGCTTGCGCTCTCTCGCTCTCTCTCAAATAAACATTTTAAAAGAACGTTCATACTAAGAGCTATCATTTACTGAAAATGTTTTATGTGCCAAGCACTGTACTAAATGATTCATGATACTTTAATATTATATTTCCTTTAATCCTTGTGTAAATCCCATAAAGTTTATTTTCCCTAGTTTAGAAATGAAGAAATGGAGTCAAAAGAGTCATATACGCATGTGGAGCGTCTACTTTGTAACAATCTACATTTCCAAAAGGTTGTAAACATTGAAGGGAAAAATGAGGTCATTTCATGCAAACTTTCATCAAGTGCAGACATTCTAGCAAGATCCTCATCCCCAGTGGCTTTAACCTGTAAGGTCTGCTCCCGTGCCATAGAGATACCTACGACCACCCAAAAAAGGGCAGCAAACACACTGTTGCTTATCACTCACTCCTACTACTCACCCGGATCCACCTTCCATTCTATCCTCCTACCCTGGTCTGGATCACCCCGACCTGATTACCTTGTAATTCAGTAATGTGTGTTGGCCCTTCACACCCGATGTTTCAGTAGCTTTATCCCTTTGCATCTATACTTGACTGTGTTTTAAATGCTCTTTTGGGCTTCGTGCTGTGTTGGGTTGATGTCCAGAACGCTGTATTTCATATGAGGCACTTTTGAGTGGCACCTCAATCTGAAAGTGTTTTTTTCCTTCCTTCCTCCCGCCCTCCTTTCCTTTTTAGAGAGAGAGCGTGCATGCGAGCAAGCCAGTGGGGAAAGGGACAGAGGGCAAGAGAGAATCTCAGGCAGGCTCCAGGCTCAGTACGGAGCCAGATGCAGGGCTCCATCAATCCCATGACCCTGGGATCACGACCTGAGCGGAAATCAAGAGTTGGATCCTCAACCGACTGAGCCACTCGGGCGCCCCTGCACAAGTGTTTTCTTATTTCTGGCTAAAATTTGCCTTGCAACATTTGCCTTTTGATTTCAGCCAGTTACAAAATGGCTTTTAACAACAGAAATGTGACTTTTCTTTCCGACTCCTACCTTTATTCTGTTCCACATCCAAAGGAAAGTGATATAAGAGAAACGTCGGCATTAAAAACCGGACCGACTTGTCCTGGTTTTCTTAGACTGGCCTGGTTTTGAGACTTTAAGTTCCTCTTTTAATGAACTTCCTCAGTCCTGGGAACACTGAGGTGGTTGTTCCATAGATCACTGAGGTGATATATTTTAAACTCTAGTGTTTCTGGGCTATACAGTAGCCTTCAAAAGCCACCCTTCCATGAGCACAGTCCAAGTAAATCTCACATCCCCACTCGACCTTGTAGGATAGAGACAATGGCACGATTAGCCCAAGGATGCATTTTCGTTAGAACATAGGGTACATTAAAACACACACACACCCTTGATCAACTGCCCACCTTTTCAACCCAACAGTTGTTCAGAATAACCTGAGCAGAGGAGATGCTTCACAAACACGCATAGCAGAATTTAAAGTTACTCAGTAAAAGAATGCCGGATTCCTGGTTTTTCTTGTAAACAAGTCAGAGAATCTGGCCGCAGTGGTCCCGCATTATTCAGTTTCAGCAGTGGCGGAGGGGGCGGGAAGTGGGGGGGTGGGGCTTGAAGATTTGCATTTTGAACAGGTTTTCACGTGCTGCTCCTAGACCCAGGGGGACGCTTTTCCCCAAGTTCTCATTCTACCCTAAGAGAACAATTGGCTGGATTACAGTCCTCCCTCCCCAGCCTCCACCCTTGACTTTATACGGGGTCCATAGTCTCCTTCTGGTGGGCTTCACTCATTCAAATTATCAGCCAGACCTGTATCACCGTTTGAGATTTTTGCCTACTTGATTTCCCAAATCTTCACTCCCTCGAGTACGGATATTTACCTTATAAACGCCAACATTTAAAAAGGATGAGGACGACCGTAAGTATACAGGGAAATGAGAAAAGGGAGTAGGTAGTTTGGACCTAAAGCCAAATTCCTTATAGTCGTCATCTTTTTTTTTTTTTAATTTTTTTTGATGTTTATTTATTTTTGAGACAGAAGGAGACAGAGCACGAGTGGGGGAGGGGGAGAGAGAGAGAGGGAGACACAGAATCTGAAACAGGCTCCAGGCTCCGAGCTGTCAGCACAGAGCCTGATGCAGGGCTTGAACCCATGAGCCATGAGATCGTGACCTGAGCCGAAGTCAGAAGCTTAACCGACTGAGCCACCCAGGCGCCCCAGTCGTCATCTTCTTTTTAAGCTTTTACTTCTAAGTAATTGCCACACCCAACCTGGGGCTCGAACTCACAACCCGGAGATCAAGCATTGCCATGCTCTACCGACTGAGCCAGCCGGTCTCTCGTGGTCTTCCTTTTTTATCACGTTCCTTCATTGGGGGAGCTCGGATGGAATGAGATACAACAGACCAGTGGCTATACAAGCCTGGCTGGACAATGCGAATCAGCAGGAGAGCTATTAAAACCACCAGGCCAGGGGCGCCTGGGTGGCTCAGTCGGTTGAGTGTCGGACTTCAGGTCAAGTTCATGGTCTCACAGCTTGTGACTTGGAGCCCCGAGTCGGGCTCTGTGTTGACAGCTCAGAGCCTGGAGCCAGCTTCGGATTCTGTGTCTCCTTCTCTCTATGCCCCTCCCCCACTCGTGCTCTGTCTCTATCAAAAATAAATAAATGCAAAATAAAATAAAATAAAATAAAATAAAATAAAATAACCACCAGGCCAAACCAGGGAAATCAGAAGCTTAGTGGCGAAACCCAGGCAAGCTCTGTGCGGGACCGTGATATGGGTGGTATGAAAACCTCTTCTGCAAACCTCTGAACCCCAGGTCAGTAACTACCGTCACTTTGATAAAGGCAGTTTTCCACTAGTGTTCCCAAACATAAGCCACAAAGCTCTCCCCAGAGAAAGAAGACTCTGAACGCTGGCGATGCTCCAGAAACATGCAGACAGCGTAAAGGTGCTCAGTAAATATTTGTTAAAAGGAAAGGCATGCTGGAGAACAATCACCAACGTTCTAAAGGTATGCGTCACCAATGAGCTTCTATTACCTTTAGGCTTTTGCCACTTGGAAAAGGTCCAGCGTGGCCTTAGGGTTTGTCTACGGGCCGCCAAGCATCTGGATAAACCGTGACAGCCTCCGTTAGTCACTTGTGTAATAATAAGCCCTTCCATTTTTTTTTTTAATTTTTTTTTTCAACGTTTATTTATTTTTGGGACAGAGAGAGACAGAGCACGAACAGGGGAGGGGCAGAGAGAGAGGGAGACACAGAATCGGAAACAGGCTCCAGGCTCCGAACCATCAGCCCAGAGCCCGACGCGGGGCTCGAACTCACGGACCGCGAGATCGTGACCTGGCTGAAGTCGGACGATTAACCGACTGCGCCACCCAGGCGCCCCAAGCCCTTCCATTTTGATGGCACTTCAAGGTTTTAAAAACACTACCACAATTACAACCGCATTTGAGTCGCACGGCAATTGGGGGTCGTTTAAAAGAGCTTAGTGGGGGAGCCTCGGGCTACAGAGTCCAACACATTTGGGCCGAAATCCCCGTTCATACGTTTACTAGCTGCCCGACTTTGGGCAATCTACTTCACCTCTCTGAGCCTTAATGTGTTTCACTTAACATGAGAATAATATGACTTAACGTGAGAATCATAACGGTAACTGTCACGTATGGTGCACAAAGCCCGGACACTTGCAAAAGCTAACTGTTCGCTGTCCTTGTGATAATTCTTGTTACTAATATTAACTTCGACAGTGTATTAGGTTCTCCAGAGAAACAAATGCAATATGATACCTAGAGAAACACCCATAAAAGGGGATTTATTATAGGACTTGGCTCACGCGGTTATGGAGGCCAAGAAGTCCAACAATCTGCAAGCCGGAGAAGGAGGAAGCCGGTGACATAATCAGTCCAAAGGCCTAAGAACCAGAAGCTCTGATGGCGAGGAGGGGGAAGAATGGAACTCTCAGCTCAAAAAAAGAGAGTGGGAATTCACCCTTCTTTTGCCTTTTTGTTCTATTTCAGCCCTCAACAGCTTGAATGATATGCCCACCCACACTGGGGAGGGCAGATCTCTTTACTCAGCCTACTGATTCAAATGCTAATCTCTTTCAGAAGCACCCTCACTGACATTCTCAAATACTGTCTTAACAGCTAGCTGGGCATCCCTTAGCTCACTGGAGTCATCACAGAAAATTAACGGTCACAGAAATTATCCATCTGGGAGTCAAACGTTTACCCGCGTAACTGTATTTTCCATTTTACCGTGTAGGCAGGCCACAGTCAGTCGGGGGGAGAGGGGAGCTGTATTAGGTTACTTGTCTGAAAAAAAAAGAAAAAAAAACACACCACAGAAGGGCATATATCAGAAGAGTAAGGAGATCCAAACACCTTATGTTCCTGACATTGACAGCTCTATCCTAAGGTCAAGAATTGGTCAAGGGATTGGTGGCAGCAAGATGATTCTAGGGACCACGATGGACGGAACTACTGAAAATTGTATAGGCGGCCTCTCTCTCTTTGGGACCCAACCTTTGTTTCTCCTACAGCGACAGAGAGATAGTTGCTGAATAGCTAGTTTGCTAGGCAATCGAATCATCATTCCTATTTAACAGATGAGGAACCTGGGGCTACTAGAAATCACGTAACTTCTCTAAGAACACACTGACAACCAAACCCATACATACGAGCCTCTAAAACCCAAGCTCTTTCCACCAGAGCCCGAGGCCTTTCCCTAGACCTCAGGATGTCCTCTGCCATGCTTCAAATGGAGTCAGCCATTTTGGCGCCCAGTGGGCATACCCTCGCTACCCCTTCTCCCCTACCTGTGAAGGAGAATCACCACGGCACACCCACTCGGAAGCCACTGAGATCATGAATGCCCCGTGGGTTGACAGGCAGTTCAGAAATGTGACCTTCACTTACCCACGGGCGGTGTGGTTTTTATGGTCAGCTATAAAACGCTTCCAACCTTTTGTCGACAGGGAGAGGGAACACTACTGCAGTGTGGGGTTGTGTGGATGAGAGAGGGAGCTATTTTTCTCCAAACATCTTTCACAGGAGCTGGAAGGGACACCTTAGAGATTCAATAGAGCCTCCTCTTTTTACAGGTGGAAATGGTGTCATACTAATTGCAGATCATGTCTCATTCATGCATTTATTCTTCCTGCTTCTCTGCGGGGAGAACCACAAATGCTATCTATTGGATCAACTGCCTCACTTAGGTGGCCTAATCTCAGACACTGAGAAGGCTTAGAAGTCAGGTTTCTAAGAGGTAGGCTTCTGTATCAGGTGGCTGCTACCAAGGTGTGCATCTGACAAAGCTATAAAGATGTGTTTAGTACATTGGTAAGGCTGCCGTTACAGAGCAAAATCAGGAAATGAAACGCCAAATGCTATAAGAAGTGTTTATCCATGAGAAAGGAGGCTCGGGCTGAGATTTCAAATGGTGAACGGAGCAGGGTCCCCCTCTGGGGTGAGCTGGAGCTAAGGAAGGCAAAAGGCATAGGATAAAGTGTTGACCCCGCCGTATTGCCTCGGTACGTCTCGGTCTATTCCAGCGATGCGATGGCCCGGAGTTATAGAATGACCTAGATAGCTTGATTGGTACAAGGAAACATATCTACAGACTTAGAGGATACTTTAGTTCTCCTTAAACAAAACAAACAGAGCACGTTTAGGATAAACTAAAGTTAAGAAGACATCAAACTATAGGATGCTCTAGAAACAGTTCAACATGGAAAGTGCCTCATGCAATGGCTGCGTTTAATTCCACTGGTAACTTGCAAAAAAAGGAAGAAGTCAACAATGAATCAACTTCTGACACAGCTTTTTTTCAGATAGTGCTGCTGGGGGAGAGTCCTCCTTTAAGCTGACCTTATTGCTTTCTAAGGGGATTTTTAAATGAATGGGATTCTGGTATGTGTTCTAAAGCTATATCCAACATCATAAAACCGTTATTGTAATATGTTAAATTTGCCTCAGAGTGAACCTGTAATGTGCTATTTGTCTAGCCAAAGACCGCCCATATAGTTTTAAGATCTCCCTTTTCTCATCTCTAAATATTCCTCACAGCTCCTGGCTGTGGGAATTAGTCAAGGAAAATTCTCAACAGATCTATCTTGGTCCGGCTTCTCCATCAGAACTTTCTGGAGACCTCCAACTAGAATCCATCCTCCTTTCTTGTAATGCCATTCGAGACGCGTGCAAGCTTCAGTCATCTGCTCAAGACAATTCTTTGTCTTTGCAGAATTTCGACTGCCGCCCACTCTGGGCGCAGTTTTGAACATTCAACCGAGTTCCATTTGCTACTTGACTTTATTTTCCAATTCTTTAGCTTCTTTTTCTCTTTCATTTTCAAACTTAATGGGATAAATAGCAAATTTAGTAGGCCATTTGAAATGATTTATTCATAAGGTTTCAAAATCTGAGCAAACCGTTTTACACAACTCTTCCAAAAAGTTAAAAATAAAACGTCTACCTATGCCAAAATAAACATAGAAACAAAGCTTCTTTTTGCATGCAGAAAGGGCTACTTTTAGAAATATACAGGAGCCTTTTGAAAATGCAAGTCTTAATTTTCTAGTCCATGATATAAAGAAGACATTCAGAATAACTACGAGGCACGTTAGCTATAAACTGAACCACCGACCCCATCTCTCTCACTTTCCTGTGCCGGTTGGTGAGCAAGTCCTGATTTGGGGTCCTAAGTAATTCTCCAACTTGAATACTTCTCCATCTCTGGTGCTACCTAGTCCGAGTTATCATTCATTATCTCCTGTCTAGATTCCTACTAAAGCTTTGTCACTGGCTTTTTGCTTTCATCCTGTGGTAGACTGAGTAATGCCCCTTCCTCCAAACACCACACACTTATGAAGGAGCCCACGTCTTAATCCGTGGAACCCATGCACATGTTACCTAACGTGGTAACAGGGATTTTACATGTAAGTGTCTTGAGATGAGATTACCCTGGACCACACAGTGTGGTCCAATGTCGTCTTAAGGGTCCTTTGAAGAAAGAGGGAGGCAGAGTCAGAGACAGGAAAGGCAATGAATGGAGTTGATGTCAGAGAGAAGAGAGGACGCTAAGTTGCTCCTTTTGCAAATGGAGGAAGGAGGGCGCCTGGGTGACTCGGTCAGTTGAGCGTCCGACTCTTGGTTTTCGGCTCAGGGGTTCGGTGGGTTCGAGCACCACATCGGGCTCCGTGCTGACAGTGCAGAGCCTGCTTGGGATTCTGTCTCCCTCTCTCTCTGCCCCTCCCCTGCTCGCTCACTCTCTCTCTCTCTCTCTCTAACATAAATAGATAAACATTTTTTTTTTTTAATTTTTTTTTCAACTTTTTTTATTTATTTTTTTGGGGAGAGAGAGAGACAGAGCATGAACGGGGGAGGGGCAGAGAGAGAGGGAGACACAGAATCGGAAACAGGCTCCAGGCTCTGAGCCATCAGCCCAGAGTCTGACGCGGGGCTCGAACTCACGGACCGCGAGATCGTGACCTGGCTGAAGTCGGACGCTTAACCGACTGCGCCACCCAGGCGCCCCAGATAAACATTTTTTTAAAAAGTGGAGGGAGGAGCCACAAGGCAAGGAATGCAGACAGCCTCTAGAAGCTGGAGAAGTCAAGGAAATAGATTCTGTCCTAAAGCTTCCACAAGGGAGCCTTCTGCCCAGTAAGCGGATTTCGGGCTTCTGACCTCCAGGACTGTGAGATAGTAAATCTGTGCATTTTTGAAACCACTAAGCTTGTGTGAATTTGTTACAGCAGCAAGAGGAAACTAATACGGCCCCCTACGATAGATTCGTAACATAGCAGAAGAATCTTTTTAAAGATGGCAGCCCTATGCACTTAGAGTCTGAAATAGTAATGTGTCCTCCAAGGCTCTGTTTATGGGTTAAGTTGTATCCCTCCAAAATCCGAATGGGGAAGTCCTAACCCCACCAATACCTCAGAATGTGACCTTACCTGGACATAGGGTCTTTACCGAGGTAGTCACGTTCAAGTGAGGTCGTTAGGGTGGGCACCAAGGTAATAGGACAGCTGTGCTCAGAAAAAGGGCAAATTCGCACAGAGAGACCACACAGAGCACACAAGGCGGAGACACAGACGGAGAGGATGGCGAACCAGAAGCCAAGGGGGGCGCCCCGGAAAACCTCCTTCCCTCCCTGCCCTCCAAAGGAGCCAAGGCCGCCAACAACTTGATGCTGGACTTTTCGCCTCTAGAACTTTGAGACAGTGAGTGTCTGTGGTGTAAGCCATTCTAGTTGCTGGTACTTTAATACAGCAGCCGTGGCGAAGGTTTATCTGGAGCTATGGTCTCCTTTTCTCTCTGCCCTCCAGCCACACAGCCTACCTCTTCCAAGCCTTGGCCTGCAGTGCGGTACGTTTCTCTCCCTCCTTTTTATCTGGTCCACACCTACTCACCCTTCAGGCGTCAGCTTAAATATCAGAGAATTTCCCTGATCGGCAGTCCAAAGGTGCCATCACCCTGCATCATTCATGCACATCACACCGAGCTTTTCTGGAACAGCACATGTGAAATGCCTGAATTACAAATAGATTGCGGAGAGGCGTCTGTTAAGGTTGCGGGATTTTTTTTTTTTTTTTTTTAACCTGAAAACCCGAGGCTCGTTGTCTCTCAGCTTTGGAGAATGAAGAGGGGAAACTTAAGCAAAGTCCCACCCAGGGACCTCAGGTCCTAATGTTTCCCTCTCTGCCGGTGTCTTCATGATGGCAACACTTCTTTTGTTTAATTTAATTATATATTTTTTAACTAATCTCTCTGCCCAACGCGGGGCTCGAACTCACAACCACGACGTCAAGAGTTGCACACCCTTCCGACCGGAGCCAGCCAGGCGCCCCAGGATGGTAACATTTCCGATATGTACAAGCAAGGAAAAATCAGTAAAAGGAATGAGACAATCAAACATTCACCATTCACCAAGACCAACAACACAGGAAGTTTGAGAGGAAAGCAAGTTGTAAGAAAATTTTGTTCGGCTGAAGGTCGAGGATTTCATCTGGCCAACGTTTTCCCTGGTAAGAGACACTGTAACAGTCATCGTGGTAATTGCTTCAAACCTCTGTTCCCCTTAGGATGTGTAAACATCGCCATCCTAGTCTGAAATGAAGCCCAACGTGTTAGAACTAAGTGGATATCTCAGGCTTGATGTATACAAACCTTTGCTTCATAAAACTGCCCATTTCTTTTCTTAGCTCTTAATGTTCATTTTCATAGTTTCCTAATACTTGTTAAAACAAACAGACAAAAAAAAAAACCCAAAAAACCACATCTCCCTTCAGAATACAAGGGGGCAAGGAACACAGGTATCAATTTGCCAAGACTCCCTTTTAAACTGCTCTTGTGTGACCAGCTTATGAGTCATGATGTCTGTGCTGTAAATTCATTACATATTCTCATATCATGGTCCATCATCAACATCCTATTCTTTAGACCGTGATGTGCATTACGGAAACTTTGAAAATACCCCAATTAAAGTTGTCTACAAACGGGCGACTGGTCTGGCTCAGTCGGTAGAGCATGCAACTCTTGATCTTGGGGTCATGAGTTTGAGCCCCACATTGGGTAAAGAGCCAACTGTCTACTGCAATACTAATTCTGAGCTAGCCATCAAGGCAGAGGGCTTCGGTTGAATCTGAAATTCAGACTTTAAAGTTTCTCCGTTGGCTCTCTCTGAGATGCTGGATAGTGTTCGCATATGACCATTGATTCAAATGTTTTCACAGTTGATTCTGTTGGTTCAGTCACCATTCCAACCAAGCCATCTGGTCCTTTTGGCCATTGGGAAGACCAAATCAAATTAATCATTCAATCTCTTGGCAATCGACCCATAAAATGATCAATATAATCCATTTTGTCAAGCTAGCCTCAATCTGCAGAGGAAAGCTGCTAAAATCCCACACTTCCCGGGAATCCAGACTGCTTTGCCTTCTCTGTTACAGCCAGTGCAGGAGGATATTCTAGGGCTTCTATGATCAAGGCATCTTTAATAAATAATGACAGCTCAGTACTTACATTGGTTGAGTTTCAGGATTTTAAATATTAAAGTTCACAAAACACCTATGCAAATGTTAGGCCAGTATTTAGAAATATATATATTAATTAGTCATTGGTTTTCTTTGGTCATCCATAAAATTCAGTGTGCATTCCTCTATGTGACCAGAATATTAAAAATGAAACAGCCAGGAAATGAATGAGGAGATAGGAATCACACTGAATTACACAGAGGCAGTTATTAAACGACTGAACCCCAAAGAAAAACAAAACACTTGGTTGAAAAATAATTATTTGGGCATATTCATATTTCGGGGCACTGGGAAAGAAATTTTGAAAAAGTATGGGTTAAAGGTACTAAGGGGCGCCTGGGTGGCGCAGTCGGTTAAGCGTCCGACTTCAGCCAGGTCACGATCTCGCGGTCCGTGAGTTCGAGCCCCGCGTCGGGCTCTGGGCTCATGGCTCAGAGCCTGGAGCCTGTTTCCGATTCTGTGTCTCCCTCTCTCTCTCTGCCCCTCCCCCGTTCATGCTCTGTCTCTCTCTGTCCCAAAAATAAATAAACGTTGAAAAAAAAAAATAATTGTTAAAAAAAAAAAAAGGTACTAATAAGTCACAAAATGTTGACTGAAACATTCCTAAGAATTAAATTTAACTGTTTGTTCAAGCCAGAAACCATAGTTCTTTGTGACTTTTGCTAGAACTCAGTTTCAGTAAACAACATTTGTAATATTTGCAAATGAGTTAAGGAGACTATAATCATGTTTCCATCCTACGATTTTATACATTAGTTGCTGTATAAGGTCTTAATGTTTGTCACTCCTTGTGGGGGAATTAGGCTGGCTACATTATTTCCATATAAATTTCCAGCATTCTATTTTACATCTTAAAATTGGGTCATTGCAGCCAGAAAATTCACACCAAATTGCAGTTCTTGGACACACAGGCAGAGTTGTCAAAATATTCTCATCAGCTGAGTAAATTTTTGCTCAGAGCAAAAACAGCAGACTGGAAAACACAAATACCCTGTAAGCTATCAATTAGCCCACACATGAGAATAAACTTCCAGCAAAGAGAAATTATGCCTGTGACATAAAAACACATCCTTGCGGTTGTGCACACGTGTATGGAGCTACACACTAGAAGGCATTCCTTTGAAATCATTTTTTAGAACAAGTCTCCTTGGCAGAAATCCTTGTCCCCTGATTAGAAAATAGACGGTATTATCATCATTTGAGTTATAGGAACAAATTCCCGTGTGTCAAATGCCAACATACCAAGAGAATCAAGAGGCACCTGGTAACCTTTGATAATGGAACCTATAAAGAAACCTAAGGCGGAAGAAAACAGTAAGACCTCAACATCCTCATGCATCTCAAGGGTTTGAGCCTCATAATGGGTTCTCTAGGAGGAGGATCGTTTCTGGAAAAGATTCCGGGAGAGAGTTCCACCAGCCACGTGCAAAAAAGATTCCGAACAAACAGGATTATAGAGAAGGAGACGAATTAACAGTTACTCGGGTAAAAAGCAATGAGGTCCCGGATTACGGTGGACTATGTCGATGGCTATGGCTGAATGGTTTTGGGATGAAGATTCTACACGACTGAACGAACAATGGGTTAATGTAATGGGCTTCCTCCCCTCGTGATTATAAACCAGCTACTTGTGGTCTTTACTACAGAACCCTGCTCTATTAAATTATTTGTTTTCTCTTATATCTTCAGTCACTTCTTCATTATTGGGTCTTTCTTCTCTGCCTAAAATTAACTACAAATCTATATGGCTTGAAAATAATGAAAAAGAAGAAAACAAAATAAAAACTTCCTTCCGCCCAGAATTCTCCTCATCTGTCAAACTATCACTCCCCTTCTGTCTGCAAGTAAACCCCTTGATAAAGTAGTCTATGTCTGTTTTCCTCCCTTCAGCTTCTTTCAAACATTTTTAAAATTTATTTTATTTATTTTGAGACAGAGAGAGAGCGAGAGCATGTGCAAGAGAGGAAGATTGAATCCCAAGCAGGCTCTGGGGTGTCAACACAGAGCCGGTCATGGGGCTTGATCCCAGGAACTGTGAGATCATGACCTCAGCCAAAATCAAGAGTCAGACGTTCAACCAGCCGAGCCACCCAGGCGCCATCAGCTCCTTTCAACAATTTAATGAATATTTAATGAGCACCTATGATGTAGTAAGTGGTACACAAGGGGCTGAGAACACAAACACAAATAAATACGTGATCCTAACTCTCAAGCACTATGCAACTGGTAGGGAAAAATACATATAAAAAAATATAAGTGAGGGGCGACTTGGTAGCTCAGTCGGTTGAGCGTCTGACTTCGGCTCAGGTCATGATCTCGCAGTTTGTGAGTTCGAGCCCCGCATCGGGCTCTGTGCTGATGGCTGTGAGCCTGGAGCTTGCTTCGGATTCTGTGTCTCTCTCTCTCTCTGCTCCTCCCCTGCTCACACGCTGTCTCTCTCAAAAAAAAAATAAGGATTAGAAAAATAAAAAAATACAAGTTTCCCACTATTGGAACTCTAGTGATACAAACTCATGAACCAAACACGTTAGGATACATTTTTTGAGTTAGGGCAGATATCCACCGTTATTTGACTCTTACTACCACTCACTGCTCAAAACTCCAAAACTAAATAGATTCAAAGCACGTGATGTTCTTTCCCTTATCGGAACCATCACAATCCAAACTTGGAACCCAAACAGACTTGGACAGTATGGATGTTTGTTTTTATAATAAGATGTGATATTTCAAATACCACAAATCGGTACAAGAAAATAGGTGTAACTTCTGCTATACAACCGAGACTAATTTTATGTTTAACGAGCCTGCTCCTGAAGAGTTTAAAACTCTTGGCCACTCTCATTCTTGATTCTCTCCTTTGCTGCCCTTCACAAGAAAATTTGTCCTCTACATTTCTCCTTGCACATCTTACTTTCTTAGCACCCCTCAGTACTGTCTCCCCTTCAAGCCATGGAGGTGTACCCCGGGCCCATGTTATGCAAAATGTGGTCCATGACCAACAACATCAACATCATCTCAGAGCATATTCGGAAGGAGTCGTGTCAAGCCCTATCCCAAACCACCAATCACAATCTGTCTCCGTCGGTTAGGCGTCCGACTCTTGGTTTCGGCTCAGGTCATGATCTCACGGTTCATGAGATGGAGCCCCGTGTGGGGCTCTGTGCTGACAGTGTAGAGCCTGCTTGGGGTTCTCTCTCTCTCCCACTCTCTCTGCCCTTCCCCTGGATACATAGATAGATAGATAGATACATGGATGGATGGATCGATGGATGGATGGAAAGAAAGAAAGAAAAAAAAGAAAGAAGGAAGACTTGGTGACTCATATATACACTTTAGACCTCAATAAATGCCGAAAAAGCACTGGGCAAAGTCCAACATCCATTGCTGAATTACCAGGGAACTTCCTCAACCTGAGGAAACTACAGAACTGTCACTTTCACACTTAATGGTAAGAGATTAAATTCCTGCAATGAGCAGGAACACAGCAAGGAGGTTCACTCTTACCACTCCTATTCAACCTTTTTTTTCTGGAGGCACTAGCCATTGCAAAAGACCAAACAAATAAAGAAACAAAAACAGAAAAACAACAACAACAACAACAACAACAACAACAAAAACCCACCAAGAACTAAAAAGCACACAATCAAAAGTAAGACATAAAACTGTATTTGCAGATGGCATGATTATCTATGTAGAAAGCCTCAAGGAAAACACTAAACAGCTAATAAAACAAATAAGTGAATTTAGCACGATCTCAGGATACAAGGTTCGCGTGTAAAAATAAATTGTACTTCTCTATACTAGCAATGAATGAATGGAAATTGAAATGAAATGTGCCATTTACAGTACCATCAAGAAACATAAAATACTGGTCTAAATTAATCTAGGAAAATATGTGTAAGATACGTATGTGGGGAAAAAGAAGCCTGCAAAACATTGTTGGAAAATGTCAAAGATGACCTAAATACGTGGAGAAACATAGAACACTGACAGATTGGAAAACTCAATACTGTTTGAAGGTCAAATCTCTCCAAACCGATCTACAAGTTCAATGCAATTACAATCAAAATCCTAGCACGAATTTTTTTTTGTACAAGCAGACAAGTTGCTATGAAAACATTCATACGGGAAGGGAAAGGAACTAATATACTCAAAACAATTTTGAAAAAGAATAAATATGGAATGAGACTACTTGATTTTAAGGCTTACTATATAGCCACAGTAATCACAACATATGTTATTAGCAAAAGGATAGACCTATAGATTGATGAAACAAAACAGAGTCCAGAAATAGACCCACATAAATATGGCCATCTGATTATGGCAAAGAATAAAGGCAATGGTGCATGTATAATTGGATATCCATAGGCAAAAAAATGAACCTGACCCATCTAGTGTATGCAAAAATTAACAAAAAAATGGATCACAGACCTAAATGTAAAATCTAAAACTATAAAAAAAAAACGATCTAGATGGAAACATAGAACAAAATCTTTGTAACCTTGGATTAGGCATAGACTTCTTACATAACAAGACAAAATGTGATCCATGAAAAAAATGTTGGGGCACCTGGGGGTTCAGTTGGTGAAGCGTCCGGCTTCGGCTCAGGTCACGATCTCACGGTTCGTGATTGCGAGCCCCGCGTCGGGCTCTGTGCTGACAGCTCGGAGCCTGGAGGCTGCTTTGGATTCTATGTCTCCCTGTTTCTCTGCCCCTTCCCCACTCACACTCTGTCTCCCTCCCTCCCTCCTTCCCTCCCTCCCCCCCCCTTCTCTCTCTCTCTCAGAAATCAATAAAACATTAAAAACATTTTTTTAATGTCAAATTAAGAACTCCAAAAACTACTATTAAGATAACAAAAAGAGAAGCCCTAAGACTCGGAAAAAACATGAGAATCATAAATAAGTCGTATCCAGCATATATGCACCACCAATTCCAATTCTAAAATAACCGAAAACCTATGTAATCACTAAACCTTACATAAAATTTGATAGCAGCGTTATTCATAAAAACCAAGAGACAGAAACAACCCAAATGCCCATCAACTGATAAAAGGATCAATAAATTTGGTATATCCATACAGTGGAATATTATTCGGCAAGAAAAGAAGTGAGGCACGTGCTACAAAATGGATAATCCTTGAGTAAATATATGCGGAGTGAAAAAAGCCAGACACAAAAGGCAATACATTATACAGTTCGATTTATGTAAAATATCCAGAGTATGCAAATCCATATAGATAGAAAGTTGGCTAGTAGTTTCCAGGGGCTGGGACAACGGGAAATAGAGTGACTATTAATGACTATGGGGTTTCCTTTTGGGGGAACAAAAGTAGTTGGTGGTGATGGTTGCCTAAAATTATGAATATACTAAAAAACCCCAGCAATTTGTTTACTTTCAAAGCGTGCATTTCATGGGATATGAATTATATCTCAATGAAAAATATATAAGAAGAAAAACTCTTCAATGATAGCAAATGTGGAGCCTTCTTGGGATTCTGTCTCCCTCTCTCTCTGCCCCTCCACTGCTTACTCTCTCTTTCTCTCTCTCAAAATAAAAAAAAATAAACTCTAAAAATAAAAAAAAAAATGGTCAAAGGCACCTGGATGGCTCAGTCCTTAAGCATCTGACTTCGGCCCAGGTCATGATCTCACGGGTTGTGAGTTCAAGTCCCACATCAGGTGAGCACAAGCCCCACTTCAGGTTAAAACACAAGCCCCGCTTCAGGTGAGCTCCCCTTCTCTCTCTCTGTCCCTCATGGGATTCTCTCTCCCTCTCTCTGTGCCTCGCTCACTTGCGCCCTCTCTCTCAAAAAAAAAAAAAAAGTGGGCAAAATATTTTAATAGAAATGTCATGCAAAATATACAGAAGGGAAATAAGGATATGGAACGATCTTCCTATTTAACCATGGGGAAATTCACATCTAAATTCACATTTAGATACCACCACATACTATTGAGAATACTGTAAAGGAAAAATAAACAAGAACTGATATTACCAAGTATCAGCAGGGATGCAAAACAACCAGAACATTCGTACCCTAAGGTTAAGTACAGCCACTTTGGAAAACACTTTGGTAGTTCCTCATAAACTGAAACATAAAGCTTACCATACACCCCAGCGATCCCATACCTAGATATTTACCAAAGTGGAATTAAAAATTCTGTTCTTGGGGCACCTGGGAGGCTCAGTCAGTTGAGCGTCCGACCCTTGATTTCGGCTCAGGTCACGATCTCACAGTTCGTGGAACAGAGCCCCGCGACGGGCTCTGCACTGACAGTGTGGAGTTTGCTTGGGATTATTCTCTCTCTCTCTCTCTCTCTCTCTCCTTCTCTCTCAAAATAAATATTTTTTTTCAAAAATTGTGTTCTCACAAAAACCTCTCTACGTTGAAGTGGAAACAACCCAAATGTCTTGAACTAGTGGATAGATATATGCAACTGTGATAAGTCCATAACACGGAATATTACATGGCAATAAAAAGAAATGAACTGATATAGTCAACAACATGCATGAATCTCAAACACATCACAGTATATAAAAGAAGCCAATGTACAAATGCTTTGTAATGCATGGTTCCTTTCTTATGACATTCTGGAAAAGGCGAAACCACAGACAGCTAACAGAGGAGTGGTTGCCGGGCTAGTGGTCTGGGGGAAGGTTTGGTTATGAAGGATCAGGGGGGATTTATGCAGGAACTGAATTGTACCCTCAAGAGGGGGACTCTTCCTCTATGAAATTTGCACCTTAAACAAGGGGGGAAGTTCCCTTCTTATTTTCAGTGCCAAAATTCTGTTTGACGTTGTCTTACAACTTCATTGTAACAGGTGGCAACCTTTCTATCGTTATTATGTATGTAGGCGTCCTTCTTTCACGTGGGACTGTGACCGCCATGGTGGCAAGAACCGTATCCTTCCAATCTTTAGCACAGCTGGTCTTTGCACTCTGTAGCTGCTCCAGAAATATTTCAAGGGATGGGGAGGAAAAACTTCCAAGCCTGGATGAGTGCGGTAATGACGACGCCACCAATAAAGACGAGGAGAGGAGAGATGGACGGCAGAGTTAGGCAGACAGGGCATGAAATGCCATGACGATCGTGACCCATCCCGCATTCCATTCCACACTACGTGGCACCGACCTTTATACGGAGGACAAATCAGAGCCCAGACTGAGCCTCATCTTACTACATCCAGACAGGAATCAAGTCAACCGGGAAGGCCGAGACAAATGGGGCACGCAACTGAAATCACAACAGGGAAGCCAGTGACCGGAGGAAAATGATCCCAGTTCCACAGGCCACAAAACACAATGCATTTTTGCCAAGGAAGGAAGGCCAGACCAGAAGGCAGCGTCCTTGAAAAGTTGGTGCTGCGGAGAGAATAATGTGAAGTCCAAAGCAGAACACTTGATGACAACAGCAACTACATTTGCATCGCGCTTTCTCCTTTTCAAACTGCTTTCAAAGCCATTATCTTGTTTGGTCCTGGTAGGTTTTTAATTAGCAAAGTTATTTACATATTATACATATTTATCATCGTTTCCCACCACCAAATAAAGCAATAACATTTCCAGAGACGTTTATGATTCATCTCTTATTAGCGCAACACTCTCAAATATTCCTTATTTTCCCTTCGTATACATAGTTCAGCCCTCGCTTTGATCTAACCTACTTTGTTCTAGAAGCCAGTATTCCTCCGGCGTCTCTTGTTTATCTACAGTATGTCTGCTATTTATTAGGATATAATTTAAATATAACATGATGCTAGTTTCTGTGGTACAGCATGATTCAATATTTCCTTTTTCTAAAGGATTTTATTTTGTTTATTTGAGAGAGAGGGCATGAGTGGGGGAGAGGGAGAGAGAGAATCTGAAGAGGTTTCATGATCAGTGCAGAGCCCAACGCGGGGCTCGATCTCATGACTCTGGGATCATGACCTGAAGCCAAAATCAAGACGCTCAATCGGCTGAGCCACCCGGGGGCACCCAATTTAATATTTCTATACATCTCACAAAGATCACAAGTCCACTTAGCACCCAACACTCCACAGAGTTACCATTTTTTTCTCGTACTGAGAACTTTTAAGATCTACTCTCTTAACCACGTTGAAATATACAACACGGCATGAACTACAGTCACCATTCTGTGCATCCCATTCCCAGGAACTTACTTATTTTATCCCTGGAAGTTTATACCCTTTGATCACCTTCACCCGTCTCACCACCACGCCCTCCCCCTCCCCCCCCCACCCCACGGAGTTTTCATCTCCCAAATTATGACTCTACAACTTTCCTCTTTTCTGCTTTTTACTGAATAGGACGTGATGGAATTTTTGGCATATTTGCTAATGTCCTGAATAAGCCACCTAACTCAGAAAGATTTTCAGGGCGATATTTCCCAAGATGAAGAGCTCAGATCTCTCTTTCTCCGCCTCTTAACCTTCCCGTGAGCCGGTGTGGTGTCTCCTTGGCAACCCTGCATTCCTTTTAAGAAGTAGTTTATTATATTCTGCAATGCATATATACTTTTGTCTGGGCCTTCGAGTTCCTGCAGCCTCTTAAAGATATTTCAATTGTTCTCTTTACTGAGTTCATCAGCTCCTGTTTCACAAGCAAAGGTTGATTTATTTTCTTCGAACCCTTTCCTTTCGTACTTGTCCCCAATCCTGTCTTTAGTGTCCTTTGCCACAATCACTTTTAGTCCTTGAAAACGTTTTCCGTTTTGAGCCGGGGCAAAGGGTCTCATCAGTCATTTGCGCTGTTGTCTTTCAATGCTACGAAGATACTCTATGGAAGGAGGTACTGATTCAGGCTACCACATGGGTGAACATCGAAAGCCTTATGCTAAGCCAAAGAAGCCAGTCACAGAAGACCACTTGTGATAGGATCCCGTAGATATGAAAAGTCCAGAATGGACAAACCCAGAGACGAAAAGTGAATCACTAGTTGGCAAGATGGGAGAATTGGGAATTCCTGCTAATGGATACAGGGTTTCTTTTGGAGGCAGAGATGAAAACCTAAAATTGGATTGCAGGAATTGTTGTACAACCCACTAAGTTTACTAAAAAAAAAAAAAATCAATTGTAAATTTAAGATTCATGAACCTTTGGTACGTAAACTACACCTCAAGAAAGCTGTTTACAGAAAAAACAAAAAACAAAAAGAAACAGCGATGCTAATAAAGACCGAGCTTCAAGCTTCAGAGTCAGAACATACCAGACCCAGGGGCACCTAGGTGGCTCAGTGGATTGGGCGTCCAACTTTGTCTCGGGTCATGATCTCACTGTCCGTGAGTTCAAGCCCCACATTGGGCTCTGTGCTGACAGCTTAGAGCCTGGAGCCTACTTCAGATTCTCGGTCTCCCTCTCTCTCTCTGCCCCTCCCCCACTCACGCTCTCTCTCAAAAATAAACATTAAAAACTTAAAAAAAAAAAAAAAGAACATACCAGACCCTCCTTCCCCCTGTGACACAAAGTTGACTTTCTCCTGATTCTGCCCTATCAGAATAAAAGACTATGAAAGGCCCCAGTGAGTAAATTTGTACAGATTATCAGGGATAACCCCGCATTATTAAAAGATAACAAAACGTGGCACCTCAAAATGTTTTTTAAAAAAATCTTACTACATGTTTTAATGATGCTTCCAAATTTCCCATGATCGCCCTGATACTGACCACCATTTTGCCGGTCCTGTCCACATACTGCCAATACTATGTTTCTTTGCTATACTTTCATACGCTGTTACTATAAGCTCTAAATATTCAGGCGACATAACGTAATGGGAACTAGTATAGTCATTAATAATAAGCGTACTGGAGTGAGACAGATCTAGATTGGCACTGAGAGTTCCACAACTTAGTCGTCCAATCCCAAAAAGTTGACTTGATTTCCCCAAGTCTCAGTACCCTCGTTTATAAAATGCAATGAAAGACAGTACCCCCCACCCCGACCTTAGAGTGTTATTTGGGGATTTAAAGGGATAGTACAGGCTATGTACTTACACAGTGACTGCCAAAAAAAAAAAAAAAAAAAAAAAAGAAAAAATCCTTGATACAGGGGCATCTGAATGGCTTAGTCGGTTAAGCACCTGACTCTTGATTTCGGCTCAGATCAGGATCTCACGGTTCGTGGGTTTGAGCCCTGTGCTGGGCTGACAGCTGAGGGCGTGAAGCCTGCTTGGGATCGGCTCTCTCCTTCTCTCTCTGCTCCTCCCCCGCCTCAAAATGAATAAATAAACTTAAAAAAATACTGGGTACACAGAACTTTTAGTATTGCTATTAAAGGAGAGATGAAGGGCAAAAGAAGATAACCGGATTCTTTGGAATTCAAACTTTTGGTTTCTTTCCAGTTCGAGCTTTCCCTCGCATATACATTAGAAAATGATGAACTAGGCAGAAATCTGCCAGAAATCCAGCATCTATAGGAGCATCAACTGCGATTAGAAGCTTGTATAGTGAAGCTAAACACAAACCAAGTATATTTGGTCCTACTTACATCTACCCCTTTATTCCCCAGGTGGAATGGCTTTCAACGAAATTCAGAGTCCAACAGAAAGATCAACAAATGTAACAAGCTGAACAAGGCTGGTAGGGGCACATATCGCAGTAAAACACTAACTCTGCTACCTCCTGCTAAACAGGTTGGTGGTTAACCATGAGGCTCACAGGCTTCGGTTTCCCGTGAAGAGTAACTCAGGTTCACCCTAGGGCCCTAGACGGAGGTCAGCCAAAACAGTCACCCTGGCCGCTGGAATTTAGAACGCCCTCACCAAAGACCTGGGCAAAGAAGCAGGAAAACCGATGTCTTGGTCGGGTAACCACCACTCCAGGCTCTTCATCCATCAATTCGAGGATCTAATTTTGAATTCTCTCTTCCTCTATAGCTCTCTTGGCAATCGCAGAATAAACAGGAAAAAAGGTGGCGGGGCGGGGCGGGGCGGGGTGGGGGTCAAATGGCCAGATGTCATTCTCCAAGATGGATAGAGTGCCAACAGGCACATTCAAGCAAAGGGAGAGTGAAACCAACCCCCAAGTCAGCCTCTGGAATGCCTTTAGCCCAACCAATGCTACGCAAACTTCAGTGTTAAAGCACTGTTCCTGGGATTCCTAGTACTGCTCAGCTGCAAGCAGTTTCTCCAGTGTTTTAGCAAATGCTGGCTGAGGACTGTAATTTTTGCAAATATTTATGTTGCATAGGCAACTTGGAAGTTTCCATAGCAACCCAGCTGGTCTTGAGAAATAACGAAACATCACTGTAGCCTTATGGAAGGCACCAGGCTCTCAGCATACAAGCCAAAAGTCATACGCGTGGTGCGGTCCAATGTGGGGTTATAACCCAGGTGTCTTGACACACTTTCTAAGGAGTTTTCTAGTATGCCACCCACTGTTTCATAAATTGGTAACCTAATATGTGTTTTATTCCGAAGATCTATATTCTGAAATGGTAAGGAATGCTGGTGTCACGAGCTACTTCTTTCTTTCATTCTTTCATTTTAAAGACTTTATTTTTAAGTAATCTCTACACCCAACGTGGGGCTCAAACTCACAACCCCGAGAGCAAGAGTCACATGCTCCACCCACTGAGCCAGCCAGGCTCCCCCTAGCTCCTTCTTGCTAAGCAGGAAGGGAGCATGGAAGGGTCTGTCAACTGCTATTTTCTCTTGACCCAAGATGGCGCTCTCAAGCAGCAAGAATGGTGAGATGAAAATTTCCTCAGCTTTCTAAACATGCCCTTATAAACCTCAGCAACTCAGGCTGTGGGGTTGGTGGGGCGGCGGGGGGGGGGGGGGGGGGGGGCATTAGGTGAGGATCATATTCCTTGTGGGTTGTTGACCTGTGGATTCATTCATGAGGTTATTTAGTTTTTAAATAATTAATAAACCTAAAGACATGAGCTAGAGTTAGGGAAGTTCCAGGATCGAAAGGAACATTTACATGGAAGTAACAAGGCTTTACAGCTTTGGGCATCATAAAACCCAAATAGAAGAAGGTTGTCCTTGAGGAGGTAGACCAGTGGCCTCACATGAGATGAGAAATATGACCTATAGAGGAGTGCATGGTCTAGATATGGGCAAAAGTGTTAGTCGTCTACACCTTTGGGGTTGCCTTTTCAGGCCACACACCTTGTCTATATAAACAGCACCACGATCTACCTACAGACTTAGACTCAACAGACTTAGTCCAAACTCAACAATAGTCATCCCACTGGATGACCAGCAGCCAATGACATTTCTCTCTCAGAACTCTGACCTAATAACAGGGGGACTGTGGAGTCGACGCTGATTTAAGATTCGTTTTCTAGCTCACAAACCCAAGAGACTTGCCTCAGACAATGGGAATAGAAATAGAAAAACTCTCCATCAGAGGCAACTGGGCAATTTAGAGCTACCTGTGATTTCCAAGGAGGGTGTGGTTACCAGCTATTGTAATCAGAAGAAGTACGGGTTTCAATTTCAGCAGAACAAAGCAGAAAACTGATGTCCCGAATCTGGAAGAGGCTGGTATAGCTGGAAAGCCAGAATGAAGGGTCTACAAAATAAGTTGGTTCCAAGAGCTTTATACATGTGAACATATTAAATCTTCACAACAAGTCACCACTGGTGTTATTTTCCCCCATTTTATAGGTACACAGAAGGGGCTTGTCCAAGTTTGCAGACTTGTACTAACCTGCCTCACCATTAAGACTAGTTCCTAGCTAAGAATATGCAATGGAGAGATGCCAAGTCTCTCCAACAAACGGTGTTGGGCAAAGTGGACAGCCACAGGCAAAAGAATGACACCGGACCGCTTTCTTACGCCACAAAAACAAGTTCAAAATGGATTAGACACCAAAATGTGAGAACCGAAACCATAGAAGTCCTAGGAGAGAGCACAGGCAGTAATTTCTCTGAAGCTGGCTACAGCAACATCTTTCTAGATATATCTCCCGAGGCAAGAGAAATAAAAGCAAAAAATAAACTGTTGGGACATCAGAATAAAAAGCTCTCGCACAGCAAAGGAACCCGTCAGCAACACTGAAAGACAACCTACTGAATGGAAGATATTTGCAAATGACATCTCCCGTAAAGGATTCGTATTCAAAATATATAAAGAACTTGTAGGGGCGCCTGGGTGGCTCAGTCGGTTAAGCGTCCGACTTCAGCTCAGGTCATGATCTCGCGGTCCGTGAGTTCGAGCCCCGCGTCGGGCTCTGTGCTGACCGCTCAGAGCCTGGAGCCTGTTTCGGATTCTGTGTCTCCCTCTCTCTCTGACCCTCCCCCATTCATGCTCTGTCTCTCTCTGTCTCAAAAATAAATAAACGTTAAAAAAATTAAAAAAAAAAAGAACTTGTAAAACTCAACACCCAGAAAACAAATAATCCAGTTAAAAAATGGGCAGAAGACAGGAACAGTTCTCCAACGAAGATATATGGATGGCCCACAGACACATGAAGAGATGCTCAACATCACCCATCATTAGGGAAATGCAATGCGAAACCACAATGAGAGGTCACCCGACACCCGTCAGAATGGCTAAAGTCAAAAGCACGAGAAAAGAGATGTTGGCAAGGATGTGGAAAGAAAGGAACCCTGGTGCACCGTTGGTTGGAATGCAGACTGGTGTAGCCACTGTGAAAAACAGCGTGGAGGTTCTTCAGAAAGTTAGAAGTAGAATTACTATATGATCCATTAATTACATTACCGGATACTTACCCAAAGCCTACAAAACTACTACTCCGACCCCTATGTTTATTGCAGCATTATTTACAATAGCCAAGTTATGGAAGCTGCCCAAGTAGCCGCTGACAGATGAATGGATAAAGAAATGGTGGCATATGTATGCAATGAAATATTACTCAGCCGTAAAAAAAGAAAATATTGCCATTTCCAACAACATGACCAGATCTAGAGGGTATAACGCCAAGCGAAACAAGTCAGTCAGGAAAAGACAAATGCCATTATGATTTCACTCATATGGGGAATTTAAGAAACCAAACAAAGGGAAAATGGGAGGCAAACCAAGAAAACAGACTCTTCACAATAGAGAACTGATGGTTACCAGAGGGGAGTGAGGGGGGACCGGGGGGATGAGTGAAACAGGTAAAAGGGATTAAGAGTATCATGGTGAGTACGGAGTCTTGCGGAGAAGTGTTGAATCGCTCTATTATACACCTGGAACCAACATAACACTTTATATTAAGTTTACGGGAATTAAAATTAAAAGAAAAAAAAAAAAAAGACTAGCGCTTCACTAAGTTGCGGGGGACCTGGCAAACCAATCCCTGATTATCAGCGTATGAGATACCATCTTAAGAATCGGCGCTATCCTGGGGAATTGGCAAAAGTCAAGTCTAAAAATAAAAATGAAACGGATGAGTATTGATGACAAAATCCTAGACACGATGGCAGGGACTGGAGGAAATCCATGAAGGGAGAATTTCTAAGCGTCCCCACTCACGTACCCAATTCCAAGGGTAGGAGGGCACTGTGAGAGAGAATCGTTATGTAAGCCTTCGTATATCCTTGGCTGAGACTTTCTCTCTCCCAATGTTTCCATGTTTCCGTACCTCCTACACTGCTAACGTCTCATCATTTTGATGGTACTTAATTGAACTCTCCTACTAAAGTTGACCACGTAGCAGCTGAATTAAGGAGTCCAGAATTAGAATACTCTAAGAGGACACCTGGGGGGCTCAGTGGGTTAAGTGTCCGACTCTTGATTTTGGCCCAGGTCATGATCTCACGGTTCATGGGATCCAGCCCTGCATCGGGTTTTGTGCTGTTGGTGCAGAGCCTGCGTGGGATTCTCTCTCCCTCCCTCTCTGCCTCTCCCCTGAACGCTCGCTCGCTCACTCTAAATGAATGAATGAATGAATACTATAAAGTGATCGAGGGAAAGTCCAACCACTGGCGAATCTAACGCATTTCTGCAGCCCTGTACTTCTTTCCAGCTTATCTTTTAACTCAGGCAAAACACCTGACAGGTAAGGGAAACCGAAGATACCCCTCAAGCAATAACTGCCCAGACTAAGAGCTCCAGTGGCCCAGACCACCCAGACCAGTTTGAGCTTCACCTCTGACTCATGTCCGTGCAGATGGACGATGGAGTGGCTTCATGGAGCGACCAACAGTTACCTTGACGTCATCATAACAGTAGAGTCTCCGCCCAAAGGGGCACCGGGTGGGCTCAGTTAGTAGAGCATGTGACTTTTGTTCTCGGGGTCCTGAGTTCAAGCCCCACATTGGGTGTAGAGTTTACTTTCAATAAATACATCCATACATCCATACATAATACTCCACCCAAGGAGGGGCGCACAAGGCTCATTTACATAACATACAACGGAAGTAAAGACATGTTTCCTGAGGCACAAGCACAGCCTTTGATTATTTTTTTTTAAGAAACTTCTTTTTTCTTGCTTTTTCCTCTAAGTTTATTTATTCACTATGAGAGAGAGAAAGAAAGAGAGACCGACCCAGACCCAAGCTGGCTCTGCATTGTCAGCACAGAGCCCGACGCAGGGCTTGATCCCATGAGCTGTGAGATCATGACCCGAGTCCGACCAAGAATCGGATGCTCAGCGGAATGAGTCACCGCAACCTTATGCCCACCCTCTACGTCTGACGACAAGGCTCCCCTTGCTAAAGATTCATCTTAACCCTAAATAAAAGCAACGAATTCCCCCTTTGCTCTTCCAGTCACAGTGTTGGAAGTGACTCACTATGATCTCCTTATTTGCTGCAAATAAAGTTTCCCTTGTGTGAAAACTCACCTGGGTGTAGTTTCTGTGGCTCACCAAGGAGTGACCTCACATCAGTTTGGTTACGTAGCTACTTGGCTGCTGGTGGGCAACCCATGATCATTCATAGCGTCGGGACTTTACACGTGTTTTTCTCTTGGATTGTGATGCTCTGCCTTTCCTATTCGCTGTGAAAATTCTAATCCTCTTTGGAAACCCCGTTTCAGAGTTAATATTCACTGGGGCCCCTGGGTGGCTCAGTCGGTTGAGCGTCCGAATTGGGCTCAGGTCATGATCTCATGGTTTGTGAGTTCGAGCCCCGCATCGGGCTCTGTGCTGACAGCTCAGAACATGGAGCCTGTTTCAGATTCTGTGTCTCCCTCTCCCTCTGCCCCTACCCTTCTCACACTCTGTCTCTCTCAAAAAAAAATAAACATTAAAAAAAAAACAGCTAATAGTCACTGTGAAATCTCCCACATCCCTAAGAAAAATGAACAATTTTCCCTTTGAAGTTGCCACTGTACCTTCTGTATGCCTTTCGCACAGTACTTACCGCACTACCTAATGACACGTTTCTCTTCCCCACTAGAGTACGAAGCCATTATTGGCAAAGACTGCCTTCGTCTTTTTAACGCCAGCATTTAGCACGGCGATTGGCATGTGTTAGGGGCTCTATGAAGGAATACATTCTGTTTGCCTGTGGTAGGCAAAATAATTACTTCAACAAAAATGTCCATTTCCGAATTCCTAGAAGCTAGGAGGGTGTCACATCACAGGGCAAGAGGGGAATTTAGTTTGCACGTGGCATGAAAGCTGCTAACCAGAGGACTTTAAAAGAAGATTATTATCCAGGATTATTCTGGTGAACCTTCTGTTATCACAAAAAGTCCTTACAAGTAGATGAGGGAGGGGGCACCTGGGTGGCTCCGTTGGTTAAACATCCAACTCTTGATCTCAGCTCAGGTCTTCATCGCAGGGTCCTGAGCTCAAGCCCCGCATTGGGCTCGACGCTGGGCATGGAGGCTACTTAAAAAAGAAAAAAAGTATAAGTAAATGAGGGAGGTGGAAGGAGAGGCCAGAGTCAGAGGGAAATGTAGCTAAAGAAGAAAGGGCCAAAGTGATCACAGCATGAGAAAGTGGCTGGCCTCTCAAGGCAGAAAAAAGCAAAAACAAAAACCAAAACAAAAACAAAAACCAAAACAAAAACAAAACAAAAACAAAAACAAAAAACAAAAAACAACCCCAAAAAACACAAACAAAAAAATTCTCACCTAGAGCCTCTAAACTGAACAGAGCCCTACTGATAACTTGATTTCAACCTAGTGACACCTGTGACACAATTCTAAAGGCTCGAACTATGATAAACTTTTTTAGTAGGCTCCACCCCCAATGTGGGGCTCGAACTCACGACACCGAGATCAAAAGTTGCAAGCTCTACCGACCGAGCCAAGTAGGCGCCCCGGAGATAGATACCAATGCAGATCCCTGAACTCCTGATCCCAGGAGGTCGGACTGAATTGGCCTTCTGGGTTGAGGCTCAGAAAGCCGCATCCCTGACAAGTCTCTGCAGGTGATAATGAAGGGAATATAAGGACTACATTTTTTTCGAGAGACTGATGCTATCAATGCACATGGACTTCAAAGAAACCTTGGCCCAACCTTAGCGGCATACATGGCCCCCACTTCTCTCAAACACCCTTGCTTCCTCTCTGCTTGGAAGTCCTCTCGTCTTCACCACTACCATCCTCTGATGGATTAAACCAATGGGTTAAACCAAAGCTACATGCTCACCTAGATAGGTCTCTGTCCCTGACTGTAAAATCGCTCCCAGGGGAATACTGTCACCTCTCTTCTACTCCCTACACCTCTCCCTCTCCTGACTCTTACTTTTCCTCCCAGTCTCATAGCTGGAAAATCATTTCCTAAATATGGTTGCTATACACACGTGGTTGGCATTCCTTGTTGTGACCAATCGAGCGTCCAGTTGTGGTAACTTTAGTAGTGGTTTGACAAGTCTACAGTCCTTGAATAAAAATGCGTTTGCCTAATGGCTCTGAGCCCGAAGCTTTGACATGATTTCCTACCCACATATCCTGTTCCAGGGAACAGGGGCTCTCAAACATTCGTGTGCAAAAGAATCACCAAAGAGCTAGTTAAAAAAATGAAGGCCCGGGGCACCTGGGTGGCTCAGTCCGTTAAGTGTCTGACTTCGGCTCAGGTCACGATCTCACGGTTTGTGAGCTTGAGCCCCACGTCGGGCTCCGTGCTGACAGCTCGGAGCCTGGAGCCTGTTTCGGATTCTGTTTCTGTCTCTCTGCCCCTCCCCTACTCGCTCTGTGCCTCTCTCTCAAATATAAAACATAAGAAAAAAATTTTTTAAAACAATGAAGGCTCTGACCTGTGTGCTCAGAAATTCTAAGTTAGAAGCAGTTCTCAAACATATACATTTCAAATAAGCACTCTAAATGATGCTGAAGGTGGTCCATGGACCAGACTTTGAGAAGCACCACTGTAGGGCGAGTTTATTAACTTTGATGAAGCTGACTTTGCACCCCTCATATTAATGACGGAAATACTGCAATCTTTGTGAGAGCCTAAAATGTCTGTTCATAACGCTTTCCTTCCCTTAGTGTTCGTTCACATGTACTCATTACACAAGGTATCCAAATTATTTCATTGTGAATCCTGCCTCTAGACATTAAGTATCATCATAACATCATCCTCGTAAATGTCACCGAGACGCTTTTTCTTGGAATACAAGGCTTAATGGGGTAAAATATCACTTTAGAAATACATGATGCTCGGGAGGCTACTAGGTGGAATAAACGCAGGATGAATGATATAGATAGGTCTAAAAGATATTTTCTTTGTTTTTGTAATGTTTTTAATGTTTATTTATTATTTTTGAAGGAGAGAGAGAGAGAGAGAAGGGGAGGGGAGGGGCAGAGAGAGAGGGAGACACAGAAGCCAAAGCAGGGGCCAGGCTCCGAGCTGTCAGCACAGAGCCCGACGCGGGGCTCGAACTCACGAATGGTGAGATCGTGCCCTGAGCCGAAGGCAGCCGCTTAACCGACTGAGCCCCCCAGGCGCCCCTTTTGTTTTTTCTCTTTTTTTAATGTTTATTTTTGAGAGAGAGAGAGAGCGCGAGTGAGCGTCGGGGAGGGGCAGAGAGAGGGAGACAGAGAATCCCCAGCAGGTTCCGCACGGTGGGCGCAGAGGCCGCCCCGGGGCTCGAACCCACGAACTGTGGGATCATGACCTGAGCTGAAATCACGGGTCGGACACTTAACCGACTGAGCCACGCGGTCGCCCCTAGAAGATATTTTCTAATGTAAAGCACAGGCCAACCACCATCGCGACTGACTCCCATTTGCGTCGCGTGTACGGAGAAGAGCGTCGTAAAAGGGTTCTGGCACGACCGGGGCCATGTCGTGTGTTTTGTGAAACTCCATTTGGCCCATCTTAGTCTGGGAAGCGTCTCCTAATTTCCTCGGTCTGAACACTTGCCATTTGCAACATTTTGCATCTTGCCGGACGGCCCAGCCTGCCTCTTCCTCGATTGTCATAGAGCCATTTAGAGGAGGAAACTAGCGTCAGCCTGCAAAACAAATCACTCCCTGAAAAGGTCAAAGTCACACGAGGTCTGTTCTATTTCAAAAGACGCGATGGCGGCCGTGAAGCCCTCAATCCCACCTCTACGAAGTACAAATGCGCTTCTCCAAGTGGGTCTCGTGCTCGTCAAAGCCCATTAAAACGCGGCGGATTGTACTTATTCAGTCAAATCCTTGCAGTATATAAATTACTCTCAGGGGCTTTGAGAGGTTCAGTAATTCTGTGAGGCCCTGGTTAGTGAGTAAGTGCATCTCAGGAGTCATTTACTAATTGACCCTGTGGCCTAAATGCCTTAATGCACTCCCCAGGGGACAGGCTGCTTTAAAGCCCTCGTCATCGATGCCTAAGGCCTTAAAAACGGATGCCATTAGTGACACTCTCTTTCAATCCAGATCGAAAGCCTGCCACACGACGTATTCCATGCGAAATATTCGAATTCTCAGAATGAAGCTTATTAGGGCTAAGATGCGCAGGCTCTTACCAGCCCAGGCTCACACCCTCCGTTTGGTGAAAGAAACTCTCCGACCGGGAGGACAACAAGCATTTCAAACCTCCTGGGCAGCAAATGTTTCCTCGCAATGAGATATCCTAGGGAAATAATTAGGATAGCGCAAGCATTTGAACGATATGAAGTTTGGGGGCAAGCATTAGGGTGGCCCTGAGTCTTACGCAAGCCCACAGATTTGCTTCAGGGTGAAGCCTTTCTAGCGTGATACAGGCGGAGAAAATTCAAGTTACTGGGGACAGAAGGATTGGAGACAAAAAGATATGCTGGGGGGGGGGGGGCGGGGGGTGGGGGGGGGGCGCCTGAGTGGCTCAATTAAGGATCAGACTCTTGGTTTCGGCCCAGGTCATGATCTCACCGTTCTTGGGATGGAGCCCCGTATAGGGTTCCATGCTAATACGGCAGAGCCCGCTTGGGATTCTCTCTCTCTCCCTTGCTCTCTGCGCCTCCCCCTGCTCATGCTTGCTGGAGCTCTCTCTCTCTCTCTCTCTCAAAAGAAACAAATAAACAAACAAAAGACAGAGATGGCGGCGCCTGGGTGGCGCAGTCCGTTAAGCGTCCGACTTGCGCCCGGGTCACGATCTTGCGATTTGTGAGTTCGAGCCCCGCGTCCGGCTCTGTGCTGACGGCTCGGCGCCTGGAGCCTGCTTCGGATTCTGTGTCTCCCCCTCTCTCTGCCTCGCCCTCAAAAATAAAGAAATGTTAAAAAAATTTAAAAGTAATAAAAAGAGAGAGAGAGAGAGAGAAGCTGACAAGTCTCGTCCCCAGGCTTTTATATAAAAACAGGGTCTCGTTTATTCAGACAGTGGCATATATACTGGTTAACTGATTTCTACTAATAAATTGCAAAGCATATGCATATTAATGCAGAAGCTGAAAAGGCAAGGAAGATTCCCATTAAGTACTTAGTACCTTAGGAGCCCATGGCGGGCCACCCCAAGAGAGGCCACAGTGCCATGGAGATTCTTTGGAGCTGAAAACAATCTAGACCTCAGAGACTCAGGAAGAAACTTTGATCACCCTACTGCCCCTACCAGGCAATTGCCTAAAAAAAGCCTTTAGAATAGAGGACCCGCTCCAGGCAGAGAGCGATCACCATAGATAATTACATTATAATTTGAAGGGGGGGGGAGGGAGACAGGGAGGGATTGAGTAAAGTCAGCTCTTTAAAATTCCTCCCTAGGGGCCCTGGGTGGCTCAGTGGGTTAAGCGGCTGACTTCAGCTCAGGTCATGATCTCGCGGTCCATGAGTTCGAGCCCCACATCAGGCTCTGTGCTGACAGCTCGGAGCCTGGAGCCTGTTTCAGATTCTGTGTCTCCCTCTCTCTGACCCTCCCCTGTTCATGCTCTGTCTCTCCCTGTCTCAAAAATAAATAAAATGTTAAAAAAAAAATTAAAAAAAAGAAAGAATGATTAAAAAAAAAAAATTCCTCCCTAGGTCCCGTTGTGTGAGTGGCCCAGCAAACATTTCTCCCCCAAACATTTTCCCTGTTTCACTTGCGTTCCTACCCCTGGAAGCCCCGGACCCCTTCCCTCTCCTCCTTTAGTTCAGGGCGACATATATCTCCTTCGGCCTGTTTCTGGAATCTCGGGTGTGTGTGGATTTCCTGTACGTAGAGAATTAAATTTTATTTTCTCCTGGTAATCCGTCTCATGTCAATTTTTTTTTAAAGGTTATTTATTTATGCTGAGAGGAAGACAGCATGAGTGGGGGAGGGGCAAAGAGAAGGCGAGAGAGAGACAGAGAGAGAGAGAGAGACTATCCCTAGAAGGCTCCACACTGTCAGCAAAGAGCCCAACAAGGGGCTCGAACCCACCACCAGCTCATGACCTGAGTCCAAATGAAGAGTTCATGCTTAACCTACTGAGCCACCCAGGCGCCCCTCATGTCAATTTAATTTGTGGTGAGTCTGAAAGAACCTTAAAGGAAAATTCCACCACACCCGTGCCCCCCGCTACCCCCCCACCCCCCGCCCGACTGGGCATTACTAACCTAATATAATTCCTAGCTCTTCAAATGTTGGCTTTTTCTTTCTCACCTACACATTGTCTCAGGCTCCAGGTTACCATTTTGTTCTGAGATATTATTTTGAGTGCAAGTATTAATTTTACATTCATTTATTTACACCCCCACATTGTTCTTAAAAGGAGTTAAAGCAGGACAGGTATTAATTACCTACTTTAAATCTTTTTTAGCTACCTTGAGCATACAAGACCCGGACAGAGTAGTATTTTCTTAGCCCACACGGTTTTGTGGGTTTTTCCGCCCCCCTCTGGGATTCCAAACTTCTAAGACTTGCCTGTCACATCTTTCTCCAGCAGCTCTGAACCACCATTTAAAGAGTACACAAGACTTTCCTGGGGCACCTGGGTGGCTCAGTTGGTGAAGCGTCCAACTTCGGCTCAGGTCAGGATCTCGCGATCCGTGAGTTCGAGCCCCGCGTCAGGCTCTGTGCTGACAGCTCGGAGCCTGGAGCCTGCTTCAGATTCTGTGTCTCCCTCTCTCTCCGTCCCTCCCTCACTTGTCCTCTCTCTCTCTCTCAAAAATGAATAAACGTTAAAAAAAATAATTAAAAAAAAATAAAGAGTCCACAGGCCTTTCCTTCTTCCACTTTTGTCTCTCCCAATTTTACTGTGTTTCTAATTCACTCATTCAAGTCTATTCCCTTTGGACACAATCCGGTTTTTTACAGGAACTATCCATAAAGAATTTCAAAGTATGTGCCTCAAAACACGTGAAGACTATTCATTGCCATGATTTTCACATAAACTGAACATTCAGTCTAGGTTTGTGTCTATTTCCTCCACGGCTGACGCCAGTCACACAAAATAAAGTGGCAAGCATAAAATGAAATTTATTACCGTGAGTCATAAGAACGGTCAAATATCCCTTACCGGCTACAGTATGGTCGAATTGTCTGCATCATTTAGACATGGCGTTAACTTTAAGAGAGTCCGGGAGGTTACGAACAGCATACATCTGCGTGCTATTTTACCACTCATGAGCCTTTTCACACACTGGGTCCCCGGTTAAGCTAGGAGGGATTAAGGATCAGAGAAGTAAATTGATTTGCCAAACATCACAAAGCTACTGAGTATCAGAATATGTAGTTTTCACCTGGCATTTGGAAGTGTGTGAAAACACAGATGTCCTCATCTGAGCCACACAACACCGGAGTCCTTGAGAAAACTGCAACCGAGGGCCTGGCCTGGCCCCATTGTGTATGTTCAGTATTTACTGAACGGATCCAAACTCATTTGGAGGATACGTGGTGTAATGAAAAAGCAGTCCATGAAGCTTTAACTCTTTGCCAAGACTATGGCCCCATTTGGAACGAAGCACATGGAGACAATATCTTCTGCGTAAAGTTGCCGAGGCTCACGTAAGGGAGACGCCCTGTCACCCTAGTCCTTAAGTGACTGGTGGCCAGGTCACGGGCAACGATACCTGTGGCTTGTTTGAAACTCTGCCCAATGGAGACCTCCCGCATTGGATGATGTTTAATGGACTAGAGTAGGGCTTTTGTCAGATACGAAGTTAGGGACACAAAGAGGTCAGGTTGTATTCCAAAAAAAAAAAAACAAATTGTATCCTAAGGCCTTGTGGGAGAACACATGACTTTCAGGAAAAATAAAGGGGCCTTAAGGAGAAGAGATGGGAAATAGGACAGTTGTAGCACATGTCTATTTAGGGAACTTCTTATCCCATTGATTTGTGGCGATTTTTTTTTTTTAATTTTGGATGAAATACTTTCTTGTTTTTCAAGTGTGTTTATCTTGAGAGAGAAAGAGAGAGAGTGAGTGCGAGATAAATCAGGGGAAGGGCAGAGAGAGAGGGAGAGAGAGAGAATCCCAAGCAGGCTCCGTGCTGTCAGCGCAGAGCCCGACGCGGGGCCCGATCCCACAAACCATGAGAGCATTACCTGAGCCGAAATCAAGAAGTGGGCACTTAACCAACTGAACCACCCAGGCGCCCGATTGGTGAGGACTTCTAGTCAGTGACAAGAGTCAGTCTTCTGCAGATGTGAAACTCCCCAGGAGGGAGATTTGTGGCAGGTGAATTCTTTTTTGGAGGCTTTGCTTTTAGGAAGATAAAGGGAGTTAAGAAAAAGTTTCTTCCTGCACCTGCGGTTTCTTCACTGTCTTCAGCTCAAAATAACCCCTACGCCACTGTGACATACTCTAGACCCCTTTGGCACATCACCTTTTGTTCAGTGGCACTGCAGACCCCCTTCTTCACGAAGAATTTTTTATTCTCTGATGGAACCTTTTGGAAATCAGTTACTCACTAGGATCCGGAAATTTTAATTGGTAGCCAGTCGAGGATACTTGAAGAGGGGATAACATCTTTGCTCTCTGGGACAAATCAGGGTCTATTTACCCGGTCATTAAAAGCATCCTGCAATTTAGGGTTCCTCTAAACACCTAAAATGCTAGCATAACAGGTTTCAATGAGATATAACTGGGTGATAGACCGCAATATGTATGCGCTTCTTGGAAAGGTGGGTGAGAGATCATGGCTAGACTATTTGTTTGACCAATGGCCTGTAACACTGAAATGGAAAACTCAAATGCATATATGCCACAGTGATAAGGGAAGGATGTGTGTGGAGGAAATACTAGGATTCCTAAGAGTTCTTTCTACCGTGTCCATAATACATTTTCTATGAGAGCATGGTTCTGAATTCACAAAGAAAATAAATAGCAATATATAGTTCAGTCTTCAAATATCTGCTTGATGAAGAACTTTTTAGAATGTCCCTGTGGTGACGGGAAAATACAACTAGAACATTTATTATGCAGAGTAATGACCTTCTGTAAGACACCCATGTTCCCATAACCAGGATGTGTGAATAGGTTGCCATGTGTAGCAAAAGGGACGTTGACGATGTGATTCACTTCAGGGTCTTGTGATGGCGAGATTATCCTGAATGATCTGGGCAGGTCCAACGTAACCGCGAGAGTCCTTACAAGAGAATAAGGCAGGCTGGAGAGTCAGAGCAGGAGGCATGACAACACAAGCAGAACGGGACTGATGCGATTCTTGGAAGAGGGCAATGAGCCAAGGGATGTCAGAAGACTCTAGAAGCTGGAAAAAGCAAAGCACGGATTCGTACCTAGATGCTTCAGAAGAATCACAGCCCTGCTGACATCTCAACTGTAGTCGAGTGAGACACGTCACTTGCCTGACCTCCAGAAATGTAAGATAATAAATCTGTGTTGTTTTAAGCCACTTCAGCATGTGGGAATTTGTTATATAGTGCCAATGGGAAACAAATATGGTGCTATTTACTTTTCTGTTTATACTTTCATTTCCTTCGATCAGGGCTTGCTTATGCTCGCAGTTTAGTCCCCGGCAATAAATGCAAGGATGTGACATTCAGACAATTTTGCAGTGAAAAATACCATTCTTATTCATTAACGTGTCCATTAAGACTTCCGTCAAAGTATAATTAAAGACCAAAAAACCCAGCTCATTCCTTTGATGTAGAACACAAAGCATGATTTAATCATTTTTCTTCCCTGATTCACCCAATAGCACGAATTTAAGAGCAGAGTAACAACTTCACAGGTAAGAACTCACATCCTAAACCAACAGGAAACCATGGTCCACCAGAGAACAAAGCACCACCCTTAGCAAGGTAGAGGGAGGCCTGATAGATGAGGACGTAGCCTCTGACCTTTCTATGTTTATTTATTTTTTGAGAGAGAGAGAGAGGCAGAGAGAGTTGGAGACACAGAATCTGAAGGAGGCTCCAGGCTCTGAGCTGTCAGCACAGAGCCCAATGCGGGGCTCGAACTCACCGAGGGGTGACTTCATGACCTGAGCTGAAGTCGGACACGTAACCAGCCGAGCCACCCAGGCGCCCCTCTGACCTTTCAGAACAAGATCTGCTTCTGTGTCTGAGCTGATGAGGACCATCTAGGTCACCATTAGAAGGTAGGGCCTCATTCCCCTTGGGCCCGGATTGGAACGATTAGCTCCATTCAAAGCCTGCCTCCTAACAATACTGCCCTGCTCCTTGACCCTGATCGTGACCCAAGTTCTGATCTAAGGATCTGCCAACATAAAATGTCCCTCTCCACAACATGCTTTGACGATATCCAGGAAGCACGCTCAGCCAGTATAAACATAGCCTCTTCCCGCTGTATACGGATTCGGACTTCATGTCCCATTCCAGCCCTGCCTGTGCCCTAAACCCATTTGTTCCCACTTTCCACTCGTTGTTGACCTGGCGCCACTATTTTTCCCTAGGTCAGAGAATCAGAAAGAGTTTAACATGGCACGTTAAATACATTATAATTCATACAGCAGTCTCAAGATAGCTTGCGAACACGGTCCGTGTTCCCAGCAGCTGTACCTAGCAAATGAAGAAGCTAGAACTCAAATCAGGTCTGCGCCGATTCCAAAGCTCCTCTCTTGCACACTATCGTATATTGTCTCTCAGAAAATCCCAAGTAAGGTCAGAATCGACCACCGATAGAGAATCGTTCGATCCTTGTGCCCACGCACAATGGCCAAATCAACTATAGGACTCCAGCCGTACAGTCTCCTGCCTCAACACTGCCCCTTCTCGATGATCTTCGTTAATATGATAAGCTTTGCGATGCTCAATACTACTGGTTTGCATTTCAACGTTTATTTATTTTTGGGACAGAGAGAGACAGAGCATGAACGGGGGAGGGGCAGAGAGAGAGGGAGACACAGAATCGGAAACAGGCTCCAGGCTCCGAGCCATCAGCCCAGAGCCTGACGCGGGGCTCGAACGCCCGGACCGCGAGATCGTGACCTGGCTGAAGTCGGACGCTTAACCGACTGCGCCACCCAGGCGCCCCTACTGGTTTGCATTTCATCACCCATAAGGCAAAGCAGTGATGAATCTAAGAATTTCATGACATAAAACAAGGAATCTGAGAACAAAGATGGCGGCTCACAGGAATGATTCTGTTTAGAAAATTCTTGAATGAATATCCTAGAAATGAAAGAAAGTTTCTGCTTCACCCTAAAACCTGAAAGGCAATGGTTATTTCTCAAAAACTCTTGGACCCAGAAGGAGGCTCAGTGCCTGAGCCAATGGACACCTAATATCGCTAAAGAAGAATGTTAACTGGCTTTCCTGTGAGGAGATAACTTAGTGGTCAATAAAAGTGGATAAAATCAGTGTGTATGGAAGGTTGATGGGACCTTCATCAATTTTGTGATTACAGAATTCAGATTTTTCTAGAAGGATATGCTGGTTTAGAGTGGAGGCTGAAAAGAAACATTAGGCATTACTTCAGGAGGAATTTGGAACAAATTATGACATAGGTAGCATACTTTAACGAATTTTCTTATTATTACCGTCCTCCCCCACCCCCAGCCCCCAAAGCTGTTTTGCACTGTAGTTCCTGAAAGCAGTTTACGGTAGTGGTTAAAAACTGGATAAGGACTCAGGCTTTGGAGTCAAATAAACATAGATTAAAATTCCAGTTCTGACATTCAAAATCCATGAGTTGGGGTGTCTGCGTGGCTCAGTAGATTAAGCATCCAATTCTTGATTTCGGCCCAGGTCACGGTCTCCGGTTCATGAGTTCGAGCCCCGCATCTGGCTCGGAGCTGACAGCACACAGCCTGCTTGGGATTCTCTCTCTCCTTCTCTCTCTGTCCCTCCCCAACTCTCTCTCTCTCTCTCTCTCCAAATACAAAAATGAACTTAGAAACAAATCTTTGGAAAAAAAAAAAAAAATCCATGAGTCTATGGGAAAGTTCATTTCTGCGAACCTCAACGTGCTGCCGTAAAAATTAAATCATACAGGGGCGCCTGGGTAGCTCAGTCGGTTGAGCGTCTGACTTCGGCTCAGGTCATGATCTCATGGCCCGTGAGTTCGAGCCCCACGTCAGCTGTGCCGACAGCTCGGAGCCTGGAGCCCGCTTGGGATTCTGTGTCTCCCTCTCTCTCTCTGCCCCTTCCCCACTAGCATTCTGTCTCCGCCTCTCTCAAAAATAAAGACACATTCTGTCTCCGCCTCTCTCAAAAATAAAGACACATTCTGTCTCCGCCTCTCTCAAAAATAAAGACACATTAAAAAAAAATTAAATCACACAACAGAGTATCTGCCATATCACGATTCTGGAGAAGTTTACGTTGTTTCCCTCAACCAGAAAAGTATCTTCCAGAGGTAGACATTGTGTAGCAATTTTCTAAAGGGAGCCAAATTGTAGAGCTGCTCATCCACTGCAACCCTAAAGAAATAATTGATGAAATACACCAAACCTTTATTTACGGTGGTGACGTCTTTTACTTCTGTTTATGACAAGAGTAACCAGTACTGGACCTCTCCTCCTGCTATTAAAAAGCAAAACAAAACAAAAACAAAAACAAACACCACAAAAAGACAAAGGATGCGAAACCTCTGTTTTTATACACGAGACAATAGTGCAGATTGGAAATCCTTAAAATGAAGATAAGAAGCTCGAGAAATATGCATATAGCTCTCCTGAAGTCTTTGGCTGAACCGGAAGTTGTTCTTGCACAAGGGGGACGCTCTGTGAAGATAGCCAAAAAACGCTAGGTGGGCTGCAAGGCAAACAATTCGCAGAACTCACACCGGACTGGAAAACGTTCCCTTTCTCATCAGCCGGCAGGGGCCAGCGAACACATTCATATGATAAATATTTTCAGCGTTGTGGGTCACACATGGTGTCTGTCACATAATCTTCTTCATGTTGTTTTTCTGTTTAAACTACCCTTTAAAAAAGGAAAAATAATTCTCACCTCTCAAGCCGTTCACAATCAGCCAATAGGCAGGATGTGATCCACAGGTTACCATTTGCTGGATTTTGAGCTAGACTGTAGACACCCCTTTGAGCCCCCAGAGTATTCGGTAGAGACCGCAAGAAGTTAACACCTTCGTAACAGCATTCAAGTTACATAGAGAACAAAGTATATTCTTTTGACTCAGACTAACACAGCCTAAACACAAACAGAAATGAATCAGGAATAAGGAAACAGTTATAAGAGTAAAAGAGAGAATATCACCAAAATCCTACAGATATTAATAAGGAAACTAGAGTATCGCCAACATTATGCCGATAAATCCTCCCATCATATGAAACGGGCAGATTCCGTGAGTGACACCAATGATAAACAACGGCACAGGAATATAAAGAAAATCTGAATAAGCCCACAACTATCAAAGAAATCGAAGTCATAATTGAAAACCTACACACAAAGAAAACTTCAAGCCCATATGGCTTCTTTGGTGAGTCCTAGGAAACATTTCAGAAATAAGTACTAGCAACAAATACAAACGAAACCCCTCGAGCTCGTTCTCTGAAGCCTGCCCTGTCCCTGTACCAAAACTAGACTAGGATACTACAAAAAAGAAATGTGTTCACTCTCATCCGGGAAAATAGAAAGTACTCGAAATACTGAGCCAAGCAACAGGTAAAAGTATACATCATGACCAACTAAGCCTCATCCCCAAGATTTCAAGGCTGCCCTCCACGTCTGTAAACCGAGCAACATAAATCACCATAGGAACCAACGAAAGAAGAAAAACCATAGGATCATCTCAACGGATGCAGGAAAAGCACTTGTAAGGAATTCAAGCAGTCATTATAAAAATGCTCCTTAAAAGGGGCATCTACAAAAACCCACGGCTAACATCGTATCTAACAGACAACGGCTAAAAACTAAACCGCATTCTAGCTGATGTGTTAGCAAATGAAATAAGAAATTAAAAGGCATATATTGTGGTAAGGGTCAGGGGCTGTTCTAACAGCAGGGATGAGTGTTGTGTATTAATTTTTGTGTACTGAGCTTGAAGCCTGTGAACTTACTGAACTCAATTATTCTAGGACTTTTTTGGTAGATTCTTTAGGGTTTCCTAAAAGACAACTTTACCTTTCTGATGTGATTTTATATTTTATAAAAAGGACAAAACTCATCTATGCTGTTAGAGCAGCGTCTGGTATGTGCAAAACACTTGGTGAACATTGTTTCTTTTTATTTGGCGTAAATATTTGAAACGGGATGCATGAGAGTTATGCAACGCTATAGTATACATACACCTTATCCTAATGCCTTCTCAAATTCTTTGTTTTGTGATGTTTTATTTATTTTTGAGAGAGAGAGAGAGAGCATGAGAGCAGGGGAGGGGCAGAAAGAGGGAGACCAGAATCCGAAGCAGGCTCCAGGCTCTGAGCTGTCAGCACAGAGCCCGACGCGGGGCTCGAACTTGTGAACGGCAAGATCACGACCTGAGCGCAAGTCGGACGCTCAACTGACGGAGCCACCCAGGTGCCACTCAAATTCTTTTTTTTTTAATTTATTTATTATTTTGAGAGAGAGAGAGCGCGAGCACATACACACACGTGAGCAGGGGAGGGGCAGAGACAGAGAGAGACAGGGAGAGTGAGAATCCCAAGCAAGCTCCACAGTGTCAGCACAGAGCCCAACATGGGGCCAGAACTCAAGAACCGTGAGACCGTGACCTGAGCCGAAATCGAGAGCTGGACACTTAACCAACTGGGCCACCCAGGCAGCCCTCAAATTCTCGAACTATCCCAGATGACTCTACAAATCAACTGTCAGATTTGCTATAAAAGAGGTTTTTCTAAGGACAAGAAGTTGCCGTAGCCTTCGTTGACGTATATGACTAAACTAATTCACACTAAGCTATAAATGTTGCCCTCTGAGTGATTGTTTTTGACATTTTATTAAGGCATAATTTACAGGGGGTGAAATGTATCGATCTTAATTATAGTCCAATCAGCGTTGCCAAATGCATACAACTGTGTAACTGGCACCCCGATGAAAAATATAGAACATCGCCAGAACACCAGAAAGTTCCATGGTGCCCCATTCCAGTCACCCTTCTCCCACAGAACGACCACTAATCTGTTATTACCACAGATTAGCTTTCCTTGGTTTCTATGGGGTGTCTGGGTGGCTCAGTAGGTTGGGCGACCAACCGACATCAGCTCAGGTCATGATCTCACGGTCTGTGGGTTCGAGCCCCGTGTCGGGCTGTGGGCTGACAGCTCAGAGCCTGGAGACTCACTCAGATTCTGTCTCAGTCTCTCTCTGCCCCTCCCCTGCTTGTGCTCTCTCTCTCTCTCTCTCTCTCTCTCTCTCAAATATAAATAAACATTAAAAAAAAATTAAAAAAAAGAATGTTCTCTTCTTTGCCCGGCATTTTTCAGCATAATGTTATTTTTTATTTTTATAATATTTTCTTTAAACTTTTTTTTAACATTTATTTATTTTTGAGAAGAGAGAGACAGAGCATGAGCAGGGGAGGAGAGAGAAAGAGGGAGACAAAGGATCCGAAGCAGGCTCCAGGCTCCAAGCTGTCAGCCCAGAGCCCGACCCAGGGCTCGAACTCATGGACCGCGAGATCATGACCTGAGCCGAAGTCAGACGCCCAACCGACTGAGCCACCCAGGCGCCCCTATTTTTATAATATTTTATTGTGACAAGAAAACTTAACATGTTCCCTCTTTTCTATGCTTTTTAAAAATGTTTATGTATTTATTTTGAGAGAGAGAATGAGCAGGAGAGGGGCAGAGAGAGAATCCCAAGCAGGCTCTGTGCTGTCAGTGCAGAGCCCAACGTGGAGCTCGAGTCCATGAACTAGGAGATCGTGACCTGAGCCCAAATCAAGAGTCAGACACTCAATCGACTGCGCCACCCAGGCATCCCAAGATGCACCCTCTTTTTTAAGTGCACAAGATAACCATGGACACAATGTTGTTCAGGAGATCTCGAGCCCTTATCCATCTTGTGTAACTGAAACTTTATACTTCTTAAACAGCAACTCCCTGTTTCTACCTCTCCACTGGCCCCTGGCAACCACCATTCTACTCTCTGCGTCTAGGAGCCTGACTACCTTAGAAACCGCACGCAGCATTTGCCCTTCTGTGACGACCTTACTTCACTTAGCATCACGTTCTCAAGGTTCACTCACATCGTTCCATATTGCAGTATATGCATCCCTTATATGTATACACCTCATCCTCTTGATAATGTTCAGCTTCTGAGATCCTGATTTCGATTCGATTGGGTAAATACCTATGAGGGGGACTGTGGGATCCCATGGTGGTTTGAATTTTTTGAGGATCCTCTATATTGCCTTCATAGCAGATGAATCATTTTGCCGTCCTACTAACAGTCTGGAGGGGGCAAAACAGAATTGATTGGCTTGAAAAAAAAAAAAAAAAACAATGAACCCACCACCGGACGCACGTTCTGGTAATCAAGGAAAGATAGGCCTTCCTATCTCACGTGATAGGTAAGAATGTTCGATGGGTGGATCTCACACGATAGGTAAGAATACAGATAGGTGGCAGGGTCGTATTTTCAAACGCTAACCTTAGTTCCTTTCTGCTCATCCCTCAGAACCCCCAGACAATCCCATATCCTTCAAACAGCAAGGTTGTCCTATAGTCCTTACTTTACGTGAGGGATGTAACAGAAAGGAGAAATAGTCTCTAGAGATCTCAGAGAAGAGAGGAAACTCGAGGCATGGTACCCTTTTGCCCATTCTTGACCTTAGCAAGCAGAGTCTGTTAACCACACAGGAGGGTTGGGTTAGCGGTCCTTCCCCTTAATGTATCTTCCAGACTCTCAACAAACACCAGCACCTCACCCGGGGACTACCGAGCGTGATGTTTGTCTGGCCAGCTGACTACTCAGTATGGACCACATCTTCAGCAGCATCCAAGGACAGCAGGAATCCAAGACAAGGGCATTAGCATTCTGCTGGTGTTCAAGAGAAGCTCTCACACAGGTAACTGTGAACTAAGGGGAGCTACATCCTCCTCGAGTCGGGAAATTGGGTTACATGCTCCTACCCGCCAATCTCCCCTTCCATGAAACCAAACAGAGAATAGTCATCCAAACAAATTCAACAAAAATCAAGGTTTTTGCTTTTCCTTTCCTTTGCTTTCTTCTTAAGTGTATTTATTTATTTTGTGCGAGAGAGAAAGCAAGCAAGCAGGGGAGGGGCAGAGAGAGAGAGACAGAGGGAGAGAGAGAGAGGATCTCAAGCAGGCCCTGCACCGCCAGGGCAGACCCCCATGCGGGGCTCGAATTCATGTAGCACAAGATCATGACCTGAACTAAAACTCAAGAGTCGGATGCTTAACCGACTGAACCACCCAGGCGCCCCTGCCTTTCCTTTTTCAAGCTACTGGGATCTGAGTGCATTGTAATTACATACCCCCAGGGCAAAACACATGAATTTTGACTGGAAGTTAAGGGCTACATTACTAGGGAACACGAATATAGGGTCCCAATTTCTTTCAGGATTGATAGGACGACAGCTATAAGGCAAGAATATAATAAGCTTTGCAGCAGACCAGGTACTAATCCTAGCTGTAGTACTTAGCAGATGTGCGCCGTTAGACAAGTTACTTAAACTCTACTGGCCTCAGTTTCCTCACCTGGGAGTGGACTTAATGCCACTTCCCTCACCAGGTTGTAGTGAAAAATAGAGACAATCATCTGACGCTTAGTACTAAAACCACCTATTACCGTAGCGGGCGCATGGAAGACATTTAGTAAATGGAATTATTAATGAAAAATCGTTCGGCCAAAGCGCCGCCATTAAAAATTCACTCCTTTGGGTTAATGAGCTACTCACTTAAACAGAATCATTGCTGGCCAGCATTGTAAAAGACCTAATGTCCCCTTAGCACCTGCATTTAGATTTTTCATCTTTATGCCCTTCTGTCCTTAAATTGGTGTTTTGTTAGAGGAAGAAAAGGAGAGATCAGAGAAAGCGTGGCAGAAAACGCAACAAAGAAAAATTGCCAATTCTAGTTTAGATTTGTGACTTCAGAAGTTGGGTGATAGATGTGACATATTTAAGAACTTATTTTTCCAGAAAACGGAGCTGGACCAGGCAGACGGTATAAATTTCCCTGATGTTACGATAGGGTTAGTGCATTATAATTTAAGTACTACTCTTCAAATACGACCAAAAAATATATATGTGCGTGTCTTCCCCCAACTTCATGTATTTCTGATTACCTTAATCATTCATTACTTTCTCAAGCATTACAACATAAAAATGAGGAATGGCTTTTAGTTAAGAAATTTTGCAAGGGAGAACATGGTAATGCGTAACAGCTGCAGCTATGAATTTTATGGATGCTTCGTTGAAAACAACATGAAATGGCAAAATCAGATCCCAAATTAACTCCGCGGTGTTGTCTGCTAGGCGCGAAATCCATCATTCTTATCTATGATGAGAAGAGCATGAAATAACGTACCTTGAATTTTATTGGGTAGAAATCATCATCGTCATCTCTTTACTGAGGGCCTCGTATATGGGCGGGAATGTGCAAGCAGCTATGCATATGAACACAAGGTGCCTACCTTCGAAGAACTTAAAAATAAATTGGGAAACGGGCAGTGTAGACAAATATGAAAGCACCGTATCGAGATCTGAGTTAATCGGTAACTATTCCTTGTTATCCCGCAACTAATTCCTGAGCTTGGACTCTCCTCCCTGCATCAAGTGACTACCCCCGTCCCCCAACCTATCTGCTTAGTTTCTGACTTCAGTACATACACACGTAAGGCTTTTCCAGCAAAATCTTGCAAAATGATTCCCACCAGCCCCATGAGGCCCCAGGAAGAGATTTGTCACACTATGCATATCTTCAGTTTACTCTTTCAATTAGTTGTGCCCATTTTCAGATGGTTTTGTTTAGCCTTATAATTCAGACGTCCACCATTTTCCACTTTCCGTTTTCCCCGACAGTTGGCTGTCCCCAGTAGAAGCCCTCGAGACAGGGCCTGGGAGCTCTATTTCTGTCCTGGGCCTCGCCACCTCCTTTTTGCTCCTTATACCTGGCTTGCCTCACTTTGTCACCTCTCCCTCTCTATTGGCACTTCAGTTTGACCCATGATCTAACCTCACATCCGTACTCAGCATGAAATCTCGCTGTGGTCTTGTTCTGACTTAAATTTCTATCTTGTTGGGGCACCTGGGTGACTTTGTCGGTGGGGCATCTGACTTGGTTTTGGCTCAGGTCATGATCTCATTGCTTGTGGGCTCGAGCCCCGCCTCAGGCTGCACACTGATAGCAGGGAGCCTGCTTGAGACTCTCTCTCTCTCTCTCTCTCTCTGCCCCTCCCCCACTCATGAGCACTCACCCCCTCTCTCTCAAAATAAATACACTTAAAAAAAATAATAAATTTTCACCTTGTTTCTCTCGCCACATTTCTCTTTTTTGTTGTAATTTTTTTTAATGTTTGTTTATTTTTGACAGAGAGGGAGAGTGAGTAGGGGAGGGGCAGAGAGAGAGGGAGACACAGAAACTGAAGCAGGCTCCAGGCTCCGAGCTGTCAGCACGGAGCCCGACGCGGGGCTCGAAGTCACGGACAGCGAGATCATGACCTGAGCCGGAGTCGGACGCTCAACCGACTGGGCGCCACATTTCTTGTTTCAGTAATCCTTCGAACACTGGCATTTCCTGACTAGTGACTGCGTGCTCCTGCCCCATCTCTCCGATATTTCTCATTAAAACCTATAGCCACAAAGCGTTGGCTCAGGCTCTATTTAAAATCTCTGAATGACGGTAACTTTTCTAACGGACACTGGATTCAGGGCAATCAATAGCGATGAGGAAATATGGCTGTAGAGCAAACCTACGTAACTGTATTCATGTCTAACCCGACAGAGCAAGATCATGAGCCTCTAACAAAAGTCTCCACAAAACCCCTGTCTCCCTTCAGAATAGTAAGAACAGGCAACAATGAAATACCCGTTGAGGGCAACGCATTTAGGCAAGGAGCATCATGGACAATGAAAACTATTAGGTGACAGGCTGATGGGGAACACCGTATTGACATAGCGTCAGAGCATCACCCCCTGGCTTGCTTGCTGGCTGAGAAGGTAGGAGAGGGTCATTTTCAGTAGACGAAGCTAGCAGTCATCCCATTAAGCCAGGGATCTTTTCACTAATACAGAATCAAACACACATCATGTCTCTGAATATGGCACAATATACAGCACACAGCCTCATCTATGAGGCAACATCATCCTATGAAAACCATGTAGCCCAAATCCAGTAAACTTCAGTTCTAAATTCTAGTTTTGGGAAACATAAGGAATAGAGGAACATGCTCACTAACACCACGAGGAAAAGCAGGGGACACCAAAATATAACTTCTTCTTTTTTATTTATTTATTTAGTTAGTTAGTTTAGTTTAGTTTACTTCTTGTGAGAGAGAGAGAGAGAGAGAGAGCAAACAGGGGAGAGGCAGAGAGAGAGGAAGAAAGGGAGAATCCCAAGCAGGCTCCATACTGTCAGCGCAGAGCCTGACGTGGGGCTCGGTCTCACGGAATGTGAGATCATGACCTGAGCCGAAATCGAGTCGGACCCTTACCTGACTGAGCCACTTGTGCATGCCAAAATAGAACTTATTCTAGAGCACGCTATTCCCATCAAAACCATGGCAAGAAAGGCGGGGGGTGAATTACATACATGTGAACAGAGAGAGATGGATTTGGTTTTAATTAAAGGCATGGGCAGGAAATTCAGCAAAGTTTCAGTGTAAGGGAACAATGGGTTGATCGTTCACAGAAAGATAAGTGGTTGGCATAACATCTAAGTACAGGGAAAGCTTTGAGTACAGATACAAGTGACGACTAACTCAGAATGAATTCACCTTGTAACCATCACCATGGAAGGGACTAGATATTAAGCCACGGGCTCCAGGATTTTGGGTCCCTCCCGCGCTTTCCTTCACTAATCCGTGCTCATCAGGTATCGGCTTGGCCATTCCTTCTCCAGTTCTGCTTTAGCTCCCCTCTTCCGTGTTCCCACGGTGCTCTCTTCTTCCATCATGTGACTTCATATATTAAATTGCCTCTCTGCCTCTCTCTGTGGTTCGAGAACTTCTACAGCACAAGGCTAGTGTGTTCTAAGAGTCCAGCCCAATGTCTGCCATAGCACGGGCTTTCAGTAAATCTGGCATATCTCGTTGCTTAAAACGGAAGTATTTCTAGGTCCTATCCTAAAAGTTGGAGCCTAATTCTTAATCTCGCCTAAGAGCTGAGGCCAGTTATCTAACCAGATAAAATTTCATTGTCTAGCTGCCCACAAGTCTGTCCCAATATCACCTCCTATGGAATCTTAAGCTGTTCTGTTCATCTGTCAATGCGTCCCTGCTACTTAATTTTCTAACATGTCAAAGTCAACGTCACTATTCTTTCTTGTTCTATCGAAATGCTGGAGTTTTCTGTGGGAATTTCTAAATACCTGAGACAGGAGCAGGTTGCAGGGCATGCTGGTGACACCTTAGCCCTCGAAGTTCGTAATCTGAAGGGTAGTTAAGCTTGACGTTCAAGAGTCATCCAATTAAGTTGTTTCCACTGCATCTATCCCCATTGTCACTGTCCCCTAATTGCCAGCACTTGCAACCTGTAAAATCCCCCCAAGAGGCCATCAAATGCAAGTCTAGCTTCCATTTTGAGTATCTATTTCGGCTCAGGTCACGATCTCCCAGTTCGTGGGTTCGAGCCCCACATCAGCCTCGGCGCCGATGGTGCGGAGACTGCTTGAGATTGTCTCTCTCTCTCTCTCTCTCTCTCCCTCCCTCCCTCCCTCCCTCCCTCCCTCCCTGCCCCTCCCCTGCTCGGGCACGCTGCCTCTCCAAAGAAATAAATAAACATTAAAAAAATAATAATAAAGGGCAATAGCCAGCTTTATGAAGTTTAAAAAACGTGAACATTTGGACCGGTCTGTCCACCAGAGGGGACAAAAAATTAAACAGCCTAACGCACCCTCAGACTTTCACAAAGAAAGCACTTCACCTCTCTTTGTCTCGCTGCTGACTTTGGTTAATTGTCAACGGTTAATTGTCAATGACAAATTGAAGTCCACACCCTCCAGCCTTTTGGCGATCTGCCATCTGAAGCTTCAAACGTGGCACCCAGCACGAATGGTCAAGGCAGGGATCTGTCAAACCGGTCCTTCGTCTCTTCATCAACTTACGACGTCATATTGATGCAAGGTTCTCAGAGGATTACCCACCTGACCACCCTGTGTTTCTCTCTCTCTTCTTCTTTTTTTTTTTTTTTTTAATAGCACTCACCACGACATCTCTAGCACCAAACACAGGACCAGGTATTTTTGAAAGTGCTCGGGGCGCCTGGGTGGCTCGTTCGCTTGAGCGTCTGACTCTTGACCTCAGCTCGGGTCGTGATCCCAAGGTTGTGAGATCGAGCCCCGTGTCGGGCTCTGTGCGGAGGGTGGAGCCTGCTTAAGATGCTCTTTCATTCTCTCTCTCTCTCCCTCTGCCCCTCTCCCCCGCTCATGCTCTCTCTCGCTAACTTAAAAAGAAAAGCCTAGACTGAGAAGAGCAGGCTATAAGTCAGACAAAGAACAAAAACAAGGAAACACTAAGATTTACATCTTTAAGGACAGGTGGAGTTTGTTTGAGGTATGGGATATTAGTAGCATGACGTAGTCATTCAGAACACCGCTCAACCAGGTTCAGTTTCTAACGTGACCGCTTACTAGCTCTGTGACTTTAGGTAAGTCACATCGACTCTGAAAACCTCAGTTTCCAAACTTTGGAAGTAGGTATCGTAATAGTGTGTTCCTCTGAATGCAGCTGGGAAGATCACCTCGTCCATAGCGTGTGCTCGTTACATGCTGGCAACTGTTGCCATTGTTAGCGGCGAAACAGGGGACACAAAACACCTAGTTTCATTACATCCACCTACCCCTCAATCCTGGCCTGGTGCCTGCTTTGCACACGGTATTGGGCCCCAGAGACAGGAAACATAATTCTTAAAGGCCTTTTCCACTTAATTGCTGAAATGCTTGAGCGTTGTGATTTTGACTGATGACTGCATTACCTTGATCATGTTTTTGAGTAATGGCTAACTCTCTCAAGCATGACTGTAAATTGACGAGGCATTTGAAAGATGGCCTAAGATTGCAGGTAGCCTACACCCTTCAGGCGCTGGCATCTGTGGGAGTCACAAGAGCCCCTTCCTAGCTTAGCATTCAGAATAACAGCTCCCTAAAATATAGCTTCCTACTACAGTAGCAGCGAATAAGGTTGTCACGTGTGTTCTTTTCTAAAATACCAATTTATTGGTCTTCTTCCAGTTACCTTGTCCTTTGTCATGGATTTTCCAGTATCGTTGGCTAGTTCTGGGTTTCCAATATTGGTTTTGTCTCACCTTTGGTCCATATGCCCACTGACTACCAGACCACACGCTCTGTAGCCTCTAAAATTGGTGAACTGGTCCTTGTCTTCTTGAGAAAAGGAGAAGCTATATGCTGGGAAGTATGCTCAGAGCTTCTAGAGGATTTATCTCCCTGAATGTTAGCAAAGGCCCCACAAGGTTAAGAGCTCTACCCCCATTTTATTTTTATTTCATTTTTATTGTTCATTTATTTTTGAGAGAAGGGTGGGGTATTGGCAAAGAGAGAGAGAGAGAGAGAGAGAGACAGAATCCAAAGCAGGCTCCATGCTCTGGGCTGTCAATGCGGAGCCCAATGCGGGGCTCGAACTCATGAACCACAAGATCATGACCTGAGCCAAAGTCGGATGCTTAACTAACTGAGCCATCCAGGCGCCCCTCTATCCCTGTTTTAAGAGAAGGAAACTATGGCTAAGATAAGATAGTTTTCTCTCTCAAAAGCACATAGCTATTTGGTGATATAATGGTTTGAATGTTCCGGCCGGCCCGCCGCCCCCCCCCCCCCCCCCCACCGGCCTGAAATCAGAGGCTGAAACCTAATGCCCACGTGATGATATTTGGAGGTGCAACTTTTGGGAGATGATTAGGTCATGAGTGGCCAGGACTAGTAAGTACCCTTGTAAGAGAGAACCCAGAGAGCTCCCTCTTCCCTTCCTCCATATAATGACACAGCAAGAAAACACCCAGCTATAAACCAGAAAGCCGGTTTTCACCAGACAGTAAATCTGCCAGCACCTTGATCTTGAAATTCCCAGCCTCCCAAACTGTGAGAAATACATTCTGTCTGATTAAAACTACCTAGCATACAGTATTTTTGTTAGAGCAGCCCAAAAGGACTAAGACAGGTGGCAAGGCCGAAACAGGTCAATGGGACCATCAGACTCCAGTCCAATGTCCTTTTATACTTTGTTAAAGGATTATACTCAGCTCAGCTTTAGGACGGCCTGTGTTTTGGGTTCAATAGCTTATTTCTTCTTGCAGCGTAGGGATGTGAGGCACAGTGTATATTCCTGAGGTCGTAGTGAATATGCCTTTTGTGGGGGGGGGGGGGGGGAAAAATGACAGTGATAATGACAATCTGCTGATGGGCTAGAATGTGCTACATTCTTCTGTGCTTCTGTCCAGCATGCTCTGCTCCTTCTAAAGAAAAGACATTTTCCCTTCTGCCTTATGCCTTATAAATGCCTAATGTACCATGGTAGGCAGAAGACTAGACCATCCCCCACGGACATCCTTATTCCCAGGATCTTTGAGTGTTACCTGACGTAGCAAAAGGCACCTTTTAGATTTGATTCTCAATATTGTCCTGGATTCTCCCGTTGAGCACAGTGCCATCATAGGGGTCATTATAAGAGAGACAGGAGAATCGGAGTCGGAGAGAGATTGGAGAAAGCTATGCTGCTGATTTGTAAGATGCAGGGAAAGGACCACCAGCCAAGAAATGCCGGCAGTTCTAGAAGCTGGGAAAGGCAAGGGAACAATGATCGCTTAGAGCCTCCGAAAGGAAGTCAGGTCAACACGTTGATCTTGGCCCAGCGAGACCGGTGCGAGTCTTCTGTCCTCCAGAACCATCATATAATAAATTTGTGTTGTCTTAAGGTCCTACGTTTGTTGGGGCGCCTGGGTGGCTCAGTCGGTTGAGCGTCCGACTTTGGCTCGGGTCATGACCTCTCGGTCCGTGAGTTCGAGCCCCGGGTCGGGCTCTGTGCTGACGGCTCGGAGCCTGGAACCTGCTTCGGATTCTGTCTCACTCTCTCTCTGCCCCTGACCCACTCGCATTCTGTCTCTGTCTCTCTCAAAAGTAAATAAACATTAAAAAAAAATTAAAAGGTACTACGTTTGCAGTAATTTCTTACAGCGGCAATGCAAAACTAATATGCCTGCTCCGGGACTCAGTACGGTGATATACCTCCTCCTGAAAGGCCTTGATAGCTCCCAAGGCAGACCCAGGTGTCAGTGTTCCCAGGGCTCGGTGTACATTTCTATCTCGATGACAGGATTCATCACCAGCAAGCTGAATTGCACTCCATTTTGATCCTTCTCCTCCTCTCTTCTGGGCAGCTATTGCTTATGGAGTCAAGAGGAAGAGAGGTTCAGCCCACTTCCAGCTTTGCTACAAGTGACATCCTGGAAAATAACCTGAAATTTATGGGACACACATACTGGCCTTCCAGCAGCTGAATGTTTTTATGGGAATACCTTTCTGGAGGTTCTCACAGTCCGGCAATCTTGCCCACCTGTGCCAGAAATAGCATAATTCGCCAATCTGGCCCTAACCATTCTACACCCAAGTAATCTCTACACCCAACACGGGGCTCAGACTTAACAACGCTGAGATCAAGAGTCGGGTGCTTTACCAACGGAGGCAGCCAGGCGTCCCTGGCCCTGTCTTAACAGCCTTGTTTTTTTCCACTCCTGATACAGAGGACATCAATCAGAATCCAGCCAGGAAAAGAAGCCAAACCAGCTAGCTCAAGAGGGAATTTAATACACATTACAACCACATTAGAAGAACAGATAGAACAAATGGGGAAAAGATGAGGCCACCTAGAGCTTAGTAACCCAAAAAGCTGCTACCACCCATAGGGGCGAGGGACAAATGCAAGAGATAATATTACGAGTCTGGGAACCAGGGGTCAGGCCTACAAGAACAGATCTGGAACGTCAGAGGAAGAAAAGACTCAACAAAAGCTAGGACCCTCCATTTTCCCAGTAGGAACAAGAACCAACAAGAGGAGACATTGCCAACTGCCTGAAACCCACAGTGTAGCAGAGGGCATGCCATGGTTTCCAGTCTTCTCTTGTCCTCCAATCGCTGACTAGAGTCATCTACTGGTCAAATCAAACCAGAAGCCATTTGGCCACGAAGACCAAGAAGTGTAGCTCGCAAGGGTCAAAACACTCAGAGAGCAAGGAAAGGAAAGAGAATGAATCCAAAAGCAAATCCAGTCTTCTCCCAGGTTCCCAAATACAGGATACCTTTTTCTGACTCACTTCACTTGAATTGCACCCTGCCATCTCAAATCTGATCTCCCCTGTGAAGTCTTCTCTAACTATCCTGGCCTGATTAATTGAATGATCTCCGCGGGCTCTATTATCCACTTGGTAATGAACCCAGTCAATACTGCTTAGCAGCTCCATTGCATCTATGAAGGGGACGCAGACATCCACATTTCCTATGGCTTTTGCTTCGCTGTCTGTAGCCTAATTCTAACAGCTGTATAATATTCTTTAGCATGTAAAGACATCCAGTAACATCCAGGGGTAATATTCAAATATTCAGCAATCGGTATGGCAGGGGCGCCATGCAGTCAGAATGCATCCCAGCCACAAAAAGACCCCGGCTTTTTATAGACCCGGGCTGTAAAAACCTACTAGCCTATACGGGGGATAGACTTCTGATGATCTGGCTGGGCTGTGTAGGAAGGAGAAAAGAGCCTGCGGACATGGGAAACGTACAAACTCCACAATTTGGTTATGTGAGCCTAATTATTACAGTAAATCAATGTTATGAAACAAAACAGTAGAATATAAAATAGCATAGTCTCTAAAAATGTAAGACATTATACACGCACGCACACGTTATGTCTATTGCACTATAGTCTAAATTTTGATCCATAGGACATATCAATATATCGTATTTCAAACTCTCTTTTTCATATGCATGCACCCACAAATGTATAAATGCATAAAAAAATGGAGCATGATGCAATGGTTACCTCTGCGTTCGCGCTATGGGTGGTCATTATTTTACTCTTCTGTTTGCTGATTCGCATGATCTGATTTTTCTACGATCCTCAAATACTCAAGGATATTTTTCAACACTATCCTTTTTATCCCCAATGTGGGCTAGTGTTGAAAAATATCCTTGAGTACTTGAGGATCGTAGAAAAATCAGATCATGCGAATCAGCAAACAGAAGAGTAAAATAATGACCACCCATAGCGCGAACGCAGAGGTAACCATTGCATCATGCTCCGTTTTGTCAACGAAATGAACCTTCTACCCGGTACCGTGGAGCGATTGTTACGCACCACGCATGCTCTCTGGTCCTCAGAGGATCAAAGTGAAGAAATACATGTCAGCCCAAACGACGGTTCCTAAGCACCGTCCTGAAGAAGAAGAGAAAAATGTTAAAGAGACAAAAAGTGGATCATGAGGCCCGGCCTCCCATTTTGAAGGGCGATCAGCATTTCATAAAACGTTGGGGAGACGCTTTTAGAAAATCATTACTCTTCCTTGTCACGGAACCCGCCTGCCACCTCAAGTGACACCTAAGCAATCTCCTGCCTTTCACTCACTGCCAACACTATAAACATCCTGTGGCTTGACTGCTCAGGTCAGCCATAATCTTCATTTCCTCCGTGATCGGGCCAAGCTGGGAGTTCATGGCCAGCATTTGGATTCACAGCAGGTAAACACGGAGGCCAGGCAGACAGGCCAATCAAAGAGGTGGTCGCACAACCTTTTTCCGTTCTGAACCCCCATCTGAGCCGAGCTGCCAGTGGTGGGTGCCCGACGGTGGTGACCCATCTGCGGTGGACTAAAACCCAGTGTTTCCTGTGTGACATATTTGGTGATCTCCATATAACTATGATTGATTTTCCTTCCCGAGACTCTTTATTGCTATTTTAGTTCTATAATTACTTCTCAAAAATCTGTCATGGTGACGCCTCCATTCTCTCGATCTCATCTCAGGCTACTACCAAGGCAGCAACAAATCCTGGGTTTTTCCAATTCTGGTCGCCTCCCGTTCACGTTCTCTTTGACTTGAACCCCCACACTAGGTCAGCTCAACGTCTGAGCATTTAATTTCTGCTTTTCCAGCAACCAGCATAACTTACCAGCCTTGTATTTTAAAAAGGTTTAGCCAAATGTCACCCCATCCCTAGTCTATAAAGATAAGCGCTATATTTAGCTAGTTCTAATTAAAAATAGCCAAGACGCTGCTTGGTATGTGAGGAGGGGGGAATCTGTTCAATTTCCACGTCTCATTTCAGAAACTTTGACATTGGAGTTTCTGTAGCGCTGTTTATAGTTTGAATTAAGACTGTTCCATTTACTTGGAAATACAGCAAGCATCTAAATTGTATTATTGATCCCGTGTAAAACATGTCAAGTTCACCAGTCCCACAAGCAGTAAATTCTGGGCCTTTAAAAGGGGTTTGGTGACTCCCATGGTTAGTTAAAGTCGTCCTAACCAGAGAATTGGATCCTAGATGAATGGTCCCCTGATACTCATGCCGACAGCTCCCTGGTGTAATGGCTTTCGGGTGGTCACTCAGTTTGATATGCCATCATGGCCACGTGACTAAAACCATAAAGCAAAAAGTCAATATCCGAACCGAGTGGAGACCGGAAGCCCAGGAGCATAAGGAGAGATTGGCATGTTGAGAATCTGGTGTCAGTACATGCATTTGGTTCTTCTAGTTCTTTTACACATATCCCCGGAATTAAAAAAAAAATACTGGGGGTGCCTGGGTGGCTCAGTCACTTGAGTGTCTGACTCTTGACTTCGGCTCCGGTCACGATCTCACGCTTGGTGAGTTCGAGCCCCGCGTAGGGCTCGGTGCCGACAGTGTGGAGCCTGCTTGGGATTCTCTCTCTTTCCCTCTCTCTCTGCCCCTGCTACTCTCTCTCTCAAAATACATAAATAAACCTAAGAAAAAAAAAATACCATCCATGAAAGGGAGCTCGGTGTGAAAGAGGTGAAGGGAATTGCTTGTTCTATCTGGCCCTCCACGGGATGAATGTGGAGTCACCAGGAAGCAGATCCCCGGGGGGGGGGGGGGGGTAGAGAAGTGACACTTCAGAATCTAGAAACAAGGTTCCAGTGGGTGGACGTGGGGGCTGGGGGGGGGGCGTGGAGGAATCATAAGTGAGACCTTACACTCAACGTCATACAATAACTTTATCACCAAACTTCACGGATGACAGAAAGCATGGGGAGCCAGGGGCTGCGTTCAACGCTGTTGAGGCTGCAAACGTGAATATATAGATGCGTGTGCACACTCGTGTCGGTGTATATGTCTGCACAAGAGTGTGTGTGTCAGGGTACGTATGAATACAGGTTGGGTGTGTGTGTGCCCATGAAGCCCTGTGGTCCAGGTTGTGTGCAGGTATAGGACAGCGGAAGCTTCCAAGGCCCTAGACCCCGTGCTCTTTGACCTTTTACTGTCATGAGACTGTCCTAGTTTTTTAGAGTATGAGCCATATTCTTGACATTACACCTGGTACGCAGAGGTACCAAGACAGAGCAGGTGGGAACAACAAAACAAAACAAAACCGTGCCTCGACCGACAAGAAGGCCGATGTGCGTATCACCTTGGGATGCCTGGTTGACATTTCCTGTTCCGCTCTAGTATGCCTTTGGAATGATCAACAGCAGCCAAGAACATGAAACAGGAAGGCAGGCAGCTAGGAGTTCAAGAAAACACTCTCATTGGGGCGCCTGGGAGGCTCAGTCAGCTAAAGCGTCCCACGGGGGCTCAGGTCATGATCTCGCAGTTCGTGAGTTCGAACCCCACGTCGGGCTCTACGCTGACAGCTCTGAGCCTGGAGCCTGGAGCCTGTTTCCGATTCTGGGTCTCCCTCTCTCTCTCTGCCCCTCCCCCACTTGTGCTCTCTCTCTCTCAAAAATAAACATTAAAAAAAATACGCTCTCATTTGAGCGGTCTCCAATGTCTAATTGGCATCAGTAACCTAGAATGGCTTTCCTTCCTGCTTCTTGACATGTCTCACCCCCCCCACCCCCTGAACACCACATTCACAGACAAGGAGCATCTTAAAGCCAGGAATTATGTCATATTCATCTGTGCTAATACCAGCACAGTACCTGGCATTAGAGTGGGACTCAGCGTTCACGGGACTGTACCAATTTTGTCTACACCCACATCAGATTTGCCTCTATGTTCAGGAACTCATTCACGGTAGGACTCAGGACAGAAAAACGGAACTGATTCACTCAATCGTCTCTCAAAGCATTGCCTTTGCCGAACGCTTTAAAGAGGTCCTTCCTCTCCCTGACAGTCTAGAGTTAAATACGTACCATGCAAGAATTAATTCAATGAATATTTTCTGAGGGCATGCTATGTGTAGAGGTTCGGTGGGGGGGGGGGGATATAAACATACACGAGAAGTAGTCTCTGTCCTTGGGAAATTGATCCCGTACGACAGACAAAATCTAGCCAGATTACTCCGGTACAAGGCTATGTGGGATAAGTGCCCCAGGACTCTCAACAAGGTGCCAATTCAGAGGAAGCTTCCTGAAGAAGGGGGCATCCAAGCCGGACGTTACATGGTAAGTGGGATTTATTCTAGGCCAAGAGAAAGATTTTGGAACATGGAAGCACAAGGCTCAAGGTGATAAGAGTCACAGAATTAGAAATTTCTAAGAACCTCCATCTAGGGCTTTCCCTGGGTCCGTTTTTCTAATAGGGAAAAAATTCTTCTGAATATAATGTGAACAGTCTGTCAACTTTGGGAATACGGCCCCAAATGCTGTGGTTGACAAATCAGACAGGGAGAGATTAGGCCGTTTCCTAGGGTGGTATAAATCTCTTACTGAGCCAGCCAAAAAAAAAAAAAAAAAGGGGGGGGGTCTGGGGGGGGGGGTACGCCTGTGCGCCTTTCCCTTTGAATAACATGTCAGTGCCTGCCTCATAGACAGCTGCATTTTAAGGAGAACAGGAAGGATCGAGAACAAACGTGAATTTTCAGCAGTGTCTTAACAATGGCATATTTCTACCATGATTCTAAGTTCACACACACACACACACACACACTTCCACAAGAAACGTGAACAGAAAGCCTTCTCATCACAAAGAGAATTCTGTCCACACACTGCCAAGCGCCCATCCGAAACCCATAAAAACAGTCAGCCAAAAATGTTGCCTACTTGCTATTAAACGTTTGGAAATAGGCAGAAATACCCGGACCGTGGGCCAAAGTTCTGTTCCCCCCCCCCCACATAAAACAAAGAAATCAACCTTGTGTAGACACGCCCTTCCTCTATTTATTGGAAGGCCAAATCACTGAGCAGCCTCCCAATCAAAACAACCAGGCATTTCTGCCCGAGTCCCTAACGCCTCACTGATCTTGCAGAGAAATTGCAGCCTACAGTGTGGATAGACTGGATGTTTTATAGTAGCGATTCACCTAATTTGCCCTCAATTTGGTCCTAGACATCCTGTTATAACGATTTAAAGGCGCCATCCCCTCTCAACCGATGCATTTAAAGAGGATTCATCTCTTGTCAGAAAATGTGATACCGAGCGCACCATGGCCCTAACGTTGCGTTAGAATTCTTTATATAGTGTCGTTAGCGCCGAAAATATTTAAAGCACGTTAAGAATAGAACAAAGAGGGGCGCCTGGGTGGCGCAGTCGGTTAAACGTCCGACTTCAGCCAGGTCACGATCTTGCGGTCCGTGAGTTCGAGCCCCGCGTCGGGCTCTGGGCTGATGGCTCAGAGCCTGGAGCCTGTTTCTGATTCTGTGTCTCCCTCTCTCTCTGCCCCTCCCCCGTTCATGCTCTCTCTCTCTCTGTCCCAAAAATAAATAAACGTTGAAAAAAAAAAAAAAAGAATAGAACAAAGAAATGAGGTGCAACTCTGACTGTGACGGGGTAGGAATATTAATGATGCTTTTCTCCCCCCCCCCCATTCCTGTTCTCCCATCGTACCATCTACCCCCTGTGCTTTTTGATTCAAGATCTTACTTAACGGCTAACGCAGGGATAAGGAGCAGCCTCTGGGGGTCTGTGATGTGCCACGTATATATAAAGATACAATTAATCTTTCGTCTCCGGCTGAAGCGGCCGTGGTGAGTTGTCCCCCTGCCCGTTGACTTCCACGGGGCTCCTTGTTTGAATCCTCACGCTTTCCAACGGGGACCCGCTCCGCAAGCCTCAGCACCATAACGATATCTGCCTCTCCAAACGACACCGCTCTTAATACAGTCATCTTTGAGCAATATTTATATCGCCAATTATAAACCTCTTAATGGCCGGGGGGAAAATGATGTGCTCGCTTTTTAGCCTCCTACAGCTCTTAAGTGTGCTGCCCAGAGCTGAACTGAAGAAATCGCTTACAAGTTAAGGAACAGATCGATGGGTGTAGAGAACACCACGAAAATACCGACAGGTAAACCCATCATTCCTGATGTTTTCTTTCCGTTAGGCGCCCCCCATGATTTTTTGCCCCCTAGGATGTAAATATTCTTTGCGAACGACAACAAAAATGCATCAACACCAACACTTGCAACAGAGCTCAAATCACTCACGATGACAAGATCCTCTGTCCTGTGATTTCCGCTTAATGAATCCAATTGGTCTCGAAAGATATTGTGTTGATCAATGCTTGGCGGACTTGAAAAGCAGCCTTTATTTTAATAATAATAAAGCTCCGAGTCTAGAAAATCATCAGAGAGCCTCTGTGGTATTTCAAGAGCTAAAGAAAAACAAAGCAACGAGGAAGTGAAGGGACTTGTTTCAATAATGGTTCAATAAAAGCATATAAACTCAACGCGAACTACAAACCCTCAGTGGACCTGCCTCTAAAATGTGCCAATGACGTACATTCTAAATGCAGCCTATCATCTATAGCCCACTTTTGCCTCTCATTAAATAGGAGAAATGTCACCAAAGCTTTATTTTTCTTTCAGTTTATTTATTTTGAGAGAGAGAAAGACAGCACAAGTGGGGAAGGGGCAGGGAGAAAGGGAGACAGAGAATCCCAAGCAGGCTCTGCACTTGTCAGCACAGAGCCCGATGCGGGGCTCGAACCCACGAACCGTGAGATCACGACCTGAGCTGAAACCAAGAGTCAGACATTTAACCGACTGAGCCACCCAGGCGCCTCTCACTGAAGCTTTAAATGTCACAAAGCACGTAACTAAAGTGTTTATACTTCTCAAAAGGAACCTCCTCTCTGCCTTAAAACCCAACCTTAGGACTTGCCTCCCCCGGCTGACCTGTCCCCCCTCCCATCCTTACCTTTTACCCTCCGCGATCACAGGAAGAACGGTGTCTCTTCATGCTCAGGGAACACCGCCACTTGGGCTTGTGGGATGCTCAGACCTCCTCTCTCTTTGCCCAACTGCGTTTCAGATCAACTAGTGAATGCCTCTGCTCTTTGGCTCTCAGCTTGTGTATCAGCATCAACTATGTCACTCATATTTCTTATTGTCATATATTCTTAGGAGATTTTAAATATGAGCACTTGGTCTCACTAGATTAGCAATCCTTTAAGGGCAGGACCTCTGCACACAACCAAGAGAGTACCAAGTGTAAAGCAATCATTGGTCAGCACCGACAGAAATGTACAAAGATCTACAAAGCTCAAGCATGGCTACTGTCTAATGTCCTTTACCTTCAGGAAAGGGGACATAACCATGTGGCCCCAGACCTCATCTGAGTCCCTCAGGCAATTCTTTATGTGGTAACTGCGACCTATATTTTGCTATCTTCCTCCACAATTCACTCTGATCCAGCTGAACAGGACTGTGTCCCGCAATCTACACCCGACTCACTCCCCCTTATGTGCTTTTCCACATATATTTCCCTTCTCCTTTCTACAGCTCGTTCCTTTCTCCAGGAATACAGGCGTACCACGGATGTTGTGGGTTTGGTTCCAGACCATCACAATGAGATGAGCCAGATGATTTCTTGGGGTTCCCTTTGCATACAAACATTACGTCTCCTCTATATGGGAAGCTATTAAGTGTGCAGTCGCATTAGGTCTAAAACAAAAAGACCATACTTTAATTCAAAAGTACTTTATTGGGGCGCCTGGGTGGCTACGTCAGTCGGGCGTCTGACTTCGGCTCAGGTCATGATCTCGGCGGTTCGTCAGTTCGAGCCCCGCGTCGGGCTCTGTGCTGACAGCCCAGAGCCTGGAGCCTGCTTTGGGTTCCGTGTCTCCCTCTCTCTCTCTCTGCCCCTCCCCCGCTCATGGTGTTTCTCCGTCTCTCAAAAATAAATAAATGTGCAACATTAAAAAAGAAAAAGAAAATAAAAACTAAATCAAAATACTTTATTACTAAAAACTGCTAACCATCATCTTCACCTTCAAGGAGTCATAATCTTTTTGCTGGATCGTGAAGGGTCTTGCCATGATATTGGTTGGCCGCTGACTGATCACGATGGTGGTTGGGGAAGTTTTGGATGCCCAGGGCAATTCCTCAAAATAAAACCACAACAAAGTTTGCCACCTCGACGGACTCTTTCTTTCACAGAGGATTTCTTTGTAGCCAAGCGCAGTTATCTTACCAACTCCTTCCAGAATTGGAGCCCGTCCTCTCAAACCCTGCTGCTGCCTTGAGTTGAGGTCATATTCTTAATCTTTTGCTATCATTGCAGCAACCTTCACAACAACTTCACCGGGTCTGTGATCTCACAATTTGGGAGTTCGAGCCCCGTCATCGGGCTCTGCGCTGACAGCGGGGAGCCTGCTTGGGATTCTCTCTCAGCCCTTTGCTTGCTGTCTGTCTGTCTCTCTCTCTCTCTCTCTGTCTCTCTCAAAAATAAATAAGCAGTTCAAAATACGTAAATAAGTAAATAATCTCAAGAATTCAAATGTGACAGAGACACAAAGTGAGCAAATGCTATTGAGAAAATACTACTCACAGGATTCGTTCGACACAGGGTTGCCACAGACTCTCGATTTACAAGAAACACAGTATCTGCGAAGATCGCTAGAGGAATGTGCCATAGAATGAGGTCTGCCTGTATACCGTTGCTCCCTGCTCCCCCCGTGCCCGCCCCGTGCAAATCCTATCCAGCCCCACGTCTGTGCCCTGGGAAGCCCTCCCTACTAAATCTGGCCAAGGATTTTCTCTTCCCCAACTACCTACTGAATGTATCACCTACCAACGATTTTGTTACTTGATTTTCTTTACACCCGAATATCTTTCCAATGTTCTCCATTGGTTCCATTGCAGAGCGCACAGAATACTAGCATCGGATCAGATCACATATGTCGTCCTAAACATTCTTCACTGGTCGGGGGAAGCCGGTGAGAGAAGGCCAACGCCCCGCATGTAACGTTCAAAGCCCTGCGTTGGCCAATGTTGCCGGGTTCTGGCCAAACCCTAGAGCTCTCTCTCGTGGTCACCTCAGGCTGCCGTTCTAAAATACCACAAACTGGAGCCCTTAAGTAACAGAACTTTATTTTCTCACAGTTCTGGAGGCTAAAAGTCTGAGATCAAGGCATCAGCTGCTGGTAAGAGCTCTTTTCTTAGTCTACAGATGGCTGCCTTCTCCTGTGCATTCAAGTGGGGCAGAGGGGTGTTGTTCAAGATCTCTGCTATGTCTTATTAAAAGGGCCCTAATCCTACCACTAGGGCTCTACCCTCATGACCTCATCTAAATCTAATTATCTCCTAAGCCTCCAGGTCCAAATAACATCGCATGGGGACTCGGTGCGTCAGTGTTTGAATTTAGAGGGGAAACAACTCGGGCCACAGCGAACTCCGACGAAAGCCCATAACATCGGTCAACTAAACGGGTAAATGCGTAGACTGACTTTGCAGGTTCTAGATTTCACCACTCGATAGCTGTGTACATTCGGACAAAGAGGGCATTCGGGGTCTCACTTTCGTCATCTGTAAAATGGAGTTACTGATGGTGCGCACTTCGTGGCATGGCCCTGAGGAATAAATAAGGTAATTACCACAAAACACACCCCCAGTGTTGCCCAGTGCACCACCAAAAGTTAAGCGCGCCACAAATCAGCGCCGTGATTCTGGCTACTTCTCCTAGAATATCTGCACTCCAGGTCTGCTTATCTATCGCTTGCTATCTGGATACCACCACCGTATCTTGCGCAAACCTCGGATCCCTTGAATCAGAATTATAGTCTCCGTTTTCCTCTAATGTACTGTGCTTATATCTTCGCTCCTGCTCTTATTCTAGGCTGCCTCAGTCTACTAGGATGAGATCTCTAAAGAGAAAAGCACCGAATAGCACGCTGAAGACTTGATGGAACATGCATTTCCTTGTCGAACGAAGGTACTCCATAGCATGAACAACACCGGACTACGAGTCAGGATATGGTTTTAATTCCGGTGGTACTGCCTTTTTTTTTTAAAATTGTTTTTAATGTTTATTTATTTTTGAGAGAAAGAGAGAGACAGAGCATGAACGGGGGAGGGCCAGAGAGAGAGGGAGACACAGAATCTGAAGCAGGCTCCAGGCTCCAAGCGTCAGCACAGAGCCCGACGTGGGGCTTACGAGCCGTGAGATCGTGACCTGAGCCGAAGTCGGACGCTCGACCCACTGAGCCACCCAGGCGCCCCGGGACTACCTTCATATAGCAGTAATATTTTGAGAGGATGACTCTTAAAGCTTCTGCTTCGTTTTTTGCACCATAAAAAAGGAGGGGATATCCCCAGCTTGTAAATATTCCTCACTAAGGAACTTGTTGATCACAGAAATTTCATGGAATTCGATTATGAATCCCAGCCATGACACTTACTAGCTGTGTGACCCTCGGAATGGCTTTTCTTTGCTTCTCAGTTATGTCCTCTGAAAACAGGACTCGTAAGAAATTGTTTTGAAGATTACAAAAGACGCGTGTGAAATGTCTGAGGCACCCTAGAACTCATTTGGAACTCGATAAAGTGTAACTCCTTCCCTTATTCCCCAAACCACCCTGGGTACAGAGGCACTTTCCTAGCTATACTTTCATTCCTGCCTGGGCTGACCTTGGGAACTCATTCTCCTCTGAATTCAGTGGTGGCTTCCTCGTTTCTCTTTCCTTCTCATACCTTCCTTGCTTTCCTGCTGAATTGCTCACCTCCACCTCTCTTCCTGGTATGTATTGTCCCCATTTCCATGTAATATTCATAATAATCTTAGGCTCAAGTGCTCGAGCGCATGAATTTACCATCTAGGCGGCTGGCAAAGCAAGAGATTCTTCCCACGCTCCTGAAGCTTCAGTGGGAAACGCTGTGTTTCTGGGACCCATGGGTGAAACGTGGAATGGGTTTTCCCACAGAAGCATCGCTTTGCACGGTCATCAGCATGTATGGCATTATTAACATAGCATGATCCTTCGGATTATGCATTACATAGGCTTTCATGGGCTGTCCTGGGAACCTAATTACCATGGATACCATTGTTTTCTGTGGGAAAAAATGCATCCCACATTCCAAGGAGCTGACTCACAAACACAATATTGGAAACACAAGCCACACTTGAGTCCCAAACTTTCTGTACTTCTTTTCTTTTTTTTTTTTTTTAATGGTTATTTATTTATTTATTTTTGAAGGGGGGAGAGAGAGAGAGAGACAGAGCATGAGAGGGGGGAGGAGCAGAAGGAGAGGGAGACACAGAATCCGAAGCAGGCTCCAGGCTCTGAGCTGTCAGCACAGAGCCCGACGAGGGGCTCGAACCCACGAACCGTGAGATCATGACCTGAGCCGAAGTCGGGCGCACAACCGACTGAGCCACCCAGGGGCCCCTTCTGTACTTCTTTTCTAATCTACCTAAGGTCAACCTTAAAGCTAGGTACTCTGAACTGCTGACTACTTACAAAAACTGGATAATTAAAAAAAAATCATTTATAGATATCTGTCCTTGATAGTCACCTCTGTCCCTAGAGGGCCCACATTCCTATCACTTCCAGAACACTTCTGACAATGCATTACCACTACGTACTTCCCTACTGGCTTATTTCCCTCTTTCACCTAAGGATAGGGACTTTTATTTTGTTTCTGTCGTGTGTAGGATGGTATCTGACCCTCAGCAGTCAAAGGGAATTTAATAAATGAAAAGCCAAGAGCTACTGACTTCCAGACAAGACGGCAGGGTAAAAGGACCCTACACTCACCTTGTCCCAGGACTACAACAAGAGAACGCTCACCATCAATGCAAACACCACAGGAAATGACCCGAAGGCAGGGAGAACAAACTCCATGGCTATATGGAGAGAAGAGGCCACATCAAAGAGGGTAGGAAGGGCAGAGATGCAAAAGGGAGCTAACCTCCGCGAGTCTAGCCACCAGAAGGAAGCAGCCAGGAGTGCCCAGAGGGATGAGAAACAGACTACGGTGTCAGGAAGCCTGCACAGGGAAGACGAAACTGCACCGCATTTGGCTTTGAAAATCAGACGGACCCAATTTCCTGAGTTCTTACAGCCAGTGGGACATAAAGTCTGGAGCTTTAAAAATCAGCAGATGGGATCTGGAAGAGGCCAGAGGGCCAGAGGAAGCTAACACCCAGCCCTGAAAGAGACGGCCTAGCAAATAGCCCCACTGAGACACATCTTGGAAGCATCATTTTGAAAGATGACTGGAGCAGACAAGAGGGAGAGTTAGTTACTAGTCTCAGGGTTCCCTAAAGGACTTCTCTAGGAACAGAGGAGCAAGCAGGCACCATTTCCCTCCCATGCCACCCAGCATAAACAGATGGTCACCCGCAGGAACAGTCTGGTGCCAGTGTTTACTATGTAACTTACCAAACACTGCAGCTGCCCCGTCCCATCAAGCCTGCCTCAGTCCTGACCCCGAGAGTCTCTTTCCCAAGAACTCTGGTGCAAACCTTGCCAACACTGCGTTTCCTGACTTCCTGTGGCGATCACATGTAACCTTGTTAAAAAGGCAGCCCCCAACCACACAGGCTTTGTGCAGAGGCCCTGGGTGGCCCAATGGCCACAGTTGTGGTGTGACCCCTGCGGAAGAGGACAGGCGCCACCTTGTTAAGAGAGCACACCCCTGTCACTAATTTCAAGAGCAAGAAATGTAATTCACTCTACTACCACATAGAAACAGACATAGAGAGTCAGGCAAAGTGAGGAGACAGAGGAATATGGCTCAAAGGCAAGAAAAATACAAAATCGCATTCACAAACCTAAGCGAAATGGAGAAAAGGGATATATATGCCTAATAGAGTATTTCAAGTAATGATCATAAAGACATTCACCGGACTTGAGAAACGATGGGAGGCCATCAGTGAGACCCTTAATGGAGATAAAAAAGAACCAAACAAAGATGAATAACACAATAATTCACATTAAAAACACACTTCCTGGAATAAGTAGCAGATTAGAAGGGGATGAATGAATTAACGATCTAGAAGACAGAGTAATGCAAATAATCAAGGTGAGCAAGTGAGAGGAAAAATTACGCAAATGAGAATAGGCTTAGGGACCGCAGAGATTCCCTCGAATGCAACCACATTCACACAATAGGGAACCCAGAAGAAGGAGAGAGAGAAATGGGGACAGAGTATTTATTTTAAGAAATAATACCAGAAAATCTCCCAAATCTGGGGAGGGAAACAGATATTCAGATCAAGGATGCACGGAGATCACCCCAAAAAATCAACTGAAGGCGGTGTACCAGAAGACACATAGTAATTAATGGGGCACCGGCGGGGCTCAGTCGCTTAAGCATCGGACTTCAGCTCAGGTCATGATCTCGCAGTTCACGAGTTCGAGCCCCGTGTCGGGCTCTGTGCCGACAGCTTGGAGCCTGGAGCCTGCTTCGGATTCTGTGTCTCCCTCTCTCTGTTCCCCTCCCCCCGCCCCCCCCTCAAATGAATGAACATTTAAAAATATGTTGTAAAAAAAGATGACACATAGTAATTAAAATAGTAAAAAGTAGTCATAAAGATTTTAAAAGCAGAAAGAGAAAAGACAGGGGCACCCAGCTGGCTCAGTCAGTAGAACACACAAGTCTTGATCTCAGGATTGTGAATTTAAGCCCCACGTTGGGCATGGAGCCTACTTAAAAAGAAAGAAAGAGGGGCGCCTGGGTGGCACAGTCGGTTAAGCGTCCGACTTCAGCCAGGTCACGATCTCGCGGTCCGTGAGTTCGAGCCCCGCGTCAGGCTCTGGGCTGATGGCTCGGAGCCTGGAGCCTGTTTCCGATTCTGTGTCTCCCTCTCTCTCTGCCCCTCCCCCATTCATGCTCTGTCTCTCTCTGTCCCAAAAATAAATAAAAAACGTTGAAAAAAAATTAAAAAAATAAATAAATAAATAAAAATGATGCAGTAGAGCAGACGCGGATCTAGTTTAAAAAAAAAAAAAGAAAAAAAAAGAAAGAAAGAAAAGACAGTTACATACAAGGGAAACCCTATAAGGCTATCGTCAGATCTCTCAGAAGAAACCGTTCAGGCCAATAGGGAGTGGCATGATATATTCCAAGTGCTGAATGGGAAAAACCTACAGCCAAGAATCCTCTATCCAGCAAGGCTATCATTCAGAACAGAGGGAGAGACAAATAGTTTCTCAGACAAACAAAAACTAAAACACTTCGTGACCGCAACCACCCCAACAAGAAAGATTAAAGAGGACAACTTGACTGGAAAGGAAAAACCTTAAGTGAGAGTATAAAACATAGGAAACACAGGGGCGCCTGGGTGGCGCAGTCGGTTAAGCGTCCGACTTCAGCCAGGTCACGATCTCGCGGTCCGTGAGTTCGAGCCCCGCGTCAGGCTCTGGGCTGATGGCTCGGAGCCTGGAGCCTGTTTCCGATTCTGTGTCTCCCTCTCTCTCTGCCCCTCCCCCGTTCATGCTCTGTCTCTCTCTGTCCCAAAAATAAATAAACGTTGAAAAAAAAAAAATTTAAAAAAAAAAAATAAATAAATAAATAAAAAAAACATAGGAAACACAAAAGCAGTAAAAATAAGTATACCTAAAAATCGTTCAAGGGATTCACAAAATAAAGGGAAGTTCAAATTGGACAAAATATTTCTAAAACATGAGGAGAGAGGAGTAAAGCATTGCTTCAAGATAAGTGAGGATCAACTTAATATAGACTGCTGTTATATCTATGTTATAGTTGTGAAAAAATAAAGAGCAGGGAATCTAAGTATAATACTAAAGGCAGCAAACTGTGAAACAGAGCAAGAAAACAAAGGATCAGAGAGTTACTACAAAAACAACAAAACGAATAACAAATTAGCAATAAATACATACTTACCAAAAATTACTTTCAAGATAAATGTTCTAAATGCTCCAATCAAAAGATAGGGTGGTAAAGTGGGAAAACAAAACAAACAAGACTCAAATACATGTTGCCTAAAAGACACTCATTTAAAACCCACAGGCACCTGCAGATTGAAACTGGGGGGACAGAGAAGCATTTGTCATGCAAAAGGTTGTCAAAAGAAAGCCAGGGTACCAATACTTATATTCGATAAAAGAGGCTTTGAAACAAAGACTGTAACAAAAGACAAAGAAGGACACGATATAATAATAATGGGGGCAATCAACAAGCATATAACAACTGTAAATATTTATGTACCCAACATGGAGGCACCCAAATACATAAAACATAAAGGAAATAATTGATAGCAATACAATAATAGTAGGTGACATTAACAGCCCACATACATAAATGGAAAGATCATCCATCATCCAAACAGAAAATCAACAAGGAAACAGTGACTTTGAATGACACAATAGACCAGATGGATTTAACAGATATATTCAGAAAATTCCATCTTAAAACACCAGAATACACATTATATTCAAGTGCACATGGAACATTCTCCAGAATAGATTATGTTAGGCCACAAAACAAGCCTCAACAAATTCAAAAAGATCAAAGTCCTATCACGCATCTTTTCTGACAACAACAATTCGGAACTAGAAATCACTCATGGGGTGGCGGCGAGGGGGGGGGGGGTGCCTGGGTGGCTCAGTCGGTTGAGCGTCTGACCCCTGATTTTGGCTTGGGTCATGATACCAGGGTTGTAAGATCGAGTCCAGGATTGGGCTCTGTGCCGAGCATGGAGTCTGCTTAAGATATTCTCTCTCTCCCTCAAATAGAAAAGAAAAAAAGAGAAAAGAAAAGAAAAGAAAAGAAAAGAAAAGAGAAAAGAAAAGAAAAACAAGAAATCAGCCACAAGGAAAAATCTGGAAGGAGCACAAATACATGCAGGATAATAACATGCCACTAAACAATGAATGAGTCAACCAAGAAATCAAAGAAGAAATAAAAATTTATAGGGAAACAAATGAAAATGAAAACACAATGGTCCAAAACCTTGGTATGCAGCGCAAGTAGTTCTAAGAGGGAAGATCATATCAATACAGGCCTACCTCCAGAAGGAAGAAAAATGTCAAATAAGCAACCTAACCTTACAACTAAAGTGAATAGAACAAGAAGAACAAAGAAAACCCAAAACAAGCAGAAGTAAGGACATTATAAAGATTAGACCAAAAATAAATGACATAGAAATTTACAAAACAATAGAGCAGATCAGCTGGTTCTTTGATGAGATCAAAATTGACAAACCTATAGCCAGACTCATTAGAAAAATAAAAAATAAATAAAAATTTTTAAAAAACAGAGAGAGAAAACTGAAACAAACCGACAAATGGAAGGAGAGAAATAACCAACACCACTGGCATACAAGGGATTGTAGGGGAAGATTATGAAAAATTAGATGTCCACAAATTGGACGACCTAGAAGAAACAGATAATTACTACAAACATATAACCTTCTAAAACCGAAGCAGGAAGAAAGAGAAAATTTGAGCAGACTGATGAACAGCAATGGAACTGAATCAGTAATCAAAACAACTCCCAACAAACAAAATTCCAGGACCAGATGGCTTCATGGTGAATTCTCCCAAACATTTAGTGAAGAAGTAATACCTACTCTTCTCAAACTATTCCAAGAAATCGAAGAGGAAGGAAACCTCCTAATTCATCCTATGAGGTCAGCATTACCCTGATACCAAATCAAATAAAAACACTACAACAAAAGAGAACTACATAGGGCTGGCTCAGTCAGGAGTACATGTGACTCCTGACCTCAGGGTTGTGAGTCCGAGCCCCACGTTGATCATACGCTTTAAAAAAATAAAAAGAAGAAAAGGGAGAACTACAGGTCAATATTTCTGATGGACACATGATAAAAATCCTCAACAAAATACTAACAAACTGAATCCAACAATACATTAAAAAAAAAATCATTCACCACTATCAAGTGGGATTTATTTACGGGATGCAAGGGCAGTTCAATATTTGGAAGTCAATCAACACATCACAGCAATAAGCGAAAGGATAGAAACCATGTAATTATTTCAGGAGATGCAGGAAGAGCATTTGACAAAGTACAACATCCATTCATTATAAAAACCCTCAACAAAGTTGGTTTAAGATGGAACATACGTCAACATAATGAAGCCCTTCTATGAAAAACCCACAGCAAACATCATACTCGATGGGGGAAAACTGAGTTTTTTTCCATTAAGGTCAGGAACAAGACAGGGATGTCCACCGTCTCCCCTTGTTTTCAACAAGTCCTAGGCACAGCAATCAGACATCCAAAAGAAAAAGGCATCCAAACCAGTAAGGAAGAAGTACAACTTTCACTGTTTGCAGATGACATGATACTCTATGTGGAAAGACTCCACCAAAAAATTGGTAGAACTAATACATGAATTCAGCAATGTCGCAGGCTATAAAATCAACGTGCAGAAATCTGTTGCATTTCTATACACCAATAACGAAACAGCAGAGGTACCGGAAAAACAATCCCATTTATAATTGCATCAAAAATTGTAAGATACGTAAAAATAAATTTAACCAAAGATAACTAAAAATAAATTTAACCAAAGAATTGAAAGGCCTGTACTCTGAAAACTGTAAGAAACCAAGGAAAGAAATTAAAGATGACACAAAGAAAGGGAAAGATATTCCATGCTCATGGGTTAGAAGAACAAATATTGTTAAAATGTCTATACTACCCAAAGCAATCTACACACTTAATACAATCCCTATCAAAATACCAACAGCATTCTTCACAGAACTAGAACATAAAGTCCTAAAATTTGTATGGAATCACAAAAGACCCTGAATAGCCAAAGCAGTCCTGAAAAAGAAGAAAACTAGAGTTATCATAATTCCAGATTTCAAGATATATTTCAAAGCTATAGTAATCAAAACAGTATAGTAACGGCACTAAAATATGCATGGAGATCAAAGGAACAGATCACCCACAAATAAACCCATGATTCGATGGTCAATTAATCTTCAACAAAGGAGGCAAGAATATATAATTGAAAAAAGTCTCTTCAACAAATGGTGTTGGGAAAACTGAACAGCTACATGCAAAGGAATGAAACCAGGCCACTTTATTATACCATACAAAAAAAACTTGAAAATGGATTAGAGACCTAAAAGTGAGACCTGAAACAATAAAAATCCTAGGCGAGAGCCCAGGCAGTAACGTCTCTGACATCGGCTAAAGCACCATTGTTCGAGAAATGTTTGCGGAGTCAAGGGAAAAAGCGAAAATAAACTACTGGGACTACATCAGAATAAAAGGCTTCTGCACAATGAAGGAAACAATCAACAAAACTAAAAGGTAACCTACCAAATGGGAAGAGATATTTGCAAATGACATGTCCAAAAATGGGTTAATATCATATATATATATATATATATACACATATACACATATATATATATATATATATATATATATATATAAACACTTAACACAGCTCAACATCAAAAAAACCCACGAATAATCTGAATAAAAATGGGCAGAAGACATGAGCGGACATTTCTCCAAAGACGACATCCAGATGGCCGACAGACGCATGAAAAGATGCTCAACGTCACTCATCATCAGGGAAATGTAAATCAAACTACAATGACACGTCACCTCACACCGGTCAGAATGGCGAAAGTCAAAAACACAAGAAGCAACAAGTGTTGGCGAGGATGTGGAGGGAAAGGAGCCCTCGTGCACTGTTGGTGGGAGTGCAAACTGATGAAAACTGCGGAAACCAGCGTGGAGGTTCCTCAGCAAGTTAAAAATAGAACTACCCTACGATCCAGTAATTGTCCTATTAGGTATGTATCCAAAACACTACAAAGACACTAATGCAAAGGGATACATGCACCTCTAGTTTATCGCAGCATTACTTAGACAAATTATGGAAGCGGCCCAAGTGTCCATCAATAGATGAATGGATAAAGAAGATGTGGTACACACACACACACACACACACACACACACACACACAAATATTATTCAGCCCCAGAAAGAATGAAGTCTTGATATTTGCAATAACATGGGTGCAGCTAGAGAGTATAATCCTAAGGGAAACAAGTCAGAGAAAGGCAAGTACCCTATGATTCCACTCCTAGGGGTGAGAGGGGAGGTGGATGGGAGGACGGGGGGAAATAGGTGATGGAGGTTCAAGAGTCCACTTATCACGTGAGCACTGAGTCATGTATAGCATTGTTGAGTCACTATACCGTATGCCCAAAACTAACCTAAACCCTGAATGTTAAGCATACCGGAATTAAGATTTAAAAATTAATTAAAAGCGAGCCAAGAGCTATGGATGCAATGGAAAACAACACAGGTTGTTTGTCTTCATGGACCAGAGTGGCGGGGCCTGGGAGAAGGGTACGTGGCTCGGCGGAAAAGAAAGAGCTAGCCACACTAGCACGGTCAACACCCAGGGTACCGCGGCTTCGCTGCTAGATCATTCACAGACTCTGAAATGATCAGGCACTGAATATTAACAGAAAAATGAAGGAATCAGACAAACAGATGAAGACAGAGCTACTGGGGACCGAGAAGAGAAAATCTTCTCCTTCTCATTTTCCAGTGATGGCCATTTGAGACCCAGACAGGAGCCGGGACTTACCATTCACCCAAACCCAACATCCCCTCCCTCCATCATCTAACAGTTCTCTTTATGATTGAACCGTCGGCCAGGAAGGATGACCACTGCCCTCAAAGGGAAGTCCAAACTGTCCCTGAGAATCTTCTACCTGGCTATCCTCTGGGGTCAGCCCTACCTAGTTATCAAGGCCGGGGCAAGTTGTAAAACCTAAACGGGAATCAAATCTCTCTTATACAGGAAGAGCACTCGAAACGCACACAGCTCCAACTGTTCTCATGCAACAATACAAAAACCCCCAACAAGGGTCAACCAGGCCCTGCACAATCGATTCCATTCATGCTATACGGCATTTCCCAAGATTTGTGGCAGAAGGTATCCTATATTCACATTAACTCTATTCTATAAATGTCCTATGGTTATGTATATCATATTTTGCATTCAACTTCTAAAAGCATGGCTGTGTTTTCAAATAGACGGCACCAAAACAGGCTGTTTGAACAAGAAAAATGGTCAGAAAATGGATTGAGGTACAGGAGAACGGGTGGAAATTTCCAACAGCAAAAATGACCTCTCCCGTTGCTTTTTTTTTTTCTTTTTCCTCCATCAAAAGAGTCTTTGAAGATTCCAATGGGGATTTTCTAGTCACAAGTGTCAAAGAGTACCTTGCAGACAGAGATCATTCGATGCAGGTACCAGTTTGCTTTTCCATACCTGTCTTTGTACATATTTTATGAGTACTAAGTGCTAGGGTGAAAATAGCACTGAACTGGGAAATCAGGAAACCCTGAGCTATCCCGGGAAAAATCGCTCACCCTCTACAAGCATCCGTTTGCCCAGCTGTAAAACGAGCGGATGAAAACAGATTAGCATCCCCCTCAGAGCCCTGCGCGTGACGTGGACACAATTTCATCGGTCAAAAAGCATGCCAGGGCCACATGACTGTTCACGCAGCACTGCGGTGAAACTTTGGTGATTTTGTTCCTGTTGCATGAGTGGCTGGTGAGGGAGAAGGGGACTAGTCTCCGTAATTCTCCAACTAGAAACTGCAGTCCTTTTCATCCGAAGCAACGCTTTGCAACGTTGCTGCTGCTGAGGGTCCGGCGTCCGCTCAGTGTCCACGCAGACCAAAGTACGGTTAACGTAAGCCAGGCTGTGACCAGCAACGCCACAACAAGGGGCTGACGTGCCATTCGGTTTCCGGAATGAAATATATACTGCTGGACACACTCTCTATCACAAATGAACAAAGCGTATCTTTGGAATATCTGATTTGTCAGGTTTCGATGAGCACGGGTGACGGGATCTAATGAGATTTCACTTGGTAAAGCTCAGAGGCGAAACCGGGATCTCGAGTTACCTCACCAAGAAAGGCATTCCACCGCCCAGCCTGAAATGGTCAGGACTTCGATACTGTCATTAACAGAAATGTCAGTGCCGCAGATTGTCTATTTCGTGGGGCCTAGCACTCTTGACACAAAGAACATTTTCCAATCTAGACTCATTAACCCCATCGCTTTTGCTCTTTTCAGGGCCCCATGGTCAGTCAACTAGCCTGGCTGGAGGTTCAAAGTCAATAAAGCTTTAATATGCACTGTATAAAAGGCAACGACTAAGGGGAAGCTAGATAAAAATATGGTTTGTATATCCCTGAAAACCTACAAAGACATACCGTGGGAAATAGATCTGGGACTTGACTTTAAACTCCCCAAAATAGCACATGTGACATTGCATGACATAACTGATTCCTGTCTACATCTTTGACCTCATTTCCCAAGACCCTCTCATAACACGTCCTACTACCCTCCAGTCATATGTTATATTAACAGTTCCCGGCGAGGCGCCTGGGTCTCAGGGGGTTGAGCGTCGGACTCTGGCTTTCAGCTCAGTTCGCGAACTTGGGGTTTGTGAGTTCAAACCCTGCATCGGGCTCTGCGCTGAGAACAATCCCAAGAAAGCTCTGCACCTACCTACCTCACTTGTTCTCTCTCAAAGTAAATAACTTAAAAAAAAAAAGTTCCCAGTGTACGTTCCATGCTTTGACATAGGTCATTTCTTCAACCTGGACGATGTAGTGTTTTGGATACATACCTAATAGGACAATTACTGGATCGTAGGGTAGTTCTATTTTTAACTTTGAGCTTTGTATTTATTTTCTTGTGGAGAGACCTTTACATATTTGTTCACTCAAATCTATCTTTGATTCTACAACCCATTTTCTCTTTTGGGAAGATGCAAAATCTTCTCTTTCTCCTTTTTTAAATTATTTTTTATGTCTTTATTTTTAAATTGTTTTCTCAAGTTTATTTGTTGAGAGAGAGAGAGAGAGAGAGAGCGAGCAGGGGAGGGGCAGAGGGAGAGAGTGAGAATCCCAAGCAGGCTTTGCCCTGTCAGCACGGATCCGAAAGCGGAGCTCGATCTCATGAACCATCAGATCATGACCTGGGCTGAAATCAAGAGTCAGACACTTAACCAACTGAGCCACCCAGGCGCCCCTCTCCTTTTTTTAATTTCTATTTTTTAATTGAACTCCATACAGAGTTCTTCCATTGCTATTCACTATATTCCCTACGCTGTAGTTTTTGTCCACGTGACTTATTTTTTTAATAAACGGAAGTGGGTACCCCTCAATCCCCTTAAACTCACTTGCCCATCCCTCATTCTGGAGACCAGTTCGTTCTCTAGATTTATGAATCTGTTCTTGTTTTTTTTTTCCTTCGTGTAGTTTCGCAGGTTCTATATATAAATGAAATCACACGGCATTTGTCTTTTTCTGTCTATATTATTTCACTTAGTATAATAACCTCTAGGTCCATCCACGGTGTTGCAAATAGCAAGATCTGATTCTTTTTTATGGCTGGGTTATATTCCACTGTGCGTGTGTGTGCGACCATTTCCTTATCCATTTATCTGTTGACGGAAACTTAAGTTACTTTTCTAGACGATTGTAAATAATGCTGCGATGAAGAGGATGCATAGGTCTTTCCAAATTTGTGTTTTAAGCTTATTCATCTTGAGAGAGAGAGAGAGTGAGAGAGTGAGAGAGAGAGAGAGAGAGCGTATGAGCGGGGGGGGGGGGGGGCGGAATCGCCAGCAGGCTCTGTGCTGTCAGCACAGAGCCCAACAAGGGGCTCGATCCCAAGAACCACGAGATCATGACCTGAGCCGAAATCAAGAGTCGGATGCTTCACCGACTCAGCCACCCAGAAGCCCCCCAAATTTGTGTCTTCATTTTCTTTGGGTAAACACCCACAAGTGGAATTACTGGATCGCACGCTATTGCGATTTTCAATTTTTTGAAGAACCACCATACTGTTTTCCATAGTGGTTGTACCAATTTACACTCCCACCAACAGTGCATGGGCGTTCCCTTTTCTCCTCATCCTCCCTAGTACTTGTGATCTCCTGTCTTTTTGATGTTATCTGTTCTCACCGGTGCAAGGTGGGATCTCATTGTAAAAACTACAGTTTGCGTTTCCTGAAGCTGGTTATGTTTAGGAAACAGCAGACAGAGGAAAAGCTCTGAAATCCCAGTAGATATAAGGAAAATCTCTATGCGTAAGGATGTCTCCTTCCCTGCGCTAAGAGGAGGAGAATGAGTAAATCGCTGGAAACTCCTACCAATGGAGAAGGCAGGGACTTCAATCGGCGTAAAATTGAATCCTCGCTTAGGGTGCTTTGCCTGATACCCTCCCGTAACTGGCTACCCCCGGCCACAACATCTTATTTATCTTTTCTGATGGAGATACTATTTAAGGTGATGTTTTGGGCCATTTGGGGGGGAGTTAAATCAGTTTTTCTGGGTATGTCATTCAACTTGTTTGTTCCTTGTTAATCTTTTATTATGGGGGGGGGGTATCATTCAAGAATCTTGAAGGGCAAAAGGAAAATTTTTCCTGCGCTACAAACTCAAGTTTCATCTTCTGTCTTAAGCCTCCAGTGACAGTTTGTCAAGTGCCTTCCTATACATCTTCAGAGAATCCAACGCCTACATGTGCCGATCAAAGCTCTTCTGTTACCGAATTAAGATTACTTATGCCATCAGCTCCTTGAGAGAGGGTGTCACCCCTTACTTATTTGTATATTTCCAGTTAACTAATAAAGAGTAAGCACTTATTAATATATATGTTGGCTTATACAGCATAATGAGGATGATCCAGTCATTGGAAGCCATGGATATAAATTACCAAACATTTGCTTCACACGGTCCCACATTAAACTTCCCAATGCGCTTTCTCCAGGTCTCAAGCCTCCCTTCCAGCAGCTCTGACATACAGAAGCCACCAACCGTCAGAGATGTTGTTTTTCGTCGTCGGTCGCTTCCTGACACGAAACTCAACATAAATCATCCTACTGAGTGCAGAATGAGCGCGATAACCGGGGGCGAAGGGGAAAGGAAGAAGACAAAACCAAGACCAGAACGGTCTAGAAAAGGGTCACGATGACTTTCATTCCTCCACGAGCTCTTTGTGAATTACATCCCACATTCGCCTTTTCTTCTGGGTATTTGAAATAATGTCAGACTAAGTCATAAATGTCAGAGGAGCTGAAAAATATCTAGTTAAGAGGACATTTCTTACACAGCGTGGGAAAGGCTATCAAAACTTCCCACATAAATGTGGCTTTCAAACATTTATTGACCTGAGGCAATGTTGCACTTTCTCAGGAGGAGAGAGAGCATTTTCCTTGTTCCTCCTCCAACCCTTCCACCAACACCTAACTCCTCCTACCTGTGATGTTACACTTTGCTTTATCCTTAACAAAACAGGCAGCAAGAAAGAATGAAGGAAGAAAAAAAAATCTATCAGGAACAGCCACAAAGTTATTGCTGCAAATGGCCTTTTTTCCTTTTATTTTTTAAACGTTTGTTTATTTTTGAGAGACAGAGCAGGGAAGGGACAGAGAGAGGGAGACAGAGGATCCTAACCAGGCTCTGCACTGACAGCAAAGAACCCGAGGCAGGGCTCCAACTCACAGACCTTGAGATCATGACCTGAGCCACCTGGGTGCCCCACGAATGGTCCTTTTGAGCTACCTTCTCTCATTGAGCCTATGAGAAAGTTGCAGGTTCAATCTCCCTTTTTGAGCATGATTCTTCTTCCAACTTACTCTTTCTCTCTTTTCCCTCTCCTTCCCTCCTCCACTCCCCTCTCTCATAGTTACTCCTAGAGTTAATATTTTTCCACGTCCTTACATATTTTGTAATGTGGCTGCATTTAGAATTATTCAAGTCATTTTGTTACCATTTTAAAATCTTCACATGTATTGATTTCAGTTTTTGGGCCTTAATTCCATGAAATTAATAGGTAAATACATATTTTTACACTTCAATTCAAAGATAGATGCTTTGGCTATGGTGTACATTGTCATTATTCACTTGATATTTCATTTTTATTACTTTAAAGCACAACATTGTGAGTAAGCCAAAATGATCGATGGATGGATGAATACCCCGGGTCCCGTCATAGCCCTTGTGGGAATTAAAATGTACTGTTCTTACAAAGCAGTAAGAGCATGTGATATTCGCAAGGCTTTCCGAATTACAGAGCAATACAACGTACATTCTTGAACTGAGTGCTAGAGAGGAATCAGGAGACTGTGACTCAGGTAAGTCACTTAACACAGTTCAACGTCAAAACAAGCCTCCCTCCCACGTCTGGCTGGGTTTGTGTGCCAGGCACAACTTTTAAAAAGAGCACTCATTTCACTTGATCATCATAGATCTGACTTACTGACTTTATTTATTTATTTGTTGTTATTTAAGTAATCCCTACACCCAGCGTGGGGCTCGAACTCACAAACTGTGAGGTCGTGACCTGAGCCAAAACCAAGAGTCAGAAGCTTAACCGACTGAGCCGCCCAGGCGCCCCCAGATTTGTCTTAATGACAGCAATGCGCTTTACCTTTTAATTCATCTAATTGTGCCGCAACTGGGATTTTTCAAATAAGAGATGAAAACAAGGATTCCAATCCTTTTGATGGAAATAATTCATCATTGTCAATTAATACATTGACTTTTCAACATGTCTCTGGGCTTTGGTTGTATACATTTTATTTCCTGGAGCTATATCAACCTGGGATGAACACCACGCTAAAAGTTAATTCACAGAACCAAAACCAGACAGAAGCAGGTACACCTAGGGGTGCCTGGGTGGCTCAGTCAGTTAAGCGTCCGACTTCGGCTCAGGTCATGATCTCGCGGTTCGTGAGTTCGAGCCCCGCGTCGGGCTCTGGGCTGACAGCTCGGAGCCTGGAGCCTGCTTCGGATTCTGTGTCTCCCCCTCTCTCTCTGCTCCTCCCCTGCCCTCACTCTGTCTCTCTCTGTCTCTCTCTCTCTCAAAAAGAAATAAACATTAAAGAAAAAAAAAGAAACAGGTACACCTGAACCTTCAATCTATATCACCATTATTTATGTTATACTGTACAAGCCCCTAAGCATAGGATTCCATATAGTTTCTAATCTGCACTCTATCCTTCTGGCTTTAATTTCTGTACCTTCCTTCCATTCTACTACATTTCCCTGACCCTAACTTCTACGCATGTGCTCATGCCCCAACCCCATCCCACCTTCTACTCCCATTGTGTCTAGTGAATCCAAGGCCCAATGCAAGTATCAACTGTTCCATAAAACCTTATTCTACTGCCTTAGGCAGATCTGTTATTTTCTTGATGTGGTCTTAGCAGCTGATTCGTATCTCTAATACGATACACAGTACCTCATACCACTTATGTGCCTATTTTTCTTACCTGATGGTAAATGCCTCGAAGGCAAAGGACCGTGTCTCAAATTTTGATTCCCAAACACTAGAATCAGAGTTAATCACATCCTCCTTTGCCCTGCCGTGGCTCTCTATTTTCACACATAGTCTACGATATCAAAATCATTTCTTTACAAATCTGTCTCTAAGCGAGCTCATTTAGATCCAGGACTCTCCAGCAATTTGCACATGAACAGAAACAGAGCAAGGGTTTAGTAAATATTTGGCAAAATGAAGCAGATCACAAACCTTACTGCCATTTACGCCATTTTCGAACGACTTGAGCTACCATCAAATAGGAAAGATGAATCATTCAGAATTTAAAAGTGATTACAGTGTGAACATTCTGATCAAACGTTGAAAGGATGGTCGCGGCGCCTGGGTGGCTCAGTCAGTGGGGCGTCCGACTTCGGCTCACGTCATGATCTCATGATACGTGGGTTCAAGCCCACAGCAGGCTTCCTGCTGTCAGCACAGAGCCCACTTTGGATCCCCTGTCCCCTTCTCTCTACTCCTCCCTCCCTCACGTGCTCTTAAAAATAAATAAACATTAAAAAAAAAAAAAGGATGGTCCAATCACAAACATAAATATAGTCCTACTATTATCCATATAAGAAAAAAAAATAGGAAATCAACATAATTCAACAGGTATTTATTGAGCACCTACTATGAGCCAGGACCCTTAAGTAGCTGGTGCTACAACAGAGGACAAGACAAATTCCCTTCATTCACGTAACTTACATTTTAGAGAGAAAAACAACAATAAATATAATTTTTTTAACTTTGTTTATTTTGAGAGAGGAGGAGCGCGGGAGATGGGGAGGGGCAGAGAGAGAATACCAAGGGAGAGAGAATACCAAGCACGCTCCACACTGTCAGCGCAGATCCCAACGTGGGGCTTGATCCCACGAACTGAGAGATCACGACCCGAGCTGAAATCCAGACTTGCGTGCTTAACCGACTGCACCACCCAGGCGCCCCACAAATTTTTGAAAACATGGAGTCTGCCAAGAGGTACTTAGGTACCACGGAAAATAATAAAGCAGAATAGAATTCTGGTAATTTCAATAATTCAAGGAAAAAATATATTTGCTTTGGTTATGTGACAGTTAGGAGCCTAAGTGTTTCTTTAGGGCTACTGTGTAGGTTTTGGATTCTGCAGGTTATTTAGCACCTGTGGAAATACAAATTGATTTCCTTAGCATTATCAATGGGTGATACAATCTACAGAACCATTAATGCTAATGTCAACATTATCAACCCCTGGGGGGGGGGGCGGGGAGGGGGCGGGAGGGTAGGGAAGGAAAGAACAATGAGAAAGAAAAAGTGGAAGGAAACAAAATGAAAAAAGGGGGATTTAGTGCTCTAAATCTGCATTTATCCAAACACGAATATTGCCCTTGAATTCCCCATCATGGGGCTACTACAAAGACAAATCACCCTTATTATAAAATCCCCTGGGGGTGCCTTGGTGGCTCAGTTGGTTAAGGGTCCAACTTCCGTTACATCCCAGATGGATCTATCTTATACTGGCTTCTACAGAAGAGATACATACTGGGGCGCGATTTCAAGAGTATCATTCTTCTTTATGTACATTTCTTATCACAAACCATCTCCCTTCAGGCAGGAGAAATTATGTTTCGCTGAAACTCTCCCTTCTTAAGAAGTAACGCAGATCTGCTTTAAAGCTGATGACAAAGGGCTCGCCACTGTTTTTCTGTGGGATTTCTGGAAAACGACACAGTGCTGTTTTCTCTTTTCATAAAGAAACGAGGCACTGTTATGGGCTTAGCCACAGTCTTCCAATCTTTAAAAAGACATCAGCAGACGAAATCGTTCAGCAAAGAATCTGTGTATGTGTGTGGAGTAGGCCGTAGTCAAATTATCATGCTGATTCTTCCTGCATATCCCGATATTAAAACCAGATTTTCAGAGCTTACGGGGAAAAAGGCGTTCAAAGCATAAAAATATTAGACAATCTGGTTACCTGAAGACATTTTTCTTTTAAAATCACTGTGTCTTTTCAAGTAACAGGGTAATAATAATTCTTTTAATGACATAAAAATACGTGCGATAACATTTTTGCCACGTATTTACTCATGTTCTCGCCAAGTGCTCTTTATCCAAAATGAAAAACAGGGTCCTATTTCCAAGTCCGTTCTCTTTAAAATGGAAAAATGGGATGACCTCTATTACCCTCTTTAGAATTCATATTCTCATTTGCACTTTACTGACTTGGGGCTAAGCCCTCAGGAATGGAATCAGCGTGAAATTGTGAATAAGTATTTTTTTAATTATTCATTTTTTCAATCATTTCCTCTATCTTCCTTGTATTCACATAGAAACAAATTTAACGTGAGGGTTAAACATTCTCTTCAGAAAAGAAGACACTAATCAGGAGAATAAAAGAAAATTTAAAACATATGTAATTATGCCACCCCAAAGTAAGCATTATTAACATTTTGGCATATGGCTATTCAATGCTTACATATAGATAAGTATAGACAGATATATGAAGATATACAGATGTATATGGAAAAGGGAAGGGTAGGGGCGCCTGGGTGGCTCAGTCCGTTGAGCATCCAACTTTGGCTCAGGTCATGATCTCGCAGTTCGTGAGTTCAGGCCCCAAGTTGGGCTCTGTGCTGACAGCTCGGAGCCTGGAGCCTGCTTTGGATTCTGTGTCTCCCTCTCTCTCTCTCTCTCTCTCTGCCGCTCCCCTACTCTCCCGCTCTCTCTCTCTCTCAAAAATAAATAAACATTAAAAAAATTGTTTTCAAATCAAACGAAATGGGAAGGGTAAACTGTTTTCCCTACTCAAATCTGTAGGGAACACTTTCAATCATAATCAATGTGGGTTTTAAGTAGTAGTTGCATGATTTATGTGTATTACACAGTCTACGTAACCACCTTCATATTATGAGAAATTTAAGTTGTCCTATAATAGTCAACCCGGCTCTGGTGATCGTTGCAGGTAAATTGTAGCAATCATTCATTTCCCAAAGAAAAAGTGCTAGAGGCGAAGGGTCAGAAGGCATGAAAATATTTAAGACTTTAAAACGCACTGTCAAAATGAATTCTGTGAACATCGCCTTATTTATCCTCGACTGCCATTAAAAATAAGGACAGTGTAAATACTAATGTAGCTACCCAGTTCCTCTGCTGTCTCCCCAATAGGTGGAATTATCCTTCTTCTTGAGGTCTGTTAATTTGACAGGCAAAAACACCATCGATCTCTTAAATAGAAGAGTCTTTATAAATTCCCAATCAACAAACACTGGCTATATCCACTTTGCGTCAGGTGTTGTGTTCAACTCTGAAGGTCACAAAACCAAATTAAGACACCAACATAGCCTCCAGAGAACCTTAAATCTAGCGGAGGATTCAGACGTGTCCACAAACGGTAAAGACAAGAGACACGCGAGTGTAAGATCAGGGACAGAAATAAAAATATACAGCAGACCTGCACCCAGGACGTGGTTTTCCTGAGTCCATTTCAGCACACAAAGTCATTTCTATTTCTCATAACCTGATGGATCCCATATACACAGCCACGTATTTAAATGAGAGAGAACAGAAAAGCACACAGACCCGAGAAGAGAGCGAATAAACTCTGTGAAGTTAGCTAGGCCGGTAAAGGATTAGCAGGGCTGGCTAGACTACGAAATGCACCTGCGTCCCTTACAGAAAAAACGAATAAACTCCAAGCTGCATGCTTACGCCGACCCTACAGAGGAGAGGGGAAGTGACAAGAGTGTCTAGGAGAAGGCTTCGTGCTTGGTCGACCCTGGTCTATACCTGGTCACCACTCACCATCTCAGCACACAGAGAAGGGAAGGTATTCAGGACCAGCCATGAAAGTGTTTGTAAAGTTGACTATACTCTTTCTGCCGCCCTTAGGGAGGAGTAAGACCACCAGAATTGACTGAAGACACCAGGGTTACACAGATCAAGAATATTCACTTTTAAAAAAGAATATTAAATTCAGAGAGGTTAAGCTACCAAGGTCTTCCCATGTACGAGGGACAGAAACTCTCTGAGGTCCGTTTTGACCGGCTCTCTCTAACACTTTGTAGTTTCATGAAGCAGCCTGGACATGATCTCTAACACGGACAGCACAGATCTTAAAATTGCCTTAATTATTTGTCATACATAAAATAAGCACATTATATTTCATTTTTCCTTTGAAGTGGGGATTTTTGGTAACACCTTAATGCAAATCAGGTCACAATTTTTTTCATCTGTTTTTCTTAAGTTTTATTTTTCGTATCTGTGAGACAGACAGAGACAGGGCGCGAGCAGGGGAGGGGCAGAGAGAATGGAGACAGAATCCGAAGCAGGCTCCAGGCTCCCAGCCGTCGGCAGGGAGCCCGACGCGGGACTCGAACTCACGAGCCGCGAGATCGTGACCGGAGCCGAAGTCGGACGCCCAACCGACTGAGCCACCCAGGCGCCCCAAATCAGGTAACGTTTTAATGTGAAATACAGAAATGCTTATTCCCGGTTCACCGAGGATGCTGGCATAGGCTGTCGATAGACATATGTTCTCTATCTCTGCCCCAAACGCTTTCAAAAAACAAACTAGGGCATTTTTACAGCCATTTTTTGTCTTTGCTTATAGCGAGCTCTTTTTGGTCTGCTTCCTTTTAAAAAATTCGTCAGTGATTCATTTTATTTACAGTGAAATCCTCTTACGTAAGATTTTTTTTTTTTCTCCCTCCTCCAGCTGAACTGCACTGTGAGTGACAAGTCATTAGACCCAGATTTTCCATTTGAATTCCGGGAGGCAGTAAAACCATCAGAAGCCTATGTGGGCCCCACTCTTGCAGTAGGCACCTTCTAGCACTTGGAAAGCTTTTCAGGCCTCCTGCTGCTTTCTGAGCCTTACATTTGCATTTTAAAAATTCAGATGGAAGTAACCACTCCCTTGGCTATTATACCCTGTGAATCAGAGCCAACCTGTGTAAATGGTAAGGGTGTTTGAAAATGCAAGAATTCAATTGACCTGACGACATGGGCAAATGTCACTGGTTACCCCATTGACTAGGATAATGGGAGCTTGGTTGTGTCTACAGGAAGGAGTAGATCCTATATAAAACAATACAGTCTATAGTATTGTTACTGAAGGTTTTGTTTTGTTTTTCGAAAATGGCGTTGGATGAGAAGAAGGAAAGGAAATTAAGAAGTTAGGGTCACAGATACAAAGACGATGTCTGCCTTGCACGCCACTATGACGTCGCGCTCCGTAAACACAAGTGGAGTCGGCAACATTAAATGAATGAAAGATCTCAAGGAAGAAAAGATACTAAGTAACATGCAAAAAAATTTAAAAAATATTTTTTTTTAATGTTTCTTTATTTTTGAGAGAGACAGAGACCGAATGCGAGTGGGTTAGGGGCAGAGAGAGAGGGAGACACAGAATCCGAAGCAGGCTCCGGGCTCTGAGCTGTCAGCCCAGAGCCTGACGCGGGGCTCGAACTCACGAGCTGGGAGATCGTGACCTGAGCTGAAGTCGGACGCTCAACCGACTGAGCCACCCAGGCGTCCCAGTAAAACGAAAATGTTTAGAAGTGTCTGCCAGAGGCACCCAATTTATTCTTGAATACATTTATTTGTTGATGTGGGGGGGGGGCATGTATACCAAAAAGCTGTACTAAACAACACAGACGAAATGAATTGATCCTTTAGATAAAATACACATAACAATGAATCAATGGACCCAGAGCCTGGGTGGCTCAGCTGGGTAAGGGACCTACTCTTGATTTCAGCTCAGGTCACAGGTTCGAGCCCCGCCCTGGGCTTTGCTGTGCCGGCACGAATTCTGAATTCTGAATTTTCTCTCTGCCCCTTCCTCTACTCGTCCTCACGCTTCCACTTTCTCTCTCGCTCAATACATAAACAAACATGAAAAAACTAAAACACTCAATCAATGGAGAAAAAGAGGCGATCGGACCAGAACGAACAGCAAAAGGAAATCCCAGATACCTAGAGGCAGAAAAGAAAGAACCCGTGGTTTTCAAAGCAGGACAGAGGAAAGTACCTACTCCCAATACAGGCAGTGCCGTCCAGGAGAGGAGACAGAACAAAGACAGAGTGAACAGAAAGGAGGGTAGAAACACCACCCACCTCAACGCACGCCCAGTCCGATTCAGCCTTGTAGTAAGACCAGGAATCCGGCAAGTGAAAAAGAAACTTGCCCTATGACACCAGACCCAACGGCGCTACCATGTAAGCAAGAAGCTATACAGTAAATACAAAAAATAATTTGGGCAGAGGAAGAAGCACTTAACAAGAAGCCATGAGGTCTGTCACGGCTTCTCGTAGAACACCGACAGACCTCGAGTGCATCATGCCAGATGCAGTGACACAGAAAAAACTATGTATCATAGAATATCACTTCTATACGGGATCTAAAAACAAAGCAAACAAACGAAAAGCCCCACTCATGGCCAACAGGTCGGTGCTTGAGGATGAGTGAAAGGGGGCAAAAGGTACAAATTTGCAGTGTAAAATAAATAAGTCACAGGGACGTAGCGTTCATCATGGCGACCGTAGTTCTGTAGTTAATACTTGGGCATTGCATATTTGGAAGTGACTAAGGGAGTAAATCGTGTAATCTTAAGGTTCTCGTAACAGGAAAAAATGGGTTTTTTTCTCAAGTATTAACTACGCGCAAGATATTGTTGGAAAATGTGGTAGGGAACATACGGACGAATGCAAACAGTAAGCGTCCTTCTGATGGGGGAGCGGGGGGCAAGCTGAGGGCAAAATACAGGCTGGCACATGTGTGCATGCCCCCCCCCACACACACACACACGCCAGGTGGAATATGTGATATTCCGCGGACACTCCTGCCTACCCAAGAACAAAGGAAAGGGGTTGAAGTGCTTGCCATGGTACGCAAGCAAAGAAACGAAGGCACATGAAAAATTAAATTCCCTTACTGCATCTATATAGCCTACTGACAAGTCCTTGAGACCTCCCTCTAGGATCTCCACTGCCTCAAGGATGACACTTCGCTGGGGGCAAAAGAGAACCTTAGCTTAACATTAACCCAACCTCGAGGATCCTATAAGTCTATTTCCTTTATCTCAACTCCCCCAGGATATATGGCGGCAATGGTACTCCAAGCTTGGTCCCCCCGCCTCCATATACATCTGAAGGGTTTCATGACTGAGGTTTTATGAAACAGTAATAAATGGGGTTTCCCTAGCAACAGCTAACGTCTCAAGGTCCTGGACCCCTGGCTTCCAAAATACCTTAGAGACTTACTCTATCCCTGACCCCCTCCCAACCCGAGGGTATGTAATGAGTTACCCCTCACAACCCCAGTGCAGCTCTTTCTGCCCACGGGTCCTGTCCCCGTGCTTTAATAAAATCACTTTTTTTTTTCTTTTTTGCGCCAAAGGCAGCTTCAAGAATTCTTTCTTGGCTGTCAGGCTCCAGACCCTACAAACCCCCTATCACCCCAAAACATCATCACTTCACTCTATTGGGAATGACTGTTGCTCTCTCTGGCAATCTTAGAGGAAATGAACTCACTCTCTCAGCTTAAGTATGACACTGCCTGGGTAGATGCCCCTTGTTGGGTTGAAGAGTTTCCCAGCTATCCCTGGTTTGTTGGGATTTTTTGTAAGCAATGGGCGTCAGATTCTATCCAATGCTTTATATGTACGCATCGATGTGATCATAGGGTTTTTTTTAATCGGTTAATGTGATGAACTACATTGACTGATTCCTCAGTACTAAACTAACTTTGCATTCTTGGGATAAACCCCACCTGTTCATGATGTTTTAATCATTTTCACACAGTGAGACTATCATTTGCTAACATTTCGTGTAGAAAGTTTACACCCGTGTATAGGAGAGAGAGAGGGCTTCAGTTTTCTCGTAATGTGTTACCTCTACCTTTTTATTATCATGACAATGTAGGACTCATGGAACAATTTGGAAATTATTCCCTCTCCATCAATAGTCTAGAAGGGTTTTTATATACTTGATGTTATTTCTTCCTCAAATATCTGGCAAAATTCCACGGTGACGCCATTTGGATGGGCTAAGGTTTGTAAATTCAAATTCGATTGTTAAAAGAATTTCCCTCCAATTACTTCTTTAGCATTACACCACAAATGTTTTTTTAAGACATTATTAAAGTATCCATTTTTCAGATTTTAGATCAGATTTATTACTAGCTACTGTTATTATTTGAAATCCTGTTGTTTAAATACAGTATGGATGAGTTTTTCGATTTTGTCAGAATTGACTTAGAAGATATATAAGGGAAAGTTCCAGTAACATTCTTTGTGTGTGTGTGTGTGTGTGTTTATTTTATCTTTTTTAATATGAAATTTATTGTCAAATTGGTTTCCATACAACACCCAGTGCTCATCCCAAAAAGTGCCCTCCTCAATGCCCATCACCCACTCTCCCCTCCCTTCCACCCCCATCAACCCTCAGTTTGTTCTGTTTTTTAAGACTCTCTTATGCTTTGGCTCTCTCCCTCTCTAACCTCTTTTTTTTTCCTTCCCCTCCCCCATGGTCTTCTGTTAAGTTTCTCAGGATCCACATAAGAGTGAAAACATATGGTATCTGTCTTTCTCTGTATGGCTTATTTCACTTAGCATCACACTCTCCAGTTCCATCCACGTTGCTACAAAGGGCCAGATTTCATTCTTTCTCATTGCCACGTAGTATTCCATTGTGTATATAAACCACAATTTCTTTATCCATTCATCACTTGATGGACATTTAGGCTCTTTCCATAATTTGGCTATTGTTGAAAGTGCTGCTATAAACATTGGGGTACAAGTGCCCCTTGCGTCAGCACTCCTGTATCCCTTGGGTAAATTCCTAGCAGTGCTATTGCTGGGTCATAGGGTAGGTCTATTTTTAATTTTTTGAGGAACCTCCACACTGTTTTCCAGAGCGGCCACACCAGTTTGCATTCCCACCAACAGTGCAAGAGGGTTCCCATTTCTCCACACCCTCGCCAGCATCTATAGTCTCCTGATTTGTTCATTTTAGCCACTCTGACTGGCGTGAGACCACAAATGTTTTAAAATTTTTCATCTAGTTCAAAACACTTTCTAATTTCCTTTTTAATTTCTTCCTTCCTCCATGGATTATTTGGAAGTGTGTTAGTTTCCAAATATTCACGAATATTCCAGAGATCTTTCTGTTATTGACTTCTACTGTTACTGCATTCCGTTGTGGTCCATAAATATACTTTGAATGACATGAATTCTTATAAATTAGTTGAAACTACTTTTATAGCCAGGAGTGTGGTCCCTCTTGGTAGATGTTCTTTAGGCACTTGAAAAAAGGGACACCTGGGTGGGTCAGTTGGTTAAGCATCCAACTTCGGCTCTGCTCATGATCTCACGGTTCATGGGTTCGAGCCCCACGTCGGGCTCTGTGCTGCCAGCTCGGAGCCTGGAGCCTGCTTCACGTTCCGTGTCTCCCTCTCTCTCTGCCCCTCCCCTGCTCACACTCTGTCTCTCTATCTCTCTCAAAAATAAATAAACATTAAAAAAACAACTAAAAAAGGATGTGATTTCTGTTGTTACCGGTGGCATATTCTGTAAATGTCAACTAGGTCGAGTTAGTTGACAGTGTGCCATTTCTCTATTGCTTTTCCATTTACTTCTTTTATTTTTATTTTCTTATATTTTCTTAATGTTTATTTATTTCTGAGACAGAGAGACAGAGCATGAGTGGGGGAGGGGCAGAGAGAGGGAGGGAGACACAGAATCAGGCTCCAGGCTCTGAGCTGTCAGCACAGAGCCCGACACGGGGCTCGAACTCATGATTCACAAGATCATGACCTGAGCAGAAGTCAGATGCTTAACCGACTGAGCCACCCGCGTGCCCCGTTTACTTCTTTTAATAATTGGTGAGGGATACTGATAATTGCGGACTTTTCTATTTCTATTTGCAGTCCCATCAGCTTTGACTCGCTTACTTTGAAGCCCTATTATCAGGTACATAAACATTTAGGATTTTTATGGTCTCTCCACGAATTGACCCACCGTGGTTACAAAATAAGCTTCCGTATTCCTCGTACTATTCTTTGCTCTGAAATCTACTTTGTGGATTACTATATTTACTCAGCCAGGGATTAGCATGCCATATGCAAGGTAATTCCGTTAGCAACCCAATTGCATTTTATGCATCTTTAATCATAACCTATTTATGTCTTTATATTTAAAGTGCGCTTCACGGGGGCACCTGGGTGGCTCAGCTGGTTATGCGTCTGATTCGTGTTTCGGCTCAGGTCATGATCCCAGGGTTGTGCGACTGAGCCCCACAAGGGGCTCCGGGCTGAACATGCAGCCTGCTAAAGATTTCCTCTCTCTCTCCCCCTGTCCCTCTCCCTTGCTCATGCATGCACGCGTGCTCACTCTAAGACTAAATACATCAATAGCCTGTTCCTTATATGCAGAAAATGGTTGCGTTTTTTTACCTTGTGTTTTTTCATCCAATCTGACAATATCCATATTTTAATTGGAGCGTCTCAAATATGTGCATTTAATGTGATGATGTGATAGCATCAGGTTTGAGTCTATTATCTCACTATTTGTTTGCTATTTGTCCGTCTGTTCTTTGTCCTTTTTCCTGTATTTTTGGCTTCTTCTGGATTCACTGAATAATTTTGAATGATTCCATTTTATTACCTTTTTTTTTTTCTTTTGCCTCAGTGGATTTCTCTCTTTTTTTTTTTAACGTTTATTTATTTTCGAGAGACAGAGTACAAGCAGGGGAGGGACAGAGAGAGACACGCAGAATCCGAAGCAGGCTCCAGGCTCTGAGCTGTCAGCACGGAGCCCGACGCGGGGCTCGAACCCAGGAACCGTGAGATCATGACCTGAGCCAAAATCAAGAGTGGGACACTTAACCAACTGAGCCACTCAGGTGCCCCGCACCTTCCTTTTTGAAAGATATTTTTACTGAATGTAGAAATATAGCTTGTTGCCCACCCTTCCCCCACGATTTTGGGTAATTAAAGATGTTTCTCTGCCATCTTCTTGGTTTAATGGTTCCTGATGAAAAATCCGCTGCCCTCCGTAATCTCTGCTCTTCTGTACATAATGTGACTTCTTCCCTCTGCCTTCCGATTCTTTTCTCTTTTTAAGTAATCTCTACACCCAACGTGGGGCTCGTCCTCGCAACCCCAAGATCAAGTGTCGCGTGCTCTTGCGACTGAGCGAGCCAGGCACCCCTCCAATTATTTTAACAATGATTTCAGCAGTTTGACTCTGGTTTGTGTTGGGGTAGTTCAAGTTACTCATGCTTGGGATTCACGGAGTCTCTTGGATCTGGGGGCTTAAAGTTTTCATCAAACTTGAAACATTTTTAGCCATTATTTCTTCAGCGTCTCCGTCTCTCTGCCCGTTCTCAGGCCCTCTAAGTAGGTGTTTATTGGACTTCTTGAAGTCATCTAAACATTAATGCTGTTCTTTATTTTGTTCTGTATTCTTCTGTGTTTCATTGTGGACTAACTGGTATTGCTCTATCTTCAACTTCCCAAATATTTCCTTCTGGCAAGGTCTAGCCTGCCGTTAATCCCACCCAGTGTATTTTAAATAGCTGATATGGTAGGTTTCAGCTCACAAAGTTCAACGCTGTTCCACGTTTTCATCTTTCATGACTCTACGTTTTTGAACACAAGAAATATACTTGTAAGAACTGTTTCGACTTCCTGTCTGCTGATTCGAATATCTGTGCTAGTTCTGGTTCGGTTTTGATGGATTTTATCATGTTAAATTGGACTTTCCTATTTCCTTATATGACTGATAAATCCTGATCGGATGTCAGGCATTGTGATTTTTTCCTTTTGGAGGGCCTGATATTTTTATCGTTGTATAAATTTTCTTGAGCACTATTCTGGGAGGCAGAGAAGTTATTTGAAAATAGTTTGATCCTTGTGGGTCTTGATGTTAAAATCTGTTAGGCGGAACCGAGCAGTTTTCAGCCTCTGGATTATTCTTTCCACGACTCAGTCGACATTCCCATGTTTATGCTACCCAGTACCTTATAAATCTGGAGGTTTTCCCGCCTAGCTGATCCAAACAGGCATTATTCCCAACATTGGGTGAGTGCCAAGCCCTGTTAACTTTAGGTCGGTTAGTGGTTTCCTTTCACCAGCCTTGGGTCGTCTCTTCATCCCCAAGTGGTGTTCTGAATTAATCGGAATGCTCAAAGGAGACTATCTACACATCTCTAGAGTTCTCTCTATATGCAACGCTTTTCCTCCCCCATGACGGTGCCCTGTGAATTCGAGCTCCCTTCTTCTCCCGGGACTCTCATCTCCAGCTGAACGCGGTGAGCCCAGAGTTCACCGGGCACTGCCTGGCTCGTGCCCCCTGGTCATGTGACTTGGAAGGTGTTGCGAAGGAGGAATCTAGGGCCGTTAGAAGGGTTGCTGAAGTTGTCCTCGGGCTCACCGACTCTGTGTCCTAATGCCTAGTGTCTTGAAAACCATCCTTGCACTTACCGTGCCCATGGTGGATTTCAGGCGGGAGGGGGGCCAATCCGGCCCGTTCGTCAGTCTTGTCCAGAACCGTTAAGTGTTTGGTCCCATGTGGAAATGTTAGGAACACACTATTCCGGGGTAAAGGGTGCTCACTAAGAAGAGCTACAATTACTTAGTCATCGTTTAAGACCCGACACTCTCATTCAACCCACACTGGGCACCAGAACGAGCCTGCAAATACAATACAAGGAGGTAGCCCTCACTGCTTGATATGGTGGTAATTTATAGGTGCTAACAACATCTCACTGCCTCTGGGCTTCTGTATGTGGGTCACTTAGGCATGCTATTATTCACTTCTTTGGAAGGTCCTTTTTGTCCTGGGCCTAAAACAGACCTCGTCTAGATGGAGAGGTCTGATCAATGATAACCATTCACACCCTGCAAGTATACAGGTTAATGTATTTATACAGATAAAACTGTATTAATTTTTTATTTTTTATTTATTTTTTTTTTAATTTTTTTTTTCTTTCAACGTTTATTTATTTTTGGGACAGAGAGAGACAGAGCATGAACGGGGGAGGGGCAGAGAGAGAGGGAGACACAGAATCAGAAACAGGCTCCAGCCTCCGAGCCATCAGCCCAGAGCCCGACGCGGGGCTCGAACTCACGGACCGCGAGATCGTGACCTGGCTGAAGTCGGACGCTTAACCGACTGCGCCACCCAGGCGCCCCTGTATTAATTTTTTAAATGTTGGTTTATTTTTGAGAGTCAGAGACAGAGTGCGAGCAGGGGAGGGGCAGTGAGAGAGAGGGAGCCACAGAATCGGAAGCCGGCTCCAGGCTCGGAGCTGTCAGCACAGAGCCCGACGCGGGGCTCGAACTCACGAGCTGTGAGATCATGACCTGAGCCGAAGTCGGCCGCTTAACCGACCGAGCCACCCACGCGCCCCCAGTGTAGATATTTTTAAAAGTGTCCATACTCATCCAATCTTATCTGATCCTTGATGTGACTGCAAGGCCCTGAAGATTAGGCATCATCAGACCCAGTCACAGAAAGGTCACGTGATCTGCTTCATGACATCATTAGCTAGACCAATGGTTGGCACTCAGGTCCTTCAGAGTCTTGTCCAGGATTGTGTCCCCAGGTCCTACAGTTAACTCCTGACCTCTAAAACCAGGATGGGTCTATCTTGGCTGCGTGAGGAAGGCCTCGGCCTATTAAACACGAAAGAGGACAAAGGAGACATGGGGAGGGCCACTCTGGCAGAGATCCCTTAGAAGGGTAGGGGAGGGCCCTCCGCTCATAATAGATTTTAACATAACGCCACATTTCAGGCCCCAGCTGGATGGGAGACCTTGCTTTTCCCCTCCCTCTTAGCCATCGTGCATTATTCATGCGAAGTGACCTCACTCACGTGTCACAGGCAGATTGTGATGAGCGGCCCCTTGGGCGCGAGCACACAGAACAACCGATTTCCCGTTGCTCTAACTTGGTCCACTTCGGCTGCTTTCTCCGCTGCTGCTGGGGCTGTCGCTCCCCCCCGTGGTAACAAGCTAAAACAGGTGCTCAGTCACCCGCAGCCATCCCTCATTTTGAGCAAAGCCCCTGTGTGCTCGGCATGTCTTCTGCCTTCACAAGGAATCCTATTTAACTCCCTGAACCCGAACAACCCCTTCCTCATCTCCCTGTCCCCAAGGCTCGGCCAGCTGTCCCACCGAGGATCTGGACAAGGCCCCAGGCTGACCACCTGACTGGTTTCTGCCCCGCCCCTATCTGGCTGACCCGAGACTCGTGCTTCTGGAAGCAGAACCAATACGAAGGTGGACAGGATGACTTCCGAACCTACCCTTGACTTAATTTTTTTTCATCCTTCCTGCCCTGCCTGCCTATTTCTTTCACTTAAAAGAGATTATGCAATAAAAAGACTTAAACGTCTTTGTGGTATCCTGAAAATGTCCAGCTGCCAGCAAAATCTACGTTAAAAAAAAAAAAAAAAAAAAAAACTTCTTTAAGAGGAAGTAGGAAATGACTGACAAAACCAGCTTCTTAAATGGGATATCACAAAAGAAAAAACGCATGGGGGGGGGGGGGTTGTCTTAAGAAGCATTTAATGTTAATAAACTACCCAAGATGCTGAAGAAAGGGACTTCACAGAGCTCTATGCGGGTTATGGTTCTTTGAAAAATGATTTTTTTTTACACGTTTATTTATTATTGAGAGACAGAGACAGAGCATGAACATGGGAGGGGCAGAGAGAGGAGGAGACACAGAATCTGAAACAGGTTCCAGGCTCTGAGCTGTCAGCACAGAGCCCGATGCGGGCTCGAACTCACAAACCGCGAGATCATGACCTGAGCCGAAGTCGGACGCTTAACCGACTGAGCCACCCAGGCGCCCCTGAAAAATGATTTTTGAGGGAGTTTAAAGGTGTTCGAAGACTGAGAACATGTAGAAATGACTCATCTACAGATTATTTGTACACCTGCCCTGACCTCAAAAAAAAAAAAAAAAAAAAAGCCAGAAAGTCAGACAGTATAATTTGCGTTATGCAACGACAAGACAAAAAAGGTTTTCTTTCTCTTTTAATTTTTTGAGAGAGAGCACACAAAGGGGGAGGGGCAGACGGAGAAGGAGACCATCTTAAGCAGCCTCCACCCTCGGCGCAGACCCCACGCGGGGCTCGATCTCATGACCCTGGGATCACGACCTGATCCAAAATCAAGAGTTGGACACTTAACCAGCCAAGCCACCGAGGCGCCTCGAAAAAGGTTTTTTGTTGTGTGTTTTTTTTTTTAATAATTACATGCCACCAAAAATTTTCTGCAGCAATAACTTGGTTGCTTCATAAGCACAGCAGGTGAACAGCTATTACCCAACACATTCTTTTTTCAGGTTTCTAAAACGTGGCCACCAAACACTGGGTTACCGCTTTAAGGCTTCCCAGACCACCTCTCCCACCCATCCGTCGCCTCGATTTCCACAGTCAGCCATCATGTGTTTGGCTCTCCCATCTCCTCTGGACAGACATTCAGAGAGAGAGATAACAGGACTTTTCAAAAGTAGGAATATATTAGAATCACTTGTGGAAGTTGTTAAGCAATTAGATAGCAGGGCCCCGACCTGGGCTCTACAGACTCCAACTTTCTGGGAATGGAGAGCAGCTATGTTTATCGAACAGCAATACAGGACTATGATGGGCATCCCCATAAAGTTTTAGATGAAGAGAGAGTTGAAGAAATTCGGTCACTAAACTCGTACACGTTTCCTACTGCAGCTGGAAAAGAAAAATGACATTAAGCTTCGGGACTCACAAACAACACAGATTTATCATGTTCTAGTTCCGCAGGTCAGGAGTCTGAAATAGGTCTCGCTGGTCTAAAGTCAAGATGCGGGGGCGCCTGGGTGGCTCAGTCAGTTAAGGGTCCGGCCTCGGCTCAGGTCATGATCTCGCGGTTCGTGAGTTCGAGCCCCGCGTCGGGCTCTCTGCTGTCAGCACAGGGCTGGCTTCGGACCCTCTGTCCCCCTCTCTCTCTGTCTATCCCTACCCGCGCTCTCTTACTCTCAAAAAATAAAAATAAACATGGAATAAACAAACAAACAAACAAATAAAATCAAGTTGTGGACAAGCCTGCATTGCTTCCTGGAGGTTCTCTGGGAGAATGACTTTCCTGGCCCTTGCCGGCTGATACAGGCTGCCTGCCTTCCTTTGCCTGTGGCCGACTTCCATGTCCAGAGCTGGAAAGGGTTGCTCAAGCGTTTCCCGTGACGCCCTCTCTGACTCTGTTTCTTCTGCTTCCCTCTTCCCCGTTCAAGGTGGAGTCTACGTGGGCAATCGAAAATAATCTCTTCGGGGCGCCTGGGTGGCGCAGTCGGTTAAGCGTCCGACTTCAGCCAGGTCACGATCTCGCGGTCCGTGAGTTCGAGCCCCGCGTCGGGCTCTGGGCTGATGGCTCAGAGCCTGGAGCCTGTTTCCGATTCTGTGTCTCCCTCTCTCTCTGCCCCTCCCCCGTTCATGCTCTGTCTCTCTCTGTCCCAAAAATAAATAAACGTTGAAAAAAAAAATTTTAGAAAATAATCTCTTCAAGGCCATCCGATCAACAACCTTAATTCCCTCTGCAGCCTTACACAGCTGCCCCTTGCTACATAAAATAACATATTGACAAGTGCCGAACAGGGGCCACAGACAGCTTTAGGGCACCATTATTCTCCTGACCAGAGTTTATCTATATCTATTTCCAACCACTTCGCGTGGAAAGACATTTGCAGTCAATGGTATTAACGGCCTCACAGTTACTCATGCCTTTAGATCACCCCTGAAACCAATAACCAAATCCAGAAAAATCCTCTCAACCTCCATCTAGACCTCCACCCGATGTTGCACGGACACATGCAGATTTTTGAGATCCGCTGCCCTTTCCGACAGCCAATAGAAGGCAACTAGAATGTCACATCGGACCTAAGTCCAGTCCTTCCCGCAGTCCTGGCGGCATTTGAAACGCACCTCCTGTGCCCCACACTTAAGGATGCATCCTTTCAGGACTGCCACGCAATCTGAGGATATAGGGTCCCATCGGATGTTCTGCCCGTTATCCCCAAACCAGTGACCGGCCGCTGACCCACGCCTCCCTCTGGCAAAGGCCGTCAATATTCCACAGGGACTCAGCATGATCCCAAGCTGGCAACGTTGACATTCCATCTGGATCCCTGATTTCTCTTTTCTGTGGTCACCACTCTTTCCCACTCCTTTCATCCTGCCATTTCTCCAGGCCAGAACAGTGCCTGTCCAAACTGGTGCCCATTTAATGCTTGGTGAATGAAGGAGTGAATCAACGAATGGATGGATGAATCGGCTATAAAAGCAGCCACCTCACTGTCTCTCCCTTCAAACACATCCTTTATACATCTCCGGGAGAGATCTGCTTAAACCAAGGATCTAATGCAGTCTTCCCAGATTCAGCTGCCTACAAGATAAAGTCCACATTCGTGAAACTGACCCCCTAAACGTTCCAGCTTTGTCTCCTGTTGCAGTAGCTCTGAAGCCCTCACCGCCGTATTAATCCCCATTCCGTAGCCACAGCGAATCCCGGATTGCAACCTGTTCCTTAAGCCTTGCTGCTTCGTACTTTCACAAGTCGCCCTGGATCTCTGACCCTTCCATTCTCCATGACCTAAGCCTGAAGCCTCCTTCAAGTGCCAGCATGGGAGCGACGTCCGTCACGAATTTCTCCCAACGCACCCAGAAGGTGCCCATCCCCTCAGCAGGTCTCCCTCAGCCTGTATCCTCTGCAAGGCTTGGCATGAAGTACAAGCTCATAATATCTATTTCCTAAATCATCCCGGATTTGAAAATAGATTAGTATTTACAACACTGATGGCTCCTGAAATCATAAAGAGGTTGATTTTTTGGCTTACGTACGGCACTGATGAAAAATAATATTGACCATATGGTAGACGGGGTGTTTTGGGCTTTTTTGTTTTTTTGGTTTTGTTTTGGTTTGTTTTCCGCCAAAAAGCAGCAAGCTTTCCAGTCCACTACTGGTTAACCAGAAAAGCCAATTAAGCAGAAGATCCTTGCTCTCAATTATACACGCCAATGGAGTGAAGAGGTGAGGCAGACGATCTAAAACAGTAGATAATCAAAAATTCTACCCACTGGCTTGCGGGCTCTCCCCACACATCCTCCCCCTTTCCATGCCTACTGCAGCAACCCCCCCCCGCCCCCGGCAAACTCATTATCCTGATTCTGCTTGGGTTAGGCTATGCACAAAATTAGTTTACGTTTTCTGCACATACATTCATTTACCTGACTCGGCTTAGCCACTTCCTATCTGCCAGCTGCCCAGCAAGGCCCTGGATGGAAGAAGAGAGACAGGAGCGCCTGGCTGGTGTGGTTGGTTAAGTGTCCGACTTGGGCTCAGGCAAAGATCTCACGGTTCGTGGGTTCGAGCCCCGCATCGGGCTTGCTGCTGTCAGCATGAGCCCACTTTGGTTCCTCTGTCACCTTCTCCCTCTGCCTCTCTCTCTCTCTCTCTCTCTCTGTCCCTCTCAAAAACATAAACATTAAAAAGGAAAAAAAAAAAAGTAATCTCCACACCCGACGTGGGGCTCGAACTCACAACCCCGTGATCAAGTGTCACATGCTCTATGGACTGAGCTAGCCAGGCGCCTTTATTTTTATTTTATTAAGAACAAAATAGGGGCGCCTGGGTGGCGTAGTCGGTTGGGTGTCTGACTTCAGCCAGGTCACGATCTCGCGGTCTGTGAGTTTGAGCCCCGCGTCGGGCTCTGGGCTGATGGCTCAGAGCCTGGAGCCTGTTTCCGATACTGTGTCTCCCTCTCTCTCTGCCCCTCCCCGTTCATACTCTGTCTCTCTCTGTCCCAAAAATAAACATTGAAAAAAAAAATTAAAAAAAAAAAAAGAACAAAATATATTAAGCTCAGACATGTTTAGGTTTTATTATAAAATGTGACATAAAAATCCACGTTTAAAAATGTTTAAATTAGGGTGCCTGGGTGGCTCAATTGTTAAGCATCTGACTTCGGCTCAGGTCATGATCTCACGGTCCGTGGGTTCGAGACCCGCGTCGGGTGAGCATGAGCCCCACGATGGGTGAGCCCTGCTTCTCTCTCCCTCTCTCTAGCTCACTCTCTGCCCCTCATGGTATTCTCTCTCTCTGCCCTTGACGCACTTGCACTCTCTCTCTCTCAAAAAAAACTTTTTTTAATTAAAAAATCAAAAAAAAAAAAAAAAGAGAGAAATAGAAGCAAACCTTCCATAGTTCCTGTTTGGAAATAATTTATAATTTTTGAAGAACATGAGCTTGAAATATTGGATTTATCTTCGGTCCCAAGAAAATGAGTATGACGTCCTCATCAATTGCAACGGCATACGAGAGTACAGAGATACGAAATACCGTGATCTCCGAAGGGGAAGTCAAGATCACACGGTCAAGTTCTCTATGTAATCTGGTTAGGAGAAGTTGAATGTAGAACACATGGGGGTGAGAGTTCACGAGTAGAAAAAAATAAGCCCGAAAGGCGGGTTGAGGCCAGATTTGTGAAGACCCGGTAAGTCAATCCAAAGCATTTGGACTCGTTCCTAGAAGCAATATTAAACTGGCAGGGGTGACTGCGAAGAGTCATGGGAAGGATCTAGCGGCCCTGGGTTAATCATGTGAGCCACAAAATAACCCCCTGCCAGAAAACGAAATCTGAGCATTTAAAGATAGAATATCCTATTCAAGATAACTTTTTCAGAACTCCGACTGCCGGACGATTTAGACGTGAGATCGCTACGAAACAACAAAGTGCCTAGCACAGAGCCTTTCTCATGAGAGGCATTCAGTAAATCATCACCAAATTCAATAGAATAAGAGATGAGGTTTGAGAAGCAAGAAAATATATTAAGCAGCCACCAGGGCTGAGCGTTAAAAAAGGCCCACTAAGGGGCTTTATCTCTCCGGTGCTTACGGTAAGCAAAGCGAAGTCCTATACTCAGGAAGTTGAAAGAAAATCATGTTCAAAATCCCCTGCTTAAAATTCTCAAGTGGATCCCTGCTGCAATTAGGATTAAGTCCAAATTCATTAGTTAAGTCTAAAAAGCTCTCGGTGGGAGGCCTGGGTGGCTCAGGCTGTTAAGCATCTGACTCTTGATTTCGGCTCAGGTCATGATCTCACAGTTCGGCAGTTTGAGCCCCGCATCAGGCTCCATGCTGGTGGTGCAAAGCCAGCCTGAGGTTCTCTCTTCCTCTTCCCCTCCTTCACTCTCTGCCCCACCCCTGCTCTGGCTCGCTCTCTCTCTCCCTGTCTCTCTCTCAAAATAAATAAACTTAAAAGAATCATTTGAAAAAAATAAATAAAATAAAAAAACTTTCCACGATCTAGCCCCCAGCCAACGTTGCCTGCACGCTTTCCCAATATTCTCGAACACAAACCCTCTATTATAACCCCACGGTCCCCCAAGCACACACTGGAGAAACGACAACCCTAGTCTGACCATAGACGTGCTCTGTAATCTCAACAGTCTGGGTTTTTCTCCGAGTAACGCTGTGCAGTTTCCTACGATCACCAATTATGACAGTGGTCTTTTAAAATCCGGAGAATCACAGGGGCGCCTGGGTGGCGCAGTCGGTTAAGCGTCCGACTTCAGCCACGTCACGATCTCGCGGTCCGTGAGTTTGAGCCCCGCGTCGGGCTCTGGGCTGATGGCTCGGAGCCTGGAGCCTGTTTCCGATTCTGTGTCTCCCTCTCTCTCTGCCCCTCCCCCGTTCATGCTCTGTCTCTCTCTGTCCCAAAAATAAATAAACGTTGGAAAAAAAAAATTTTTTTTTAAAAAAATCCGGAGAATCATAGTATCTAGTGTGGTAATGGTTAGGCTTCGGGACTAAGCCAACACTTGGACCCGTTCTAATATAAACAACTTGCTTTGCCCAGTCCCAACGAATGGGTCATGTCTCAAGGCCAGAGGAAAAGCCTGCCTTGCTCTTTAAATTCCAAAGGACAGAATTACGAACGGGCAGAGCCTTCAGTACGTGTGCTACAGCATGCATGCATGAGCAGCATCAATTTTAATGATCACGCGTGTGTGTGCACTTATCCCTTGGAAGACAACCATGCAGAAAGACGCCTGAGCGGCAAATAAGTTTGCAGTTGTTTTCATGATTTGGAAACCATCCCTTAATTTGAAATACTCCACACAGTGGCTTCAGGTTATATTTGTGGACTCTCAAAGTACCCCCCCCCCCATACAAAGCAAACCATTTACCCTGTGAGTTAAGTTTTAAGACAGTTTTTTTTTAATTTTTTTTTAACATTTATTTATTTTTGAGACAGAAAGAGAGCAGGAACAGGGGAGGGTCAGAGACAGAGGGAGACACAGAATCTGAAACAGGCTCCAGGCTCTGAGCTGTCAGCACAGAGCCCGACGCGGGGCTCGAACCCACGGACCGCGAGATCGTGACCTGAGCCGAAGTCGGACGCTCAACCGACTGAGCCACCCAGGCGCCCCGTTTTAAGACAGTCTTACCACTTTTTAATCGAGCACCCACTGTGTGCCACGTGCTTTTATATAAGTCATTTCCTTAGCGCGCAATTGTCTCACCGTTATGGATTAGCAACTCACATTTTAAATATGTGCTTATTTCTTGTCATTAAACCCATTTTCCTGTCATTGGAGCAGTAGTAACGTCGCGTCAGATCATGGAACGGATTTGGCCTGACTCTCACGTCCATCAACTCCTCTTTATCCCCACTGCCATCACACCGACAGTCACAAGTGACCACCCTCCCCCTAAAATATTCCATCTACTCAATACACAACAGCAAGAATCATCACCTTCCAAGGTAAACCACGTCACTTCATCTCCTACTAAAAACCCGCCTGGGGTCTTCCCGCTCCGTTTTTTGTATCCTCGAAAAGTTGCTGCAAGAGTAGATCTTAAGGGGCGCCTGCCTGGGTGGCTCCGTCGGTTGAGCGTCTGACGCTTGATTTCGGCTCAGGTCGTGATCTCACGGTTCGGGAGTTCAAGCCCCACATCGGGCTCTGTGCGGACGGCACGGAGCCTGCTTGGGATTCCCTTTCTCTCTCTGTCTCTCTCTGTCTCTCTCCCTGCCCCTCCACCTTCTCTCACGCTCTGTCAAAATAAATAAATAAACTACAAAAAAAAGAGAGTAAGATCTAACTATTCTCATCAGACACAAAAAATACATGCAAATCCATACATACATGTATCAAATCATGTACGTGTAGCAAATCATCACGTTGTCCACGTTCAATCGACACACTGTTACCTGTTAATTCTAGTTCAATACACCTGCCAAACTCCTTCCCGCGCCCTTGAAGCCCTGCGTGATCTTCCCTCCGCTCTAGAATTTCTGTGCTCAAAGCTTGGACTTTGAACATCCAGATAAACTACGACAGTCGAAGTCCTAGTAAAGGATGTTGGAAAGGGGTCATAAGCAAATGCCCACAGGCTGAAGACAAGAGGTCGCCTTTTATCTTGCCTTGATTGCATCTTCAGACTTGCTCTCATCTAACCAGTGTCCTCGCACCCTAGACCCCAGTCTCTCTGCCCTGCTCAAGAATTTCAGCCCTTGGGGTGCCTGCCCCCCCTTCCCCTGCTCACACACTCCGTCTCTTTCTAATAACAACAAAAATTAAAAAAGGAATTTCAAGCCTATCATTATGTCTTCTCCTGCAACCCGACTGGATTATACTTGTCTGCAGACAAACAGGACAGTGTCTCCTGTCTTTCAAAAGAAGCAAGCCTCGGGGCGCCTGGGTGGCTCAGTCGGTTGAGCGTCCGACTTCGGCTCAGGTCACGATCTCGCGGGCTGTGGGTTCGAGCCCTGCGTCGGGCTCTGTGCTGACAGCTCGGAGCCTGGAGCCTGCTTCGGATTCTGTGTGTCTCCCTCTCTCTCTGCCCCTCCCCTGCTCATGCTCTGTCTCTCTCTCTCGCTCTTTCTCTGTCAAAAATAAACATTAAAAAAAAAAAAAAAAGCAAGCCTTAACCTTCCAAACCCTTCTGTATTAGGTTCTATCACCCTCATCAATTTCCCAGTACGATTTCTTCAAAGAGTTGCGTATCCTGCTCCTTCGCATCCCATTCTCTGTCCAACCTGGTCCGCTCAGGCTTATGACAACATTTTATCACTGAAACGGCTATGGTCAAAGTCACCGGCTAAGGTCAAGGTCAGCAACGACATTCACGTAGCAAAGTCCTCGATTCGTCAATAGCGTTTGGCAGAGTTTGCCACGCTGTTCCCCTTAAAACACTTTTTCATGCGCCTTCCTTAATACCATGTCCTCCTAACGGATGCGTCTACTCAATCCACACTGCTGGATACCCCTCGGCTGGATTTCTTGAAGTGACACTGTCCGAAGGCTCAGACCTAGGCACCACTCTCTAACAGAACTGTAACGCCCTCTAGGTAATCTGATGCCACCCCAAGGATTCAAATACACTCTATTTACTGAGCATCGTCAAATCTGTATCTCTACTCCAAAACCACTGCCTTACATGTGCGTAGAATGCCGGCGCTTTAAACGAAATGTCCATAGAGAGTTACCAATTTCTCTCCATCCCTCCCTCTCCCTTTCCAAATGCGTCACCGCTCTTCCCCGTTTCCGAAAGCAGCGTTGCCAAATGTACACAACGGCCAAGCAAACCTCTAGGAGTCATCGTATATCCATCGTATATCCTCCATTGCACCCCAGTACCTAGCCCGTGGACAAGTCCAGTTAATTCTACTTCTCTGACCTCATTTATACCACTCCCATCCACTACGCTTCGTCGAGGTGCCCTTCTGCCTTCAAAACTGCCAACTTGTAACTGTCTTAGAACCCTCACACCAGTTGTTCTCCTTTTCTGGAATGCTCTTCCTTCGGACACTGACATTCCTGACTCCATCGTGGTATTCACTTCGAAGCATCAAAACCACCTCCTAAAAAAAGCTGCCTCCGGAGCGCCTGGGTGGCTCGGTCAGTGGAGTGTCTGACTCTTGCTTTCAGCTCAGCTCCTAATCCCAGGGTCGTGGGATCGAGCCCCCGAGTCTATGCTCAGCACGGACCCTGCTTAAGATGCTCTCTCTCCCTCACTCTCCCCCTGCTCCTCTCCCCTTGTTGAATGAACATATACATTTTCTAGGGCAATGGATGTTCGCTGAAGCAAGGTTTTATCAAACAAAACAAGGAAGGGGGTGCCTGGGTGGCTCACTGCGTGAAGCGTCTGACTTCAGCTGAGGTCATGATCTCACCGTTCATGAGTCTGAGCCCTGCATCGGGCTCGCTGCTGTCGGCACAGAGCCTGCTTCCGATCCTCTCTGTCTCTGCCTCTCTCTGCCTCTCCCTTGCTCACTCGCTCTCTCAAAAGAAACAAGCTTAAAAAAAAAAAAAAAAAAAAACAGGAAAGAAGGAATTGGAAATATGGTGAAAAATTGGGGGACAAATAGAGGAACATAAATCAATGCAGCATACCAACAAGGTTGTTAGGAATTACAGAGAAAGGCTATAAGAACTTTTCTCTTTGAACGCCCACGTTTCAAGGTTCCTATGTTGTTAGGAGTAAAAGCTTTAAACAGACTGGGTCTATGGCTTTGACTTTGAGGTCAGCAAGCAATATGTGGGCAGGTAAGACCGTGTTATCTCCTAGCCAGTCTCTGAGAGAATTTTGGAGAATAACCCTGGTGATGAGAGCTACTAAGACGCAAAGAAAACAAATAACGTGCTTGCGTGCTGACAGACTTTGAAAAAGAGAGAGAGTGGGCGCCTGGGTGGCTCGGTTGGTTGAGCGTCCAGCTCTTGATTTTGGCTCAGGTCATGATCCCAAGGTCTTGGGATCGAGCCACGCTTCAGGCTCCACGCGGAGCATTGAGCCTGCTTAAGATTCATTCTCTCTCTCTCTCTCTCTCTCTCTCTCTCTCTCTCTCTGCCCCTCTCCCCATGCATGCTCTCTAAAATAAAACAATGAAAACTGAAAACTGAAATAAAATTAAAAGAGAGACAGGGATGGAAAAGCACAAGGACTCAACACTTGGAAGTGGTCTTCCGAGGAATTATTCTGACACAGAGCTGAGAGAATGGGACAGCTGATGGACGTAAGCTGAATGTCAGCATGAGGACCATCTAGAAGTCAGAAGATACTGGTTAGTCTGACCTATAGATGGGACACATCATTACACATCCAGGAATTATCTGCCTGGCAGCAATTAACAGAGAGCAACCCACCGGGCTAAAGCCTGGGACACAGCTCAAATTTGGACGAGGGCTAGAGGAAGGACAAGGTTGGAACCTGGGGCCAAAAGATTCAAGGCTAAGTGTCTAATACAGAAACCCATATACAAGGACTAGGGTATAGGAACAGGTGTTTGTCACAGAAGCAAAGGAGAATCTCCATTATTAGACTGATAGACGAGATCAAACCGCGATCAAATATAATGCCTCCCATGCTAAGCCACTGCCCTAGGGCACCTCAAAAATCTCACTACCTCAGAGCCGGCCCCAGAGTCCGGAGCGAGGCTGAATGTGCAGGTGATTAAAAATGTCCTCAGTCGTGAAAAGTCGAGTTCTGGGACCAGAGGGCCCAGCAGGTCATTACTGAGCGTGATACAAGACACGTCGCCGTGGCCAAGGCTTTCTTCAATGATTTAAAGAGCCCAACACGAGTATGAGATTCATTAGTGGCGGAAGGCACCTGATTACGTTGGTGAGAGGCCACCAGGAATCAGACCTTAATTAGTCCCAACCACCTGCTCTCCCACAAGTCCAGCCAAAAGTGAAGATGCTCCTTGGATTCTCTCGATCGTCCTGCTGCTTCTGGGAGGCCAATAGCCAATTTCAGGCATCAACCAGAGATGAACTGCCTCCCGAGTAGGTAGGGTAGCAGTCCCCAAAGGTCTGGAAGCGTGAACTCGGGCCCCCTGCCTAATGCAGCTGAACTTCAAAAGGTTGCTTTCTTAGCAATGCCTCAAAGTATGCATTTGTAATCAGCGGAACAGTTTCCCCGCATATTAACCCACACGGAGGAGTGAAATAAGGCAAGAATTGTATACAGTTTTGTTCTTTGAGAAGGGAGCTACGCCAAGGTAATTTCCCTTGCCTTGTACAGTCCATACTTGCGTTTCTTCCTAGAGGAAGGAGTGATCATGACTCTTTAGCGTTAGAGAGGTTTGTTGCTGGCAAAGAAGTTTAGCCAAGCATGGGGCGCCTGGGTGGCTCAGTCGGTCAAGCGTCCGACTTCGGCTCAGGTCATGATCTCACGGTCCGTGGGTTCGAGCCCCGCGTCGGGCTCTGTGCTGACAGCTTGGAGCCTGGAGCCTGTTTCAGATTCTGTGTCTCCCTCTCTCTCTGACCCTCCCCTGTTCATGCTCTCTCTCTGTCTCAAAAATAAATGTTAACAAAAAAAAAGATATTCTTATAAAAAAAAAAAAAAGAAGTTTAGCCAAGCAATAAGAACCTGAGATGCCGAATACGTGCACTCTGAAGGCTTCAAACCCCCATCATGTTAAACTGGCACCTAATCCAAAGGGCCTGGCAGCTGAGAAGTGACAGGTCGCTCAGATTCTGGTAATGCAAAAAAAAACTCTTTCTGGTTACTCGGTGCCGAACTGCGCTGAAGTTAGGACAAGGGTGAGGAGGCATCTAAATACTCCCACGGGGACACTATATTCCTCCCCCTCGGGTTGGACCTGATAGAAGTTATCGATGCTTGGTTTGGTCAGAGATCTCAGAAGCCCTTGGGATTCAATGTCTCCGATATGAGTATGACTTACGTGATATACCTCCTGCAAAAGTCAGCTCCGGCCTGACTTCCTCTGTGAGGCCTTCCCTGCCCGTGCTGAGGGAGATGAAGGCCAGCCTCCCTGAACTGTCATGGCACCCCCAGCATACCTCCATTATGGCAGGCACCACAAGATACTGTATTTGTTTGTTAGCCTCTACGCTGTCTAACGAGATCATGAGACTCTTGAGGGCAATAAGCCATTTTTAAACATCCGTGAGTCGCCAGAATCTAGGACAGTACCGGGCACATGGACGCCATCTTGGAATGTTCCAAACAATAACCTGTTAACAAAAACACAGGCTCGACCTCATTTGTTTGACTTCAGCATCTCCCACCCATTCGTGTATTTACCAGTGGCAGTTAAATGATACAGCCCTGAAGTAGCAACGTTCTCTATTGATCTCCGGTTGTGTACTTAATAGCGAGAAGGATAAAAAATGTGGAACGGGCCCTCCAAGCGTTTCCAATCTTACTGGGAAAATATGGACGAGAGGAAACAAAAATTAGTTTGGCGATAGTTAACAAAGGATAAGGATAAGAGGCTGAAGGCCAAGCTCAAGGAAACAAGGCCGCGAAATGGGAAAAAATGTAGCGAGCGGTTAGACAGCGACGAGTTAATTTTGATGGGAAACAGAGGGTCATTGAAGGTTTCAGGGTAAAGCATGGAAATGGATAAGAGGCGCGGAAAGACGAAAATTAAGTTGCATCAATAAACAGTAGGGCCTTGTCAGGACTAACGGAGAGGAATGGTTCTAGAGGAACATATTCTGTACCAGTACGAACCGTGACGTACAAGAGAATGGCTTTCCTTTGCCTTTGCCAAGCTCTGCGTGGGAAGTGTTCACCAACGCCCTTTCGTCACGTGGGACGTTGTTTGGTGAGGCCTAACCACCAAGTCTGTCCTAGGGACAAAGGGACCGAAAGTTCCTTGTGTTCGAGTAGAGCAGGCGGAAGAGTCAGACCCTCACAGCCCCTTGCAAATTTCCCGGCTGTGAGATCCCTAGACCGAAATCCCACAATAGCAGGGGTACTCTTGTCTCGCTCACAACTGTATCAACAGCATCCAGCACGATGACCGACACCCACGAGGCACTCACGGAGTGAAGTGCGTCACCGACGGAAAGAAACAATGCTGCAGAACTTGGCATACCCAATCATGCGCAACAAACATCGGTCCTACCTATTTAAGTAGGAGATCCACGGAACTGATTTAACGCACATATAGTTGGACATGAGAACCAAGTACGGGCCGTACCAAGAGAATGAGATCCAGTCTCAGACCTGGAGGGTCCGAGAATAAGGGGTTGGTGGGGCACACGTGCCCGCGCCCCTAGGGATTTATGAAGATAGCCCCTTTTCACGGGTGACTCATGCGATACACGCAGCGCCAGTGTCTGAAAGTCTCCGAGGATATTCTAATTATTTCTCCCTACGTGCACAGCGGGGGAGATAAGCGATAGATAGCATCTTCGTCTTACAGACAAGGAACAAGTAATTATAGTTAGAAAATTAGCAGACATCTAGGTCTTATATTACCTTACCTGCACGGAGGAGGCCACAGCAACGCGGTTCAAGGATGGGTGGATCCCAAGAGGCAGGGTGCAGGAAATGGAAGTGGACGGGTCTGTAAAGAATGGGGAAGAAATGATGATTTTAAGTGGTGGCACCTTCCAAAGCACGCTCAGACCCCTTTAACAAAGGGTCTCTTAAGCGACAGGTAGAGAAATATGGCCCCAGTCTCAAGATTCAGGGGGCCTCTGTATAAGGACTCACGTGATGGATCATGACCACAGTTAAGAAAGGTACAGAAGCCTTTGGGACAGTGAGGACATAGTCCTTGTTTAGTGAAAGCCTCCAGACTCATTCATTTGGCAGGTCGCTTTTAAATATGTAGTACCTACTCTCCGCTTTACTCTCAGTATACACAAACCGTAAGATACATTTCTTCCTCATCAGGAACTTCTCATCCACTGAGAGAGACAAACAAGTAAATGGATAATGTCCATTATGGGCGACAACACTCGATGTCATTGGAATACTACCCACCGTCAACTACCACGGAGAACCGTTCGCACGTGTTCACAACATGGCGTTTGTACAAGAATAACACCTAAATGTCTTTTTTGATGATGATTCTTTCCCGTCCGTGATTCTTTTGTTTCTTCATGTTTATTTATGTTGAGAGAGAGCGCACACAAGCGGGGGAGGAGCGCAGAGAGAGAGAGAGAGAGAGAGAGAGAGAGAGAGAATCCCAAGCAGGCTCCATGCTGCCAGCGTGGAGCTCGACATGGGACTCAATCCCACACACTGTGAAATCATGACCTCAGCCAAAACCAAGAGCCAGACCCTTAACCGACTGAGCCACCCAGGTGACCCTAAATGTCTTTCTATGTCAGAATGTCTACATACTGATAGCACGAACATAGTGTGTAATAGCAATAATGAAAGACAATCACATATCTCTTAATGTGCTGACATAGACAGGTCTCCAACACAGAGATGGGAATGGGTAATTACAGAAAACTTGACATGTCCAAGGATTTAAAGTCAAACAATTTTCAGGGGGCCCCTGGCTGGCTCAGCGGGAAGGATATGCAACTCTTAATCTCGGGGTAGTGAGTTCGAGCCCCGTGTGGGATGTAGAGCAGGCTTAAAAATACAATCTTTAAATACATAAATAATGTATGTTTAAACAATGTTTAATAAGAAGACTAGCTACTCAGGCAGTGAATATTTTAAAATAATTTTCAAATCCAGAGATGGCAGAAAGTCTTAATTCTCTATATACCATTTTCCCTTCCTAGTATGTTTTGTATTTAAGGAGCTTGGATTTTATACTGAAGGTGCTGCAAAAACCAGTGGACGGATGTCAAGAAGATAAGTTTTAAACAGATCCTCCCGGCTAAGGCATGGAGAAAAGATTGAGGACAGAGAGGCATTACTGCCTTTGTAGGAATCTTGAGAAGTGTTGAGATCAAACACTGAGGTAAAGGCAACAGTCAGCAGCAGTAGAAATGGAAACAGACAAGAGCCCTGAGAAAAAGGAGGACGCGTAGCGTTGCTGATCAGAAGTCGTTGGTGCCAGGGCGCCTGGGTGGCTCAGTCGGCTAAGCGTCCGACTTCAGCTCAGGTCATGATCTCACGGTTCGTGGGTTCGAGCCCCGCGTCGGGCTCTGTGCGGACGGCTCGGAGCCTGAAGCCCGTTTCGGATTCTGTGTCTCCCTCTCGCTCTGCCCCTCCCCTGCTCGCACTCTGTCTCTCTCTGTCTCTTGAAAATAAGCACTAAAAAAAAATTTCATAAAAAAGAAGTGGCTGGTGCTGGCCTGGAAGAGAACATTGCCAAGAATATTGTAAAACTTTATGTCTGGGGCAGTTAGGTACCATTGAGGGAATACGAAATCAGCAGTAACTGATTTAGAGCGATAGGGGTAGAGAGTGATGAGTTCCCTTTCAAACATGCTGAGTTTGAGGTCCCTGGGAGAAATCCACTATAAATGGGATGCAGGTTTATCCTTGCTTATCACAAATGTCAGAACTCACTTCTTTTTAAAGGTTGAATAATATTCCTTGGCACACGTGTGCCCAAGTGTATAAAATACAAATATATACAATGTGTTATACAAAGTATAAGCCAACAGATACTTACACAACACACACACACACACACACACACACACACACACACACGAGGTGTTTATTATTTGTCCATCAAAGGACATGTAGATGTTTCCTATCTGGGATTTTGTGAATAATACTGCAATTAACATAAATACTACAGATTTTTTTTTAGTGATCCTGTTTTCATTTACTTTGGATATATACCCAGAAGTGATATTTCTAGATCATACGGTAATTCTACTTTTAACATTTTGAGAAGGTTCCATGTTGTTCGCCACAATTACTTTGCCAATGTACATTTCCACCAACAGCGCACCCGAGTTTCCTTTTCTCCTCATCCTCACCAACACTTTTCTTTTGGATGATAGCCATTCTAGCAGTTGTAAAGTGATAGCTCATTGTGGTTTTGATTTGACTTTCGCCAACGATTCGTAACACTGAGAAACTTTTCATGCACCTGTTAGTTACTTGTATGTTTTTGAGAATTGTTCGTTCAGTTCCTTTGCCCATTTATTAATCAGGTTTCTTTTGTTTTGTTTTTAAGAATTTAATTTTAGGGGCACCTGGATGGCGCAGTTGCTTAAGCGTCAGACGTCACCTCAGGTCATGATCTCACGGTTTGTGACTTCGAGCCCTGCATCAGGTTCGCTGTTGTCCGCGCAGAGCCGGCTTTGGATCCTTCTGTCCCTGTGTCTCTGCCCCTCCCCCACTCTCTCTCTCAGAAATAAATAAACTTAAAAAAAAAAATCTCTACACCCAGCATGGGGCTCGAACTCACAACTACAAGATCAAGAATTGAAAGAGCCAGCCAGACGCCCCAGGTTGGGTTGTTTTTTTAAATTTTGTTTTCTGTTGAGTTGTTGGAGTCCTTTAAGATATTCGAATATTCATTTCTTACCAGATATATGGTTTGCAGATATTTCCCTGCATTTCATACGTAGCCTTTTCACTGTTTTGATGGTTTCCTTTGCTGGGCAGAAGTCATTGGGCAATTTTTGCTATAATTTTGGTGTCATGATCAAAAAAACAAATCACTGTAATAACCAATACAAAGAAGCTTTTTACCAGTTTTCTTCCAGTGGTTTTATCATTTCAGGTGTTATATTTAAGTCTTTCCTCAATTTGAGTTGATTTTTTTTCATTTGATAGGAGATAAAAGTCCAATTTCATATTCTGCATGTGGATATCCAGATTTCCCATCACCATTTATTTTTTTTTAAGTTGATTATTTATTTTGGGAGAGCGAGAGCCAGTGGGAAGGGGCAAAGAGAGAGGGAGAGGGACAATCCCAAGCAGGCTTCACGCGGTCAGTGCAGAGCCCATTGCGGGGCTCCAACTCACGAACCATGAGATCATGACCTGAGCCAAAATCAGACGCGTAATCAACTGAGCCAACCAGGTGCCCCTTCCGTCAACATTTATTGAAGAGACTCTCCTCTTCCCATTATGCATTGCTGGTACCCTTATGAGCTCAGTAAATGTGTGGATTTATTTCTGGCCTCTCTATTCTATTCCACTGGTCTATATCCATTTTTATGCCAGTATCACACTGTCTTAATTACTGTTCTGCTAAGTGAAATAAAGCAGACACATAAAAACACACACTACATACTCTCACTGATGTGGAATTTAAAATAGTCAAACTCATAGGAGCAAACAGTAGAATGCTGATTGCCAGGGGCAGGAGGGAGAGGAAAATGAAATCTTGATCAATGGATACAAACTTCCTTTTATGCAAGATGAATGAGTTCTGGAGATCTAATATACAGCATGGTGAGTATTATTAATAATGCTGTAATATACTTGAAATCAGCTACGAAGGTAGTTCTTAAAATAAATGGTAATGGCGTGAGGTGATGGATAGGTTATTTAGCTCGAGTGTGGTGATCATTTCACAATGTACACCTTCAATACATACATTCCCAGTCGTCAATTATATCTCAAGAAAACTGAAAAAATAGGGCCTGGAGATATAACAATTTTAAAAAATGTGACTGTCAGACATAAAGGTCTGGCCTCAAGAGGAGACTACGAAATGTGACCATCGGCATATAGAAGCTCGGTTGCAGTCATGGAAATGGATGAAATAGCAGAAAGAGTTTGTACAGATTAAAGAAGGGAACTGAGTTAAAGACGGAATTCTGGAGAATGCCAATATTTAAAAGAGAAAGTGGAGGAACACCAGAAAGAAAGAAAAGGACTAGTCTTAAAAGGAGATAAACAGGGGCACCTGGGTGGCTCAGTTGGTTAAGTGTCTGACTCTTGGCTCTGGCCCAGGTTATGATCTCAGGGTTTATGAGTTCAAGCACCAAGTCAGGCTCCGCACTGACAGAGCCTCCTTGGGATTCTCTCTCCCCCTCTCACTCTGTCGCAACCCCACTTGCTTTCTCTCTCTCTCTCTCTCTCTCTCTCTCTCTCAACAATAACAACAAAAAGATACATTAAGGGATTCGAGAAAGAGTTTCTCACCACTGTCATATGGAGAGACAAAGTACAGCAAAACAAGGATTAATACACAGCAGCGTCCTCATCAATGAAATCTTTGGTAGTTTCAGTAAGAACACTGGGGGTGGGGAGGGAGGCATGGTTGACAGAATATCCCTCATTTCCTAATCCCCGGATTCTAAGGGTATGGTAGATTACATGAGAAAGGGCACGTGGCAGATGTGACTAAATTGTGATGGGGAGATTACCTAGGTGAGCCCATGCTCATCACATGGTCCTTAAGACGGAACAATCATTCCCGGCTCCGGTCAGGATATGTGACTGTGGAAGAAATAGCCAAAGAAATACAACCAACGCCAAAACCTTTGTAGATGGAGGAAGGGGAGCTAGGAACCAAGGAATGTGGGCAAACACTAGAAGCCAGAAAAGGGAAGGAAATGAATTCTCCCCAAGATCTTCCAGAAAAGGATGTATCCCTGCCCGCTCCTTAATTTTAACCCAGGGGGCCCGTGTCAGATTTCCAAAGAACTGTGAGAAAATAAATGGGCGTTTAACCCACTGCGTGTCCGGGGCGCCTGGGTGGCCCAGTTGGTTAAGCGTCCCACTCTTGATTTCAGGTCAAGATCTCAAGGTTCCCGAGTTCCAGCCTCACGTTGCTCCACGAGGGGCTCCGGGTTGACACAGCGGAGCCTGCTCGGGATTCTCTTTCTCGCCCTCTTTCTGCCTCTCACTCTCCCTCAAAGTAAGCGAATGCACTTAAAAAAAATAAATAACTCACCACATTTCTGGTGTATCGGTCACAGCACACAAAGGAAACTAGTTTGGAGCGAGGGGACAGTAGTCGGCACAGAAGGCACGTCACTGTGAGGTGAGCGGCAACTTTGAGGTGAGAAAACAGAGACGACGAGAAATACGGAAAACAGAGACACGAAGAGCAGAGAAACCAGAGACGACCAAAGATGATGCTTTCAACTGATTTTCTTGGTAAGTGGAAAGAGAGCATTAACAGGATGAGCACAGGTTTGAGGCCGGAGTTTTGCGATCGTTTTTAAAAGGGAACATGTGAGCCTATTCGCATGCTGCTAGCGGGGCGCCTGGGCGGCTCAGCTGGTTGAGCGTCCAACTCTTGGTTTCCGCCCAGGTTCTCATCTCAGGGTTCAGGAGGCGGAGCCTTCGAGTCAAGCTCCCCGCTGAGCGTGGAGCCGCCTTGGGCTTCTCTCTCTCACTCTCTCTCTCTCTCTCTCTCTCTGCTCTTCCTGCACGCCCTCTCCCAAAATTACATGAACTTGAAAAACAAATAAATACTGCTAGCAAAGAGAAGAGGCAGGGCACAGAAGAGGGCTAAGGATGGAGCAGAGGTTGCTAAGAAGGCAGCCAGAGGAGAGCGTGGGGAACAGAAACCTGGAGAAGCTAGCCATGTCACAAAACGGAGTCTCGAAAGGCAGAAAGGAAGTGGGCGAGGGAGGATGGGCTTGGGCACCTACAGTTCTGATGGCAGGAACTCAACATCCTGGTCATATGTACCACCCGATGAAAGCCCGGCAAAGGAGGAGGCAATTCCGGTGCCGGGAGGTGAAATGACACGTTTAGCACCATACAGAGATGTCCTGAAGGTTCACGTTACTCCCCCGCAGCATGTTAAAGGTGGTAATGCTGCCAGGTGAACCGAGGAGAGCCCAGCCCCCCCCCCACCACCACCACCAGCCTGTCCCAAAGATGTCCAGATGTCGCCCAACGTTCCCGGTTGCAGCAGGCGAATGACTTCGAGGGCAGGCATAGCACAGCAAACTAGCCGCGAGAAAAGAGACAGCGACACAGACAGACACGTAAGGACGCCCAGGGCGGGGGTTTGGGTGGCCATCTTTGGTGACAGTTGTTAAGAAGGGGGTGGAATATTCATTACTTGAGGCGGGGATTGCTGGGAAGCAGGGTTTCAAGCCTTTTCTCTCTTATTTGGTCAGACGTTTCCTGTCATGGCACCCGCCATCTTGGGCCTGGCCATGACTTGGTCTTTGCCGGCCTCCAGGGATGCTGTTAGGAACTAACTAACTGCCTACTGTAACAACAATGCACATAAAGTGCAGCGTCTAGCAGGTCAATGCTCAATAAAGTATGGCAATCGTCATACGATAAGTTACCGTACCTCTCATAGCCAGAGTTTAGAAGCTTTGGCCATCCAGTCAGACAAACCTAAGTTTGAGTTTCAGTCTTGTCACTTAGTTGCTTTGTGGCATCGGGCACAGTCCCTAATTAATATACACTGGACCTGCGAAATGGCTTTATTTTCCATACTTTTCCCACTATGGCACAGGACATACCTTTAAATAATTATACAAATGCCCACTCGGAGGCTAAGAATTGAATCGTGTTCTGCGAAGCCCTGATACTGTTAGAAGCTTTAAAATCGCAGGGAAGAATGTGCCACCTCAGAACATCCTTCTTTGGCACACTGATTGAGAGAGAGAGAGAGAGAGAGAGAGAGAGAGAGAATCCAAGTAGGCTCCATGCTCAAAAGAGCCCAAACTCCATACTCAAAAGAGCCCAAAGCAGGGCTGGATCTCAGGACCCTGGGATCATGACTCATGGCAAAGTCAAGAGTGGGAGGCTCAACAGACTGAGCCATCCAGGAGCCCAGGGGCTGGTTATTTTCAACAAACAATAGAAGAGTGGAAGAGATGTTGGGAAAACCCAAAAGCTACCCTTTGGTAAGAGACATTTACGTTTATAAGGAAAAGTCTCCATTTGTAAGGGTGTTTGCCTTAGAGGCTAGACCTCAATATCAGCTAGAGGGGGGATGACCAAATGACTAGAAACTCTAATCAGTGGAGAAGGCACTGACTTAAATCTGCATAATCACCCCACCCTCCTTTAATGTGGTTTTCCTAAAAACCTCCAATAACTGGCCTCTGCACTGCCCACCCGACCCCTGCCCAGGACTTGTCTTCAGTTTGGCTGCCTATGGTATACAGGGTGATGGCTTGAGCCATTTCACGGAGTTACTCAGTTTTCCTGGGTATGCCCCATGAATACAGGAGGTATACATGTTAATCAAACTTTGTTTTCCTATCAATATATTTTTTAAGTTTATTTATTAACTTCTTCTGAGAGAGAGAGAGTGCAAGCTCAGGAGGGGCAGAAAAAGAGAAAGAGAGAGCAAGCGACAGAGAGAGAGAGAGAGAGAGAGAGAGGGAGAGAGAATCTCAAGCAGGCTCCGACACCATGGAGCCCCATGCAGGGCTCAATCTCACAAACCTCGAGATCATGACCTGAGTGGAGGTCAAGAGTCAGACGCTTAACCAACTGAGCTACCCAGTCGCCCCGAATCTTATTAGAAGCGGATCTGAGCCATGTATGTATCTAGAGGGTAGAGGGCAAATTATTTTTCCTCTCCTACACTCTTCAGGATTTACAAATGCCGTAGGACCCATAGTACAGGTGCCTTCCATTCTGCACAAGGTTTTCACCCTACGTCTGCTACCACAGTTCTGTGAATGTGCTGGAAAGAACAACAGTCAACAGCTCAGTCTCAGTTATCAAAGGACTCCACTAAAACCCAACAGAAAAATCTGAAAAGCCCCTCTTTATCTTGATGAGGATGTAAATATTCATGATAACATTTGATGAGGGCACTGTATTTGAATAAAAAAAACATTAAATATTTTAATCAAGTCAGCCATCATGTGCAACAGAAGTAATCTTCCCTTTCAGGGGTTCCTGAGTGGATGATGGGATGTTGTCTGATGTATCAGTGATTGGCTATTTACTTGTATAGTTAAAATTCATCGCTTCCTTTCATCGTTTTGAAGGGACATTGATTTCAATAAAAACCTCCAAATGGGAAGAACAAGAAATTTACATCCACAAAGTGAAAGTGAATGGAGGAAGGCACAAAAAGTTCAAGGGGAAGTCAAGAGAGGAAATGGGACCGAGACTTTTTTTTTCAAGTTTATTTATTTTCAGAGAGAGAGAGAGAGAGAGAGAGAGAGAGAGAGAACACATACACGGGGGAGGGACAGAGAGAGAGAGAGAGAGAGAGACAGAGAGTCCCAAGCAGGCTGTGGACTGACAGCCTGGAACCAGATGCAGGGCTTGAACTCACAAACTGTGAGACCGTGACCTGAGCCGAAATCAAGAATCTGACACTTAATCCATGAGCCACCCGGGCGCCCTGGGATTTTTAACTGCAATGATTGCCTTCAGGCTATACAGGGGTTGTGGACACTTTGCTGGATTCTAAGCGCTCACTCAAGTACAGTAAAACCTTGGTTTGTGAGCATAATTTGTTCCAGAAACATGCTTGTAATCCAAAGCAGTTGTATATCAAAGCGAATTTCCCCATAAGAAATAATGGAGAGGCACCTGGGTGGCTCATGTGGTTAAGCGTCCGACTTCAGCTCAGGTCATGATCTCACGGTTCATGGGTTCGAGCCCCGCGTGGGGCTCTGTGCCGACAGCTCGGAGCCTGGAGCCCGCTTCGGATTCTCTGTCCCCCTCTCTCTCTGCCCCTCCCGCGCTCATGCTCAGCCTCTCAAAAACGAATAAACATTTAAAAAAAAATGAAAACAAAAAGGAAATCATGGAAACTCCGATGACTCATTCCACAACCCAAAATTCTCCTATAAAAATGATCTTTAACACTGTAATATAATACAAAATAAAGAAAATACAAAATATAAAGAATATAAACAAACGAACCTGGACTTACCATTGAACACTTTCATGGCTGGTGTGAGGGAGACAAGAGAGAGGAGGGGTATTGTGTAGGACGACTTTCACTATCACTGATGGGTGTTCACTACAGGACAGCATTAATAAACTCTTGTCATACAGTCCATTTAATGTAACTGGCAATAAGGCAGCAGAGGAAAGGGCTATGTCTGCCAGCAGCCTGACCTAGAACGAAGCAAAGCATTCCTGAGCTTCCCCTTGTCTGGAGAAGCAAAAGACTGTCCAGAGGTACTGTGAAGTGACAAAAAATACACTAGTGTGGGTTGGGGGCACCTTCCAGTGTTCTGAAAGATCACTGATTTCTGTCACACACTGCGGCCTGAGACTGAGGAGGGGAGAAAATCACCCACAACCCCACAGACAGAGACAGAGAACGAACCATTGGCTCAGTTGTGATCATGTGAGCTTCGGCATCACGTACTACTCGTATCGCAAGACATCGCTCGTTTATCGAGTTAAAATTTATTAGAAATGTTTGCTCGCCTTGCGGAACACTCGCAGAACAAGTTGCTCGCAATCCAAGGCTTTACCGTACTCCATTGAAGAGCAAGCACAGGGGCGTCTGGGTGGCTCAGTCAGTTAAGCGTCGGACGTCAGCTCGGGTCATGATCTCACGGTCTGTGAGTTCGAGCCCCGCGTCGGGCTCTGCGCCGACAGCCCGGAGCCTGGAGCCTGCTCTCTATTCTGTGTCTCCCTCTCTCTCTACCTTTCCCCCACTTGCACTCTGTCTCTCTCTCTCCTTCTCTCTCTCTCAAAACTAAACACTAAAAAAATTAAACATTAAATTAAATTTGAAAACAGAGCAACCACAGGGCAGGGTCAAGTGTCATACTCATGCTCGCCCAGTAAAGGGAGCCCAGCCATACAAGGTCACCCCCCACCACGGTCCCCCAGCCACCTCCATTCCCCCAACCCTTTTGTGACAGGAGGTAGCAGAGGAAAAATGAGCTTCCGTTTTTAAGTTAAATCCAAGTTATGTAACATATAGTATAATAACGGTTTCAGGAGTAGAATTCAGTGAGCCATCACTTACATAAAACCCGCAGTGCTCATCCCAACAAGTTTCTGCCTTAATGCACATCAGCCATGTAGCCCACCCCCCACCCACCTTCCCGCCTGCAATCCTCAATTCGTTCTCGGTATTTAAGAGTCTCAGGGCACCTGGGTGGCTCAGTGGGTTGAGCTTCTAACTCTTCACCTCGGCTCAGGCCATGATCTCATGGTTCGTGAGGTCAATCCCCACATCAGGCTCTGCGTTGACAAGGTAGAGCCTGCTTGGAATTCTGCATCTTCCCCTCTCTCTTGTGTATCTTCTCTCCCCTACACGTGCCTGTTTGCTCTCACTCAAAATAAATGAGAAAACTTAAAAAAACTATTACTCATATGTTAATAAAGAAAAAGAGTTACAGTTAGCCTCCGTGTTATTATCTTTCAGAAAAATGAACTTCTTAAAAAGTATTATCCCTGCGGTGCAGAGGCCCAGGAGCGGCCTCTGCAAGGCAGGCTACGAGGGCACAGAAGATTATTTTGAGCTGAAAAAAACGAGACCAAAGGACTCAGGAAGAATTTTAGACGTTCCCCACAACTGCCTGAAAAGAATAGAGAGAGAAGACTCCCTCCAGAAGAGAGCGATCGCCACAGATAACTATGGAGGGGTCTGGGACAGCTGCCCTCCAGCCCAACCTCTGATGTGCCACTTTCGCACGAGGATTATTTCGAGCTGAAGGCAAATGACACCCTGTGGGCTCCAGAGACGTTTTTCCCCTCCCTTAACTCCACAGAAGAATCTAAATTGGAGGGTCTTTCCAGAATAAGAGTTATTAGAGGGGATGAATTTGCTCTGAGTGACCCATCTATATGGCAGGGCAAACAGGTAATTACCAAACATCTGCTTTTCTTATTACCCTGTGAAGTGCATTCCTTTCCTTCAAAGTCCCAGGCCCCTACCCCCCTTCTCCGTGGTTCAGGAGGATATACATGCTTCGTTTTGTCTGACGGTCTTTGGACTATCCCGGTCTCTGTGGATCCCCAATAGGCACGCCTATTAAATTTGATTTTCTCCTGTTAATCTGTCTCGTGCCAATTTAACTTAGTCCAGCTAGAAAGACCTTTAAAGGGACACGAGTTCAAGCTCCCCAACCAGCGGACAAGACATTTCTTGCTCCTAGACAACCACATTATAATATAAACCGGGTACAATAGACAGGAAGGTGCCACGCAAGGCCTGTTGGTGGAAATTTCCATGTCCCAGTGTTCCTGTGTGGCCCCACCAACACCTGTTTACAAAACATTTACTCGTTTTCATCTTCCTGAGCATGGCTTTCTTGTCCTTTGACGTCCCGGGACCCTTCCCTACTCTCCCCTTTGTTGGGGATGACTGATACCTCATTTTGCCTGTCTGTGGAATCTGAAGTCTGTGTGGATTCCCCGTAGGTAGGAAATGAAATTTGGTTTTCTCCTATTAGTCTGATTCATGAAAATTTCATTCTTAGCACGGCTAAAGAACCTGGACAAAGAAGAATTTCTCACGCCCCAAAAGAGGCCAGGAAGAACCTCTCCATCCATGCAGAAGCCCTCAACTCTGGCTTGGTCTGTTGCCCTGACGATTCCACGGGGATGACAGAAATCTGCCTGAGAATATGAAGTCCTTTAAGGCTCCATTTTACCCTCCAATGTCAAGGTTTGTTCAGTTATAGGACCTAGTTACTAGTTCTTTACCTCTTGGTGTTTTTATTTAAAAACAAACAAACAAACAAACAAACAGAAGACTGGAGTTTTATATCCTGTGGACAGGCTAAGGAATTTTGCCCCGGTGCGTTCCCATGAGATTTGGCCCGGATCTCATGAGATCTGGCCCCAGGGCCTTGACTGCTACCTTTGGGGGCAGGACACACGCAGACTGCCCATGGTGTTCCCAAAGGGCCCCACCTGTGACCTCCACGAGCCCGGTGTCTATTGAGAATAAAAGTAAGCCAACACGCATGCTCCTTCTACCAGACTCCAGACTATTTTCCCTTGTGGCATCTTCCTAAAGTCACTTGTGCCTTGCAATCACAGACTGTATGTTCTTGGGGGGGGTTTTCTCGTTTTGCTTTTTTATCCTGAGAGATAGGGGGTGTCTCCCTGTGGATTACTTTTCTTAAGCAAACCGCTCCAATCATCAATTATTTTAATGACCCTGCTTATGTGGCGGTCCCATATTTCACAAAAATTAATATCAGTGGATGCCTGAAAAGCCCCTTAATGGCTTTGGAGAGATCTGTCGCAGCCTCCGAAATCTCTACAAACACTATAAAAAAATGCCTGGGTAAACGTAAATTGAGATGATCAAACCCTAAATAATTTATGTGTTCCCGACACGCATCCTTTCTCAACGTTACTGCTTTGAATTAATAAGAGTGTCATTTTCCCCCAAGGGCCCAAAGGACGCCACCAGCAAAACACATCCATCCTGCTGCTACCCCTGCAGGCAAGGAAGGCACAAGAGTGATTATCCCGGGTTTTACAGCATGAGAAAGGTTGGAGGCAGAGCTGGAAGACTTCCTGAAAGTAGGATAGAAGGAAAAGGTTAGGAAACGAGGGATCTGGAGAGATTTGTGACTCTGGAGCCAATGTGGGGAGACACAATCAGTCAAAACTGCTCATGAGTCCCGTATGCGCTGCCCAGTCTAATATCAGAAAAGACCAGTGGTCTCAAAACCAGACACGCGCATGGGCCCAGGAACAGGGAAAAATTTGCAGTAACTCTATGCCGCTATGGCGGCAACATGTTAGGCTACCTACCAACCAGCAGTTGGGCAAGGAAGGATTATTTGAAACAAGTGCCACAAAGATTCTGTCTAGAATAGAGAAGAACTAGGCCTCAGGAGGTAACACCACTGGGGTAATGTTTTTAATCATGCCTGTAATCAGCCAAGGACAAAGAGTCAAAAAATAACGGTACGACGATAGAAGAATTAATTACGTAAAGCAATCACACCACAGGGTTAGGTGTAATCGACTGAAGTTAAATATTACTATTCAGAACTATTTTCATGTTAATGAGAATATGTGACAAAGCCAATCTCAGCACAGAACAGGACTGGCCTAGAAGTAGGCCCCCAGAAGATGCCTGTTCTGACCGACAGAATCAACTGAAAGACTGTATCAGGCAGGTATCGAAAGAAAGGCGCAAAGGCGTCTGGGTGGCTCAGTCGGAGAAGCGTCCGACGCTTGATTGCAACTCGGGTCACGATCTCAACAGTTCGTGAGATTGAGCCCCGGCGTCGGGTTCTGCGCTGACAGCATGGAGCCTCCTTGGGATTCTCTCTCTCTCCCTCTCCCTCTCTGCCCCTACTCTGCTGGGGTTGTATCAAAATAAATGAACAAACATTAAAAAAAAAAAGAACAGAGCAGCAAGGAGGGTCAGAAGTGTTTATCATATTTATTACCCTACTCCTTTGTTCATGGGGCTCTTCATTGCTTGCATGGGTAGGTGGGCGCTATGGGGGTAAATGTCAGCCTGTGGAGTTACATCCCAAGAGACGCAGTGTATGCAACTTGTCTTTGCAGTTTATCAGCTTAATGATCTTGGGAAAATCAATAAGATTTTCGGAGGCTGTGTTTTCCCATTGGTAAAGATGGGTATATTAACAGTACCAACACACCAGCCGTTATAAGGATGAAAGGAGAAGAAGCACGTCGGCATTTATTAAAGACTGAATCAATATTTGCTGCTATTATTATCATCGTTATCAGGATTATCCTTTAACCCATGTTCCCTGGACTGAACATTCTTGAAGTTAATTTTTATTTTGAAAGGGAGAGAGCACGCTCAGGGGAGGGGCAGAGAGACGGGGGGAGAGAGAGAGAATCCCAAGCAGGCTCCACACCATCAGCACAGAGTCCGAGGTGGAGCGCGAACTCACAAACCGTGAGCCGAAATCAAGAGTCAGACACTTACCGACCGCCACCCAGACGTCCCTGGGTTACAGACTTTTACCGTACTTCTGACCAGGGACCAATCTAGCTAGACTCCTCCTTGCCATGGCGTCTTGGTTTCCAAGTCTTGACTCATGTGAGCTTTCTGGAAATCACTAATATAAGAAATGTTCTGATTGCTAATCCAGAATCGCATTCCTATTTCCAGTGGCCAATCAGATCATCTGCACCATACTCCCGTGCCTAGGAAGCCTTGTCTCCCTTGGTTGTGTAACTCTACAATGCTCCATGTTCAAAACCCATCTCTTACCAGCAAAAAGGGCGGTACATGATTCTACCACAAAAACACACTTTAAGCTAAATACCATGCTAGAAGATTTCCAAAGTTGGAAGTGATAGTCTCAGATATGCAAAGCAACGCTAAATATAAGCACAGACTAAACCTAAATGTTTGAATAAGAAATAGTTGGGGCGCCTGGGTGGCTCAGTCGGTTGAGCGTCCGACTTCAGCTCAGGTCACAATCATGCGGTCCGGGAGTTCGAGCGCCGCGTCGGGCTCTGGACTGATGGCTCAGAGCCTGGAGCCTGCTTCCGATTCTGTGTCTCCCTCTCTTTCTGCCCCTCCCCCATTCATGCTCTGTCTCTCTCTGTCTCAAAAATAAATAAACATTAAAAAAAATTTAAAAAAAAGAAATAGTAATAAATCTGGGGAGCCTGGGTGGCTCAGTCGGTGGAGCGTTTGACGTCGGCTCAGGTCATGATCTCACGGTTCTTGAGCTCGAGCCCCACAGTGGGCTCAATGCTGTCAGCACAGAGCCCGCTTCAGTCCTCTATCCCCATCTCTCTCTGCCCCCTCCCTCGCTCCCGTGCTCTCTCTTAAAAATCAATGAAACATTTTAATAAAAAAAAAAAAAAAGGAAACAGTAATAAATCAATGAAATCAATTAATGAATTTGGGTAGTGTCGGGAAGTCGCATGACCCCGTGACGGTTGATGAAAACGAAAAACAAACAAAAACCAAAAGCAAAAACACTGCAAAAAAACACCTCTGAGGCCAAAATTGACAACCTGAGAAAAAATTAACATTTAAAAAGGCTGCACCCGACATTTTCATGAAATGACTGGGAAATGGAACTGAAAATGACCTCCACTCTCAGGCACATTACCTCCTGAGGTGCTTGGGTTTCTGCCCAGTTTCTGGTGAATGGGAGTTTTACAAGCATGGTTACTTAAGTGAGTAAAGACGAAGGTGTATAACAGACCCTTTGCTGCAAAAAAACCCAAAAAGTGACAGGATACAGGGGAAGCAACCACTCCCTGCAGACGGACGGGACAGGCCTAACTGTAGCGAGTTTGGGGCATGTCTGCATTTTTGTCTGTGATGGGAGTTTCTCCCAGAATAGCTAATATTGAAAAAGAATCGGTGACAAAGTGCTACGTTAAAAATATAATTTGATACTACTGAATATGAAACGTATTTTGTACATCCTGTTTTCCCTCCCCGAGCTGGTGCTATCTCAAACACGAGTCAAGGGAAGAGTTCAATGAGAAAACCCAAGCAGGGAACAGAAAGCCAATATCCCCCTGCAACGTGCCAGAGATTCGGTCTCCAAATGGACTCAGCCTGAGAGATAGGAGGATCATAAACACCGGGTAGGGGGCGCCTGGGTGGCGCGGCCGGTTGAGTGTCCCACTTTGGTTCTGGTCACGAACGAGTTTGTGAGTTTGAGCCCCACGTCGGGCTCCGTGCTGTCAGCCGGGAGCCTGCTTCACTTCCTGTCTGCCCCTCCACCCCAAGCTTGCTCTTTCTCTCTCTCTCAAAAATAAACATTTACATGTATATACTATATACATGTATGTATCTATATGTACATATGTGTATATATAGTCAACTAAGCATCCAACTCTTGATTTCAGCTCAGGTCATGATCTCATGGTTCGTGAGTTCGAGTCCCGCTTCAGGCTCTGTGCTGACTGCCCGGAGCTTGCTTGGGATTCTCCCTCTCCCTCTGTTTGCCCCTCCCCGGCTCGTGTGTGCTCTCCAAATAAATAATTAAATAACTTTATATACGTTAACACGCACACACACACATACTGATGATATTAGGGTATGGTTCCCAGGGACATAAAAAAAAAAAAAAAACCCACCACAACATCCAAAACATGTACAGTGTTTGCTCTTTCCTAAACACGCCATCCTTCCCGAATCAGTGCCCGTGCTGCCCCTCCTCTAAGAGACATCACGAGATAATTACTTGTTCACTGTCCACCTCCCTTGGTACACTACAAACTCGATAAGGATGGAGACCAGAGCTCGTGGGCCAAGTCGTCCTCATCTCTGAACTTAAGGCAGTAGTAAAAATCAAATACTTCCCTACTATTTATTACTTACACAACCAAAGGACTGATGCAACCTACAGTTCTGTCAGTGATTCCCACTGCAGTGTGAACACATTTTTAAACAAAAAAAAAAAAATTTTTTTTTACATTTATTCATTTTTGAGAGACAGAGCACAAGCAGGGGAGAGGCAGAGAGAGAGGGAGACACAGAATCCGAAGCAGGCTCCAGGCTCAGAGCTGTCCGCACACAGCCCGACGCGGGGCTTGAACCCACGAACCGTGAGATCGTGACCCGAGCCGAAGTCGGACGCTTAACCGACTGAGCCACCCAGGTGCCCCTAGTGTGAACACATTTCTATTGAGAAGGACAGGGGTTGTATGGAGGCAAATTGGAACCGGATCGAGGCGGGTCAGTTAGGAAGCCCAGAAGTTACTTTGGCGTGGCTCAAAAACATCCTTCCAGACAATCGGTGTTAGCTCAGTGAATGACCCGGTCTTCACCTAAAGAGAGGGCTTGCCCTGCCCCCTGACCACATATTGCCTCTTGCCACACTCCGGAAACCATACAACAGCACTCAGCTCAAAAATCACGACCGTGTGAAAGTAACTAGTCATCTCATGTTCCCCTGTCTCTAGACTGGGAGTTTATTCCGTGCTTTTTCCCTTAACTCAATCCCCATGGGTTCTCTTTCTCCCAGTGAGTTGATTTATATGTATCAGAAATGTATTACAAATCACATCACAGGGGTGCCTCGGTGGCTCAGTGGGTTGAGCGCTGGACTCTTGATTTCAGCTCAGGACGTGATCCCAGGGTCGGGGGATTGAGCCCCGATTCGGGCTCCGCACTGAGCGGGGGACCTGCGTGGCAGTCTCTCTCTCTCTCTCTCTCTCTCTCTCTCTCTCTCTCTCTGCTTCCCTGTGCCCCTCTCCCCCACTTGTACTCTCTCTCGAAAAAAATTAAAATCAAATCAAATCACAGCATCACAGAGCAGAGAGCTAGAATGTAATGATGCTACTTTCTATTCATCTGTAACCAGGGGCCATTTTAGTAAATGCCTATCCACGCTCCGTGTGAATGTGAATTCATGTGCCAAGTGTGTGTGTGTGTGTGTGTGTGTGTGTGTGTCCGCCCACCAATGCTGACAGAATGCCAGTACTCTCTCAAATGTATGTGTGTTCTGAGGGAGTGTAGAGGGCTGGTACAGGGAATTCCCAGGGGCTTTCTCAAACCATGCATGCTCCTTGGGAGATTCGGTCACTCCCCTCGTCCCAACCCCGCTGCTCCAAGGTTAAAATCCTGGCGTGGCAATGAGGGGTGTTACAGATGGAAGTCCATTTCACAGTGCGCAGGCAGAAAACAAGTTGAGAACCACTAAATGAAGCTCAAGACTAACCACCAAAGGCTTTTCACTCCTGTCCCGCCGGTTTGGCACATCCGTTCCACAAGGAATCCCAGTGGAAACTGCATGAGCCACCCGATTAAAACCTGCCTCCCGAGAAAACAATTAGTTGAAATTCATATCTTCTCTAAATTACATTATCGTTCAGGCTTTCTGGAACCTGTCACCCACGGACTCTACTCTCTTGGCCTGCCCAAAGACAGGCCTTCATCGTGTCTTACAGTTGCCTTCTAACTGTTCTCACGGACCTTAGTCTCATCAGCCTTCCGGAAGGAGGGTTACCTTGCTGAACAAAAAGCCTCATCAGTTACTCTGTTCAAAACCCTTCAAAGGTTTGAATTGCCAAGATTCTTGGCAGGGCTTACAAAGCCCTCTATAACCTAGTGTTTCTTTGTCCCTGCAGCCACACCTCGCTATTCCTCCTTTTGGCTTCAATTTGTGATATTCGGGGGAGCCTGGGTGGTTCAGTCAGTTAAGCAACTGCCTCTTGATTTCAGCTCAGCTCACGACCTCAGGATTCGTAAGATCGAGCCCCGTATCAGGCTCCGCACTGAACGCGTGGAGCCTGCCTGGGATTCTCTCTCTCCCTCTCTCTCTCTCTCTCTCTGCCCCTCCCCTGCTCGTGCTTGGGTGCGCTCTTACACGCTCTCTCAAAATAAATAAACTTAAAAAAAAATTAAGTTGTGATATTCAGCTATTAATATACACAAGTCTCCTTAAACATTCCACTGTGCTCCACACCTCCATGCCTTTGGAAGGCTATTAACACTTCTTGAAATATTCTTTCCCCTCTTTTCAATTGGCAAACTGTATATACGTATATCGTCGCATCTCCAGCTATCGGCAAACGCGTTGGCATATAGCCGCTCATCGTGATTGGTGAGTTGAATGAAGCAGGAAAGAAAATGCGCTTATCTTTCAAATCAAAAGAATCCACCCCCCCCACCCCGCCTCCCCGGCCGCCATGTAATTTAATGAAATCAGTTCACAATAATCAGTAACTCTACTGTCACCCAGGCAAGTCCCCAAAGTCTATCAATGCTTCATCTGGAATGTCTTCTAAACCCTTCCCAAGCCCACCCAGGCTCCGCTGAGTGAGACCTTCATCAACCTTCTACCTGATCTTACTTCTTCCCTTCCGTCAACCACCCCACCTCCCCTATGGCCAAAGTGTCTACTTGAAACCCTATAATCCCCCTTTATCCCCAGGGGTTGCACAGCAGCAACATGGTAAAGTCCTCAGCCAGGTTTTAAAGCTCTAGCCAACAGCTCCTTACTCATAACTACTTGATAAGAACCCTCCATTCAAAGCCTTGCCTCAAAGAGAGAAACAGTCGATAGAGCATTGAACGATTGCCCATATATAGCTTTAAAATACATATCTGGTGAAAAATACCAGAGTCAGATAAAAAAAAAAAAAAAACTGGAAAATGTTTTTTAACACACAGAATGGTAATTCCCGTAACATACAAGGAATTCATAAAATCAGCAACTAAATAGAAAATGGTTAACAGGAGGGGGCACCTGGTTGGCTCAGTCAGTGGAGCGTGTGACCCTTGCTCTGGGAACTGTCAGTTCAAGCCCCACGTTGGGTGTGGGGGTTATTTAAAACACTTAAAAACAAACTTTTTACATGTTTATTTCTTTCTTTTAACAGACAGCGAGCAGGAGCAGGAGAGGGGCAGACAGAGAGGGAGGGAGAGAGACAATCCCAAGCAGGCTCCATTCTGTCAGCACAGAGCCCGACGCGGGGCTCGAGCTCACGAACCCTAAGATCAGGACCGGAGCCCAAATCAAGAGCTGGCTGCTTAAATGACTAAGCTGCCAGCACCCAAACAAAGTACAACCGGCAAAGAAAAAATGGTAAGAAGGCAAAATTCACTGAAAAACAAAGAGACGGCCAGTCGGTACCTCATTCACACATAAATACCAATTAGGACAATATTATATTTTACGTATAAGACCGGCAAAAAGTAAACCTTTGAGTACGAGGTGCTAGGAAGGATGTGGATAAAAATAATCGTATATGCAAAAAACTGCTGGCGGTGACATAAACGGTTATAAGCTATCTGCAGATAAATCCGACCCTACCTAACAAAAGTCAAACCACACATATTTTTATACCTGGAAATGACACGTCAAAGAATTCGTTCCTACAGAAAAACCCACACAAATGTTTAAGCAGCACTGTTTGCAACGGTAATAAACTGCCTTCAAAATCTAAAACATCAACCAATGAAGGAATAGTTCAATAAATTATCATATAGCCATATGATGGAATTCTATAGAGCTATTAAAGATATCCATGATATATTTAGCTATATGTGTGTGTGTGTGTGTGTGTGTGTGTATTTAGCTACATGTAGAGAGAGAGCTAAAATATATCCATGGTGATGTGCTTTAAATGAAACTGTAAAACATCATGAGTAAATCTATAAAAATAATATATACGCACGATATTATGTATATACCTTGTAGGTATGTGAGGATACAAGACCAGGCTATCCATTTTTAAAATGCACTTTATAACTAAAAGCAAACCTGACCCTTTTTACTTTTCAGAGTACAGCTTTTCAAAAGGTAAGTGCTCTCCGGATCATCGCGTCCTCCCCTGAAGTCTAATGGCACATACGTCTCAATCTCACTTAACACTTAAACGTTCTCTAATGTGGTCGTTTGCCGCATATATCCGAACTCTTCAACCAGACTGCAAACTTAAAGGCGTGCAACCATGTATCAGGTCTTTTTAGATGTCCTCCGGCCCCGAGAGGAAGCGCTCGGTAGACTTCATGGATGAAGAAGAGAACGGAATCCTATTAAAGCACCGCTTAGACCTTTTCTTAAGTTCAAAGCAACGAACGTTTATTGGGGCCCCCTTTTACATGGCCAGCTTGTTAGAGCGGACTTTAGTCTGCAATAAAGTTGAGAGGAAGGTACAGAGATTTCCAGTATGTATGTTCTGCCCACACACCTGAATAGCTTCCGCTTTATCAACATCACTTATCCTATGCTGTATTTGTTACCAAGCATGAACCTACACAGACACGTCATAATCATGCAAGTCTATAGTTTACGTAAGGGTTCGTTCTTGGCATGATATGTACAAGGGGTTTAGACAAATGTATAATGACATGTATCCATTACATCATACGGACTATTTTCACTGCCTGAAAAATCCTGTGTTCTACCTATTCATTCACCCCCAACCCTAACCCCGATTCTTCTCTCCATACTTTTGCCTTTACCACACGGTCATATTGTTGAATCATCCAATATGTACCTTCTCAGATTGGCTCCTTTCCCTTAGTAATATGCATGTAAGTTTCCTCCAAGTCTTTCTATGGTTAACAGCTCGCTTCATTTTAGCTCTACGTGACATTCACTGGTTTGACTGAACCACACTTTCTTTCTCCATTCACCTACTGAAGGAAACCTTGGTGCCTTCCAAGTTCGGGCAACTGAATGAATGAATGAATGAATGAATCTGCTATAAATGTCTACATGCAGGCTGTTGTGTGGACATGCTTTCAACCCTTTTGGTTAAATACTCTCAAATAGGGGCGCCTGGGTGGCGCAGTCGGTTAAGCGTCCGACTTCAGCCAGGTCACGATCTCGTGGTCCGTGAGTTCGAGCCCCGCGTCGGGCTCTGGGCTGATGGCTCGGAGCCTGGAGCCTGTTTCCGATTCTGTGTCTCCCTCTCTCTCTGCCCCTCCCCCGTTCATGCTCTGTCTCTCTCTGTCCCAAAAATAAATAAAAAAAAAAAAAAAAACGTTGAAAAAAAAAATAAATACTCTCAAATAACTCAAGCAACTCTCTCAAGTAACTCTCTCGCGTTACTCTCACCAGCATTTGACGTTATCAGTGTTCTGGTAACTGATACTTATTCAAATGCGGTTTACAGTTTCATTTAAAGCACATCACGGATATATTTTCATATGAATATATATATATGCACACACAATACATATATATCTAATTTTTTAATAGCTCTATAGAATTCATCACATGGCTATATGATAATTTTTTGAACTATTCCTTCATCGGTGGATGTTTGAGATTTAAAGTAGTGGAATCTCATTATTGTTTTCATTTGCATTTCCCCAGGGACGTAAAATGCGGAGCATCTTTTCATATACTTGTTCGCCACCTGTAGGCATTCTCTGTTCAGGTGTCCGTTAAGGTCCTTGGACAAGTTTTAAAGTGGGTTGTTTTCCAATGTCCGAGTTTTAACAATTCTTTGTATGCATTGGATAGCAAACTGTCAGATGAGAGGTCTGCAAACATGTTCTCCCAGCCCATAGCTTCTCTTCTGTTGATATTGTCTTTCACAGGACATTAGTTTTTAATTTTAATCAAGTCCAGCTTTTCTTTTTTTTTTTTTTTTGTATTACATATAATTTATTGTCAACTTGGTTTCCATACAACACCCAGTGCTAATCCCAACAGGTGCCCTCCTTACTGCCCATCGCCCACTTTCCCCTCTCCCCCACCCCCCATCCACCCTCAGTGTGTTCTCAGTATTGAAGTCTCTTATGGTTTGCCTCCCTCCCTCTCCATAACCCTTTTTCCCCTCTCCCCCTCCCCCGTGGTTCTCTGTTAAGTCTCTCAAGATCCACATAGGAGTGAAAACATATTGAAGTCCAGCTTTTCAACTATTTCTTTCATAGATCATCTTTGGTGTTCGCCCTACACAGACATCACCATATCAGAGGCTTTCTAGGTTTTCCTCTGTTCTCTTCTAGCAGTTTCATACTTTTGCATTTTATATTTAGGTCTGTGATCCATTTGGCGTTATATTTTTGTGAAGAATGTACAGTTGGTGTCTAGATTTTTCTTTGCATACAGATGTCCAGTTCCTGCACCATTTCTTGAAGATACTATCATTATTCCATTCTATCGCCTTTGCTTCCTTGTCGAAGATTGGTCCCCTGTGTATGCGCAGGTCTATTTCTCTATGCTCTTCTCTATGCTCCTCTCTGCGCTTTTCCACAGCTATGTTTATTCTTTTACCAATACCACACTTCGATTACTGTAGCTTTCTCTTGAGTTGAAGTCAAATAGGGCCAATCTTCCAAGATGTTTTTCTCTGTTCTGAATGGCATTAGCTATTTGGGGTCTTTTGCCTGACCGTATCGTCGTTAGAACCATTTGTCAATATCCATAAAATAGTCTCCTGGGATTCTGATTCATATTGTATTGAATCTAGAGATCAAATTAGGAAGAACTGATTATGTTTAGAATATTGAGTGAATTAGATCTTGAGTGTATTTTGTTGGGTTTAGACCATGTATTTTAGTTTGGGGGTGCTAATACAAATACTTTGTGCATTTAATTACAAATTCCATCTGCTCATTGTTGGTGTGTAGGAGAACAACTCCCTTTTGCATACTATTCTTTTGCTTTGCAAGCTTGCTGTACAAATGTTTATCCCGAGAGGTTCTATGTTTGGTTGATTGTCTATGTGTATCATATGAAACAATCCTGTCAATGGTAAACAAAAAGTTTTGTCTCTTCCTTCCAAATCTATATCCCTGTTATTTACTTGTCCTAATTGTATTAGCAAGGACCTCCAGTATGATGTTGAAAAGGGGTTAGTGAAAAAGGAACATGCTTGCCTTTTACCCGACCTTGGTGTGAAATGTTCTAGCTTCTCATCAAGGATGATGCTACCTGTACTCTCTTTGTACGTAGTCGTTATCAAGTTGAGAAAATTTCCCTCTATTCCTAGCTATTGAGAGTTTATATCATAAATCGATGTTGGATTCTGACAAATGCTTTCTCTACATCTATTGAAAGGATTATGTAATTCTTCTTTTGCTGTCTGCCGATGACAAGAAATGGGAGACCAGAAACCATGAAACTCCCAGAAGAAAACACAGGCAGTAATTTCTAGGACATTGGCCATGGCAACATTTCTTTAGCTAGGTCTCCTCAAGCGCTCAAGTAAACAGTCAATCAATCATTTTTGAGAATGCAAAAATAAACTATTGGGACCACACCATAATAAGCTTTTGCATAGCAAAGGAAACCATCAACAAAATGACAAGGCAACCTACTGCACGGGAAGAGATATTTGCCAGTGATATATGCCATTAAAGGGTTACTTCCCAAAATATGTAGAGAATTCATACGACTCAACACACACAAAAAAACAAATAATTCGATTAAAAATGGGCAGAGGACCTGAAGAGACATTCCTCCAAAGAAGACATCCAGAGTTTTCTGCACTCCCAGAAATTTGACAATTATACTCCCGGTTTTCCTACCCTGACACTGGTTCTAAAGGCCATTTCTTTCTTTCTTTTTCTTTTAAGTTTCTTTCTTTATTTTGAGAGAGAATGAGAGAGCGAGAGAGCAGGACAGGGGCAGAGAGAGAAGGAAAGAGAATCTCAAGCAGGCTCCGCACCATCAGTGCAAAGCCCAACACGGAGCTCAAACCCACAAACCACGAGATCATGACCTGAGCCGAAGTTGGACGCTTAACTGACTGAGCCACCCAGGCACCCCGCTCAAGGCCATTTCTGCTTGTTGGTCTCTGCTCCAATAAGCCACAACCCCCTGTATTTGCCCGTTTCTCTGACCTTGTGCTAGATACTCAATATATGGCAATGAATAAGTCCAAATGGCCGGGTACCTTTATGGGTCCTCCCGTCTACAGAGGCAGAGAAAAGCTATTCAACAAGACTTGTTGATTTTTTCACCCTGTTCACCGTTTTACTTATTGCTCGGAAGGAATGGTGACTTCCAAGCTCCTTCCACGCAGAACCGAATGAGCACTCTTAGATTTATGTTCTCTTTCCATTAGATACATTTTTCAGACAGCAAAAGCTATTCTCGCATATACCTTCTCCCCCACTAATCCCAACCCTGCAAGCTAAGTTGTGCTAATGGCCCAAATCCTTCTACACCTCCGGTGTGGTCTTAAAAACATATAGAAGCACAGAGATACCTAACTGGGAGATTTCTGTTTACCAAGATGCCTGCTTCCTCTATCAATATCAACATGACCTCCTCTCACATACTCAGATACGCGATGATGCCAATAAATATGCTTCAGGCTATAAACTGTGCATATATATTACATTAGAAAAAGAATATTAATCCTAGGGGCACCTGGGTGGCTCAGTAGGTTGAGCGTCCGACTTCGGCTCAGGTCATGATCTCGTGGTCCGTGAGTTCGAGCCCCGCGTCGGGCTCTATGCTGACAGCTCAGAGCCTGGAGGCTGTTTTAGATTCTGTGTCTCCCTCTCTCTCTCTCTCTCTGACCTTCCCCCATTCATGCTCCGTCTCTCTCTGTCTCAAAAATAAATAAAAATTTTTTTAAAAATTTTTAAAAATTTAAAAAGAAAAAGAATATTAATCCTATTCTCTAGCCCTAAAACTCACGATGAAGGGGTACATAGGGAAAACAGGCAGCTAAACCATCAACCTTCAATCATCGTACTAGACTATAAGCCTAATCAGTTTCACTCTTGTTAAAATCCTTCAAAGGCTTGAAGCTCCAGGGACAGGGATACTCTAAAATATTTTCTAATTGTCCTAGCTACTTTCTAAACACAGGAAAGACACAAAGCAATGCAGTATATTGGACAGCACGTGGATCAGACCTCAAAAGACCAAGGTTCTACTTTCTCTCGGCTTTCAGTAGCCACGTGCTTTCAGGCCAACTCCTTCCAAATCAGCTCCCTCATGAGTAAAATGATAGTGGGGTACTTTACGCACCGTTAAAGGTCTTTCCAGACCTTTTTGCATTCTAATCCACGTTAATAATTCTCATAGCTGGTAACGTCCAAGGAAATAGCTTCATGTTACTCATCTACACACTTTGCCCACTTCCTGAAGGCCACACGAAGGCTAGCTCCTCTGAGAACCTAATGTTTGGGTTATTCGATGTCTTGCCTACCTCCTTCACCTATGCCTTTCTACGCCCACTTGTCTTTTGAACAATTTCTTCCAGCCCTTTTTACTGCTAAGGAAATGTCTGTGTTCCAGATCCTCTCCTTTCAAGTCCTTAAACCCCCAGGTAAGAGGTGTCCCTTCTGACCAAGGTTTGTTGATTCCTAGTAGAGTCGATGTCTGAGCTGCAGGGGATCTTCAAATGCTCTAACACTGTAGGCAAAATTTTGCAGGCAGGCACACGTGTAAATTTCTAGGGAAAGCGTTTTAGACTGTCAGAGGATTCAAACAGGAGTCTGGGACCCAACACTGATGGAGAATCCCAAGTCCGAAATTTTAACCTGAAAAGGTCTCCACCCTCCTCCGTTGTTCTGAACACATAGTTTAGTCACGATCTTTGTGGTGTGATCCCTCACGATCTTACTCAACTCTGAATGCTTTTACGTTGTTCCCATAGACTAACCGCCCTGGACAACTCATCTGAATCAGTTTGTCTTTGATTCTTATTAAGTGATCTTTTCTTCCTGTTTCCACAGCCCCGAGGCATTTAATAGCCCTGGTCCCTACACTCACATCCAGGTCTGCCAACTTCCCATTCCATTTAGTGTTCTGCCATTTCTAAACGACACTCTGGAATTGGATAAACTTCCCGTAACACGATACTGTTAACACAATACTGTTTGCAACATTTACGATGCAATAATAATAGCAACATATGCCAGTTTCTCTGCAAGGTGCTTCACCTGCCTTATCACTGTTACTTCTCACGACAATTTCATCAGCTAATTACTATTACCTCCAGTTTATAGCTGATGAAATGGAGACTCAGAGACATTCAGTAACTTGCCCAAGGCCACCCAGCTGTCAAGTAAGCAGAGCCAAGACTTCCAGTCTGTGGACCCCAAAACCCACGTTCTTCCACACTGTACAGATTTCTCTTTTCCATTCAATTTGTCAGACACTCATTATATCCATAATACAGGTATATTTTATGGCTGAAACTTCACAGACTTTCTCTGTGGACTAGAATATATATTTCTAATCACTTAATATATTCTTATGACATGCTATGACACAAGGTTTCAACTCCTAGGTATATACACAAGAACAATGAGTGTATGCATCCACAAAAAAGATTTCTACGGGATTGTTCCTAGTAAATATATATACAACGGAATGGTACCTAACAGTAAAAATAAAATACCTATACATTCAGCAAACTGGATAAATCTGGAAAATATTATGCCGAGTGAAGGAAAGCAGACACAGCGACACACTGTATGATTTTATTTGTAGGAAATTCAAGAAAAGACAAAATCCATCTATAGTAAGAGAAGCAAATGCGTGGTCACCCCTTGGGTTCAGGGATTGCCCGGAAAGGGGACATTATGAGATAATGCCATTGTAAACTATCTTGATCTGGACGGTAGTTAAATGAGATGACTCACTGAGCTATACATTTAAATTATATCTCAATAAAATGTTGAACCAAATCCACTGGGAAAATGGATTATAAAAACACGCCAATCCCATGCATGTAAAACAGGGAGCCAACAAAGTTCAACACTGAGTCCCAAAATGTCTATCTTTTAAAAATGCAACTATCTTCTCATCCCTACTTATTTATCTTCTCGGTGCCCAAACTCCAGCCAATGAAATCGCCAAAATCAATGGGTCCCCTTCAGATAAAGCCACGGTTTTTAACTGGGGGCCGATGTGGATTCCAGGGGCCTTGAGCAACTCGAGGAAGGACTTTCCATGCTCGCAACTTCAGGATTGCTGCTCGCATTTGGTCAGTAGACGTACGAAGCTGCTAAATATCCGACAGTGCATGGGACAAGTCCACAGGACAAAAAAAGAATTGCCTGTCTTAAACCGATAATAGTGCAGACTTAATAAAACACACACACACACACACACACACACACACGGATAACATATTGCTACAGGAAAATCAATGTAGGGGGCGGGGGTTGGGGGGGGCGGGGGCTGGGGGTGACAGGGGCTGGGGGGGGGGGACATACATCATGAAAGGCATCCAGAAGGTAGAACTGAGAGGTGGGGCTGAGATAGCAAAAGGCACCAAACAGGTCCAACAGGGACGACTCAAGCCTAACCATTTTGCCTCGTCTTTTTGGTGCAAAGAGAACAAACACGCTGTCTTTCGGTCCTCTAAATTTTACCCAAGGAAAATAAGTTGGAGTGAGGGGGCGTCTTCTTTTGCCATAAGCCCGGAATTTTAGTTTCCTTTTAAAAATAAAGATCTCCTTGCAAGAAGTCAAGCTGCAGAGAGAGACGTCACATTTTAGCAGAGACAAAGGGAAGCGTTGCCCCGGCAACCGAAAGTACTTACAAGATTTCATCAAACTCACTGTACACAATTTCATTTTTTTTTTTATTCGATCGCTTTTTTTTCTTCTTTTACCATGGAAAAGCTTGAAATAGACTAATCGATAATTGCCTGAATAGGCCTCACGCTTCCTAATATCCCATCGTGAAATTTCTTTCAGCACCACCGACGACCTAATTCTGAATTATAAATGCAAAAGGTCTACAGTGGAAAGCAACAAAGGAACTCTCACACAGCACAAAAGAGGTTTTCTCTCGCATGCCAGAGTCGCGCACTCTACTAAGCGTGTAAAAAACATTTCTGGCATCATTCCTTTTGAAAAGCAGCGAGACCATCCTAAGAAGCACGCATGTGCCCAGCTGACCCCCTCAGCTGGTACAGACGGGGCACACCCAAGGAGGATGGAAACTTGTCACTGAGTTTTTTGGAACAGAGTAACTTTTCACGTCACTCAGAGAGGCCAACTGTTGTTACCGGGTCTGGGGCTGGAAAACAAATGCAGCACCTCAGCGAAGCACAGGAAAAAGCACACAGGGACACACGACAGCAGCCGGGTCCTCGTTCCGCCACCAACGAGGGAGACGAAGGGAGGCAATTCGCTGCCCCTCTCGGGGACCCAGTAACTTGGTGAGTGAGCGTCACAACACGCAGATTCGCAGCCAATCCCCTCAGCTGCCGAGCATGGGCTACACCCAGGGAGAATGAATGACTACCCGTGGTTTTTGCAAGAATGGGGCTTCTCAGCTCAGAGAGGTTCTGCTCTTAGTACAAAGTTTGGAGTAGGCTAAACCAAATAATTTCTGGGTTCACTCTCAAATTTACCCGTCGGGTTTTAATAGCAGATGACGCCATGGGAAAAACAAAAAGACCTCGAGTTTCTCCGTTCATTCCCTCCTTTGCATCTTTTTTGGGGTTGTTGTAAAACTTGCCCAAAGAGTGCATGATCTGCCAGTGAAGCATTATCTGAATTCGTTTTCCAACCAGGTTTTTATTATTATTATTATTAGAGAGAGAGCGTGCACGCATGAGTAGGGGAGGGGGCAGAGGGAGAGGGAGAGAAAACCTGTTGTTTCTTTTTCTTTTTTTGAGTTTATTTATTTTGAGAGAGAGAGAGACCAAGAGCGAGCAGGGGAGGAGCAGAAACAGAGGGAGAGAAACAGAATCCCAGGCAGGCTCCGCACCATGAACTGCGAGATCAGGACAAGAGCTGGAATCAAGAGTTGGATGCTTGGGGCGCCTGGGTGGCTCAGTCGGTTAGGCGTCCGACTTCGGCTCAGGTCACGATCTCGCGGTCCATGAGTTCGAGCCCCGCGTCGGGCTCGGGGATGATGGCTCAGAGCCTGGAGCTTGCTTCTGACTCTGTGTCTCCCTCTCTCTCTACCCCTCCCCCGTTCATGCTGTGTCTCTCTCTGTCTCAAAAATAAATAAACGTTAAAAAAAAAAAATTAAAGGGGCGCCTGGGTGGCGCAGTCGGTTAAGCGTCCGACTTCAGCCAGGTCACGATCTCGCGGTCCGGGAGTTCGAGCCCCGCGTCGGGCTCTGGGCTGATGGCTCGGAGCCTGGAGCCTGCTTCCGATTCTGTGTCTCCCTCTCTCTCTGCCCCTCCCCCGTTCATGCTCTGTCTCTCTCTGTCCCAAAAAAAAATAAACCTTGAAAAAAAAAAAATTAAAAAAAAAAAAAAAAGAGTTGGACGCTCAACCAACTGAGCCAGCCAGGCGCCCCTGGGAGAGAGAATCTTAAGCAGTCTCCACATTCAGCAACGGAACCTGATGCAGGGCTCCAGCCCATAACCCTGGGATCATGACCTGAGCCAGAATCAAGAGTCAGATTCTCAACCCATTGAGCCCCTTCCAACCAGTACCCGGGAGGGGCGCCTGGGTGGCCCAGTCGGTTAAGCATCTGACTTCGGCTCAGGTCATGATCTCCTGGTTCATGGGTTCGAGCCCCGCGTCGGGCTCTGTGCTGACAGCTCGGAACCTGGAGCTTGCTTTGGATTCTGGGTCTCCCTGTCTCTCTGCCCCTCCCCTGCTCGCGCTCTGCTCTGTCTCTGTCTCTCAAAAATACATAATAAAATGTAAAAAATAAAATAATAAAATGTAAAAAATAAAAATAAAAAAAATAGACAGTACCAGGGAGCAGTCCTTGACTTTTGGAGAGGAATCGTTCATCACATTGGTTATCAAGTAACAAACCCCTCCGCAAGGTCAACAGCATATTTCCTAGCTATAGGTAAATCCGCCCGGAAACACTAGGTTATAAGGCGTTCATAAAGGCTACTGTGGGCTATTAAAAGCTGTAGGACCACCTGTCCTCACCAGGCACCACTGAGAAGTTAACAGGAGAAGCTTCTTGTGCATATATACAAAGAAGAAATCAATCCACAGGAAGAAAAGCACGCTAAGTTAAGAACAACTTTGAGAGTTAACAGAGCAAGAGAAAGCCCACCGTTCTTTTCTAAAACATAAGTAATTGCGTTGGCTTTATAACTTGATACTTGAGACTGAATTTCATTGTTGTGTAATAAAATGACATTCCTTCTCAAACCAAGAGATGTTTAAATGTCTTTTTATCTTTATAAAAAAATTTTTTTAAGTTTATTTATGTACTTTGAGAGAGAGAGCAAGAGTAAGCAGGGCAGGAACAGAGAGAGAGAGAGAGAGAGAGAGAGAGAGAGAGAGAGAGAATATCCCAAGCAGGCTTAGCAATGTCAGCTTAAAGTCCGATTGGGGCTCAAACCCACAAACCATGAGATCGTGACTTGACTTGAGCCAAAATCCGGAGCCGGACGTTTAACCGACTGAGCCACGCAGGCACCCCTCAATGTCTTTTTATCTTTAAAGTATAACACAACCCAGAGCTATATGTTTGTTAAATAGAGGACCGTATTCAGGATATATAAGCGCTTGGTAGAAGTGCAATAAACAAGTTAAATGTCCTATTTGGGTAGCACACTTTTTATCAACCTGCATTAAGAAAACGATAGGATCCCAAAGAAACACAAATTAATATACTGAACGATGGTGGTAAAATTCCCTGGGACATCATATTTACAGCCTGCGGTCTGCTTCCTGGTTTCTATCAATGTTATACACGACCCTTGGCACCTACAGGGAACAGAGATCCTTCAAGTTCAACTCCTTTATGCATTCAATTGTTTGTTAGATAGGAAACAAACAAAAACATACAATCCTGGCACGTCGAAGGAAATTGGCAAAGCGTATCAGAGAAACAAAATATATTAGTAGGCAGCAACAGCGTAAGGATTCTAGAAAGCCAAAGAGAATCAACAGCCAATTTTTTACGCACTTTTCCCACAGAAGGTCTCCCACCTCGTTCGTCAGTACAACTTGCCATCACCGGATGGCAAAATGATTAGCTAGTTAAAAGGTTCAACTATGACTAAAGACCAAAGAATATTACATAGGCTCATTCCTTTGTTTCCATCTCTCTGTTATGAACATTCCATTTACTCTATTTACTCTAGAAAAAGGGAGGAATACAATCACAGAGAAAAGCATGAACTCCATCCAGGGGCGCCTGGGTGTCTCAGTCAGCTAGTGACTGACTCTTGATTTAGGGTCAGGTCATAATCCCCGGGTCCTGGGATTGAGCCCCATATAGGGGTCCTCAACGGTTCACGGAGCCTGCCTCTCTTTCCCTCTGCCCCTCTCCCCTACTCACACTCTCTCCACAGCAAAACATGCATTAAAAAACAAACGAAAAAGCAACAAACAAACAAGCTTGAACTCCATAGGGTGAAAATTCAGTCACCTTAGTTCTTAATTAGAATCAGACCTTTAACGAAAGTCAGGTCTGAAATTTTAGTTCAGCTCAGGCCAGCCGACCCTTGAACAGCATGGGATTCAACTGTAAGGGTCCACTTATCGGTGGATTTGTTTTCAACCGAAAACAATTCGGCTAAGCACCGTAAGTGTATTTTCTCTTCCTTATCGTTTGAAAAATACGTTCTTTTCTCCGGCTTACTTTAATGTAGGAATGTGGTATATAATACAGATAACATACAAAATGTGTTAGTTGATCATTTTATGTTATAGGTAAGGCTTCCAGTCAATTAGCTTCCAGGCTAGTAGTAGTTAAGTTTCTCGGGAGTCAAAGGTCGGGACTTCGATTTTTCCACTACGTGGGAGATTCACGCCCAGGACACCCATGTTCTTCGAGAGTCCAACGTAATAGCCCTGCAAATTTTCACTGTTACTTCTCATTTACGATGACTCCCAATGATTCCAACACGTACTGAGAGGTCCTGTGGGTGCTAACCTCCTTGTCCGGGTCAGGAGAAAGGGACGCAGGAAGAGAATGGGTAAGGCTTGGTTCCCTTCCTGAGAGTAGCCATAAAACCAAAGTGATTTGGTACATGATACAGGTTCTGGGGGCACCTGGGTGGCTTAGTCAGTTGCACCTCCAACTCTCAGGTTCGGTTCAGGTCATGATCCCAGGGTCATAGGATCAAGCCCCACGTTGGGTTCCACGCTGAGAGTGGAGCCTACTTAAGATTCTCTTTCTCTCTCTCCCCCTCTGACCCACTCTCCCGCTTGGGTTCTCTCTCTCTCTTTAAAGTAAAATAAAAAAGATACAGGTTTTCAGCGGCAGTAACGAATAAATATGCCCAAGGCCAAAAAAAAAAAAGGGGGGGGGGAATGGTACAGAAAAGTCTTCCTAAGGAGATATTTGAACTATGCCTTGTGGGAAGCCATTACATAACTTTGAATACAGACCTACATACATGATCAGCAATAACGAAAAAAACCATTCAAAACATTTTTTTTAAAAACATTCCAGAAAGACACACCACTGAAAGCCGCAACCGTATGTTACCGAGAACGGTCAGTTTTCTCAGCAGCCTAGACATTGGAATGACAAACACTGGCATATCGACCCACAGGTAAGTTACCAGGATGGCTTAGTAGAACAATAATGGAACGAGGAAATAAAGGCCAATAGCAAAATGTGGTCGAAGTCGTGAACTAGGGGGTTAAGGCTGGTTATGAAATGAAGTTAAGCAGGGGCACCTGGGTGGCTCAGTCAAGTTAAGCGTCCCACTCTTGATTTCGGCTCAGGTCACGATCGCCCGATTCTCAAGATCGAACCCTGTGTGGGGCTCTGCACAGACAGCATGGAGCCTGCTTGAGATTCTCTCTCTAGCCCCCTCCCCTGCCCCAACCCTGAGCACACGCACTCTCTCTCTCTCTCTCAAAAATAAGTAAACGTAAAAAAAATTAAGTTAAGCAATATGAGGGATCATATGCCCCATGGCCAGAGGTCACTGGCCAAATTTTGGTCCCCATCATCTCCACCCCGCACAGTGTTATTCCCAAGATTGCGAGCTACTCCCATGACCTTACTTGTCCAAAGGGAGTTACCCGGATTTGAAGAATCTCCTCATACGTGCCCTTTAAATGCAGACTTTTGTCTGGGGCGCCTGGGTGGCTCAGTCAGTTAAGTGTCTGACTCTTGGTTTCGGCTCAGGTCATGATCTCACGGTTCGTGAGTTCGAACCCCACATCGGGCTCCACTCTGACAGGTTGGAGCCTGCCTGGGATTCTCTCCCTCTCCCCCTCTCTCTCTCTCTCTCTGCCCCTCCTCTGCTCTGTCTCTCAAAATAAATAAACTTAAAAAAAAAAAAAGAAACGCAGACTTTTGTCAACCTAGGGCCAGGAAGGGAGGTCAGAAAAGCTCGAACACAGGGGGGATCTGTTGCTGATTTTGAAGATGGAGAAGGTCACACGCTGAGGAATACAGACAGGCTTCAGGCTCGAGAACAGCCGCTGGTGACAGCAAACAAGGAGATGAGATCTTAGCGTGACAGCTAAGGAACTGAATTCTACCAAGGATCTGAAAAGAATGAGAATGTAGATTCTTTCCCACAATATCCAGATAAGGCCCTGACCCAGCCAACACCTGATTTCAACCTTGCGACACCCAAAACACAGAATCCAGGTAATAGAATATTAATATAAGACATCAGGAGAAAAGGATGAACAGCAAAGTGTCATGGGTATGAGCAGCTGTACTAAGACTGGTAAAAAGAAAGATAACCATAGGAGGTTGCAGCCTAAGAGTAAGATACTGGAGTGAAATCCTTTCGAGGTGCAGTAGTAACCCCAGGTTAGTGAAATGAAGTAGGGATAAATATTGTTGAAACAGTGCACCGCCATGTACAGTTGTGCAGGCTGCGCACTGTACAATTCGACGTGGCATTATTAGCGTAACAGATACCATATATTTATGTAATAATTTTCCAGCAAATAGAAAAAAAGAACTTTGAGGAAGGGGTGTACGTACAAAAAGAGAATCGGACGCCCCTAGAGAAAGAAAGGACTTGCTTAAGGTCACACAAATTAGAAAATGCTGAGGCTAGAATATAAACCTGGGCGGGTCCCTTCCTACCCGGCTCAGGCTCAGCCTCCTTCAAGGTCGGTATTAGCAGTTACTCCTATAGGCTCCTGCCCTCCTCACTCACCTGCTGACTGATCCTTTGCGCCCTGGTGTCTAGGGGGGCTCCCTCCCCACACGTTACCTACCTTCCTCCAAGGAAACAGTAAGGTGACCCCATTCAAGTGCGTGCCTCCTCAGGGACTACACAAAACTGGGGAAACCACTCTTACTCAACCGGATGCCCCCTCCCACTTTACAACACAGGGGGTTGTGTCTACACAAAATACCGGCTTGGGACGACGTGCCTCTGGCACACAGCACGGGGCACGCTGGTCCCAAAGTGTGCGTGACACCAGGAGCGGAGAATTCCGGAAAGTCTCAAAAGTCACCCCTATCCACCACCTTCGGGGCAGGTGCAGTCAAGCGCACATGCACAACGGGACTGGCACCGGCCGGCCCCCCTGCCACGTTCTGAGCAGCGGGCTGGCTTTTCACAGGAAACCGTGTGAATTTAGGAACTGATCGGATGCCGATGTTCTGGGTCACACACACATACATGCCTCGATCACGCTGCCTGTGTCGTTGAAAATAAGTAGTGATGACGAGCTTAACGTTCTGCTGTCATCTCATTTCTTTCCTCTCTTTTTTTATAAGACCCGGAAGTGGGTTAAGCACCCAACGTCAGCCCAGGTCACGAATCTCGCCGTTCGTGGGTTCGAGCCCCGCGTCGGGCTCTGTGCCGACGGCTCGGAGCCCGGGGCCTGCATCGGATCCCGTGTCTCCCTCTCTCCCTGCCCCTCCTTCGCTCCTGCTCGGTCTCTCACCCTCTCAAAAAATAAGCGCACGTTAAAAAACTTTTTTTTTTTTTTTAATTTTTTAACGTTTATTTATTTTTAAGACAGAGAGAGACAAAGCATGAACAGGGGAGGGGCAGAGAGAGAGGGAGACACAGAATCGGAAACAGGCTCCAGGCTCTGAGCTGTCGGCACAGAGCCCGACGCAGGGCTCGAACCCACGGACCGCGAGATCATGACCTGAGCCGAAGTTGGACGCTTAACCGACCGAGCCACCCAGGCGCCCCAAAAAACTTTTTTTTAAACAAATGAACTTCGACTGTTCCTGAAAGCACGCTCAGGATCGTAGTTCTCTTTCTCCAGGTGATTCGTTCCCCGGAGTCGTTTCAGGACGCCTGAACACAATTGTTAATTAACACAGTGTCTCGCCATCATATGTAAGGACGCGTTGGTAATTAAATATTCACATGGGGGGCCAAAAAAAAAAAAAAAACCCACCACATTTTGGATGAGATCTTCCAGAATTACTACGCAGATAATTTCAGACCACACAACTAGATGTCTGGATGTGCTGACAAAACCCACCGATTGGCTTTCAGTTGCAAAGCAGGATGGTGACATCTCCTCTTACTCAAGCGGCACGTCTAAGAGGACCTTCTTGACCGGGTGATTACAGGGACAGGTCAGATAGGTGGCTTGATGGCATCGGCAGAATCACCGCTTGATACAGGAACAGATAACCCAGCCCGTTCGTTTTCTTTCTCCAGCTCCCTTAGTCATACCAGCAAGGCTTGGATTTACACGATACGCTCTTAGTCGCAATAGCAGCTCAGTTGCACCAGAGGCCGGTTCTTAGCCTACGGTGGTTCCGAATGATCTCTTCGGGGCTCCCATTTGAAAGAACTCCAGGGAAACTTAATGGTTTTTTAAGCTTGTTTGAGAGAGAGAGCACGCGCATGTGAGCTGAGGAGGGGCAGAGAGAGACAGAGAGACGGAGACAGAGAGAGAACCCCAAGCAGGCTCTGTGCTGCCAGCTCTCCTGCCCCCCCCGCCCCTCCCCTACTCGCACGCTCTCTCTCTCTCTAAAATAATTTTTTTAATAATACTAATAAAAAAAATAAGAGGTGGCCAAACAAAACAAACCAACCAGAACCCCACCAGAATTACAATTACAGTCCCCGATATGTCTGTTCAATGTCCAAAATCAGAGCTAACCTCAATTCTTTGGTACTTGTCCCTGTCAACGCGGGTTCCCGCTTCACCTGCAGACAAGAAAGGCACAAGCGCACGGGGGCAAGAAGGCCATATTGCCACCAGCCCTCCACCCAGCCCGTACGTATCTTCTCCGCGTGTCATTTGTGAGGACCAGCGGGGAAGGCCCTTCTTCTCAAGGCCACGTGCACCAGCGGGCACGGTCTGGTGAGGACAGACCATCGACCGCTCTGGCATACGCTGGCGGGAAGTCGGACCGCCTCTGAACAACAAGCGTGTCTTTCTTCGGAGCCAGAGCGACAGGAGTATTTGTCCGTAAGCCGTGCTTGGTCCTGAGAAACCTTCTTTCCATACCGATGAATGACCCCATTTAGAGTTTACCAAAAATGACTTCTCCTTGGCAAAAGGAATGGCTGTCACGCAACAAAGAGGCCGATTGGAAGAAAAAAGATGCTTGAGATCCTTGATCTGTCTTCTCATTTACGCGCACACACACACACACACACACACACAGAGCGCATACTATCTCACACACACCTCCCCCCAAAACACCACATACACTATCTCCCTCACACATACCCCACATCTTCTCACACACTCTCCATACTCTCACAACCCCCTACATATTCTCACACCCACACACACACACACACACAGCCTATTTCTCATTTTCCGCCGAATTCAGCGTAAGTTTCTGTAAATGCTTTTCCCTGAGTGATGTGCTTCTTTCACTGCACCTCTAGAATCTTCCTCGGGGCCTTGCACTTAGGGATATACATCACGACCGGTGCGCCCGTTCGCCCTGTCCCCGGGGTCAAATTGCGAAGCCACAGGCTGCCCGTCAGGGCTTCGGGCGGGTGGAAAGACAAAGGAAAGCCGCCCTTGCCCTCCGTTCCGTTTTTCGGATAAAAATCCACCGCAGCGCGGGGACCGTGAATGGTACTCCCTTCTCACTTTTCAGTCGAGATCGTTTTGCGAACGTATCTTAGCTCTCAGACTGCCTGGCTACCGAGCACGGCCGGTACCAGCTGGCGGGGGTGGAAAGGCAGACTGACCGCCTTCATACGGTATCTTGCGCACGGTGATTTTGCCAAGTGTTTTCACTTTGTATCCAACCCTAGTCATCTAGGAGAAAGAACAGGTGATCTGGTGACAGGCCCTAGGAATGGCCATAGATGTGTTATCTTATTTGAGTTGTTTTATAGAGTGGCCGTAGGCCTCCCTATCCTAGAAGTATGGAAGCCGAAGTTCAAACAGGTTAAGTGAAGTATGGGGAAGAAGGTTTTGGCTTTCCCCCTAACTCTGTCCTTCCACGGCCCTTCTCGGCACCCCGGGCCTCGAAAGTAGTTGCTATGTGATGGGCTTGTCTTGTCGGTGGGGTAACAATGCATGAAAACGTCACACGCGTGTTCGGACACTCCTTGACACTGATGCGCTAGCCAAGATCCTCTCGAAACGCGGTCATATTGAGCGATGCTGCCTTCCTCACATGGAAAACCATCTCGAATTTCCTCGTCATGGCTGGCCAAGCGGCCACGAGATCCCACAAATAGATTTCAGTTTGCTGAGCGGGAGAGGCCCTCTGTTGGCTACATCGACCTTCAAACCAGCTTTCCTTGGAACGACTTATAGATCATGAGGCATCACCCCAACTGAAAATAATTAGGTACATTGTTTCTCACGTGGGAGGACGATTAGGCCAAAGCAACTCTGAGGCGTTCGTGTTTCCCTACCATTAACGCCAACACGACTTCGCCTTAAATCCTTCCTACTCACTGAGCTCCAGTCACACTGGTCTCCTCTCTGGTTTGCAACAGTCAAAGAGCTACAAGCCGGCAGAAAGGGTCTGGTTAGAGGAATTCACGTTGTTGAACATCTAGCATTTCCCAGACCTTCTAAAAAGCCCAGATATAAAAACAAGGACCTGCCAAGGAAGAGTTCAATCTGTTGTAAAAAGCAAACAAGCAATCCCTCTGTCCGCTCATTCAATAAATATTTGTTCAGACAAAAGATTGGAGGGACACCTGGGTGGCTCACGTGGTTGAGTGTCCAACTGTTGACTCCGGCTCAGATCAGGAGCTCGCATTTCGCGGGTCTGAGCCCCATATCAGGCTCGCTGTTGTCAGTGCAGGGCCTGCATTGGATCCTCTGTTCCCCATCTCTCTCCGCCCCTCCACCACTCGAGCTCTCTCAAAAATAAACACTAAACAATTTAAAACACACACACAAAAAAATGTTGGAAAAAAGAAAGAGTCTTGGCCCCACAGAGAGGTGATTTTTTCCTCATGTTGGTTCTTCATCAGAAATGCATATCAGGGCACCTGGGTGGCTCAGTTGGTTAAGTGTCCAACTTTGGCTCAGGTCATGGTCTTGTGGTTTGTGAGTTCGAGCCCCGCGTCGGGCTCTGTGCTGACAGCTCAGAGCCTGGAGCCTGCTTCGGATTCCGTGCCTCCCTCTCTCTCTGCCCCCTTCCCGCTCATGCTCTTTCTCTCTCTCTCAAACCAACATGAGAAGAGAAGAGAAAAGAGAAGAGAAGAGAAGAGAGGAGAGGAGAGGAGAGGAGAGGAGAGGAGAGGAGAGGAGAGGAAAGAGAAATGCATATCAATGATATAGCCACAATGGAGAACAGTGTGAAGGTTTCTCAAAAACGAAAACTAGGGACTACCACATGATCCAGCAATTCCACTTCTGGGTATTCATCTGAAGAAACAAAAACACTAATTCAGAAAGATACCTGCATGCCAATGGTCACTGCAGCATCGTTTGCAATAACCAAGATATGGAAACAACCTACCTGGCCATCAGTGAAAGAATGGATAAGGAAAATTTGATTACACACATACACACACACACACACACACACACACACACACACCATGGAATATTAATCAGGCATAAAAAGGTAGGAAATCTTGCCATCTGGGACAACATGACAGACCTTGAATGCATTACGCAAAGTCACAAAGAAAAGAATACCGTATGATCTTCCTTCTATGTGGAATCTGAAACACAAATAACAAGCACAACCACAAAACTGACTCAGAGATGGCGAACACATTGGCCGTTGCCAGGGGCAAAGGCTGGGATCCCGGCAAAATAACCGAAGGGAGACAAAGGTTCACATTTCCAGTTATAAAATAACAAAGTCACGAGAGGTGCCGAATGCCGACTCTCGCTAATACTGTATCACGTATGAGAAAGTCGCAAAGACAGTCGATCGCAAATGTTCACAACACACGCTGGCGTCAGCAGCACATATCCTGAATGCTCATTTTGCAATGTATACAAATGTCAAGTCATTATGTTGTACATCTGAAGCTGATTTTAGACATCAATTATACCTCAATTAAGAAAGGAAATGCAAACCAAATTTACCTTGTGAATTATTTTTTTAATCATTTTTTTTTAATTTTTAACATATTTATTTTTTGAGACACAGAGAGACAGAGCATAAGCAGGGGAGGGGCAGAGAGAGGGAGGCACAGAATCTGAAGCAGGCTCCAGGCTCCGAGCTGTCAGCGCAGAGCCCGAGGCGGGGCTTGAACTCATGAACCACGAGATCATCACCTGAGCCAAAGTTGGACACTTTACCGACTGAGCTAACCAGGCGCCCCTTGAATTATTTTTTATTTATGCCTAGGTTGTTCCCTACCTTTCCCCAGAGGCTGCATTTCAGTGGATCTGGATTAAAAGGTGTACAGCCGATTGCTGAACCCGGGTGGCTCAGTCGGTTAAACATCTGACTTCGGCTCAAGTCATGATCTCATGGTTCTTGAGTTCGAGTCCCACTTCAGGTGAGTTCGAGCCCTGCTTCAGGTGAGCCTCGCTTCTCTCTCCCTCTCTCTGCCCCTCGTGGGATTCTCTCCCTCTCTCTCTGCCCTCACTCACGTGTGCCCTCTCTCTCTAAATAAAAATAAAATAAAATAAAGTAAAATAGGCAGGAGGTGTGGAAGGAGTAACTTCAATTTATCTTTCTTGTGTCAGTCGTTACTTTTTCACTCCCTCCAACAGACAATTATAACCCAAAGGCAGATCAAAGATCACACGAATCCATTCAGACACCAAGACCCAAGGTTGTACTGTAGGGATGACGAGTGAAAACCAATACCTATGGTAGTTGATAGCCTGGACCGTTCAACAGGGACACTCTTTGTCTAAGACGCTCGCCCTTGAACGCTTGGAAAAAACTTGATCTTGTACCTCAAGACTTCAGGCCTTTAAAGACTCACAGGAACCTCTTTCTCCTTCAGTATATTCTTAAAGGGGGCAGGGGGCACCTGGGTGGCTCAGTCGGATAAGCATCAGACTCTTGATTTCCGCTCAGCTCACGATCTCACGGTCTGCGAGTTTGAGCCCCGTGTCGGGCTCTGTGCTGACAGCTCAGAGTCTGGAGCCTGTTTCGGATTCTGTGTCTCCCTCTCTCTGACCCTCCCCTGTTCATGCTCTGTCTCTCCCTATCTCAAAGATAAATAAAACGTAAAAAAAAAAAAATAAAAAAAAAAAAAGACACCGAAGTTCAGAGATGTTCAGTGACTTCCTTACGAATTCAGAGAGCCTGGCTCCAAAGGCGTGTATTCTTTCCATTTTACTGGACTGCTTTCTGTAAGAATGCAGGACGTGGTCTCCCTCTTTCTAACCCTGATGTACCACACGTAGGACATCCCCGGCAAAGTACAAACTCGCTTGTCCCTCAAATCAGCTTCGTCTGACTGATTCTGGGACGGGGCGGGGGTTAGGGTGGGGTGGGGTTCTTTGAGAAATCAACCAAGGGAAGTACTTCTCCAGGTATGGTCCACTGAAAAGCAGCATTAATAAGATTCCCTGAGTACTGGTTAGAAAGGTACGCTGTAGGGACCCACCGGAGACCTAATGCATGGCGATTCCCAGAAGTGGGGCCCAGGGAGCTGGGTTTGAACAAGCCTTCAGGTGATTCATTCCGATGTGTGCTCACCTTTGAGAACCACTGCGCTTTACCTAGATGATCTCCAATTTAAAACCTACCTGTGCATCTGGTCATTCTGCCCGAGAGGGGTAACGTAGAAGCGGCTGAATCACATGTTTCTCTTAATTACAATCCACTCATGCCCAGGGCACGTGGGTGGCTCAGTCGGTTGAGCATCCGACTTTGGATCAGGTCATGATCTCACGGTTCGCGAGTTCGAGCCTCACCGTCGGGCTCGCTGCCGTCAGCAGAGGGCCTGCGTCAGATCCTCTGGCCCCTTCTCTCTCTGCCCCGCTCCCGCTTGCGCTCGTTCAAAAATAAAAATGTTTCCCAAAAAATCCAACCGTGGAAGAAAATCGGACACATGGTCTCAAAAATAAGATCAGCCTTTGTTAGAGAGTCTCCACTCAATGCAGTGGCTATCCGACTCACAAAAATCTCACAAAATAATCTGAACTCTTACCCCCTTAAGATCCCCAAAGGGTCACAAGTCAACATTCCTTTGCATTTGAATGTGTACAATAACTTAATGCATCACATAACTGATTTAATCAAATAAAGGCTTCATTTTTGTCAGTGTCATAGCCCGCCTCTTAAATTAGCGAGTAAAAATGTCCCGCGGTTTCGATCATCAAATTTCAACGACATGGCTTAGTGTTCGAGGAAAGAACAACCCTATTTTCCAACTTCTTCCTGTCCTTGAGCCAGAGTCTCCATTAAAAAGCCGGAACCAGGCTGGTCTTGTGACTAAACAGCAGAGTCCTCATTACCATCTCTGGGCCCTTGCTCATTCACTTTCTGGCCCAGAATTCCCTCCCCATCCCTTCCTACTGAAACCCTATTTGTCGATCAAAGCCCTTCTCAAACCCTATCACTCCTACTTTCAGGCAAATAGCGTCATAGAGTCAAAACAGACACACCCTGACTTTGGGGTCCACCGGAAACTGTGTTAACTCTGATGAGCCTCAGTCCTTCTTCAATAAACTGGGGATAGTGAGAATGTGGTCTGTAAATTGCTGTGCCGTCTCCATAAGAAAGTGACCTGGTTCGTGAACAGAATTATCAAAAACTCTATGGTGCCCAGGATGCTTTCGCTTCTACGGATGCCTAGAGCAACTGTAGGCGGTATCCCACAACTGGTCACGTGATAGAACTGCCTTATATTGCGTAACACGCAGGCCATCAAGCCCAAAGCACGGACAGACTACAGTTAAAACCTTCTTCCTCAGGGCACCTGGCTGGCTCAGTCAGTTGACGCCAGACTTTGGCTCAGGGCATGATCTCACAGTTCATGAGTTCGAGCCCCACATCAGGCTCTCTGCTGTTACCACAGAGCCCGCTTCAGATCTGTCCCCTTCTCTCTGCCCCTCCCCCACTTACCCTCTGTCTCAAAAAATAAATAAAATATTTTTTAAAAGTCCCTTCTTCCTCTAAAAAAAAGATAAGGGGCCGTCAGGATTAGATTTGGATATTAAATTCAAAGGCCTGAAACAGTGAGGGAATGTGATACAAACACAAGAACTAAGATCCCAAATGGGAATGTCAGAACTTTAGAAAACATTTTTTAACATTTATTCGTTTTTGAGAGAGAGACACAGAGCATGAGCAGGGTAGGGACAGAGAGAGAGGGAGACACAGAACCGAAGCAGTCTCTGACCTGTCAGCACAGAGCCCGACACGAGGCTCGAACCCACAAACTGTGAGATCATGATCTGGGCCGAAGTCACACACTTAACCGACTGAGCCACCCAGGTGACCCGAGAATGTCGGAACTTGAAAGAAGCCAAAGCAATCTACGACACAGCTGTGTTCGCAGCAGATGATTTGTTATTAAAAATAAGTTACCAGTGTGTGAACAATGTTAATATGAATTCAAGACAGTTCAATGCTGTCCTTGAAATCGGATGAATTTCAGGGGCACCTGGGTGGCTCAAGTGAGTTCAGCATCCCGTTCTTCGTTGCAGTTCTCCCTGCCTCTCCCTCTGACCCTGCCCCGCTCCCACCTCCGGGCTTACTCTCGCTAAAGAAAGAGAAAGAGAAAGAGAAAGAGAAAGAGAAAGAGAAAGAGAAAGAGAAAGAGAAAGAGAAAGAGAAAGAGAAAGAGAAAGAAGAAAGAGAAGAAAGAGAAGAGAAATGAAAAAGATAGAAGGAAAGAGAAAGGGAAAGAGAAAGAGGGAAAGAGAAAGAGAAAGAGAGATGTGAGAGAGAGAGAGAGAGGAGAGAAAGAGAAGGAGAAAAGAAAGAGGAGGAGAGAAAGAAGAAAAGAAAAGAAAAAGAAAAAAGAAAAGGGAAAAGAAAAAGAAAAAGAAAAAGAAAAGAATTTCACTCACATTCATCCTAATGTAGATCTTTTTTTTTTTTTTTTGAGACAGAGAGAGAGAGAAAAGGTGTGTGAGCAGGAGAGGGGCAGAGAGATAGGGAGAGAGAGAATACCAAGCAGGCTCTATGCCGTCACCACAGAGCCCGATGCAGGGCTCGAACTCACGAGTCGTGAGATCATGACCTGAGCCAAAACCAAGAATTGGAAGTTCAACCACCGGAGCCTCCCAGGCGCCCCTTTAGTGTAGACTGTGAAGGGGAAAGAAAGGGTGGGGTTTTAGCTGGCGCCTAACCCTGGTTATACACAGGATTGCAGCATGTCAAAACGTAAGAACCACTGGCCACGGAGAGGGCAAGATGTGACACCCTCCTAAGACGAGGACAATAGATCAACAGGCTAAGCTACCACTAATCCTTTCTTCACTGATGTAGGTGGCACATAAAATTACAAGGCCATCAGCAAGCTGCCGATCGGGCTCTTGTTGAAGGCCCCCTCGAAAAGGACGTGGTTATGCTTGAGTAGAAAGGCTGGACATTCTATAGCCAACGAACAGAGGGCATGATATACCCAGGACGGTGCCCATTTTCCTTAGGGCTGAGAGTCTGATCAAGCTACTAGAAGCCATGCTTTTTCTCTGCCCAACGGCAGAGATAGGGAGGAGTTCCATTACAGAAGAGTCAAACTGCCCAGCTGAACAGACTCTACTAGACATGTGGCAAGAGGTTGTTAGTGGGTTTTTTGACTCTTGAACTTTGGTTTTTTTTAGTATTTATTTATATATTTATGGGTCTTTTTGAGAGAGGGAGAGAGAGAGAGAGAGAGAGTGTGTGAGAAAGAGAGAGAGAAAGAGACAGCGGGGCAGAGGGAGAGAGAGAATCTCAAGCAGGCTCCAGCAAGGAGCCTGACGCCCAGCTCGATCCCACGACCCTGGGATCACGACCTGAGCTAAAATCAAGAGTCAAGAGTCGGACACGCAACCTACTGAGCCACCCAGGAGCCCTGGGGGCTTTGAGCTTTTAAAAGCCTCTCCTGATAGCTACAGAGGCTCTTCGGAGACAGAAATCCCCCCACGTGCACATATTCATATTTGGCAAACAATCAGTTGTTCCACAAAACTCCTGGATCCCACCCTGAGCACCCCACGCCAAGAGCTCCTCCCCTGGGCAGAGGCAGAACACCGCAGAGCTACCGTTTCTGATGATTCTTACGGTATCTTCTCCTGAAATACGCGGTGCCACTCTCACCCTCATAAAGGAAACGAAGGGATCGAAATAATTAATTTTGAGGTGGGAGTTCTAATATAATTGCCATACGTGTTTTCAGGTATTTTGACCGACAGACGTGGAGGGAATTCAACTCAAGAAGTGCCAATTCATACTAATGCACCTACCGGTGCCAGAGTCTCTCCGATGATACATGTTAAACATCGGGATAATGAGTCATTCTTAACATGAGGAGCTGTCAAACAGAAGAGATACAGTCATGGAACCCAACACACTTCCAGCCGTCAAGGAGGTGGTTTCCCGGTATTCTAACTTCCACTAATAAAGCACATTAACCCTCTGTTGGACACTAAAGTTAAATGAGACGTGATCACAGCATGAACAGCAACCTGCTAAAGGTCATTTATTCTCTTACGCACAAGAACACCTGGCTGGCTCAGTCGGTAGAGCGTGCGACTCTTGACCTTGGGGTTGTGAGCGCGAGCCCCACGTTGGGTGGAGAGATTACTCAAAAATAAAAGCTTCAGGGACACCTGGGTGGCTCAGTCGAGTAAGCGTCTGACCCTCGATTTCGACTCAGGTCGTGGTCTCGCAGTTCCCGAGATTGAGACCCACATTGGGTGGGCTCTACGCTCACAGCGCGGAGCCTGCTTGGGATTCTCTCTCTCTCTGCCCCTCCCCTGCTCTCGTGCGCTTTCTTTCTATCTCTCTCTAAACAAACAAATAAAGTTTAAAAAAAATAAAACCTTTAAAAATAGTCCCTTAGAGGGGCGCCTGGGTGGCACAGTCGGTTAAGCGTCCGACTTCAGCCAGGTCACGATCTCGCGGTCCGTGAGTTCGAGCCCCGCGTCAGGCTCCGGGCTGATGGCTCGGAGCCTGGAGCCTGTTTCCGATTCTGTGTCTCCCTCTCACTCTGCCCCTCCCCCGTTCATGCTCTGTCTCTCTCTGTCCCAAAAATAAATAAACATTGAAAAAAAAAAATTTAAAAAAAATAGTCCCTTAGAATATCAAGGATCGGGTAGAAATTTTTCCATTCTGTATGAATAGTTGGGTTTTCGAACATGCCCTCTATCTCAGTAGGGTGTTGTAGAAATAAAAGGAAAAGACTCAATTATTGTCCCACAAGAGGAATCCCAGTTACCTGACCTCAAATGTCAACCTATTTGTGATTTGTAAGCATGTCAGATTGAATTATGGACCCAAATTCACCAATCCTGCCAAGTGCCATTACGGTTCCTCCCCTAAAACCCAAGTACTTTTGGGCTTGGCCACGTGACTGGTTTCTACACTGGAATTTGGCTGCAAGAGACAGTTTTACAGTTTAGAGCCATTTACACCTTAAGAAGGACCTCCGGTTTCTCTTCTTCGGGCTTGCCCTCTTGCACCATAAGAAAAGCGCACCCGGAATAAATGTCTAGTCCAGACCACACGGAAACGATTTACACCCCACCTGTAACTAAGAGCCACCGCAAAGCTGACCCGCCCCCAACCCACAGGCACGTGAGCAGAATCAACACTTACAGGCCACAAATTTCTGTGGTCGCTTGACATATCACAAAGGCTGACTCTATCCTGACCTTGAGAACGGTAGAACATACTGAACGTCAAAGGTCGGTGGTGTATCGTAATATGAATACGCTACATCTTCTACACGCACAGACACGCAACCAAAAAAAGGCTGACAGCCTACTTTGTGCCGCGCACTGTGTTAGACACGGGCCATGCCACGGAGAGCAAGCAACCCTCCCACGGCTTACTGTCCACTGGCTTCTGCTTCACAATACCTCCTACACTTCTTGACATACGTGGAACTTTGGCAGGGTATCAAGATATCAGGGCTAGGATTCATTTGGTTTTATTATCATTTTTTAAATGTATTTATTTATTTATTTGGAGGGAGACAGAGAGCTAGAGTGGGGGAGGGGGGGCGCGCGCAGAGACGGGCAGAGAGAGACAGAGAGAGGAGAGAGAGAATCCCAAGCGGGCCCTGCACTGTCAGCCCAGAGCCCGATGCGGGGCTCGACCCCACGAACCGTGAGATCATGACCTGAGCCGCAATCAAGAGTCAGACGCTCAACCGACTGAGCCGCTCAGGTGCCCCGGGTTTTATTAATGTATAAGCAACTGAAGAGATTCATTTCTGAGAGCAATTCATAAATATATTCCCATAACAACGCTCCGTTTTTTTTCTCAACTGTCAGGAGGATAAAATGCTTCACATGGGTACACTTTCCAGATATACCTCCAGATAGTCCAGATATATCTCAAACTCAGAACTCTGAACGACATTGGTGGGAGATTATATTACCAACCTCCCTGTCATCTCAGATGACATGGAACATAATTTAACCTTTCCTCAATAACTCAAGGCCATCAATATAACCCACAGTTATTATGCTAACACAGCTCTAGGTCTCTCTCCACGTGTCTCTTTCTCCTTGTCAGGCTGTCCGCTGTTTATTTTTCTGCCACCCAACCTGCCCCCAATAGTCCTCCTTCCCTCCGTACATTCCCCTAACGGTGGCGTCTCGACCACATACCCAAGCTTATGAAAAAGTATGCCTTCTGGGGGACGGGAGAGCCTGGGTGGCTCAGGAGGTTGAGCGTCCGACTTGGGCTCAGGTCATGACCTCGCGGTTCCTGAGTTCGAGCCCCACATCGGGCTCGGGGCTGCCAGATCGGAGCCCGGAGCCTGCTTCGGATCCTGTGTCTCCCTCTCTCTCTGCCCCTCCCCTGCTTGCACTGTGTCTGTCTCCCAAAAATAAATAAATATTTTTTAAAAAAAAGAAGAAGAAGAAGAAAAGAAAAAAGAAGTAGGTATTGGGGCTCCTGGGTGGCTCAGTTGGGTGAGCGTCCAACTCTTGATTCCAGCTCAGGTCATCATCCCAGGGTCCTGGGCTCGAGCCCCGTGTCGGGTTCCTCACTGTGTTTGGGGTCTGCCTGTGATGCTCTCTTCCTCTCCCTCCATCTCCACCCTGCTCATGTTCTGTCTCAAAAATAATTTTTAAAAAACTTCTTTTAAGTATTTATTAAAAAGAAGCTCAAATACTCAGAGCGTGAGACCCTGACACTCTTCTGTGAAGAGAAGTTTTAACGCATGGACTTCACAACATCGATTCCTGCCGGTAATTCTTTCTTGCTAACTTCAAGGTTCAAGGCTAGGTATCCTTTTTTTTTTTTTTTTTTTTTAACATTTTTGAGAGACAGAGAAAGAGAAAGAGAGAGAGAGAGCACGAGCAGGGGAGGGGCAGAGAGAGAAGGAGACACAGAATCCGAAGCGGGCTCCGGGCTGTCAGCACAAAGCCTGACACGGGACTTGATCCCACAAACCGCGAGACAATGACGTGAACTGAAGTCAGATGCCTAACTGAGCCACCCAGGCACCCCTCCAGGGTAAGTATTCTAAGACACAGAGGCAACTGCAGAAAAGTCTGGCCTAGCAGGGGCTTTAATGTGCATTTTACTGTGCTTTATGGATTTTAAAGTGCTCTTTTTAAATAAATGTAATCATCCCTAATAATCACAATACTGTTCAACTATCGAGATGGAAACAATCTTAGACCTAAATGGACTTCCGCTCCAGCATGCAAGCAGAGAGCTCTCTGTTCTCCCCACTTAGTGAACATTACAAAATGTCAACAGTTGGAGGCCCTAAAAGCTCAAGCACCGTGCGGCTATAAGTACTACAGGTATTCAGGACATTGTAGCTCATGGGCAAAGAATAATGGGCAAACTAACATTCTGGAGCAGAAAGAGAGGATGGACGAAAACTCTGTGAAATTTCGACATCAATGATAGAGAGTGTTATTTAACTAAGCAAATTAGACCAAACTATTCTATACTTTGCTTTATGTTTTAAAAGCGGGATTTTTTTATGTTTATTTTTGAGAGACAGAGAGAGAGAGAGAGAATGAGAGGAGAGAGACAGAACACGAACAGGGGAGGGGCAGAGAGAGAGAAAGACACACAGAATCCAAAGCAGACTCCAGGCTCCGAGCTGTCAGCAGAGAGCCCGACGCGGGGCTCGAACCCACGGACCGTGAGATCATGATCTGAGCTGAAGTGAGACACTCAACCGACTGAGCCACCCAGGCGCCCCAACCAAGGTCAATATTGCATCGCCAACAGTTACAGGGCTGAGAATGACTTCCTTTCTCAGTGCGCAACAGACGCGGTTATGTCTGATGCTCCCGTTAATTTTTCCTGTCACGTCCAACGCAGCGCCTGAGACATAACAGGCACTCAATAAATGTTGGATGAACCAACGAATTTGTAAACTCATCAGATTTGTAAATGATTTGCCTCATTTCTTCCAGTTACGGCTATTTGGGAATCAAAAAAAAAAAAAAATTGAACTCGATTGAATAAACCACTAGCCTCTCATTTACCGAGCTATCTGTATTAAACACAAGTTCCATTATTAATTGCCTTCTGTGTTAGGAAACGCCCAACAGTGGCATGGAGAGAAGAAAGCAGGCGCAGGAACAGAAAGCAAGTGGGGAAAGCGGCAATTATGCTGAAGTAGAACTAATTGTTCCAAATCCATCGCCTTCGCGGTGTTGGATCAAATAATACTACTTGCCGTGCTCACTTTGTACGCTACGCACCAACACCACGAACACAATGCACTACAGGCCAAATTCCTTTCGCTTCTCTCCATATACAGTCGATGCGCATAGCCAGTACATGGGTTCAAATGCCCTCACAAAGGCCCTCCAGCTGTGGGCTCCATGAACCATACGTGGGACACGTATTGCGGGAGGAGGTCTGAGCCATGCGGGAGAACGCAGGGGTCTCGGCTCTCTCGTTCTCATTAAATCAGACAGTGCGCACTAATTTATGACGTGCCAACATGAAGTAGCTGGGATCATCTCTCGCTTATTATTTCCCTCTCGAATCCATACAGCTCTCTGTGCCATTTAATCGGAACACGTAGACATTTACATATACTGTATATATTTTAAATGCAGCAACCCTGAATAGCATTCATCCTAAGTTCAGTAATCTCCCAGAATATTAAAGTCATCTTTCTTCCATGTGTTGCAGTTCGTTAAAGAGCCCACACGGCGAATTCGTCTAAAATGCCCGTCTTTGTTTCCGCTCATTAGGACAAAAAGGTTCAGCAGCGGGAAAAAGTAAAAAAGTGGTTTCCGGTATTTCCCACTCTGCTCCCAGAACTCACTCTTGCCACCAAAGGTATCGCTTCACATTTGCATATCTATCTTTCCAGTCACTTTCCAGGAACATCCTAACACACGGCGACACACGCATGCGTATGTGCACATATCTACACGTGGACTCACCTTATATTCATTCATAGGCTATTTTCTGACCACCTGTGATTCTTGCTACTCTTGGGGTCGTAATCTCATTTTCTATGCGGTCTCCTGCAGCATTTGAAAGGTCATTCCTCATACAGGAGGAGTGTAGATTGTAGTGATCGATACAGAGATTAGCGATCATCTCTGTTGGGCATCGAGTGTGTGTGTGATGTCTGTTTCACTTAGCAGGCCCAGACAAGCCAGATGGGAGAGAGTCAGTAAAATCTACCTAGATGCTTCTTGTTTATTTATCAACATCAGGGGGCCTATTAAATGGGATACCATCTAGTAAAAAAACAAATAAAACTCCATCCACACTGAGCTAACTCAAAATACAAACAGTATCATAAACAATTAAACCAGAAACAATGCTTTCTTCCTTCAAAAAATATGAGTTGCCAAATGTGTGCTTGGCAGAGTCCAGAGTAAGAATTGTTGATACAAGCATAAGACACAGGCTAATTACAAGGGCTAAATACAAAATGTTATTATGAGTGCAGTTTTCATTTAATTTGAAAGTGTCTTCTCACTAATACGGGGGTATCATATTCTAGCCATGAGTGTCTAAAGGCAAAGTTTTAGTAACAATTTTCATAGAAAACTGAGGAACAGCCTGAGAATAAGAGTCGCACTCTTAAAAAAAAAAAAAAAAAGAAAATGTTTATTGATTTTCAGAGGAAATGGGGGGAGAGGCAGAGAGAGAGAGAGAATCCCAAGCAGGCCCCACAGAGCCTGATGCGGGCATCTATCCCATTAACCATGAGATGATGACCTGAGCCGAAACCAAGAGTTGAACGCTTAATGAACTGAGCCACCCGGGGATCCCCGAGTAATGCTCATCAAAAATGTCAAGATCGTGGCAAAAAAACAACTAACCAACTACCACATTACCAAAGGGATCTAACGAGGCATGACAACTTAATGTGATACGGTATCCTGGACAGGATCCTGGAATATAAAAATGCCGTCAATGAAAAACGGGGGAAATCCAAGTAACGTTTGGAGTTTACCGAACAGCGTTGTAATGAAGTTATCTAAGTTTTGACAGGTAGTAACACGCATGTGGGGAAGCGGGGCGGAGGGTGGAGAGGAACTCTCTGTATCACCTTCACAACTTTTCTGGAACTTAGAAGCTAGTCCAAACACTTGATTAAGTTTTATTTATTTCAGTAATCTCTACACCTAACATGGGGCACGGATTCACGCCCCACTGAGATCGAGCCCCACACTCTTCCAACGGAGGCAGCCAGGCGACCCTGAATAGTTTATGTGAAAAATAACAAAGATGGGGCGCCTGGGTGGTTCAGTTGGTTGAGCGTCCGACTTCAGCTCAGGTCACGATCTTGTGGTTCGTGGGTTCGTGCGCCGTGCCGGGCTCTGTGCTGACGGCTCAGAGCCTGGAGCCTGTTTTGGATTCTGGGTCTCCCTCTCTCTCTCTCTCTCTCTGCCCCTCCCCCACTCAGGCTCTGTCTCTCTCAAAAATGAACATTAGGAAAAAAAAATTTTTTAAGTAACAAAGTCAACAGCCGTAAAGATAATGGAGAAACAGAAGTTTAATATTTTCATTAAATATTAAATATTTTCATTAAATATTTCACCAGGCACCATCCAGAATATCTTATCTACATAATCCTAAAGAAATCTGCACAAAAGTCCCAAAGATATATCCTATTATTACTTCTACGTTACAACCAAGGAAACTGAAGATTGGAGAAATGAAATAACTTTTCCAGGGACACATGGATAGAATGTGGCCAGCACAAGGTTGGAAGCCTGATAGCAAGACAAAACCAAAGTCTAGAATCGAAACCACTATACTAAACCACTCCCACTCAAGGACTGTGCTCCTTTTCAGGAAGCTATATATATATTGCCTGATATTCTGCAGTGTTAACATGTTTAAATGCTATCTTTAGAGAAGGTTTTGTATTTGCTAAGTCTCAATGCTAATGTCCAAGACTTACTACATCAACTGAGTGGTTGTTATTTTATTGTTTATTTTGAGACAGAGAGAGAGAGAGAGATCACACAAGCAGGGAAGGGGTCGAGAGAGACCAAGTGAGAGAATCCCAAGCAGGCTCCCGGCTGCCAGCACAGAGCCTGACGCAGGGCTCGATCCCACGAACCATGAGAACGTGACCTGAGCCGAAACCAAGAGTTGGACGCTCAACCGACTGAGCTGCCCGGGGGGGCCCCTGTTTTTGTTCATTTTAATTTGTACTGCTGTTTCTCTTCATTGTCACCGACCCGTCATTTTCCATTTTCACATTCATATATATCCTTCACTGCACCGAGTGGCAACCCATCTTCTAGACTCATGAGAATGACGGAAGCTATAGACAGGAGCTGACTCCTATACCAAGGGGGCTGGGTGACGGTGAAACTGTCCTTGCTTCTTGTGTTCATCTCAGCATTCATTTTCTTCATCTTGACCATCTGTCCCTGAGGTTACATCTCAGACTTCCGAGTTGTCTTCCGAATCTCCACTGTGGTCACTAGGTCAGTGAATTCACGGGTGACGTCACTCTGGCAAACCTTGACACTGGAGTTTCAAGAGAGGGGGTTGGGCTCCGCGATCAGTGTAAGTGACCTTGCTCTAATGGATTCAAGAAGACCGGAAGGGGATTCTGAGCAAAAGGCCTTGAGGAAATCCTGTCCCAAGGTCTTTCACTTTTGAAACTGTTTCTTTCCTCCTCCAGCTGCCGGTAACAGAACCAAGGGAAGCCTTGCTATGTATAAACTGCAATTCAAAATCCAACCACTCCTTCTGCCCAAGAAAGGCCCTTTTCAGCATGTTAGAGCTAAGTGACTGTTTCCTTTCCGCCCTCAATAAAGAAACCAAACTGTAATTCATATGAATGAATAAGAGGGAAACACTAGCCTTAGCCAACAAGTATGGTCACATACTCCCTCGGGACTATACAGAGAGTTAACGGAACAGCTTTGGCCCAACAGAAGGAAAGGACCACTCTTCCAGATGTAGGGGATTTTTACCAGAAAGGAAATACGGCAAGGCACTCGACCGGTTGGCACTTCTCCCTTTAGTATTTGGCAGGTGAATTTCACCAATGAAGGTTCAGTGATCTACTTAGATTCCAATGCTTTGTGAGTTAGAGAGAAATCCTTTCTCCCTGGGCTCCAGTTTCCAGATCTGTAAAGGGACGTAGTTGAAGATCTCCAAGGGCCCTGGAAAGACCAATCCCATCTGTCACGCAGGCGATAGCCAACACCTGGACAAGGGTCCCAATCTGGTCCTGCCAGCCTCGTGCGTCTAAAACAATAGTCGGCAGGCAAAAAGGAAACAGAATGACGTGCCCCACCAACACGGCAACTCTTGTCGCTGTACAATAAAAGTATTGTTGCCCCAATACTTCCTAATTTCTGTCCCTCCAATTTATCACTCTCTTTCACTTCCAAATCTTTACCCGCCATGTGACCTTCTCTGGTTAATTCCCCTTCCCTACCCAGATTCCGTCCCTCCTTCAAAGCACAGCATAAGATTCGCCGGACTGAGTTTTTCATGGGTTTCTCCCAGCCAGTGATCTTTCCCTCCCTTGAACCCCAATAGCACTGGGTGGAAAACCTGGCAATTCTCTTCACTGTCTGTTCAAGACGTATTCTGGGTTGTGGTTGTATTCTGATTTCAACCCAAGGCATCTCTGAAGAAAAACGAGCATTCCAAGTAACTATCGAGTCCCTTTATGTTCATTAAGAAAAAGGAACCAAAAAGGTTTGGCTTCTTCTACTCCCAGGAAAAATGTTAAAAGGAGATTCAACGCAAAACAAATCCGAGCTCTGGGGCGCCTGGGTGGGTGACTCGGTTGAGTGTTTGACCTGGACTCAGGTCATGATATCGGGGTTCCTGAGTTCTAGCTCTGCATAGGGCTCTCTGCTGTCAGCACGGGGGCCCAGTTGGGAGCCTCTGTCCCCCTGTTTCTGCCCCTCCACCCCCAACTCTCAAAAATAAACAAACACTAACAACAACAAAGAACAAATCCCAGCTCTGACTGCAGAAACATCGAAACAGGGCTTGGCCGTGTTCTGGAGTAAAGGGACCCCGATGTTTTATGGCTTTTTTCCCCATTATTATTAATACAAGTAGTATTGGTATTAGTATCATTAGAGACCGTTGTTGTTGTTGGTTTTGACAAGAAAGAGCTAGATTTTCTGAAGAAATGAGAGGTTTAGCCAAGGTTCTAGGCAAAAGGCAGAGACCATTTTAACCTGACGGAAAAACCCAGAACAGAAGGTAAAATGCTTTTTCCGATCGACTCACGAGGAAACAGGCAAAGAGCTATTGCTTGGGTGACATAAAGATAAAATTTGAAAAAAAAAAAGTTTAATAATCTGCCACAAAGGTTTACATCTTTTCAAAACAGTGACTCAGAAGAGCGCATTGATTTTTTCTAGTTGTTAACTACTCTTAACGGTGCAATCAAGCAGCTCAGATCAAACATCCCACCAATATTTATTGAACAATAACATGGCCTGGAAGTTTTAGGGGACAAAGAGAGAAAATGACACAGCCAGGATTGCGTTTACACTTTAATACAGGGAGTTTTTATGGGGGAGGGAGGGATTTACAGGACAAAAACTTAGGGATCCTTGACTTTCTCAATCTATCATACTCTTTCTTTTTTCCTGCATGTATGTATGTCTGTGTTTGTTTATTTTTAGTTTTTTAGCCCCTGTCATCCCCTTTTCCTAAGGTTCTCCCGCGCTCCGTTTTTAAGCCTCTCCAAGGTGGCCCACTTCCAACTGGAAGACTGATCTTTAAAACCACACATACCCCAGGATCGCGCCTCACCAAAGGACTCGTCTCAGGCTCCCCCGCCTCTGGACTTCTTCAGGCTGTTCTCTCTGCCCGCATCACCCGTTTTACGACTCAGGCAAACATCACCTCCTGAGTGAAAGTTTTCGCTGACACCTGTGGGCAAAAATAGTCCTTCCTCTGTGAGCCGACGGCACCTGGCACGTCACTGCATCAGCGCCTTGGCAAGCTGGCGGGGAAACCCTTGTTTCCATTCCATGCCCTTCAGGTAGTCGTGGGAGACGGCACGCAGTAACCAGCGGGAAGCAATGTAACGACGCGAAGGCTTGATCTCGCGGTTTGTGAGTTCGAGCCCCGCATCGGGTTCCGTGTGGACTGTGTGGAGCCTGCTTGGGATTCTCTCTCTCCCTCTGTCTCTCTCTCTCTCTCTCTCTCTCTCTCTCTCTCTGCCCCTCCCCGACTTGTGCTCTTTCTCAAAACAAATAAATGAACTCTTAAAAAAAATTGCTCATTGAATTCATTAATTCGGAATATAGAAGGACTTTGAAGGTTGTTGGTACCTTTCAAAGTGCCGTTTTCCTGCTGTCTGTTCTTCTGAGGGCAAAACGTACTCAGTTGAAAAGAACATTCATCTTAGTATTATTTCTACAGGGAAAAATCGGGAATGACCTGCCTGTAAAATAAGAAGAGATTAACTGAATGAATTATGATAGACAATTATGCAGTCATTAAAATGCTGTTGCCGATCTCTCTGTGGACAACGGAAGATACTCACGATCTAAGTGGAAACGCAAGTTACAATCCATCTCAAACCGCAAAAATAAACTACAGGTGAAGTAAAGAGACAACTGTGGGAAACAAAATTTGAAAACTGTAAGAGCAGAAAAGTAACTTCAGGATGGGGAAGAATTTTCCACATAAGACAGTAGCCGAGCACAAACCATAATAGAAACTGCCAAATCTGACTCCATTAAAAGGCATGACTTTCTCTAAGATTAAGCAACCAGAAAAGCCATGAATACAGGATTAGTATCAAGATGGTGCAGACACCATCCTAAGGAAACCCACCGAGCCTGACAGAAAAAACGGGCAAAAGCTATTAACAGGTAATTCACGGATTGTAATTAACAAGGGCTGATAAACATTCCAAAGTTGCTCAACCCCACTAGCAATCGCTGAAATGCACATTAACATTACAGGGGGTACCAGTATCATCCAAAAGTCTGGGGAAAATTTTTTACGTTTCCCATTGACAAACGCTGGCAAAAATTCGGGACCAGAGGAAATCCTGCACACTGGTGAAAGAAGATCATTTGGCATGAAAGCAGCCATGCACAATGCATACACAGGCAACAAGCCAGATTGGGCCCCTGATGTATAATTTCCTGATTACTGCCTAGAGAAACGATCGCATATATTCAGGAATGAGGAGAAAGGAGACAGGCACAAGAATATTCACTGTATTATTCATACTGTTGGAAGGTTGGAAATAGTATAAATGCCCACCAGCAAGAGAACAGGTAAATAAAGTCGGCTAAAGTCATGACTTGGAATACAACACAGCAGGTGAAATAAAGGAGCCAACTTATATTTAATGATAGCGTCACACTTGAATAAATAATAACGCTGGGGCGCCTGGGTGGCTCAGTCAGTTAAGTGTCTGACTTCGCCTCAGGTCGTGATCTCACGGTTCTTGAGTTCGAGCCCCGCGTTGGGCTCTGTGCTCATGGCACAGAGCCCGCATGAGATTCCCTTTCCCTCCCTCTCTGCCCCTACCCTGCTCGCACTCTCTCTATAAAAATGGTAAAAAAAAAAAAAAAAAAAAAAACAAAAACAAAAAAAAAACATAGCGCTAGGGTTATGGATGATTTTTATTGTGCTCACTGTGCTTTCCTGTATTGCTTTATTCTTATAAAAAATATCATGTATTCATCGTATCTTTAAACCATACATTCATTAAGGAATATTCGGAAAGCACACAAAATAGGGCAAAGAAAAACAAAAACCACCCATAATCCCACCACCTTCCTAAAGAAACAGGCTGCAAACATTTTTTTTTTAAGTTCATTTCTTTTGAGAGAGAGCGCGTGAAAGCAGGAGAGGGGCAGAGAGAGATGGAGACAGAGAGAATCCCAAGCAGGCTCCACACTGCCAGCCTGGAACCCGATGCGGGGCTGGAACTCACATATCAGGGGATGGTGACCTGAGCAGATACCAAGATCCTGATGCTCAACCAATTGAGCAACCCAGAACGCCCCCCACACTGTAAACACTTTGGACAGAGTTCCTTTTCAATTTATTTTGTTGACCCGTATTTCTTCATAGCTCAGATAGTACTAACTACACATTTCTACTGTCTGCTTTTATTCATTTATTCTAAGCATTTTTCCACACTATCTTACATTCCTTATAGGCATCATTTTTACAGTTGTATACTATTTGTATGTCTGTAAATCTGAAACTTTAAACCTGTTTCCAAAACATTCTGGAAAGGGTGCATGGTGGCTCAACTGGGTTGAGCTTCCTTCCGACTCTTGGGTTTGGCTCAGATCGTGATCTCAGAGTTCGTGAGATCGAGTCCCATGTGGGAGTCTCCCTCTCCCTCTCTCTCCACCCTCCTCCTTCGCTGTCTCTCTCGCTTGCTCTCAGAAAGAAGGAAGGAAGGAAGGAAGGAAGGAAGGAAGGAAGGAAGGAAGGAAAAGAAAAAAGAAAAGAAAAGAAAGAAAAGAAAAGAAAAGAAAAGAAAAGAAAAGAAAAGAAAAGAAAAGAAAAGAAAAATCCTGGAATAATTTACCTACTAAGTTCCTAACATAAGCCTCCAATCCCACAAATTCTATACATTCTACACACTGACTGAGGGTCAAAGAGGTATCTCCTTTCTTGCCAGCATTCCACATTTACTAACACACCCACGTGGATAAGCAAAAAATTAAGTGGATTTAATAAGCTACCTTTCAGAATGAATCAACAGGACACTCTCAACATTGTTTTGTGTGCCCTTGCTCCAATAGGTTAGAAGCTGACAGTTTGCCATTGGGTGACCCCGGCACGTACCATGAGCTGGTGGCCTTCATCTGAGACACTGAACATGCTCTGCAAACCTCTCAACGACATGCAGAGAAAGGTGACATTTTGAAATATGGTTTCATGGTGTAATCACCCAGAAGCTTATCAATGCCCACGGGCACCTTGACATTTTATTACTGTAGAACTCATCATCTACAGCCTTAAAAGAAGTCGTTTGTTGGATGCAACTTCAGAAGCTCGGTCATTCCCTAGGTGTTATTTTAAAAGGTTGTTGACGTCCTTCTGTGAAATCACCAGGTGATAAATATAAACAAGCTGTTTAAAGCCGCTACTGCATTAATTCGGTTGCCATGGTTTTCCATAATACATGCCCTTGGGTCATTTTTAGTTACGTCATGTTCTTAAGCAAGGTAGAGAGAAGTTTTGCCTTTGTAGATTGTAATATACAAAGTAACAAAGTCAAGACGGTTGGAGATCTTATTTCGAGTGGATCAACCACCGGCTTCCCAAGACCCTGTCATCCGCTGGCAGCGGGTATATCAACTTCTCCGCTAGCTCGTTGCACCTGCCAAATGCTTCTGACCTAACACTTTCCCAGAGTACTGCTATTTCCTCTCTGGTTGACATATTATTCAATCTGAGAGCACATTGTGGATTTTAAGCCGGACACTTAGCCTACCCCTTTAAGCCGGTGTATCTGTAAGATCTGCATCTACAAGGATGCCTTTTTCGTCCTTGCAAACCGGCCAGGGCTTAGAACAGTGCCCGTGGCACGCAGTGGGAAACAGCGAAGCCTTGTTGAGTTGACCGGCAAGTAGCCGGGAATGAAATTCCCAGGTCAATTTTGTGACTTACACCCCCACCACGGAACGCCACCGATTACACCAATCGACGATACGAAGCAGGATCCTGCTTACACAGAATGAACGCTCGTGCCCTTCCAAACTTCATCTTAAAACCTAATTTTCTGGTATTGGGAGCTAGGCCCTTTGGGAGGCGATTAGGCCGTGAGGGTGAAGTAGCAGGCCCTCCCCAAACACGGAGTCCGCCATTCCCTTTATCTTGGACTTCCTGGCCTCCAAAAAGGTTAGAGAGAAATCCCTGCTGTGCCAGGCACCCCTTCGTCGGTATTTCTGTCACAGGAGCCCAAATGGACTAAGAGATCTACCACATGAAATGTATGCTTTGCTTATGAAATGTGAAACCTGCTGGGTTGTTTCCAGAACTGGATTCAAAGGAACATGAAGCCTACCTCACGAAAATATGCCTCTCTCCTACACCACCATTAGCAAAACTTAGTACCCATTCCCAAATACATACAAGCTTGTCATAGCACCAGTGTGGTCAACTGTGAAGAAGAATGTGGCTGGCCCATAGGTACAAATTCTTGATTCCACAAGCCCTAACCTTCCTGAATCGTCACCCCCCGGAACTTACCACGTTAACGCGGAAAGCGCCGTAGATCTCCCTGTCCCCGAAGATCGGTTGCCAACCACAACCACCATCACCGAGTTCCTTGTGCAGGAATACCAATTCGGGAGACTGCGTGGTTCTTGAGGGCTCTGTCCGCTCCTGTATCCATAGTAAATATTACTTACTGCTTTATAGTCGGAAAAAAATATTTGTTGAATCCCCGTACCTCCTCTAAGTCTTGGTCCCAAGAGTGCGAGTGGTAGGGACTGCAAGAACACGAAATACTTTCTTTTTTTAAGTTTTTATGTATTTGTTTTGATTGGGGGAGGGGGGGCGGGAATGAGGGAGAGGGAGGGAGAGAGAAAATCCCAAGCAGGCTCCGTGCTGTCAGCGCCGAGCCCGACGTGGGGCTTGAATTCACGTACCGTGAGATCGTGACCTGAGCTGAAGTCGGATGCTTCACCAACTGAGCCACCCAGGCGCCCCAGAACGTGAAATACTTTTGAGGCCGTTGTTGCATCTCAGGTCCGTACCTTCGGTCATCAGCAGTAATAACCACACCCACTGTACAGTCCAATGAATATACAGTCACCACACAGAAACAGAGTTTGTGACAGTGTTGTCCAAGGACTGCAAGAGATAACAGGAGCACTGCTTTGTCTTCACAGAAAGCGAAACATAATATCAGTTCCAATGTTCTGATGTCTTCATAGACACAATAAGCAACAGAGGCAGCCGTAAACCCGTAAACACGTAAACACCTGCACCACGCACAAACTATACACAACTCCTTTGCTACGGCTCAACGCGAGTAATGCGATTTCTCATTAGGCAGGCCATATGCTTTTATTAAAGTAGCTCGTTTAAAGGGAAACTGATGCACTTGTAAATATTTAGAAAACATTTCGAGCTCTGTGCCCACATTATTATATAGGCTCCCTTGTCCTTGGAATGTTAATAGTGCCAATTAGGCTTACACACAAGTGTGAGTCTAACGGCAGAGCCCTCGCAAGCTGTTGGCATCGTTTGTCTTCGCAGAGACGAATTGCTTTCGGGGGCCGCTCTCTTGGCCAATCTAGTGAAAACCAAAGGTGATTTGAATGTTAACGTTTAGTTGGGGAAGGTTCAGTTGCTAAAGCTGAAGAAGCCCCTTGCATAACTTACTGGTTCCAGTGTCTCACCCTTAGGGCGATAGTTCTGTTATCTTGGGGGCCTGTGGTGCTGGTCCAGTGATCTCCCAGTCCCCAGGCCCTAGGCTATGTTGCCAGTCACTGTGAGAGGTGAGGCCTTATGTTCACTTTGTCTTGGACAGCTTTTCCAAGCTCATGTCTACGCACTATCTCCTTTGAATCTTAAGACTGGGAGACAGCGCGAGTAGGCATTCTCCCTCTTTCAGAGAGGTCCTCAAAGTCCAAGGTCAGAGGGCTAACAAAGCAACCGGAGATAGTGGGAGGCCTTTCGCAGACTGTTGCCGTGAAGCAAATTTAAGATTGGATGACAAATACAGAGAATGTAGACTATAGAAATCTAGGATATAGAGGACAAATAGAGAATACAGAATATCATTACAAAAACGATACGTGTATTTTTAAGACATCCAAACGATTTTGAAGCGTATAAATTAGAAAGTAAAAGTAGACCCCATGCTCCCTCCAAATCCCTCTTCCTATTGATGACGGAGCATAAGGCAAGCTGAGGGCCAAGCACAAGCTAGCACACTCGCCCCCTCCCCCCACCCAGGGGGGATATGCATGATATTCCTCAGGCACTCCTGGCTCTCCAAGAACAAAGGACAGAAAACAAATGGTTAAACTGATACAGTCTCCATCAGTTTACAAATGTCTTAGTAATATTACAAGAAAAGGGCCATCTTATCAGTAGCCTTAAGTCCAGGAGCTCCCTACTGTCTTAATGGTAATGCTTTGCAAGAAGGGGAAAACAACCCTAGCTTGACAATAGCTAGGCCTCCAGTAGCCTGTGAATCTTCTTTAGCATATGGAAATCCCCTTAAGAAACTTCCTCTTGACTTTACCTCCCCCAACTCCATAGTATATACACAGTCACGCTTCACAACCCCAATGCAGCTCTTTCTGCCCAGGGGTCCTCTCCCCGTGCTTTAATAAAATCACCTTTTTGCACCAAAGACGTCTTCAAGAATTCTTTCTTGGCTATCAGCTCCGAACCCCACCTTCACCCCAAAACCTCATCACTATGGGTGACCATCTTAAACCATCTGGTACATATCATAAGTTTTCTTTCCACACACGTACCATATACGGGTGTACGTGTCTCTGTGTGGGTGCTTATACAAAACTAAGATGTACATGAAAATAAGATTTGATCTTAACAGTATGCCATGAACATCTTTCCATCTCATCCTTACTAATAACCGCATCCCACGGAATGGATATATCACCAACCAGTTTCTCTCAGTTTATAGGTAGTTTGTTTGTCTTTCTTTCTTTCCTTCCTTTCTTTCTTCCACTAACCAGTTCCCTGTGGGCTTATAGTTTCTTTCTTTCTTCCTTCCTTCCTTCCTTCCTTCCTTCCTTCCTCCCTCCCTCCTTCCTTTCTTCCTTCCTTCCTTTTCTATTATCAACAGTGCCTCAAAGCAAACCCTTGTTCACATAATGTTGGCACACTCAAGTATCCCCACAGGATAATTTCACAGCATTGGAATTGCTAGGTCAAAGTATGTATGCATTTTTTATTTTAATAGATAGCGTCTAAATGCCTTCCAAAGAGGTTGGAGCAATTTACAGCATAGGAAAGTGCCTGAGGGTTATTTTGAAGAAATAACTGACAGCATGTGAGGACGGGTGGATTAGGAGGGTAAAGCTGAGTCAAAGAGAACTTCAAATTCTTAGGTCTGAGTGATTTAAAGAATGGTGTCAACCTTTGACAGACACAGAGAAGTTTGAAGGGAGCATGGTTTAAGGGAAAAACAAAAAAAGAGAGTCAAGATAAAAGAACGAAAGGCCAAAGACTGAGTCTCTAGGCTCCCTACGGTAAGAAGGCCGATAGAAAAGCCATCAAAGGAAACAGAGGACGTACAATCAGAAATGCAGGAGGACAAATCTACAAGGAAAGACTTCTAAAGAGAGGCTAATCCCAGTGACGGGGCATAGAGGCAAGGAAGAAAAGATAGCTTTGCACCTAGTGATCAGAAATTCCCTGGGAACCTCTGCGAATACGGTTTCAAATGGGAGACGTGGAAGAGGGTGGAAGTGATTTCTAGAAGAGAGAAACAAAGATCAGTCATTCTGGGAAGTTGGTAATGAAAGGGGAAAAGGAAAACAAAAATGGATGCTGAATAATAGACCCTCCTGCCCACCTGAAGGACATGATGCGGTATTCCCACCCTGGGGACTTGCCACTTCTTCAGGCTATGGGATGTCTGTAATGACACACGAAGTCCAGGCGGGGTAAGCTCTTCAGCTTGAATTAGCTTAGAGGGACCCAGGCACTGGAGGAATGAGACACGGGAGCAAATGGAAGAGAAGACGAAGGGGCGCCTGGGTGGCTCAGTTGGTTACGCGTCTGACTCTTGGTCTCGGCTCAGGCGATGATCTCGCGGTTCGTGAGTTCGAGCCCGGTGCTTGGGATTCTCTCTCTCTCTCCCTGTTTCTGCCCCTCCCCTGCTCGTGCTCCCTCTCTCTCAAAATAAATAAACTTTTTTAAAAAGGGGGGGGGAGGGGGAGAAGACTAGGGTCGTTAGGGCATGTTTTGCCTACTTCGAATGTTTGTCTTGTTCAAACGTACCACTCTGCAACCATTAAAATGACTGCGTAGCTCCCTGTATAGTAACACGGAAAGACAGTGTCGACACTTTTGGGTGAAAAGTTACAAAATGGCACGTCTGACTAATCTCCCGCATATAAACTTGCGACGATCTTGGTATCTAACATTAGAAGGAAGAACGTTCACTAGGTGTCGGTTAATAGTGGATTGTCTCTGAATCGTGGGCTTATGAGTGATCTTAATTTCTTCCGCGTACTCTTCTCCAGGACTTGAATTGAAAACGTGAGCTTCTCATCTTACCTAATGTACAAAGGCATTTTCTAAAGTTTATTTATGTATTTTGAGCGAGAGAGGGCACGCACGCAAGCAGGGGAGGGTCAGAGAGAGAACAGGACCAAGAAGCCACAGCTGGAAACAAGATAACACAAGATACTTTGACAAGGACAAGTTTTGAGGCAGTGATCAGGGGCAGGATGAGGACTGATGTGAAACAGAGGAATGAGGTGGAATCAGACAGGGTGAGTTTCACAGATAGGGTGGAAACCAGACATAAACTGAGGCTGTCTCTGGCCACATTGTGCTCAGTTCCTTTTTACTTATTTATTTTTTAACCGTTCATTTTTGACAGTGAGAGAGTATGAGTAGGGGAGGGGCACAGAGAGAGAGGGAGACACAGAATCCGATGCAGGCGCCGGGCTCCGAGCTGTCAGCCCAGAGCCCGATGCGGGCCTTGAACCCACCAACCAGCCCGACGTGGGGCTCGAACTCCCGAATCGCAAGATCACGACCTGGGCCGAAGTCGGACGCTCAACTCACTGAGCCACCCAGGCGCCCCTCCTTTTCTCAAAAATGAAAATGTAATGGATTGGTCTGACGTCAAAAATGTCTTCGTCCTAATCAAAGAGACCCAGGCCATGCCCTAAAAACTACATCTGTTGGATACACCTTATGTTAATTCTACTGGCATATTCGCAAAAAGTCGCCAGACTGAATCCCAAGGGTACATCTCAAAAGGTCAACGACACCAGACACGCTGTCTATACAATCCCTGCTGTACGCAAGTCTCCCAAGGTAGCAGCCATTTCTTAGGAATCTGGTATAAAACGGCGATGACGTTAAGCAACTATAAAATGGTGACAACATTAAGCAAATGCACTGACAAGTTCTAGGAGGAGCTTTGCAGGTGCCAAAGACACCTTAGTCAGCGGTTCCATCTGCCTCTATTCAAGTAAGCCCTGTAAATGGCCTTCCTCCCGGCCTCCACGTCCCATAAATAACTTGTTGACGAGTAGCAAAAGATCTTGGCAGGCATTTCTGGCCACGTTTGAACACGGAACGCGTGAAGAAACCATTCACTTGGTAATTTGTTGAGGACGGTGGAGGTTAAAAAGATTACTCCGATCCATAAAAAAGTTCTCCTTAAAGACACAAATTTTTCTTAACATGCTCCTTCACAAAGAGCCCTTTTTAACCTGTTTTTCATCAATATTCAAAAGGTAACAGTCCTGGGGGCGCCTGGGTGGCTTGGTCAGTTAAGCATCCGACTTCGGCTCAGGTCATGATCTCGCGGTCCGTGAGTTCGAGCCCCACGTTGGGCTCTGGGCTGATGGCTCAGAGCCTGGAGCCTGCTTCCGATTCTGTGTCTCCCCCTCTCTCTCTGACCCTCCCCCGTTCATGCTCTGTCTCTGTCTTAAAAATAAATAAACGCTAAAAAAAATTAAAAAAAAAAGGGGAACAGTCCTGGAGAATCTCTGCCAGCACTCATCACCTGATGCCTACAGATCTGCAGGTGTGGCAAAAACTGTTAATCACGAGGGCCTTTGCTTAATCTGCTTTAATTATCTCCATGGTCTACGTGGCAAACCCAAGTAGATTTTCTTCATGAAGGCAGAATTGTTATGCGATTTCCGGTGAGGCAAAATTGACGAGTCTAACTCGCATCTTCCGGTACGTGAGCCTACAGAAACCAAAGCTGTAACGGGTGTTTCGTCAAAGTGATTCCCAAACTTCGTGACTGATCTTCCTTTGGCTGTTGCTGGGGGTGTTGTTGCTTATTTTACAGAGAGAGCACCAGTGAGGTAGAGGGGCAGAGGGAGAGGGAGGGAGAGAGACAGAGAAAAATCTTAAGGAGGCTCCACCCCCAGCAGAGCCCAAAGCAGGGCTCGACCTCAGGACTGCGAGATCATGACCCGAGCCTGAATCAGGAGTCGGACACTTAACCCGGCCAGCCAGGCGCACCTTCCTTTTCCTTTCGATAAAGCAGAACCACGGCCCTGAAAATGCCAAGAAAAATATCACCCAGTGAAGTGCAGTCAGATCCAATGACTGTGCCAGAACGCTATGTCCCTGTGTTGAGAGGATGTACAGAAACACCTCCTAGCAAACTGATGACATTCAGTTTTTAAGTGCTTGCCTTCGAAATTGCTTATTCAACCCAAGGGGGTGAGGGAGCAGCTAATGAGCAATTGAGAATGCTTCTTGGGCCTCATTAATGCTGCAAAACACCGAAAAGCGCACGCACATTTCCTATCACGTACGCATAGATTGGAACTCCTCTCCCTCCCGCACCCTCTCTTCCATTCAGCTTCCTGGGAAGCTGGAGCCAAATATATACTTTTTGACTTTTTTTGATGTTGATATATTTTGAGAGAGAGAAAGAGCATGAGCAGGGGAGGGGCCGAGAGACAAGGAAAGAGAGAATCCCCAGCAGGTTCCTCACGGCCTGCGTAGAGCCCGACGCGAGGCTCGAACCCACAAACCGGGAAATCGTGACCTGAGCCAAAACCAAGAGCCAGAGGCTTCCATGAATGAGCCACCCAGGTGCCCCAAATATATACTCTTTGATTCCAAGCAGCGATCACTCATCAGGGTTCTCCCGGTTGTGGAAGGCGGAAACTTCAGAGTCATTCTTCCTGTTTTCCTGCTCCCTTATTTCTAATATTTAACCCATGTATAAGTTGTGTTGATTTTACATTCTAAGTCTCTTTTGAATCCATAGCCCTTACTCTGGCTCCACACGCCACATCCTGGTCAAAGCTGCAAACATTTTGTTTTTGTAATGCAAACTTCAATAACCAACTGTCTGCATGCTATCTCAGATCTTTGAAGGTCAACATCCCTAAAACTGAATGGATGGCAAGAGCACCTGACCGGAACCACACCTGGTCCCCTTCCAGAGTTTCCTCTCGGTGAATGGAACCACTACGCAGCCATTTCTGCGAGACAGAAAACCGGGCGTCATCCTTGAATCTCTCCTTTCCTCCCCTCTACGACTGAACTCAAACGTACCTCCTACAAGCACTGAAAACCTTCCACTTTCATCGGAGGTACCAGCATCGTCAATATACGTCTTCAACACGAATGCCTGAAACATGGTAGAAGGTTCTCACTGGTCTACTGATACCCACGACCCAACCCCGAATTAGTTTTATATGCTGCACAGAAATTCTTTTAACCGCGCCTTCCCCTTTCTCCTGCTTAGGTCTTCACTGGCTTCCCAAGGCATTTGGGATCCAAGTAACTTTCTCGGGGCTCCCTGGTGGTGCAGCTGGTTAAGCCTCCGACTCTTTATCTTGGTTCGGGTCATAACCTCCCAGGTCGTGAATGTGACCCCTGCATTGGGCTCTGCGCTGATGATGCGGAGCCCGCTTGGGACTCTGTCTCCCCATCTCTCTACCCCTCCCCCGCTTGTTTTGCGCTCACTCTCTCTCTCTCTCTCAAAATAACTAACTACACTTAAAAAAAATTTTTTTTAATTAAAAAAAACATCATAACTCTCTCTATAAAAATGTTTCAGGCCACTAGTGTTCTGGCCCCCACCCGCCCAGGTTTATCTTGCACGTTCTCCTCTCTTTGTACTCTGGCCTCCCTACCCTTTTGTAAACCATCCTACTTTCTAGGCTGGCTTTCCCTGCGACAGGAATTTGGTACGTGTTATTCCTAGAAGGAAACCCTCCCGATATTAGGTCGCTCCAACTCATCTTTCTGATCCCAATTCCATCATCAATTTCTCCGGTACCATCACATCGCACAACTCCAGGGGAGGCAACTCACGTTGTACTCTCTGAGGGGACTTACTTCCTGCAGCCATGAAGTACACAGCCTGGTTGAAGTCCAGCTTTCTTCTCTTCCTCTCATTCTCCAGGATTTTCTTTAATCTCCGTAACAAAGTTTTAGACTCACACAGCTTTCTAGGGACCACGTACCACAGTTCTATTTTTGACATGTGGTTATTAACTTGAATAGGTTTTCTCTTCCTCTGTCGACGGGAGGACCCGTAAAGGTAGCCGGCCATATTGGACTTATTCATTGCCATATATTGAGTATCTAGCACAATGCCAGTGGTACCAGACGTTGTTTGTCTTGTTTGTCTCTTCGTGCTTTCTTAACTGAGTGACGGAGGTCCCAGCAGATCTTCTACTGCACAAGCTTTCATGAGCATTTCTACCCACATGGCTGCCTTCCACACCAGGGCACCACCTCTGGACTTATGCTGCTAGGAAGCCATCTTCTCCGTTCCTTCTTTAGCACCTGTGGATGGTGGTGCTGCAATTTGGGGTCAGCGGTTCTGCCCTTGAGGGTGGGTGCTCTGCACTTGTGGTCACTTGTTACCTGTTAGGGGCTGGCTGTCCCCTAGCTGTGTTTGGTTATTCTGTGTTCGGGGTTGGTCAGTGTGCTAAAATCCTGTGGTTCACGAGTAATCTCAGCCCGGTTGAAGCCTCCCAGTGGTCTGTCTCAGCGCTTCTGATATCCCTTTGGTCATCAAGGCTCAGCGCCAGTCAATGGCAGCCCTGAGGTGGCTTGGTTGTCACAAGGCACCACTCTTAACATTCTTCACCTCTCCTTCAGAATCCGACACCATTATCATCGCTACCAACCTTTCTTTCTTCTTGGGTTCTCTTCCTTATTATACAAGTATATAATGCAAGAAGACAAGACAGTAGAGATGCGTGGGTCAAGTAACGTGGGAAGGTTCCATACCTAGCTTCCATACCTACTCAGAACATGCCACTCTGGCCAAATCTCAACTTGTTCGCCACCCAAAAGCTCCACGCTTCCCCCTTAAAAATAGAATATTGGGGTGCCTGGGTGGGTCAGTCAGTTAAGTGCCTGACTCTTGATTTCAGCTCGGCACAAAGTCAGTTAAAAAGAAATAAAATACATACAGATTCAAAGGAAAGAAATATTCAACAAGGTCGTGACATTTTGCTTAGAAATCTCTAGGAATATACCCCCCCCCCCGCCAAAATACCTCCTAGACAATGAGTTCAGCAAGGTCACAAGATACAGTGTCATCATACAAAAATCAATTCTATTTTTTTTTATAAGAAAGAAATGACTGGAAACTTAAATTTTCAAAGTACCAATTGTGGTAACACCATAAAAAACAGGAAACACTTAGATATAAAAACAACAAAATATGTGCAATATGTATATATAGTATACATTTATGCAAGGATGCATTGCCTGAAAGCTAGGAAACAATGATGAGATAACCCAAAGACAACCTAAATAAATGGATATGAAAGGAGTTTAAAGACCAATTATTATTGAGATCTCAATTCCCCCCAAATTGACTGATATTTCTGACACAACGCCAAATCAAAATGCCAGTAGGTTTTTGAAAAGTTGAAATCAATCAACTGATTCTAAAATGTATATGGAAAAGCACAGCATTTAAAATAGCCCGGATAATTTTGAAAATCAAAGTTGTTGAACTGAGGCAATCAGATCTGATGCAATAAGGTTATAAAGCCATTAAGAGTGACCACAGCGTGCTATATTTGTGAAATGATAGGTACATGGATGACTAGAACAGAATAGAGTCCAGAAATAAAGCCATACATAAAGGTCAATAGATCTTCTGTAAAGGGGCAAAAGCAATTAAATAAAGGATAGTCTTTTGCATAAGCAGTGCTGGAACGATTGAACATACATATGCAAAAAGAAATCTTTGATCTTTACCTCTATACTTCAATCCACATAAAAAAATTTCCATGAAATGGACCCTAGACCTGTATATAAAACTTAAACTATAAAACTACTAGGAGAAAGCATGGAGGAAAATCTTAGCGACTTCAAAGATTTTTGAACAGGATCCAAAAAGCATGAACCATAAAAGAAAATAATTGATAAATTGCATCTCATCAAAACTTTAAAATTCTCCTCAAAATGCACTCTTCAGAGGGGCGCCTGGGTGGCGCAGTCGGTTAAGCGTCCGACTTCAGCCAGGTCACGATCTCGCGGTCCGGGAGTTCGAGCCCCACGTCAGGCTCTGGGCTGATGGCTCGGAGCCTGGAGCCTGTTTCCGATTCTGTGTCTCCCTCTCTCTCTGCCCCTCCCCCGTTCATGCTCTGTCTCTCTCTGTCCCAAAAATAAATAAACGTTGAAAAAAAAAAATTTTTTTTTAAATAAAAAAAAAAAATGCACTCTTCAGAAAATGAAAAGATAAGCTACAAACCAGGAGAAAATATTTGCAAAACAGGTATCTAATAACGTACTAGTATGCAATATATAATGAACAAAAACCTCAAAAACAAAAGCATCAATTCCTTTTTTTAATGGACATAGGATGAGGAAAATTTTAAACATTGCAAAAGATGGGCTCATAAGTACATGAAAAGAAGCTCTACGTCATCAAATATTAATAAAAGATTAAAATCCCAATGACATACTATAGTACAACACTAGAAATAAATTTTTTATGTTAATTTAAGTATAGGTAACATAGAGTGTGTCAATTTCAGGTGTACATTTTAATGATTCCGCAATTCTATACATTATTAAGTGCTCATCATAATAAGTGTATTCTTAATCCCCATCACCTATTTCACCCATCCCCCCACCCACTTCCGCTCTGGGAACCATCAGTTTCTTGTCTATACCTGAGTCTGTTTTCTGGTTTGTCTCATTTTTCTTTGGTCGTTTCCTTTATTTCATAAACCCTTCATTTTTAAATGAAGTAAGTGTTCCAATCTCTTCTTCCAGGGACCAATCAGAATAAGGTGATCAACACAGCAAAGGAAACAATCAGCAAAACTAAAAGGCAACCGACAGGACGGGAGAAGATATTTGCAAATGACATAGCAGATAAAGGGTTAGCATCCAAAATCCATAAAGAACTTATCAAACTCAACACCCAAAACACAAATAATCCAGTGAAGAAATGGGCAAAAGACATGAATAGACACTTCTCCAAAGAAGACATCCAGATGGCTAACAGACATGAAAAAATGCTCAACATCACTCAGCATCAGGGACGTACAAACCAAAACCACAATGAGGTAACGCCTCACACTAGTCAGAATAGCTAAAATAAACAACTCAGGCAACGACAGATGTCGGCAAGGATGCGGAGAAAGAGGATCTCTTTTGCCCTGCTGGTGGGAATGCAAACTGGTGCAGCCACTCTGGAAAACAGTATGGAGGTTCCTCAAAAAATTAAAAACAGAACTACCCTACAACCCAGCAATTGCACTACTAGGTATTTATCCAAGGGATACAGGTATGCTGTTTCAAAGGGGCACATTCACCCCAATGTTTATAGCAGTGCTATCGACGATAGCCAAAGTATGGAAAGAGCCCAAATGTCCATTGATGGATGAATGGATAAAGAAGATATGGTGTATATATATATATACAATGGAGTATTACTCGGCAATCAAAGAGAATGAAATCTTGCCATTTGCAACTACGTGAATGGACCGAGAGTATGTTATACTAAGCGAAATTAGCCAGAGAAAGACAAATATCAGGTCTTCATTCATATGACAAATTTAAGATACAAAACAGATGAACATAAGAGAACGGAAGCAAAAATAATATAAAAAACAAGGAGGGGGACAAAACATAAGGGACTCTTAAATACAGAGAACAAACTTGAGGGTTGCTGGAGGGGTTGTGGGAAGGGGGATGGGCTAAATGGGTAAGGGACATTAGGGAGGACACTTGTTGGGATGAGCACTGGGTGTTAGACATAGGGGATGAATCACTGGAATCTACTCCTCAAATCATTATAGCATTATATGCTAACTAACTTGGATGTAAATTAAAAAATAAATAGTAACGATAGTAAAAAAAAGAATAAGATGATCAGTTGAGACCCTCTGGGCCTTTATGATTGCCTTTTCTCTTTTTGTCACCTGAAGAATCAACCCTGATGATTTGGGACATCGCGTTGACTACCGTAGTCCAAGGCCAATGCCAGTCATTGGTTTCCATCATTTTTCAATACAGTAAAACACTTTGTGTGTTTCAATTCTCTTTCAACACACCAGAATCTTTTTTTCTCCCCTCTCCCAAAAGACATCTCACATAAAAACTTCACTCTATGAGAACAAGTGGAACCTATTGTTTAAGAGAACAAATGTTGGGATTATACAGACCAATGTTTCACTCCAGGTTCTGCTTATTTAGATAGTTGGCTTTGGATACGTCATTTTATATTTTTGGAGCATCTAGTACTTCTTCTGTAAGATGACCACAGCATCTTTCTTACAACAAAGTTGTTGTGATATTAGAAGTGCTGTATGTAAGGTGCCCGGCACAGGATTTTTTTCTTCCAGCTTCATTGACATATAATTGGCATATAACATGGTGTAAGAATAAGGTTTATAATATACTGATTTGATACACTTACATATCACCCAAAATCATTAAAACCAAAGCATTAGCTAGCATCTCCATTATCTCACATAATTAACATATCTTTACTGTGGTAAGAACATCTAAGATCTATTTTCTCCTCAACTTGGAAGAATACAATAAAGCATTACTAACTACAGGGGCAGCTGGGGGGTTTGGTCGGTTAAACGACTGACTTGATTTTGGCTCAGGTCATGATCTCACGGTTCGTGGGATCCTTGCTGTTAGCACGGAGCCTGCTTGGGATTCTCTCTCCCTCTCCTCTGTTCGCATGCACTCTCTCACTCTCTCAAAATACACAAAGAAACGTTAGATTTGTTCAAGTATTATTAACTATAATCACCTTTAGTACATTAAATCCTCACAAGTTACTCATGTTATAACTAAAAAGTATGCACCCTTTAACCAACATCTCCCCGTTTCCCCACCCCTCAGCCCCTGGTAATCACCATCCTACTCTGTTTCTAGGATTTCAGCTTTTCTGGGTTCCGTATTTAAGTGATATTACCTAGTATTCATCTTCCTCCGACTGATTTCATTTAGTAGGATACCCTAAAGTTCCATCCATGCTGCATCAACTAGTAGGATTTCCTTCCTGATCATAGCTGAGTGATATGATATTTCCCTAGCGTGGCTATTATAAATAATTTGCGATAAACATGGGAGTGCAGATATCTGCATTCATGTCCTCTGGCGATATACTCAGACGTAGAATTGCTGGGTCATATAGTTCTATTTTTCACTGTTTTGAAGAACCTCCCCACTGTCTTCCCTGGTGGCCGCACTCATTTACATTCCACCAACAGGGTACACGGGTACCTTTCCTCCCTGCTCTTGCCAGAACTTGCTATGTCTTGTCTTCTTGATAATAACCACTCTGACGGGTTTGAGGTGATATCTCATTGTGATTTTGATTTGCATTTATCTCATGATTAGTGATAACGGGCATCTTTTCAAACACCACCAGCCATCTGTGTGGGCCTTCTTTAGAAAAAATGGTTACTGAGCTCCTCTGCCGATTTTGTGATCAGACTTTTTTCTCTATTGAGTTGTAGGACCTCTTTCTATATTTTTGATATTAACTCTTTATCAGATACGTGGTTTTCAAATATTCTCTGTAATTCCAGGGGTTCCTTTTGCAGTTTGTGGATTACTTCTTTTGCGGCCAGCACAATTTGAAACACACATAGGCTGTTCTTACTGTCTCTGCCCCCCACCCACCCTTTCCCACCTTCCATCTTTTCTTTGTCAAGATCAGTGAAAACCCGGGTTTCTTCTTCAACAACTTTAAATAATCTCTCTCTTCGAGAGGTCGTGTTCTGGGGCGCCTGGGTAGCTAAGTCGGTTAAGTGTCCGACGCTTGACTTCGGCTCTGGTCACAGTCCCATGGTTCATGAGATTGAGCCCCGCGTCAGGCTCCGCACTGACACAGAGCCTGCTTGGGATTCTCTCTCTCGGGCTCCCTCTGCCCCTCCCCCACTCACACACACATGCTCTCTCAAAAATAAACTTAAAAAAAAAAAAAAAAAAGAACCTCCAAACTGCCATATAACCCATAGCTCTAGGAGACCAGTGGGGGGCATCTAGTGACGTCATAGTACTAACTTCTGAACCTTGAAGTAAGCACAAACCTCATACCGCAAACGTACCTGCACACCAACAAAAACCCTATACTTACATATATTCAAGAACAAAAGGCATCTAATACTCTCCGAGAAGAGTCTCAACTTCACATAGAGTGGAAAGGAGTATCAAGAATAAAAAGGAGGGGCGCCTGGCTGGCTCAGTCAGTAGAGCACGGGACTCGTGATCTCAGGGTTAGGAGTTCGAGCCCCACACTGGGTGGAGATTGCTTAAAAATAAAATCTTTAAAACCAAAGGAGCAAGACGGAGATAACTAAGAAGCAGGTTGGCCTGCCAACCCTTCACCAGGTGCCAAAATTCGACGACAAGAGTCAGATCAGAGCAAGACAGTGTATCCCTCACGGCACAGGAAACGACAGGGGCATCCGCCAGGTAACTGTGTTTCCTTTGCATCCAAGTCCCGCAGGGTGATGGGTTCAGACAGATGAAATCTACGCATGTAGATGCACTGTATCTATGGAACTCAGAGCCAAGGGTTTGCGTGTTTCACAGCAAGCAGTAAACAAGCCAGTCCCTCCCCAAGGCTCTTCCCTCAGGTAGCCAACAGTTACACTGTGTGGTCTTCATCTACTCAATTCCCTACCTGAACAAACCACAGGAACTACCCAGTACCAGAACAGTTAAGCTCGGAAGCTTGACACACGCAGCGATGATCAGGAACACTTGGCACCCATGACATGCTGCCTCTCTTAACAATCACAATTCCTCGTTCATGTAATAGCTGCTTTCCCATCAGCTTTTCACAAGGAACAGTAATTCACCTCCAACCTACTATAGATTTCTATCTTGAGGTTAAAATATAGTCCAAATCCCCTCTTGTCGTGCATGAACTTTCCACCTGTTACTCAGAGTTTTGACTCTGGATATTTATGCTCAGTAAGACAGAACTGAAATTGAGAGAGTGACGTCCGCAGGATAACAGGCTAGTAACACCCAGGACCTCAACCTTCCAATACCCAGACACCGGATAAAGAAACTTTATAGAAACTCTGGAAATCAAAGGAAAGATCTATAGCAAATGCCCCATCAAGAAGGAGCCACATCCTGAATGGCAGAAAGAAATTTCTTCTGAGTTTTTTAGTCATCCTTGTTCCAACCCTCCAAGGCCTGGAATAACGCAGCTGGGGGTAAGCGGTAGACCCGTCCCCACTTTCCTTTCTTGCACTTGAGAGGACAGACTAGATGTAATTTAGAACATTCTAACCATTCTAGAGGTTGCCTGAGGAATTGATTTCTGTGTCCCCTAATTCTGAAATGAGATAACCCAAAGGTAGCACAGCTTGGCCAAGACTAGGAAACATTGCTGGAAACAATGTACTATAAACCTCTGTCTGGTGACAGCTGCAGAGGCCCTTCGGACACACACAGGCCCAGGGCAAGAGATTAAGGACAGAGGAACACAAAAGAAGAGCTATCTGAGAAGCAGGAGAGAAATTCATAGGGAAATTAAGACATTTGAAAGCAGTTGTTCTTATGAGAGATTTAACACACACACACACACACACACACACACACACACACACAAGCATGCACGCGCCCAGAGAAGACACATAATCAAGAAACAATTAAGACCTTAACCCTTTATGAAAAGCTGATCATAAGTCTCAGAACAGGCCCCGATAATTAATGAAGGTTTTCCTCTACACGGAGGCAATCTGCAAACACTAGAAGACAGGGCTGTTCTTACAGTGTCCCATTTTCTTCTTTTTTGAAGTTTATTTATTTGTAGTAATCTCTACACCCAACATGGGGCTCCAATTCATGGTCCCGAAATCAAGAGTACATGATCTTACGACTGAGCCAGCCACGCAGCCCTACAAACATTCAAATTTCAATGAAAGTTTAGAAGGTATACAAAGAAGGGGGGGGGGATGGCCTATTCGAGGGAACAAACTAAATGTCCAGAAACCATCCCTGAAGAAACACAACCATTGAATTGCTAGACAAAGACTTTAAAACCATGGTCTTCAATATGTTCAAAGAGCTCAAGAAAAACACAAAAATCTAAAGGAAATCAGGAATACAAGATCTGAAAAGAAATTAAGAATATCATCACAGATAGAATTATTAAAAAAGAACCCAACAGAAATGATGCTTCCAAAATATATAAAAACCAAGCTGAAGGATTCACCAGAGTCTGACAGTCAACTCAAATAGCAAAGAAAAGCTTGTGACCTTGAAGCATGTCATATGAATTACCAAGTCGGAGGAGAAAAACAAACGAATGAAGTCCACAAAGTCTAAGGGATTTATGAGATAACAAGCAGACTAATCCATAAAGGAGAACAAAAAAAGAGAAATTGCTAGTAATTATTTAAAGAAATAAAGGCTACAAACTGCCTAAATTTGAGGGAAAAGTTTGATATACAAATACAAGAAGCTTAGCAAACTCCAAGTGAGATAAATCCCCAAAATCTCCAATAAAACACATTATAATCAAACTGTCAAGGCCAAGGACAAATTCTTTTTTTTTTTTATTTTTATTTTTGAGACAGGGAGAGACAGAGCATGAACAGGGGAGGGTCAGAGAGAGGGAGACACAGAATCCGAAACAGGCTCCAGGCTCTGAGCTGTCAGCACAGAGCCCGACGCGGGGCTCGAACTCGCGGACTGTGAGATCATGACCTGAGCCGAAGTCGGCCGCTTAACCGACTGAGCCACCCAGGCGCCCCAGCCAAGGACAAATTCTTGACAGCAATAACAGAAAAGTGACTCTTCACATACAAAGGATCATCGAGAAGATAAGCAGATGTCTCAGCAACAATCTTGCAGACCAGGAGGAGTAGGAATTTATTATACTTATTATTATTAATAATGTATTAATTATATTGTGTATCATTTATGTATATGTGTGTGCATACACACACATACGAGCTCTGGCAGAGAAAACATGTCAATTGAGAATTCTATATCTGACAAAACTGTCCTTTAAAACCAAGGGAGAAATGAAGATATTCCAATATATACCAAAGCTGAAAATGCTCATTACCTCTAGACCTACCTTATAAAAAAATGCTAAAGGGAGTTCTTCAAGCTGAAATGAAAGAACTCTAGATAGTAACGTGAAGCCATATGAAGATATACATTTTTCCAATGAAGGTGAATATGATTTAAGTATGAGAAATAATTTCAAGACGAATTAACACCAATCCTTCTCAAACTCTTCCAAAAATTTGAAGAGGAGAAAACACATTCTTCTTCTATGAAAACAGCATTACTCTGATACCAAAGCCAGACTAAAATACTACCAAAAAAAAAAGGGGGGGGGGGATGACCAATATTTCTAATACACATCCAGGCCAATATCATCAACAACATACTAGCAAATCCAATTTAGCAGCAGATTTGAAGGATTATATACCAGGACAACTTTGGATTTATCTCTGGAATGCAAGCATGGTTCAATATACAAAAATCAATCACTATAATACACCACACCAACAAAATGAAGGACCAAAAACACACGATTATCTCAATTGCTGCAGAAAAGACATTTGACAAAATCCTACTCCCTTTCATGATAAAAATACTCAACAAAAAAGGGATAGAAGGAAAATATCTCAACATAACAAAGGCTAGATGTGAAAAACTCACACTAACATCATACCCAATATTCAAAGAAAGTTATCCCTCTAACATCAGGAAGAAGACAAAGACGCCTGGGCAAGATAAAGAAACAATAGGGATCCAAATTGGAAAGGAAGGAGTAAGATTATCTCAATTCACAGAAGACGAGATATCGTATGTAGAAAATCCTAAAAATTCCAAACAAAAACAACGTAAAAAAACAACCCTCTAAGATACGCTTGTGTTGAACATTGCGTAATGCGTAACGTTGTTGATTCACAATATTGTACATCTGACACTAAGGTACAATGTGTGTTACCATGCACATGTGAAAAATGATTTTTAATAAAATTTGTTTTTAATCTTCAGAAAAAAGAACACTCGTGCTTCATCTAAAATTCAAAAATATAAAAGGGACAAAGTTAAAAAATTAAATTGCATATGTGACTCAAAATTTAAAAAGACCCTGAAAGAATAAACAAATTCAGCAAAAGTGCATGATGCAAAAGCAACAGACAAAAATCAGTTTCATATCTACACACTAACAAAGAACAATCAAAAAAGCAATTAGGAAAACAATTCCATTTACAACGTCAGAAAAAAACAGAATGTGAAGCAGGCTCCAGGCTCTGAGCTGTCAGCACAGAGCCCGACGTGGGGCTTGAACTCATGAACTGTGAGATCATGACCTGAGCGGGAACCAACGGAGTCACCCAGGTGCCCCGCCTCAGAGAATTTAAAAAACAACAACAACAAAACACACAAATAAATGAAATGTCATCTAGAGTTCATGGAGTAAAAGACAAAACAGTGAGGAATCAACACTACACAGGGTGAGAGGCAGATTCATTGCAATCTCTATGACAATCCAAATGACTTTTTTTTTTACAGTAATAGAAACACTAATCATAAAATTTTTATAGAATCCCAAGTCATCCAATCTTACAAGAGATGAAGAAACTTGGAGGACTCACAGTAACTGATTTCAAAACATACTACAAATCTGCAGTAATTACAATAGTGTATGACTGGCATAAAGACAAACTTAGAACAAGGGAATAGAATAGAAAGCCCAGAAATAAACCCTCACAAATATGGCCAAATGATTTTGAACAAGAGGCTACACTGATCAATGAGAAAAAGAACATTCTTTTCAAGAAATAGTACTAAGAAAATTGTATATTCACATGCAGAAGAATGAATGTGGACCCTTACTTATACCTTCTACAAAAATTAACTCAAGGGGCGCCTGGGTGGCTCAGTCGGTTAAGCATTCGACTTCGGCTCAGGTCACGATCTCACGGTCCGTGAGTTCGAGCCCCGCGTCGGGCTCTGGGCTGATGGCTCGGAGCCTGGAGCCTGCTTCCGATTCTGTGTCTCCCTCTCTCTCTGCCCCTCCCCCGTTCACGCTCTGTCTCTCTCTGTCTCAAAAATAAATAAACGTTATAAAAAAAATTCAAAATGAATAAAAGACATAAATGCAAGATGTGCAACTATGAGAGCATTAGAAGAAAACATAGGGCAAAAATCTTCACCACATCAGATTTAGCAATGATTTCACAGCTTTGACACCAAAGACACAGTCCACAAAATCAAAGATACACAAATTAGACTTCACAAAATTAAAAACTTTTGTGCAAAGGACAGTACGAACAGGTGAAAAGAACCTGTGGAGTAAAACATTTGCAAATCATCTTATCGGATAAGGTGTGAATATCTGCTTTACACAACGAATTCCTAAAACCCATCGACAACAATAAAAACTGATTGAAAAATAAGCAAATGACTTGAACAGACATTTCTCCAAAAAAGATCTACCATAGCACAGGAAAAGATGTTCAAGATCACTTAGCATTAGGGAAATATAATCGAAACCACAGTGTAACATCATCTCATACCCATTAGGATGGCTACTATCAATAAAAGAGAAACAAAGAAGTGTCGGTGAGGATGGGGAGAAATTGGAAACCTGGTGCAGGGGCACCTGGGTGACTCAGTGACTCGGGAGGCCAACTCTTGATTTTGGCTTGGGTCATGATCTCCTGGTTCCTGGGTTCAAGCCCCATGTAGGGCTCTGTGTCCAACTCTCTGCCCCTCCCCCCACCCCTCGCTCACCAAAATAAATGTTAAAAACAATTTTTTTTAAAAAAACAAGAAACTCTGTGCCCTGTTGATGGAAGTATAAAATACTACGGAAAACACTATGGTAGTTCCTCAAAAATTTAAAAATGAAATTACCATAGGATCCAGCCATGCCGAAATCAATTGAAAGCACAGACTCCAAGAGATATTTGAACGCCCACGTTCAAAGCAGCATCATTCAAAATAGCTAAAATGTGGAAGGAGCCTAAGTGACCACCAACAGATGAATGGATAAGCACAATGTGGTATATATTTACAATGAAGTAATAGCCTTAAAAAGGACAGGAATTCTCACACACGCCACGCGAATAAACCGCAGACATTATGTTGAATAAGTCAGTCTGAAAAACTCAAATACTGTCCAACCCAACATGTATGAGGTACATAGACTCGTGAAATTCATGGAGACACAGAAAACAGAATGGCGGTTGTCAAGGTTGAGGTTAAGGCGGAGTGGAGGGTTAATGTTAAATGGGTATAAAGTCTCAGTTTGGAAGGAGGAAAATAGTTCTGGGAAGTGGGTGGTGGTGACAATTGTACAAAAGTGTGAATGTATTTGTGCCACCAAAAGTACATACTGAAAAATGGTTAACAGGCTAACTTATCTGTGTATGTTGTTACTACACTAAAAAAAAAAAAAAAACAAAAAAACAAGGGGCGCCTGGATTGGATCAGTTGGTTAAGAGTCTGACTTCAGCTCAGGTCATGATCTTGCGGTTTGTGAGCTCGAGTCCCACATCGAGCTCTGTGCTGACAGAGCAGGGCCTGCTTTGGATCCTGTCTCCCTTTCCCCTTGCCTTTCCCCCGCTCTCACTTTCTTTGTCTCTCAAAAATAAACGAGCATAAAAAAAAAAAAAAAAAAAAAAAAAAACACACACAGAAAGAAAACAAAATAAAAAACCCGGAGACTGGAAAAACATAGGTGCAAAGAACCAACAGGCTTCTTAGAAAGAGAATCAGGAGGTTTTTTGGTAAACCCCCAAAGCTTTCAATTTCTACAGGGCTTTATCTAGTCCGTGAATGTACTACCCATTATCTTCAAATTCAATTGAGAAAAATTACTTCAACTACAAATGTATTTCACTTCTCACATTACTATTACCAAACTATCCACTACATTCTTGGATTCCGCTCTCTTCTGGAGAACAACAATTGAAAACAGACAAGTCTTCAAGAGTGATGCCTCCTCCCATTCGCCCACATCCTTGTCAACCTTCCCACTCGTTGTTTTGATTCCTTTTAAGAAAAATATATCGGGTGTCTGTTATGTGCTGGTCACTGTGGGCACAAAAAGGACTATAATATGGCTTCCGATCTCAGGACACTCAAAATATAGGGGAGTGGAAAGAGAACATGTAACAGATCATTTTGATTCCGTGCCCTCGTTAGCTAGGTGCTCTAATCTGTGCACATAACACACTGGGAACAGGAGGAAGGCAGAAGACTTAAGGGTTGAGATGAAGAAAGCCTATCAGAGAAACTGGACAGGAAGCCCTAAGTTTACTTAAAAATGAATAACAGGGGGCGCCTGGGTGGCGCAGTCGGTTAAGCGTCCGACTTCAGCCAGGTCGCGATCTCGCGGTCCGTGAGTTCGAGCCCCGCGTCGGGCTCTGTGCTGACGGCTCAGAGCCCGGAGCCTGTTTCCGATTCTGTGTCTCCCTCTCTCTGCCCCTCCCCCGTTCATGCTCTGTCTCTCTCTGTCCCAAAAATAAATAAACGTTGAAAAAAAAAATTAAAAAAAAAAAAAAGAATAACAGAAAAGGCACGCCTGGGTGGCTCAGTCACTGAAGCGCCCAAGTTCTGCTCAGGTCATGATCTAAAGATTCATGAGTTTGAGCTCCATCCACATTGAGCTCCGAACTGGGGGTGGGGAGCCTCCTTGGGATTCTGGCTCTCTCCTCTCTTTCTTGCCCCTTCCTTCTTCCTGCTTTCTCTCTCAAAATAAATATATAGCTTTTTTAAAAAATTGAATAACAGAAAGGGAGAGACCTGGCTCAATAAACAGGACCATGGGGGCAAACCAAACAGTATGAATACTTCGAAAATGTTGCTAGAATCCCCAAAATGGAAAGAGATAAAGTAGGAGAGTTGGTCACAAATAACGGCTCCAATTTTATGTCAGTGACTTAGTGAGAACACTTAACAATAAAGGAGGATACCGACAGGAGAAGGTCTAAGAGGAACCAAAGTTTTGAGTGGGTAGAAAGGCCAGTTGCATACAAAATTAGCATATGCTTTATGAAACATTGATCTTTTAGCGGGCAAGCCAGAAGACAGAGAAAATCATGACATAGTAAGCTAGAAAAACAAATTCCTAGAAAATCCTTGGTGGCAGACGCTCTTTTTGTATTTTATTTTGTGGTTTTAAGTTTATTTTATTTATTTTGAGGGTGGGAGAGCACAGGAGGGGCATAGAGAAAGGGAGAAAGAGAGAATCCCAAGCAGGCTCCGCGCTCTCGGCACAGAGCCCAGCGCGGGGCTCACACTCATGAACCGGGAGATCATGACCTGAGCCAAAATCAAGAGTCAGATGCCGAACCCATTGAGCCACCCAGACACCTGTCTTCTAGTATCTGAAATGAAGTTTGAGTTTAAATAAATATACCAGCATGTGCTACAGTGCTCGTTGTCAGTCCCGTGAGGAAGTTATCAACACGCTAGTGGTTTGTATGCACATTTCCCCAGCTATAGCTTTCACCTAATTATGAGACTGGTGGGGGAATAACTATTTAGATCTTATTGACCGTTAAATAACCCTTACATGGATTTGAAGGGATTTTAAAGTGTGTAGGTATTTTAATTCTTCAAACAAGAGTGCGGAAATGCTTTATCAGGGTGAGAATCAGAGAGAGGCTGTTTTAACAGCACGGAAGCCTATTGCTATATGATGAGGCACTACACATAATACGAAAGAAAAACATAAAGTATATTGAAATCGGTTTTAAACACCTTGGTGACTGTCAGTGGGTAACTATGTAATAATGATCCCAAGGAATTTCATTTGGCATTCTGGAAGGAGACAGAAAACCTATGAAATCTATCACAACAGATACTCAATTTGGAAAAGAGTTCAGACAAAATATAGACATCAGGGAGGGAAGGTAATGGCCAAGGAACATGGGGCTTTTAAAGATACCAGATTGGAAATCTACGGCAAATAGGTAGCACGGACTCAAAATACTAATAACCCTCCCTATCTCCCACCAAAAGCATCCAATGACTGTCTGGCCCTAGTTTCCATACCTCTCTAATAGTCCAAACATAATTCCTTAAGGTTGTACCTAACAAACTCACGTTGCTCCAAGGATTCGATCGCTGTCCTTTTCTAATCAGGAGAACTTGAAACCCTTCTACAGAATTAGTTTGGCAGATTCACACGGAGGAAGACAAGCAGAGGGGCCCAACTAAGACCTCATACCCCGGGTGCTAATGACCACGCTCTTCCTACTTTGTTTCTGACCCAGGAATTTTTCTGGTCCTGGAGCCTGCCTTGCTTTATATTAAAAGTCCTACGACTGGGATTCCAAAAGGCATTTATCACACTTTTTTCGTAGGCTAGGTCGCCACTGTCCGCTTGCTTGAAACCCTGCCCATGGCGAGCTGCCACACTGTTCTGATTACAAGTCCAAGTGGTCTGTGTTGTCATGATCTTCTAGATTTGTCTCCTATGCCTTGGCAAAAGTGTCTCATCTCTCAGGCTGGAGCCTTAATTTTGACTCCTTATCGTCTGCCTGGTCTTAGTACCAGCCACACCTTGGGTGCTCACAGAAACTGGAATCATCCAAATGATTCTGGAAGGAAGACAAGCTTGTACAACAGAACTTGTCCTAGAGCGCGAGATCAGCAAGATGGCAGGATAGGAGTCTGTCTGCTCAAATCAAGTCTCTAAGCAACAACAATTTCACAGTCATCCATGAACATAAGCGCCTTTGCGGGAACGTTGGAAACCAAGTAGGAGATTGTCAGTCCAGATGGAGCACGAGATTGAGGAGAGCCATTTTACAAAGGCAAGCCCACATCCAGTTGGAAGTCTCACTGACCATCGTCCCAGCTACAGACCCGGAAGCAGTTCTGTACTCCCAAGGACTGTGTTACTGCGCCGTGTGGCATCGGCCCTGTCACCAGCACCACGTGTCAAGGGGCTCCAGGAGGAGTCACAGCTACCCATGACTCCAGCAATAGGTACACAGGGCTCGGTCCCAGCTGTGGACCCTGAAAGTGAATCACAACCTGGTCGCAAAAGTTTGGATACACATAGAGGTAAGCCGACAAACTCAGTCCAACAAGAGGTTCTGAAATGGTCCTGTATCTGGACTCCAGTCATCCCCAGCCTCAGTCCACAAGCAGTCTTGCTGGCACTTCTATGTGTGCCCCCACACATCCTGAAATGACATTATACTCCACTCCAGGCCTTCCCAGCCATGATCAGGAAGCAATCCTACCCACCCATGTACCTGGAAGGAAACATGCCCATCTGGAGGGTTCATGCCCTCCAGAACCAGGTCTGCAGGTCTCCATCTTGGGTGTGGATTCTGAAGCACCCCTGAGACTCCGTTCTAAGCCCTCTCAACCATGCTCAGGGGACAGTGCTGCCTGTCAAAAAAAAAAAAAAAAAGACACCCAGTGAACCCCACAGGAGTCCTCTCAGGGACCTGATAGTGGCAAATCTGTCCACGTGTCTGGTAACAGAATCGCTCTGAGGATCCAAGGACCCATCAACCACGGACCCAACTATAGAACCAGCAATGGATTCATAACCCAGCTGCACGTCGACGTTAACAGTGGGTCAGGAGGCAACCCACGATCCTAAGAAAGCAACAAGCTACTTACTGCTGAAACCAGTGTGTAACAACTGGGAAACGCGTGTTCTTTCAAATGCAGACACCGAAGCAAAGCTCAAGAGAGCGTGAAGAATTAGCCAAATATGGCACCAGTGAAGGAAATTAATAAAGCTCCAGTAACTAACCCCAATGGAATGGACATTACAAATTGCCTTACAAAGCATTCAAAATAATCATCTTAAGGAACCGCAATAAAATGCAACAACGCGGATAAACAACTAAATAAAATCAGGAAGACCGTGCAAGAATGCGGTGAGAACTTGAATAAGGCAAGCGAAATACAGATCCAAACAGAAATGCTGAGGCAGAAGGAATACAATGACGGAACTGAAAATTTCAACAGAGAGTTTCCACGTCAGCCTTGACCATAGAAAATAATCGGCAAACTTGAAGACAAGTCATTTGAAATTAGCCAGCGAGAGTAACGCAAAGGAAAAAGAACTAAAAATGTGAAGAAAGCCGACGCAAATAATGAGACATCATGCAAAGAGTGGTCACATCATAAAAGTCTCAGAAGGAGAACAGAAAAGTAAAGAAAGTTCATTTAAAGACTGAATAAGCTCAACAGACACACACACACACACACACACACACACACACACACCAGACAGTGCTTAAAAAAAAATTAAAATGAGGAAATAACAGCAGAACATTTCCCGAATTTTGAAAGCTGAGCATCTAAGTACAGGAACCTCAAAGGACACGAAGCAAGATGAACCCAAAGATTAACACAAGACACATTATAATCAAAATATTACAAGTTAAAGATAATCAGAGAATGTTGGGGCGCCTGGGTGGCTCGGTCGGTTAAGCCTCCAACTTCAGCTCAGGTCATGATCTCGTGCAATTTGGGGGTTCAAGGCCTGCTTCAGGCTCTGTGCTGACAGCTCAGAGTCTGGAGCCTGCTTCAGATTCTGTGTCTCCCTCTCTCTCTCTCTCTGCCTCTTCCCTGCTCTCCCACTCACGTGCGCGCTCTCTCTCTCTCTCTCAAAAATAAACATTTAACAATTTTTCTTTAAATAAGCACAGGAAATTGAAAGCAGCAAGACTTAAATGACTCATTCCATAAAAGAGAATCCCCATTAAGCTATTAGTGGATTTCTCTGCAAAAACCTCTTAGTGGATTTCTCTGCAAAAACCTCACAAGCCAGGAGAGAGTGAAACAATATATTCAAAGTTCTGGAGGGAGAGACAAGCCAGCCAAGAATAAATACTACAGGCAAAAAAGCACTACCTGTCCTTCGGAAATCAGGAAAAGCTAGAGATATTCTCAGACAAAAACTAAGATAGTTCGTCTCTACTGTATCTGCCTTAATGCTAAAAGGGTGTTCATAAAACCAAAACAAAAGGACATGAAAACGTAGGAGTAGGGGCGCCTGGGTGGCGCAGTCGGTTAAGCGTCCGACTTCAGCCGGGTCACGATCTCGCGGTCCGTGAGTTCGAGCCCCGCGTCGGGCTCCGGGCTGACCGCTCGGAGCCTGGAGCCTGCTTCCGATTCTGTGTCTCCCTCTCTCTCTGCCCCTCCCCCGTTCATGCTCTGTCTCTCTCTGTCCCAAAAATAAATAAACGTTGAAAAAAAAAAACAAAAAAAAAAAACAAACAAAAAACAAACGTAGGAGTATCAAACTTACTGGAAAAAGTAAATATGTAGCCAAATTTACAATACCCTAAATACTGTAACCGTGGGGCATAAATCACTGGTTTCTTTTCTTTTTTTTTTTTTTTTAATGTTTATTTATTTTGTGTGTGAGAGAGAGAGAGAGAGAGAATGAACAGGGGAGGGGCAGAGAGACAGAGAGAGAGAGAGAGAGAGAATCCCAAGAAGGCACTGCCCCTGCCAATACAGACCCACAGGTGGGGCTAGATCTCAGGAACAGTGAGATCATGACCTGAGTGAAAATCAAGAGTCAGACGTTTAACCGACTGAGCCACCCAGGCATCCCAATCGCTTCTACTTCTAATAAAACTTCAGACAATAGTATTAAGATAGCTACAGCTACGATAATTTGTTCATAGTTACATAAGATTAATATGTACAGCGTACAGGTTTTTGCATGTAATCGAAGGAAAATTGGTATAGGCTGAAAATACTTTGCTATCTCGATAAAATTTTCTATGTAAAACTTCATGGCAACCATAAAGAAAAAACCTCTAGTGGATATACGCAAAAGAGAAAGGGAAAGTAATTAGAGTATACCCCACTATACACACATACAAAGAGAGCCAGGGTTTAAAAAGAACAAAGGAACAAAACTGAGTCAGAAAACAGTTAACAAAACTGTTACTCCTTAGGTAACTCCTTAGGAGTTAACGATAACTCCTTAGGTGCAATTTTTAATCCACGAATGGATTAAACTCTCAAATAAAAGGACACAGGGGTGCCTGGGTGGCTCAGTTTGTTGAGCATCTGACCCTTGGTTTCGGCTCAGGTCATGATCTCACAGTTAGTGAGTTCGAGCCCCACGTCGGGCTCCACGCTGACAGTGCAGAGCCTGCTTGGGATTCTGTTTCTCTCCTTGTCTCTCTCTGCCCCTCCCCTACTCCTGCTCTCTGTTTCTCTCTCTCTCTCTCTCAAAATAATTAAAAAATTTTTAAAAAGTACTTTTAAAAAAAGACACACAGTGACTGAATGGATAGAAAAAAATCGTCTAAAAATATGCTGTCTACAAGAGACTCGCTTTAGCTTTTAGGACACACCTAGGCTAAAAGTGAAGGGATAAGAATAAATATTCCATGCAATTGGTAACCAAAAGAGAGAAGAATTAGCCATTTTCTCAAACAAAACAGACTTTCAGTCAAAACTGGTCACAAGAGACAAGAAAGGGTCACTATATAGTGATAAAGGGATCAATTCATCAAGAGGATCTAATAATTGTAAACATAAATGCACCAATCAAAAGAGCACCAAAATATTGAAACCATTTATTACCAGAACCGAAAGGAGTAATAAACCAGCAATACGATAATAGTAGGAGACTTCGCTATCCCATTTTCAACACTGGGTAGATTATCCAGATTAAAAAAAATCGGTAAGGAAGGAAGTATCAGACTCAACACTTTAAACCAAATGGACATAACAGATATATACAGAACATTCTATCCAACAATACCAGGATATACATTGGAGAGGAGGAAATGTTCCCAAACATATTTTGTAAAGCCGGTGTCACCCTGATAACAAGGCCAGATAAGGACACGACAAGAAAACAGCGGGCCGATAGACCTAATGAATACTGATTCCAAAATCCTCAGCAAAAAACTAGCAAATTGAATTGATCAGCACATTAAAAGGATCATACACCACGCCAGGGGTGCAAAGATGCCTCACCGCACACAGAATCAGCAAATGCGATACACATTAACAAAATTCGAGATAAAAATCTTAACGATCGTCTCAGTAGACGCAATAAAAGCACCGGACAGAATTCAACATCTTTTCATAACGTAAACGCTCAACATTTTGGTAAAGAAGGAATATACCTCAACAGAAGAAAGGCCACAGATGACAAACTCAAAGCTACCATCATACTGAATGGTGACAGGTTGAAAACTTTTCCTCCAAGGTCAGAACAAAGATGGCCACTCACCCTTTCATTCGACATAGTGCTGGAAATCGCAACTGGCCACTTTCACCAGTCCTATTCGACACAGTACTAGAAATCGTGTCAAAAACAGTAAAATAATTAGGAATAAATTTCACCACGGAGGTGAATGATCCGTCCACGGAAAAACGTAGAAGACTTCAACAAAGGAAATAGAAGAAGACGCAAATACGCGTAAAGCTGGCTCTTGTTCACGGACTGGAAGAATGAACGCTGCTGAAACGTCCTTATCACTGAAACCCATCTACAGATTCCCCGATCCCCAACAAAATCCCAATGGCATTTTTCATAGACCTAGAGAAAGCAACCCTAAAAATTCGAAAGGAAGCATAACCACAAACAGCCAAAGCAAACCTTACAAAGGCAAAAGCTGAAGGGCGCCTGGGTGGCGCAGTCGGTTAAGCGTCCGACTTCAGCCAGGTCACGATCTCGCGGTCCGTGAGTTCGAGCCCCGCGTCAGGCTCTGGGCTGATGGCTCGGAGCCTGGAGCCTGTTTCCGATTCTGTGTCTCCCTCTCTCTCTGCCCCTCCCCCGTTCATGCTCTGTCTCTCTCTGTCCCAAAAATAAATAAACGTTGAAAAAAAAAATTTAAAAAAAAAAAAAAAAAAAAGGCAAAAGCTGAAGACATCACACCTCCTCGTTGCAAACTGCATTACGAAATGACAGTACTCGAAACAGTATGGTATGGGTATAAAAACAGACACAGAGCCCAATGGAGCAGAAACAAACCCACACATACGTGGTTTCGTTTGCTTCATGAACATGATCACGATTGCTGAGGGACTGGTGCAACGCAAATGTGTCTTGTTTGTAAGAACCCATACTGGACTTGAGGAATTTCAGATATCAGTGATTCTCTTCCATATCAAAATGGCCGACTCATAATCTAAAGAGAGATACAGGGCACCTGGGTGCCTCAGTCGGTTGAAGGGCAGACTTCGGCTCAGGTCATGATCTCGGGGTTCATGGGTTCGAGCCCTGCGTCGGGCTCACTGCTGTCAGTGCAGAGCCTGCTTCGGATCCTCTGTCCCCGCCCCTGCCTCTCCCTCGCTCATGCTCTCTCATAAATAAACATACATTTCAAAAAAAAATAAGAAAAATAAAAGAGAGACTCTAGGGTATGAAACACGGAAACCCTGTCTAATTTTAGTGTAAACACCTGATCCAGGAGGAAGTCTAAGAAATAGGTGAAGGAGACATTGTAACCCCCTTGAGCACGTAAAGATGACTGGCTAGCAAATGGGAAATGGTGTCCAGAGGTTTCTCACAGGGACGCTGTTACTAAGATTGTGCTACGCAGCAGGACTCAAAGCACCTTCTCAGCAGGTCTAATTTCCAATCCCAGGAGCTGGCCACCAAACCTCAGGCACGGTTTCCTTCTTCTAGGACAGCCATTGGGTCACCTCAACTCCAAGTAAACCTAAGGCCGCAAGGCCAATTTCCTTGGCAGTGATTTATTCCCAATTCTCGGTCATTCTTCTTGGCTTCCAGCGCTCCCAGCATCCTTAGCATTTTATCTCAACAGGAGAGTACATCTGCCCTTAACAGATATGGCGGCACAGCCTTCTCCACAACACGGCCACGGACCCCACCAACAAAACACCACTTTGGCATTGGCTCGGGTATCATTAGCTGTGCCCTACACCGTGGCTTCCGGATCCATATAAACTTGGAAGCCCACAGAAAACCACCATCAGCGTAGACACTTGAGATCTGAATAAATGGATTTACTCGGATGACTTTGATGAAGCTCATTGTTTATTTAGGGAAGAGATAAGGGTCCACGGGAAAGCCTCATAATAAACAGAACTCACGCTGAGAAAGCTCTCAACAGCTTTTAAAACCTACTCTCGCTTTTGTTCCCTACCACCGGCACCTTCCACCACGTAATGATGTACTCATTCTCTCAATAATATTTTAGCTGACAGATGAGGTCATTTCCAGAGAAGCGGTGACATTTGAACAGAGGGGGTTTTATTTATGTAATTTAAAAAAAAATTATGTAATGTTTTCCCATGTTCTTGGCCCCCCAGCAGCAAAAGAAACAGAAGGGTAATGTCAAATGCTTGCACCGGAAGGTTTACTAACGACTTGATGCGATTTCTACCAACCCCTGAGCTTTTATTTCTTGGCACAACATCTGAAAAAGACCCAAAGATTATGGCCTCGGAAAGGAAATTATACAGCTTTACTTTTTTAAAGTGAGTTATATGTGGGTTTCTCCCATGCCCTTTAGATTCTCCTCCAAGATAAAGGGTCTCATTATTTAGAACCATCTGTTTTGCGAGTCATGTCAATGTCACCAACTCTTGTACCTTTCACTCTTCGTATATCCCACAAGGAAAGCTGAAAATCAGATGGTTCCCGGGAAGGGCTATCCCCTGGGGCAAAATTGTGACGTGGGGAAAGCTTGTCTTTTTTTCCCACCCGCTCCTTTTATTTAAGGTCTATTATATTTCCTCATCCCATCTTCAAAACCCAAAAGAACGACCTGTTATTCATTGGATTTCAGTTCCCCAGGCATGCTATATAAAAGCTCAAATCATAGCAGGTTCTCCCTCTCCTCAGCCTCCTCCTAAGAAAGTCGTGGTCCCATATGCCCGTTCTGAAAACCATCCCAAAGGCAAAATATACAGCCTGTGAGGATTGAAGAGACCTGCAACTTTGTAGGGAATGAAATGTTGGAACATCTGCCTCCTTACATGGAGAGACCAGGAGGGTAAAACACAATCTGTGAGCTGATACACGAGCCCGGCTAGTAGGAGCTCAGCAGCTACTAAAGCCAAAGGGGTTCACGACGCTGGAAACCGTTTCAAAGTTTTATTTATTTTTTTAGTAATCTCTACACCCAACGTGGGGCTCGAACTCATGACCCCAAGATCAAGAATCACATGCTCTTCCGAGTAAGCCCGCCAGGAGCCCCACAACGCTAGGGATTTTAACGAAGTGAAGCACAGAATCATCTTGGGAGCAGGGTGTTAAGGTGAAAATGGTCTAGAGGTTAAGGGCATACGCTCCAGAGCTGGACACACTGAGTTCACGGATACGCTGAGTTCAACAGACAACTCCACCACTTACCAGGTAACCTTTGAGAAGTTATGCCAACTCCCCAAACTCCTGTTTCCTCACCTATAAGACAAAGGTAATACCTGTCTACTTCACAGGACTGTAATGACTATAATGAGAATTGAAAAACATAGGTGGATACCACTCAATGAAAGGAAAATACACATGACCACTTCCTAGAGGTATTATTGAAATCACTTCACTTCTGTGTCCATTTCTTTATAAACTGGAATAAAATAATAGTTACTCAGTGGGGGAGGGGGCACCTGGGTGGCTCAGTCCGTTAAGATTTCAGCTCAGGTCATGAGTCTAGATTTCAGCTCAGATCATGAACTCACGGTTGGTGAGTTCGAGCCCAGCATCAGGCTCTGTGCTGATAGCGCAGAGCCTGCTTGGGATTCTCTCTCTCTCTCTCTCTCTCTCTCTCTCTCTCTGCCCCTACCCCCTCTCTCTGTCAAACTAAATAAACTCAAAATTTTAAAAAGGGACGCCTGGGTGACTCAGTCCGTTAAGCTTCCCGCTTCGGCTCACGTCATGATCTCACAGTTTGTGAGTTCGAGTCCCGCATCTGGCCCTGCGCTGACAGCTCAGATCCTGGAGCCCTTGGGATTCTGTGTCTCCCTCTCTCTCTGCCCTTCCCCTAGTCGCAGTGTCTCTGTCTCTCAAAAATAAATAAACGTTAAAAAAACTTTTTTTAATTAAAAAAAAATAATAGTCACTCTGCATATCATAGGATTATCACAAAGCACAACTGAGGAAATCAAAATGAAAAGACATTGGAAAGTCAGTGCAAAAGACAAACCAAAGGATCATTATCAGCAATGAAAATTTATACTCTGAAAATGCCAACCCTGTAAATAAAGGTCAGGGTCTGATGGGTTTCACGCCCTTATTTCCTGGTGCCCCGGATTAGGTGTAGCCTATTGCCAAATCCAAACACAAAATCCACACTAATCGAGTCTCTTGCTAGTCGCACTTTGCTTCCCACTGTTAGCCCAGCATTAGGACTGCAGCTTACCCTGTCTGGTTTGGGGCTTTTGCACGATCTCCTAAGTATCCGTACCTCCTGATTCTGGCACCTGGATTTTGCACAATACCCACCTAACTGAAGTCAACACACTGTATGACCTCTGGTATTGTCTCTACCTCAGTTTCCAGGCTTTTTCTATCTTCTTACCATCCCTCCCGGTTCCTGTCTTCCTAAAAGCTATCCACCGGTCTCTGTGGGAGGGGCGTCGGGCTACCCATTTGAACCCAGTGTATGAAGACTACCATGGGATCTGGCAATCTTGTAGAGCAAAGCTGCATTCGTTGACAGTTATGAAAGCTTCGTGAGGGCTGTATATTCTCATGGAAAGGATATACGGCCCACATCCCCACATTATCCCACATGTGTCGTGAGATTTCAGATTCACTCAGTACTGATGAGGTAAGGAACCGCTGGGGTCTGAGGGTAATGATACACCCTAACGAACTTTCCATGAAGAGCGTACCTCGTTGACCTATGGCCAGGGCTGGGAGTAGATGGAGAAGGCCCAACTGTGCACCTTGGAGTGAAATGGAGAAATGAAAACTATTTTGAGGAGACTAAAACATGGGCCCATTTAAGCCTTAAACGTATTTGTCCATTTCAAGCACTAAAGGGTTGAGATGGATGCAATTAACATCGTTCCTGGCACAAAATGGATAATCAATTACGTATTTGATAAAGAAATTAATTACCTACTGAGTTTTTAAGGTCTTATCTAAATAAGAATTTCAAAAGGTCAATTTTTTGTTATGTGCTATAAATCACATTATTCTTCTGCATTGTTTCAATAACCAACACCTTGGAAAATTATTGGCAGAGTGCAAGAAATATTGGGATGCCTTGGCAGTCTTGGGCTTTCTTAATAAATCAAAATTGGATTAAAGATTCAGAAAGAACAATGGTGGGGACTGAAAGACTGATGAATTACTTTTTAGCCAGAAAATATGTCCCTATTTTCCTAGCAGGAACTACCGCTCATGAGAAGTCCCAATTTTGCCTCAGTTAGCCAAGCTATTTATTTACTAAACTGTATGTGATAATATGTCTATATGTGAAACATTTGGAGAGTTCGGAAAGGTGGTCGTATCGAGTGTCAAGTTTTGGGGCACCTGGCTGGCTCAGTGGGTGGAGTGTGCAACTCTTGATCTCGGGGTTGTAAGTTCAAGTCCCACACTGGGTATTGCAATTACTTAAAAAAAAAAAAAAAAAAGGTACCATCTTTAAAAAAAACAATAAAAACTAAAAACTAAATCAAGCGTCAAGTTTTTATTACTTTTTAAAGTCGAGCGCAAAAAGACAACAATTACAACTCATTGGAGTTGTTCCCTGTCGGATTAAAACTCAAGCGTCCTTGGGGACAGTGAAAATAGAATGCCATCGTCTAGCATGACTCGTGGGCAGTGGCTGAAGACACGAGCAAGGGGCAGGCTTCTCCACAGAGGCCAGAAAATACCCTGTAACTCCTTTTATGTTCCCTTCCAAATCCTATGTGGTATTTTTACACCTGCCCCTACCCTTCATTCACCTTTCCTTTCTCTTTGTTCTACTTCTCGCACTCAACACTGTGAAATACTGACCTATGAAATTCACCTCCCGTGGACCCAACGGAAATCAAAACTATCAATAGGGCCTATTTCAACCATGGTTATATTCAACTTATCCCTACTTTCCTGTTTTCTTCCGTGTTAAAAAAACAAAAACAGAAACAAAAAACTTGTGCGTTTTCTGACACAAATCGGGCTTAATAACGACATCACTGGTTAGATGATGGTATGATCAAGACAAGTGTCCCTAAGAAACTCTTAATGAAGACGAGGACAACACACAAAGAATGTGAAAACAAGAAGAGTGAATTTAAATAACAATTACAGACCAGTTCCCAAGTCACAAATTAAGTTTCAAAACGAAGTATGACAAATCTTCCCGTCTGCGGGACACAGGTAAAGTATCATACGTGACCGTCTACTAGTATTTCTGAGAATGTCAGCATTTCAGACCCGTGAGTGTTCCTGGAGATCATTTCCTCCAACCCTCTTGTGTTTCAAAAACCGGAAAAACGAGGCCCAGAAAGACATGCCCAAGTCATACAGCTGGCTAACGACAGAGCAAGGCCTACGAATAACAGTTCCAATACCGACACAGGTTTTTGTTTTTTTTTTTAATTTTTTTTTTCAACGTTTATTTATTTTTGGGACAGAGAGAGACAGAGCATGAACGGGGGAGGGGCAAAGAGAGAGAGGGAGACACAGAATCGGAAACAGGCTCCAGGCTCCGAGCCGTCAGCCCAGAGCCCGACGCGGGGCTCGAACTCACGGACCGCGAGATCGTGACCTGGCTGAAGTCGGACGCTTAACCGACTGCGCCACCCAGGCGCCCCTGACACAGGTTTTTATTGAAGGTCATCCAACGTGACTTTGACTAAAACCTGGAGGTCCATAAACATACCCTCGTAAAAAGAAACAAGTTTTAAATCTGTATTTGCACTTACTTTTTCCTCATGCCTTAAAGGAGTCAGAAATGGTATAGAAATTAAGAGTCCTTGCTATGGGGGTGCCTGGCTGGCTCAGTCAGAGGAGCGTGAGACTCCTGATCCCGGAGTTGTGAGTTCGAGCCCCATGTTGGGTGTAGAGATGACTTACAAATAGAATCATTAAACATAAAAAAGCCTTGCTATGATATAAAGCAAGCTAATCATGCTAATAAATATCCATGATTATTTTTTCCTAAAACTATGCAGTGACCTGGAGAAAATGCCTTTCAGCTGGATTTTTATGATGATCTAAATTATCAAGGGGTTCCAATAGGAGATGGTGATCTACAAAAAAGGTAAAAGGGAGGAGAGACTATCGAAAAAGCTGGCCCACCATCGAAGACAAAAATGACAGATCTGGGTCCGTAATCAAAATTCCCATCTTTAAGATGGCCATCAATTTTCAACTCCAAGAACACCACAGGAGATACGAGAAGCCTAAAGCGGGGAGAAAACCGGGTCTCCTATCTTACTGCTATCCCCAAACAGGGCAATTTATGAGACTTCCTCTGGCGGGCCAGCAAATTATCAATTCACCGGCAAGGAAGAAAACAAGAGTGTTTCACTCCAATAATTAATTAATGTGGAAGTCAGACCCTGTGGAAAGAACTAGCAAAATGGGGGAAGTTGGGGCTTCCAAAAGCTGTTAAGGGTGGTCTTTTCCACAATGCAGCCAATGCTTAAAAATATGTAAAAACGTAAAGGAGTCCAAATGTATCAAAAGCAAAGTAGCTGTGACTAGGAAATAATACTTCTTTAAATTTTTTATGTTTGTTTATTTATTTTTTGATAGAGCGAGCGAGAGAGATCACGCCAGGGAGGGGCAGAAAGAGAGGGAGAAATCCCAAGCAGGCTCCGTGCTCTCAGCACAAACCCCAATACGGGGCTCAAACTCACGAACTCGCGAGATCACGACCTGAGCCAAAACCAAGAGTTGGACGCTCACCTGACTGAGCCACCCAGGTGCCCCTTAGGAAATATAATTTTTAATGTAAACTGTGAAAATACGCTGACAGGTCATGAGCCCCTTTCTCCTACAATAGTGGGGAAGGAGTAGATAATGCAATTACTCCTCAGGAGGGGGATACGTCGGCCATACAGTTCTCAGCGCACGAGACCCCTTCTAAGAAAGCTGTCAGAGTTACTTCGATTAGCACAGAGGCTTAGAGTTTACTCTGCAATTGCAAACGAGTATAGATTCTGGAGGCAATCAGCTCCGGATTCAAATCTTAGACCTGTCACCGTACTAGGCAAGGTAGCATAACCAGCGCCGTAGTAACAAATCAACTCCCCAGCCGTAATGGCTTAATGCAAAATGTGCTTAATTCTCACTGAACCTACATTTTTTTTTAAATGACAGACATCACTTCTATTTATAGCCCACAGACCACAATTCGGGCCTGGTCGTGCCTACCTGCAAAAGTCAGCCGTAAGGAAGGCAAGCAGATAATCTGATGCCCAGTTAAGTTCTTCTCCCTTGCCAAATCATTTGGCCTCCGTGTCTTTTTACTTTCCCTCTACGTAAAATGAAGCATATAACGGGTTAAATGAGTTAATACGTAAAAAGCACACAGTACAGGGCGCCTGGGTGGCTCGGTCGGTTGAGCGTCCGACTTCGGCTCGGGTCACGATCTCGCAGTTCATGAGTTCAAGCCCCGCGTTGGGCTCTGTGCTGACAGCTCGGAGCCTGGAGCCTGCTTCCGATTCTGTGTCTCCCTCTCTATGCCCCTTCCCCACTCACGCTCTGTCTCTCTCTGTCTCTCAGGGATGAACAAACATTAAAAAAAAAATTAAAAAAAAAAAAAAAAAAAAAGCACACACTACAGAGCCCAGCACATCCCTGTCGCTTCCCCAATCTTAGAGTTTTCAGCGGCAGGGGGGACGTTCTGCTCACCCTCAGGAACTTGCTAAAATTTATACGTGTTGGAGTCGGTAAGATCGTATTCCTAGGATGTAGGAGACTCTCTGACCAGATGGACAAGCAAGCCACAGCAAGACAGGCCGATGGGAATTTCTGGCATTGCCCGTTTCAGTTAGAACGTGTGACGACAGAATAAAGAAAGACAAGGTAAGTCGCATAAACCTGGATTTGATTCCTGGCTCTGCCGTCTCTGGTTGGACGAGTCCATGGCAGGGTGTCTAGGAGAATTTTGCTGCATGTCACGTGAAGAGTGTTGGGTCAGAATGGAGAGGGGGGGATGGTTCCTCTTGGAGAGATATAGGAACATCCTAAACGCAGGAAATGACAACACCTCACTAGTGTTCTAGCCTAGAGTCTCGTGTTAAAGGTTTGTTACCGAGGGGTTAGAGCAAGAAACGGGGTGTGCTCCCCAAGGCATCTGTGACGGCGAACGCCAGAGGGGAATCAGTCTCAACCACCTTAAGCGAGCAGAATCAAAGAGCGGGCACTCGACTACCAAGTCGGCGAGGTCACAGGGAGGATCGCGTAAGCGAAGTCAAAATTTTAGAATGAGGAAAAAGACTGAAAGGAACCCACGTGTGTAAACATTTGAGAAAATTTCAGCACCGCTGTTGAACATCACTCTCTTCCATAAATGAGGGAAGACAGTTACGACCCCGCAGGGTGGCCAGGAAGATTCAATGGAAATACTAACTGTAAAATATAGAGCGAATCACCGGCTGATGATACAAACTAAACGGTCATTCCCTTGTCCTCAAAGGTAGTTCCAACCTGCTGCTGGAAACGCCATGCCACAAATAGCCATTAACTGTTCCCACTGACTGATGCAAAATGTTGGGAGCCTATCTGGTAAAAAGAGTTGCAGTACTCCCCGTGGTTAGGACCACGAGCGGGAAAACCCCACAGTTGGCCTCTCTGACACCATCAGAGTTTTTCCTTTCTCCCCTAACTCTAGGGAAAACATATACACTCTCTGTACCTTCCCTCTCTTCCTCGAGGTCACCTGCTTCTCTCATTTATACTCGCTCCTTTACTGAAGCCACGTCTCCGAATGATGCTAATGATAAAACACTCTCTGCGACAGCCAAGTACTGTCCCAAAAACTCACAAAGAAGGTTCTACTGGAAGGGTTAAAAAGAAAAAAAAAGAAATACTGCTTTCCAAACACTGCGATTTTTCTCCTGAAGTATTGTCAATGCGGGGTGGTATTATCAGGTATGAATGAAGAGGGTAAGAGAACTCGATTTGAGTGAGCGGACGCCTACATCAAGCTTACCTTCACCTAGCACCTTCCATTTCGTGCACGCCTTAGAAGCTCAGAGCTAAGTACCCGTGGAGATATGCTGACCCAATACTCGATTCAAAAGATAAGGAAATGGAACCAAAGACACTTACCACAAAGGCTTAGTTAGAGTGGACTACGGATCTCCACACTCCGCGTATGACGTACTTTCCATCATACCACACCGCCTCTCTCCTCCATGTTTTTCTCTGAAATATAACAGATTACTGTCAGGGCTGTAGTAGCTTTGTGAGTGTACTTTTCAAGCTGGCTAAGAGAGCTTCACCAGGACTTTGGCTATTTATTTAATTTCACGATACTTGAAAGTTGAAATTTGTTGTGGGCTGGCTACGGGAGCCAGTCACAGCACTCATGAGTTCCTCTCAGGATCTCGTTCCATTTCTATGGCTCTTGTTGGAATTGTACTTAAGTATTCAACGGAGAAAAAAAACAAATGAAACATCTCAAATTAATAAGAAACTGGACTCATACCAAAAATATTTTTTTTTATTTTATTCAACGTTTGGGTTTTTTTATTTTTGAGTGAGACAGACAGAGCGCGAGTGGGGGAGGGGCAAAGAGGGAGGGAGACGCAGAACCTGAAGCAGGCTCCAGGCTCTGAGCTGTCAGCAGAGAGCCCGACGCGGGGCTCGAACTAACAAGCCATGAGATCATGACCTGAGCCGAAGGCCCCCAACAGTGGTTTTAAAAAAGTAAACTTTCTGGGGCTCCTGGGTGGCTCAGTCAGTTAAGCTTCCGACTCTTGATTTCGTCTCACAGTTCATGAGTTCAAGCCCCACATCAGGCTCTGTGTGGACCGTGAGGAGCCTGCTTAGGATTCTCTGTCTCCCTCTCTTTCTGCCCCTCCCCAACTCACTCGCTCTCAAAAATAATAAACATAAAAATATTTTAAAAAGCGAGCTTTCCCTGAGAGTTCATTTTTTCCTGCAGTGAGTGAATGAAGTTCAAAAAATACATCCATGGAAATGGACAAGCCTATTGGGAAGAAACTGTGTGTGTGTGTGTGTGTGTGTGTGTGTGTGTCTGTGTGTGTGCGCGCACACAAACAAGCACGATCACTTTATTTTATTGACTGATTTGAAAGAAAAGTCATATTTTGTTTTTCCAATCAAGTATGTGAGGACATAATCATTTCCACCTGGCCATAGAGATTCTAAATGCCTAAGTGAAGCACCTTTTTTTTTTTTTTTTAATGTTTATTTACTATTGAGAGACAAAGAGAGACAGAGCATGAGCAGGGGAGGGGCAGAGAGAGAGGGAGACACAGAATCAGAAGCAGGCTCCAGGCTCCGAGCCGTCAGCACAGAGTCCGACATGGGGCTCGAACCCACAAACCGCGAGACCATGACCTGAGCCGAAGTCGGACGCCCAACCGACTGAGCCACCCAGGCGCCCCTAACTGAATCACCTTCTTAAAGTTCACAACACCAGGTGCGGCAATAATAGAGGTGTCAAAGGCCCAAATGCTCCCCAAGATCGCTATGGTCATGAACTGGAATGTATTCATTTCTGAAGCAGTAAATACCAGGAGTACCTTCCAAAGCTAACGTTACGTAGTGTCAATTATATTTACGTTATATCATTTAGGTAAAGAATTCTATACACACAGTACTAATGAGAACTAAGACTTTTGCGCATTGACACGTTTGCAGCTAAACTGATTGAATAAATGAGCACCGCGTTTTACATGCATAAACTAACAAAAAATAATAATTATCTACCAGGGTTGTCGTGAAAATTCCATGGAAATCATCAATGTAAAGCACATAGTGGGATCGTCAGAGGGTAATAGGAAATAAACGGTCTTTTCCCTGTTTTGAAAGCTTGTTCAAATGAGTCATTAAGTCTTGGACAGTTTAGAAACTCAAACACAGGAGTTTCTAAACAATAGAGGTTGATAATTTAGCAAATGGATTCGGCACAAGGTACACCTGTACCCTCTGTATGGTTTCCACCAATGACACAAGAATTCATTTCCATTCCTAATTCCATGGTTCCCCACAAGGGGGATGGAAACAAAGCTCTCTCCTCCCCTCTTCCATCAGCACCCCGCTATTCCACCCACATACCAACTCTGTTCCCACTTTCCACTGGCCTTAATTCTCAGCTACCTATCATTATTTCCCCAAGATATCAACGGGAAAAGAATTCTGCGATTTCTCTCCTGGAGGCATGTGCTGTTCCTAGAAAATTTTGGATGACAGAAAAGCCATTTGAGAGCCAAGTACATCTGTTCATGAGAGCGGAAACATTGTAATTTGGGGGGAGTGTTTTTGGAACTTCTCTGGTGTTCATCCCGGTATCAGGAATGGGAGTCCAATCCAGATGGCACAGGGAAGTGAAGGGACAACACAGTGTAACCTGAAGCACCGTGTATGTGTCGGCCCCCCACCCCTCGCCCAAAACAAGGCCGCCTCTGCCTTTGTGTGGAGGGGTCTTAGGTCAAGATAAGTTGCATTTTAAGGTTAGTTACTTTCCACGTCTTTAAGCCAAGCCAGGAAACCTGAATTGGCAAGAAAATCAATACAATGAGATAGAAATAAATTGAATCCTGATCCTTCCAAATGGGACTCACTGTGGTCCCTCTTGGGCGTGGCTCAAGAGTCCTAGTTCCTGCTTCAAAATGGAGACAGAAAGAAAAGGACACTGTGTAACTGATGGCCAGGAGCACTCGTGTAATACTTTATACATCACGCATAAAAGGGCCTGCATCGGGCCTCTTCCCCTTACACCATCAGTCATCACTCACATTCCGACGGCCTGCGTGCCAGGAGACGCTACCTCTGAAACACCTAGTGTTTCATATCCTTCCCTTACCAGGCTTTGGTTCAAAGAGGCCAAAAATTCTACCTCTAAATGGGATGGTGGAAAAGGAAGTTATTGACGAAAGCCACGCTCCTTGCTTCTCATGCCTTGAAATACCATGTGGGTCCATCTACAAGCCTTCTGGTCCAAGTGTCCTTAAGCATCTGTCCTTTCCTTTTCTGGGTACAACTTGTCTGCTTTTTAAATGACGCGGGAGCTCTCTCAGCAAGGCCCTGGCAACAATTTCGTACCCTTTATATCACGCTCAGTCTAAGAATTCTTCCATGTCTGCCTAAAGAAGGGTAACTCATGAAGAACAATGTATGTCAACTATGGGATGATTTTCTTTTTTTTTTTTTTAATTTTTTTTTTTTAACGTTTATTTATTTTTGAGACAGAGAGAGACAGAGCATGAACGGGGGAGGGGCAGAGAGAGAGGGAGACACAGAATCGGAAACAGGCTCCAGGCTCCGAACCATCAGCCCAGAGCCCGACGCGGGGCTCGAACTCCCGGACCGCGAGATCGTGACCTGGCTGAAGTCGGACGCTTAACCGAATGAGCCACCCAGGCGCTATGGGATGGTTTTCAAATGGATTCCTTCAGACTCAGAGTGATCTATAGGGTGTCAAGTCACCGTTGCTCAGGTAGCCCAGCTATAAATGAATTAATGTTGCTTCATTTATACCTGTTTTGTAAACGGAGGTTCTGAGTTGCTAATAAAAGTTTTCGCAGCTGAAGACAATTAAAATAAAACCAATTTTATGAACATATATGTATATATATTCCACCAGGCATATTAGGTGATCGACATATTTTTTTTTTTTGATGGAATTTTCCATTTGGATGGTTGCTTTACCATATAGTTAAAGCAGGACACGACATTCAGTTAAGCACCATATCTCCCCCACATCAAGCTGTTCTCCAAGGGCCGCTGATTAACTTTAACAGGGCCCATCAACGACCTGAAGAATTTTTTTTTTAAACATTTAGTTATTTTTGAGAGACAGAGAGAAACAGAGCACAAGCCGGGGAGGGGCAGAGAGAGAGGGAGGCACAGAATCCGAAGCCGGCTCCAGGCTCTGGGACGTCAGCACGAAGCCTGAAGCGGGGCTCGAACTCACAGACTGCGAGATTCTTGACCTGAGCTGATGTCAGATGCTTAACTGACTGACCCAGCCAGGCGCCCCATCCACCAAGAGGACCCGTATGCACTTGAAAAGAATCTCAAGGGCTGCCTGGCTGGCTCAGACAGTAAAGCACGCAACTCTTAATCTCGGGGTTGTGAGTTCGAGCCCGCCGTTGGGTGCAAGGATAACTTAAAAATAAAATCTTTAAAAATAAAAGCAAACTCTAGGCTCTACAATGAATTCCTTGTAGCCCAGATACTTATTGGTGTCACATTTGGGGGGGAGGAGCGGGGGAGACCTGTGAAAACTCATGGGTCAACCACTGTGTACATGTATAATCCCATCTCCACATACACACCTGGCCAACGCGTGGCCTTAGATCCAGTTTGCCTGGATCGACCAGAGCTGTGCAAGATGTGGAGGTCTTACAGATCTAAAAGAAAGACAGTTTTATTAACTCTAGGTCACTACCAGTGCCTAATACATTGGGGTACAATAAATGCTTGGAACCCTAAAGACACCGCCTTAAGCAGATGTATACTGTACCAACAGCACATGATGTGACACGTGACTTGTGAGAGTGTATTCATTGACTGTACTAGGGCTGCTGTGACAAAATAACACCGGTGGGGGCTTAAGAAACTAAAATTTAATTTCTCACGGCTCTAGAGGCCAGAAGCCAACGATCAAGGCACCAGCCAAGTCAATTTTTGGTTAAGCCTCTCTTCCTTGGCTTATAAACGGCCTCCTTTCTCACTGTGTCCTCACCTTTCGTTTGTGTGGTGAAGGAGGAAGAGAGAGAGAGAGAGAGAGAGAGAGTAAGAGAGAACTCTCAGGTTTCCTCCTTCACTCATTCATTCATTCAGTCACTTGTTTATTTTCGCTTGTCAAACGATCCATTCTTGAAATCGTTTCCTTTGCAGTTCTTAAGGAGCTGGGCATTCCACTGCGCTATTTTTTTTTTTTTATTTATTTATTTATGAGAGAGTGAGTGCAAGCGGGGGAGGGGCAGAGAGAGAGGGAGACACAGAATCCGAAGCGGGCTCCAGGCTCCGAGCTGTCAGCACAGAGCCCGACGTGGGGCTCGAACTCACAGACCGCGAGATCGCGACCTGAGCCGAAGCTGGATGCTTTGAGCCACCCAGGCGCCCTTCCACTGCACTATTGCGGTCACCATAATGTCATGAGGGTGACGGCCAGCAACGTTGCAGCTCACAGATTGGGTAGACCCCAGTATCTCTTTAATGGTTCCAGAGAGTTCTCTGGATTGAGATCGGTGCATCTGTCAGGCAGTGTTGACGATCTCATCCAAAGTCATATTCCCACTGCACCTAATGGTTTTCTGCTTCTTTCTGTGTTTTGGTGGTGCCTTGAGGGCTTTGATCATCACGGCAGAGGAGAAGGAATCACCTCAGTGTGGATCTGTCTGTTCTGAATGATCAGTTTCACTATAATCCTCTGATGTTTCCAATCAACGGTTGCCTTAGTGATGGTATCTCCAACCTTTTGGGGGGACAAACCCAGAGGGCCGACCTTGGCTCCCACTTCTCTATCAGCGCACTTCAGCTGTACGACTTTGATCTCCTTGGGTTCGACAGCAGGTGGCATGGTGGAGGCGGCCGGCGGGGGATGAATCCGGATTCGGGACAAGGAAGGATAGTGGCACCTTTGCCTCCTCTGAGTCAAAAGCCACGCTGAGCGTGGACCCTGCTTAAGATTCCCTCCCTCCCCCTGTCCCCAGCTCGTGCGCTCTCTGAAATAAAGTAGAAAAAAAAAAAAAAAAGTCAGGAGAATTGTATTTTTTTTAATCGCAGCATACATTTATCCCAGGCACTGCTGGTTTCGTTCCGCCTCTGAGGGGTGACGAGGAAAAACGAGAAACCTTGACTTTCTGTAGCACCTTTACATTAGTGGGGATTTTTCATTACTTCTCCTAGACTGTTGGCTACGGACACAATTTCAAAACACAGAGGGGTACCAAATCAGCGAACCCTTATTCCTCCCCTCCCCTGCCGGAGCAGGTAGGAGCGCGGAAAACAGAAAGACCCCGTCATTCACAGCTTCAAGCAGTTGGAATGCCTTCGGGCCTGAAGGTGACCCCGGAACAAAAACTAACCCACCAAAGAGTTTGTTTAGAGTCCCTCTCGTTCCTCTATTTCAGCCACCAGACACAGTCCTGCCTACCAATTCCCCGGCTTCTCACCGAGCCAGAGTGATTCCAACCCCCAAACCCTCTCTGCTCCAGAGAGGAAGAAACAGCACACGCACTTGTGGCTGTTTCATTACAGCTCAAGTATGGCAACTTACAAAGCCTCTACCCTCCTTAGAAAGCTCAGCGACCCTCAGGCTGCGGGTGCCTTTGGCTACCTTCCCTCCGAACGGCCTGAGATTGCCTCTTTGCTTTCTCAACAGCCAGAGGAAAGTGGGTGAGGAATTTCGACCCTGGGGTATTAGGGCCCCGCCTCAAACGCTTCAGCAGAACTTGACAAGTGCCCTCTGCATACCCAGAATACTTGCGCGAAATGCACGTACAGCCCGGTTGCTGAGATATTGACAAGCGTGTTAAAACACAGAAGGCACAACGTCAAAATGGCAGACGTGGCTGATGTGTCGGCGACAACTTTTCGGAAGCCTTTGGATGTTAGAGCAGTTGTGGGTTCACGGGAAACCTGTGGGCTGTGTAGTCTAGATAGAACCTCTCAACCCCTCCGCCCTCAACCCCCCCACCGCCCCGCCCCAGTTTCCCTACTATTAACATTTTGCAGCTGTTTGGTACATTTGTTACAATTCATGAGCCAATATTGCTCCGTCGTTAACTCAAGTCCATAATTTACATTAGGGTTCACTATATTCTATGGGTTCTGGCAATGTACAAAGACATATATCTCCTATTATAGTACCGAACAGAACTTTTCACCACTCTAAACATACCGTGTGCCCAACGTACCAATCCCTCCCACTCCTTCACCTCCTAGCAACCACTGGTCTTTTTACTGTCACCATCATTTTTGCCTTTTCCAGAATGCCTTCGAATTGGAATAATACGATATGCCGCCCTCTCAAAATGGCTTCTTTCACTTAGCAATGTGCATATAAGGTTGCTATCTATCTTTTCATGGAATAATACTTCCTTTCTTTTTTTTTTTTTAAAGGTTTATTTTTGAGAGAGAGAGAGCACTAGCAGGGGAGGGGCAGACAGAGAAGGGGACAGAGGATCCAAAGCAGGCTCTCCGCGGAGAGCCCGATGCGAGGCTCGAACTCGCCAACCACGAGATCATGACTCAAGCTGAAGTCAGACGCTTAACCGACTAAGCCACACAGGCGCCCCAAAAGTTCATGTCTTTCATCACTAAATAATATGCCATGTTATGGATGTCCCACGGTTTAGCCACTCACCTACTGAAGGACATCTGGGTTGCTCCCAAGTTTTCCCAGTGATGAATAAAGCTGCTATAAACATTCGTGGGCTGGTTTCTGCATGGATGTAAGTTTTCAACTCCTTTGGGTAAATGTCAAAGAGTCCAACTGCTGAATCTTACAGTATGTTTCGTTGTGTAGGAAATTGCCAGACTGGAACGAAAGTTTCTGTACCATGGTACAAAGGCCAGCCATTCTAATAGGTGTGTGGTCGTATCTTGTTGGCATCATTTACAATCCCCTGATGACATATGACCTTGGGCATCTTTTCATAGGCATCTTTGTCATGCACATATCTTCTTTGGGGAGGTGTCTCTACAGATCTTTTGCCCAGTTTTTAATTGGGGCGTGGCCACAGTGGTTGGGTTTTAAGAGATTTGGAGATACTTTAGGGATCGACCCTTTATCAGAGATGTGTTTAGAAGAGATTTCCTCTCAATCTGTGTCTTGTCTTTGCATTCTCCTACTAATATCCTTCTTTAGCAGAGCAAAAGGTTTTAATTTTAATAAAGTCCAACTTTTCAATGACTTCTTCCATGAATCACGCTTTTACTATTTTATCGAGAAAATCGTCATTAAACCGAAGGCCACCTAGATTTGCTGCTATGTTATCCTCTAGGCGTTCAATGCTTTTTTGCATTTTATGTTGAAGTCCGTGATTCATTTTGAGGGTTTTTTTCCTTTTGTTTTGTTTCGTTTTTTGTCAAAGAGGCAACGTCTGTGACTGTGTTCATTTTTATGTTGTGCGTCTAGATAGCCAGGTGTTCAAGCACTTTTTGTTGAAAACACCATCCTGCCGCATTAAATTGCTGTGTGGGTCTATTCCTAGGCTCTCTATTCCGTCCCGTTGATCGACTTGTTTATTCTTTCACTAATACCACATGGTCTTGAGGACTGCAGCTTTACATCAAGACTTGAAGTGGAGTAGCGTCAACTTTGTTCTTGTCAATAATGCGTTGGATTCTTCTGGGTCTTTTGCCTTTCCATATAAGCTTTAGAATTACGTTGTCTATATCCACAAAATAACTTGCTGGGACTTTGGCCGGGATTGCCTTGAACGTACAGATTCAATTAGAAAGAACTAACTTCTTGGGGCGCCTGCGTGGCTCTGTTGGTTAAGCGTCCAAGTTCAGCTCAGGTCATAATCTCAGGGTTTGTGAGTTCGAGCCTTGCATCAGGCTCCCTCTGTCCCCCCCTTTCTCTTCCCCTCCCTCGCATATTCTCTCTCTCCCTATCTCTCTCTCTCTGTCTCTCGAAAACAAACATTTGGGGCACCTGGGTGACTCAGTCAGTTAAGCATCTGACTTTGGCTCAGGTCATGATCTTACAGTTCATGGGTTCAAGCCCCACATTGAACTCTGTGCTGACAGCTCAGAGCCTGGAGCCTGCTTAGGATTCACTGTGTGTGTCTCTCTCTCTGCCCCTCCCCCACTCACACTCTGTCTCTTTCAAAAATAAATAAACGTTAAAAAAATAAAATAGGGGCACCTGGGTGGCTCAGTCGGTTAAGCGTCCGACTTCGGCTCAGGTCATGATCTCACAGTCCGTGAGTTCGAGCCCCGCATCGGGCTCTGTGCTGACGGCTCAGAGCCTGGAGCCTGCTTCAGATTCTGTGTCTCCCTCTCTCTCTGCCCCTCCCCTGTTCATGCTCTGTCTCTCTCTGTCTCAAAAATAAATAAAACATTAAAAAAATTTTTTTTTAAAATAAAATAAAAACATTTAAAAATTCTTTTTTTTTTTTCAACGTTTATTTATTTATTTTTGGGACAGAGAGAGACAGAGCATGAACGGGGGAGGGGCAGAGAGAGAGGGAGACACAGAATCGGAAACAGGCTCCAGGCTCTGAGCCATCAGCCCAGAGCCCGACGCGGGGCTCGAACTCACGGGCCGCGAGATCGTGACCTGGCTGAAGTCGGACGCTTAACCGACTGCGCCACCCAGGCGCCCCTAAAAATTCTTAATAGAAAATAAGAAAAAGGAAAGAACTGATTTCCTGACAAGATTGCATCTACCTATACATGTGTATGAAACGTCTCCCCATTTATTTAAATCTTTGATTTTATTCATCAGAGTTTTGTAGCTTTCCACAAATAGATCTTCTATAGATTTTGCTACATTTATAACTAATTATTTCATTTGTGGTGCAAATGTAAAAGGCATCCTGTTTCAATTTTAAATTCCAGTTGCTGGTATACAGGAAAGCAATGCACTTCTGTATTAACCTTGCACCCTGCAACCTTGCCATAATTGTTTAGTACTCCCAGGAGTATCTTAGAACGTTTTTACAAAGGCAGTCATGTCATCTGTAAATAAAGACACGTTTATTTCTTTCTTTTCAATATGTCTACTTTTTATTTCCTTTCCGTGACTTGATTTAATTAACCAGGCCTTCCAGTACAATGTTGAAAAGGACTGATGTGCTGGGACACCCTTGTGTTGTTCCTAATTATAGAAAGCAAGTACCTAGGTTCCTGCAATTAAGCATGATGTTAGCTGTAGACTTTGTAGATGATCTTTATCACATTAAAGTAGTTCTCCATTTCTAGAGCGTGCTGAGAATTTTTATCATAAATGGATGTTGGACTCTGGCAACTGTTTTCTCTACATTTACTGATAACAGGATCTTCTTCCTTAGCCTACGGACATGATGGGTTACGTTAATTGTCAGCAACAATTTGGAAACCTAATGTCCCATAATACGGCAATATCGATAAAAATCGCTGTCTACCGCGAGGATGGACTATTAGGCAGATACGAATCAGGTTTTTAAAAGTATTTAGTGACATGTGAAAACGCGAACGTAATAAAAGTGGAACGAGCCGGCACATGCCCAGAAAACCCTAAATCACAAACCAGATGGCAGAGAGACAATAGCAGCAGATCCGCTAGCTCAGAACTCGTCAGTTCCCAAGGCTGAGCAGAACAGGGCCGAGTAAACACCGCATATCATCTTTACCATCATCTGGTTCAGGCAGCCAACAGGAAAAAACGAACATAAAATTCAAGCAATAAAGGGCGTGTGCGTGGCTCAGTTGGTTAAGCCTCCAACTCTCAATTTCAGCTCAGGTCATGATCTCGCAATTCGAGAGTTGATGCCCTGCATCAGGCTCTGCGCTGACAGCATGGAGCCTGCTTGAGAGTCTCTCTCTCTCTCTCTCTCTCTGCCCCTCCCCTGCTCTCACTTACTCTCTCTCTCTCTCTCTCTCTCAAAATAAACAAACTTAAAACTAAATTAAAATAAAATTCAAGCAATAAGATATAAACAAGAGATTGAAGCAAAAGACTTTCAGTACTTGCTTTTTGCCCAGGGACCGGCTAACTAGAACAATCTGTGTGATTAATGTGGCATGAACATGGGGTTTTTATTACTTTTACTTAAAGATATCTTTTTGGTAGTGACCAGTGTTTGTGTTTGTTTTTTCTTTTTTTTCTTTTTTCTTTTTCATAAAGTCTGGTTTTTCTCAATGCACCTTTAGAGATTTTCAAAATTATTTCCTATCTGGTCAGGTTGACATTTTTATTTTTTTTTTAATTTTTATTTAATGTTTATTTATTTTTGAGACAGAGAGAGACAGAGCATGAACGGGGGAGGGGCAGAGAGAGAGGGAGACACAGAATCGGATGCAGGCTCCAGGCTCTGAGCCGTCAGCCCAGAGCCCGACGCGGGGCTCGAACTCACGGACCGCGAGATCGTGACCTGAGCTGAAGTCAGACGCTTAACCGACTGAGCCACCCAGGCGCCCCAGGTTGACATTTTTAAAAACCTTACTTTTAATTTGTAGTAAGTTTACAACTTGATTCCCCCCCCAAAAAAAAAAAATTCAAAAAATAGTAAACATGTGTTGATAAAGTTCTTAAATAATTTTAAAAAATTAAAAGAGTGGGTTACAATACCCTGGGTGTCTATATAATACACCCATACCATGTGCTATATATTATATACATTAAAAAAATTTTTTTAATGAATAAAATAACATCTCGGAGATCTAGGTCATTTTTCTGGAGCATAAGATGACCCCATAAATTTCAAATCCCTTCCCAGGGAAGATTCCCAGATTTGGGTATATTTTAGATGTAATATTCTCTGGGTCTCTGCTATTTCTATAATAAACAGGAGCGTTTCTATGATAAACCAGAGCCAATAAATAGAAAATCATACTGACAAGTGTTACTTAAGGTGGTGAAAGTACGTCGTCCTGCCTTTAACGTGAACTAATACATACAGGCACATTTCAAGCCAACGTGAATTGGAGAAAAAGAGGACCCGTATCCGTATTCCTATGGAAAACAGCAGGGTAAAGGAGAAAAACACATACGCGAATACAGGTCGTGCTCAAAAGCAGAAGCTGATGGTGAAACATTTGCTTCCTTAGGCTGTAATGCTCTAGCATGTTAACATCATAAGATTTCTGACCAATAAATATTGGTTTTGAAAGCGTGTGTACATTTTTACGGACGCACACCGAATGGCTGGGTCTGCTGAAAAGCTTGCTTGTAAGGCTATTAAATTGCAAAACACATCGAAGCAGTCGCTGCTTCCAAACAGCGGGTGCAAACTTGTGTTAAGGGCAGAAGTAGTCTTTCACCTCGGGACACACTGCCTTTAACACAGCATTTGGTTCAAAGGGATCATTTTCCTCAATGAGCCCCCTTTGGTGCCGCCATAGAACTTTCTTCGGAGTCCCCACGTAGACTCCGCGAAGAGAGGCTGGGACGCGTCTCAGAACCTCTTGGGCTTGCTCGATCTGACAGCGGTAGATAAAGAACAATCTAGGAAGCCTACCTTCTGGCGTCAGGTGAGCACAGGCCACCAAAAACAGTTCAAAACAATTTTTGAGGCGTAAATAAAGATGGAACATCAAATTATTAAGTGAAACAACGCCAACGTGTTACTTGGGCTTGTCCTGTTGACAGCTGTCACATAGTCTGACAATACACCTTTACCGTCGCTGTCAAACGTGCTCTTACTTTCTGTGGCATCCCTTGTTGATACAGAAGTGTGAATATAAAGTAACAGGACTATTTGAATCTAATATATGAGTTTCCTCATAATGAGTGCCTTTGCCTCCCAAGGAATCACTCGAAGGTGCCACATATTTCATTGCTCAAACCCTGCTGGAAATACCGTTTAGTAACTACCTTCTGACATGAGAAAGGCCATCTAAACACTTTACGGTCCCTCTTTGTTTTCCGACCACAGTGTGATGGCGACAGCTGGCTTCAAAACCTTTTCTGCTCGTCTCGGCCAAATTGCCCGTCCCCTCAACAGTTCATGGTTGACCACCGTTAAGAATGTCTCTCAGGGCGCCCGGGTGGCTCAGTAGGTTTAACATCCAACGTTGGCTCAGGTCGTGATCTCGCGGTTCTTGAGTTCGAGCCCCGCATTGGGCCCTGCGCTGATGGCTCGAGGCCTGGAGCCTGCTTCGGATTCTGTGTCTCCCTTTCTCTCTTTCTGCCCCTCCCTCGCTCGTGCTCGCTCTCTCTCTCTCGCTCAAAAATAGACACATAAACATTAAAACAAAATGTTTTAAGAGTGTTTTTAAACTGCAAACACAAAATCGATCAAGTAGATCGGTATTTTCAGATGAAGAGGCTCGATATAGAGATTTTCAAAATGATTTATGAAATGGCACATATGAGAATGCTATTTTTTCCCCAACATTTTTAGCAACAGATGGTCACTGAGCACCCACCATGTGCAATATACCTGCGATAAACAAAGTTTCTGTTATTACGAGGCTCACGGTCTATCGGAGGAGACAATAAGCAAATACGAACTATGTAGAAGGGAATGATGTCAGGATAAGGATAAATGTCACAAAGAAAAATAAAGCAAGTAAGCGCACAGATGGGATCAAGAGAGGGCGCTATTTGAGATACAATAGTGGGCGACTCTTACAGATACCTCAGTGAGGGGAAAGGGCACGTCAAGTGACTATCTAAGTATAGAACGTTGCTAAGAGAGGGAACAACAAAGTCAAGTCCCAGAGGCAGAATCATGTTTGTGGTGTTTGAGGACCAGCAAAGAAGTCAGTGTGGCTACAGTGGGAGTAAGGGAAAGGAACGGTAACAGTAGATGTGAAAACAGAGAGAGGCAAAAGCCAAGAAGAGACTGTCTGCCATGTAAAGGACGGTGGACTTATTTAAATTCAAGTTCGTTAATATACAGTGTAATAATGGTTTCAGGAGTAGAATTTAGCGATTCATCACTTAACATATGACACGCAATGCTCACCCCAACAAGCGGGCAGCCCATCACCCATTTAGCCCATTTATTTATTTTGAGATAGAGAGAGTCGGAGCAGGGGAGGGGCAAGGAGAGGGAGAGAGAGAGAGAGAGAGAGAGAGAGCGAGAGAGAGAGAGAGAGAGAGAGAGAGAGAATTCCAAGCAGGATCCATGTGTCAATGCAGAGCCCAATGCGGGCCTGGAACCCAGGAACCGCGAGACAACGACCTGAGCCGAAATCAAGTCGGGTGCGTAAATGACTGAGCCACCCAGGCATGCCCCCCCCCCCCCAACCGAACTGTTTTTAAGCTCTTCCTACAATTTTAGATGCATTCATTCTAATCATCTTGAGCCAATCCTGTGCCCAGCAGTTTGTCAGGGGTGACCTGAGTCATCGGTGTCCCTCCAGAAATATATGACTGGCTTTGCCTTCCATCCGTACAGTGTGGCATTTCCCACGTGAAACAAGTAACTGAAAAGCAAGGCATGTGATGGGAACTAATGGACCATTTCTCAAATTCTAGCATTACCTGCGCATGCACTGACTGGACAGGACATCAGAGATCTAGGTTCTAGCCCCAGATCTGTCACTAAATAGCACTCTGGCATCTCAGAGAAGTCATTCCCCCTCTCTGTGCTATTATTTCCCAACCTAGAAGGTGCACAGATAGAGTCAGGAGCGCCATGAAGGCCCTTTAGGCTTTAAGGTTGCGTAAGGTCCATGAGGGCAAGGACCCAAAGCCTGGCAAGGCGTGGACGGTCCAACACACTTTATGGGTGAAAGAACAAAGGAACTCTGAATACAATCAAAACTACAGACAATTTGTCTCCCCTTAAAAAGTAGAAAGGGTCTTACTTAGTGAGTAAAACGTTGAAAATTGAAATGCAAGCCTAGGACAATTCAGTGACACATTGACTACACATGAAAACTAGCTCCCTGACCGAAAGGTGTAATGAATTAAGGAGAGAAGTCTTCCCTCAAGCATGTGGGATAAACCACTGCCACATGATTGGGATGAGCGTATCTTGGGTAAAATCGGGCACTTCCTTAGCAATATTTAGTTACCACCTTCAGAACTGGGGCGCCACAGTGCGTAAGAGTAGTATGTCCTTTCATCCTCTGAAATGTCCGTTCAGATGCCTCTATTCCTGTGGAATATTTCCACCAATCTTCAGTCTTTTCAGATATTTCTGTCGTCTTTCCAGTTTTTTTCACAATCCAACCTTTTATTCACACCGTCCTCCCTCCAAACAACTCAGTCAACAACGATAAGCATTTTGGTCAATTGTGCGCACATTAAATACATCATCTTACTTCATGTTCACGGTGACCCTAGGAATTAGCTATCATCGCCACCATTTTACAGATGAGCAAGCTCAAGAAGGTTAAACAACTTGTCCAAGGTAGTCATAACTCACGAACGACAGATCTGGGGCATAAATCTCAGCCTCACTGTCTGCAAAGTCCGAGCTCTTAACCATTATGTTCTGCTATTTGGTAACGCGTTGGTGGTGAGCTATTTTTCTTTCGGTAAGTGTTCATTCACGGGTGCCTGGGTGGCTCAGCCAGTTAAGTGTCCGACTCTTGATTTCGGCTCAGGTCATGATCTCATGGTTCCTGAGTTTGAGTCCCACGTCGGGCTCTTCACCGACAGTGCAGAGCCTACTTGGGATCCTCTCTCTTCCTCTCTCTCTCTGGCCCTCCCCTGGTTGCTCGCTCTCTCTCTCTCTCTCTCAAACATAAATAAATAAACTTAAAATACTAAGTGCTGGGCACCGTTGATACATGGGCCAATAAAATGGTGAACAAGATGGAGTCCGTCCTTCCCGCACAGGGTTAATACACTACCAGAGAAGACAACGAAATGAGCAGAACAGGGTGAGTGGGCTGATGAGATGGTGAAGAGGTCGTAGGCGGTCACAGAGAAAACCTCTCTTTCTCTTTATATCTGTATCTTTTAGAAGGGTAGGGGAAGAGGAAGAGAGAAGCTTACGTAGGCTCCACGGTCAGCGTGGAGCCCAACGTGGGGATCGATCCCATGACCCTGGGACCGTGACCTGAGCCAAAATCAAGGGTCAGATGCTCAACACACTGGGCCACACAGGCACCATGGAGTTGATGAAACTGGTCACACACACACACACATACACACACACACGCACAAATGGATTTTCCTAAGCTGTAATTTTCATCAGACAAGAAACATTTGCCGGCCCCTCAGGATGACACTGAGCCCTCATCCTCTTGCTAGACAGTTCTTGCAACATACAATTAACCAAATGGGGGCTTTGGTCACGCTTTCCTCTCCTTGAAAAACCTGGCAACTTTATCGATACAACGCTCACGAAATAGGCACGCCAACCCAAGCACGTGTATTCTCTTAATTATCAAGCCAAATTTCATAAGCGTTAGCAAAATCATGGGAATCTTCAAGACAAGGGTGAGAGGGAGAGAGAGAGAGGATAATATGTAAGGAATCCACTGCTATGAAAAAAATCCCTTTCCAGTTTCATTTTGAGGTCTGAGATGCCTGTTTTTTGTTCACAGATCTGCAGAGACTTGGCTACCTTGGTGATGGACCTAACGAGGTGAAAATCTATCTTGGAATCTTTACAAAACTGGAGTAATGGCTACAGGTCTCGAACACATATGCGTGCGGCATTGTGCAAGGTGCGTCTTAAGCACGATCTTCTTGAATCCACACGCTTCAGAATTAACGTTGCCATATTGCAGACGGCAAGGCCGGAGCTCAGAGATGAGATCCTTACCCAAGAACCTGAGCCCAAAAAGATGGAAGACAGAACGCAGAGTCTTAACCACGGAAGATGCTGGCAAACAGGAACTTGCTAAGGATCATAAACATCCTAATCGTGACACTTTGTCCACAATGAAGGCCAGACACCTACTTGAAAACCAGCTTGAAGACTTCCAAAAAGGCAGGGTCACCTGGAAGGGTCAGTCCGTTAAGTGTCAACTTTCCATTTTGTCTCAGGTCATGATCTCGGGGTTCATGGGTTCGAGCCCCACGTCGAGCTCTGCACTGATGGCACTCAGCCTGCTTGGGATTCTCTCTCTCCCCCTCTCTCTCTGCCCCCCTCCCCCGCTCACTGTCTCTCAACATAAAAAACATTAAAATGGAAAAAAAAAAGACTCTAGAAAAAGCAAACTTCAATTGTTTCACTTTCACCCTACCTGGCCCTGGCCCCGGGATCCACGCCAGTTTCCCAAGACACTCGTCCCCTAGGATGTGTCACTCTCCAGGGCTGTCACCGTGATCCAACCCCACCACTAGTTATTTCAATAAGGCTATGGGTCTCTAATAAAACTTGCTCCCAAGAAGGAAATTAAAAAAATTAAAGTGGGGAAGTGCTGGGAACTGGCGGTACAACCATTTACTACATTGACACAACCCTTTGGAAGAGGCCTGATCAAAACGCAAAGCTAAAAGTGGTCTCTGAGAACTGGGGCTAAGGGGCATATAAACCCAGTGGGCAGGACAAAATCTAACCTGCAAATTTTATGCAGATGTGAAACAAAACAAAAAAGATAGAGGGGCGCCTGGGTGGCTTTAGTCGGTGAATCATCCGACTCTTGACTTCGGTTCCAGTCACGATCTCATGGTTCGTGGGTTTCAGCCCAGAGTCGGGCTCCGCCCTGACAGAGTAGAGACTCCTTGGGATTCTCTTCCTCTCCTCCTCTCTCTGCCCCTGCCCGCTTGTGGGGGGTCTCTGTTGCTCTCAAAATAAACTTAAAAAAAAGAAAAGAAAGAAAAGAAAGAAAGAAAGAAAAGAAAAGAAGAAAAGAAAAGAAAAGAAAAGAAAAGAAAAGAAAAGAAAAGAAAAGAAAAGAAAAGAAAAGAAACAGGTGGGCACCTGGTTGGCTCAGTCAGTTGAGCTGCTCAGTTTAGCTCAGGTCATGATCTCACAGTCTATGGGGTTCGAGCCCCACATCTGGCTCTTTGCTGACCACTCAGAGCCTGGAGCTTGTTTCGGATTCTGTGCCTCCCTCTCTCTGCCCTTCCCCAACTCGCCCTCTCTCTCTCAAAAATAAACATTTTTAAAGAAAAAAGACTATATAATAACGCAGAAATATGTGTAACACAGTGTTAAGGGATAACACAGGGCATACAATCATTATGATCACAACTGTCAAATTCTGCATATAGGTGCAAGAGTACATTTCTTCTTAATTTTAAGCTGTTGGGACTCAGTAATTTGTTTCCCTCTTCCAAATGTATTGATTAGTGTCACGTGTTTACTATACAAAGGAGGAAAGAGAGCACAATCCCCAACTAGAAAAGAAGTGTTAAAAGTGCTGGGTAATGTAATCAAACTTCAATAAGCGGATTATAGAAAAGCACAGCTGAAGTTGCTTCTAAATCATTGTATCAAAAAATGTATCTAGGGGCGCCTGGGTGGCTCAGTCGGTTAAGCGTCCGACTTCGGCTCAGGTCATGATCTCACGGTCCGTGAGTTCGAGCCCCGCGTCGGGCTCTGTGCTCACCGCTCGGAGCCTGGAGCCTGTTTCGGATTCTGTGTCTCCCTCTCTCTGACCCTCCCCCGTTCATGCTCTGTCTCTCTCTGTCTCAAAAATAAATAAACATTAAAAAAATTTAAAAAAATAAAAAAAAAAATGTATCTGTTTCCTTCCTGTAAAAACTGTAGCACCTTAAATATTGAAACCACAGAAGTAAAACGGAAAAACAAAAAAGGCTGCCAAGTGCTTGGGAAATTTAACTCGATTAAAAAAGTTTATAGACTCAGGCGCCTGGGTGGGTCAGTCAGTCAAGCGTCGGACTCTTGATTTCGGCTCAGGTCATGATCTCAAGGTTTGTGAGTTCGAGCCCCACGTCATGCTCTGTGCTTGGAGCCTGGAGCCTGCTTCAGATTCTGTGTCTCCCTCTCTCTCTCTCTGCCCCTCCCCTGCTCGTGCTCACTCTCTTTCTCTCTCCCTCGAAAATAAACATTCAAAAAAAAATTTTTGTTTAAAGATTCTCATTATTAAAATCAGGAACAAAAGTGGAGACATCACTGCTGACCTTACACAAATGAACAGGACTAAAAGGGAAATCTGTGAACTGTTACAAGTGAACAAACTAGATAACTATAAGAAATGGACATTTTCTTAAAAGATACACTCTACTGTGGCGCCTGGGTGGCTCAGTTGGTTGAGCATCTGACTTTGGCTCAGGTCATGATCCCACGGTTCATGAGTTCAAGCCCCGCGTCAGGCTCTGTGCTGACAGCTCAGAGCCTGGAGCCTGCTTCAGATTCTGTGTCTCCCCCTCTCTCTGCCTCTTCCCTGCTCAAACTCTGTCTCTCTCACTCAAAAATAAATCAACGATAAGAAAAAAAAAACTTTAAAATGTTTTTAAAGTCGAGGCATCTGGTGGGCTCAGTCAATGGAATGTGCAACTCTTGATCTCGGAGTTGTAAGTTGGTGCCCCACATTGGGTGTAGAGATTGCTTAAAATCTTTAACAAAAATGTCTTTGAAGTCCTATGAGACTTCAGAAGTGTCTCAGGGGAAGGCATGAGAAATGAAGAAGACTTAAGACAGCAGAGTCTGCGTTTCTGGTAGGCGGAATAATGGCCCCCAAAGATGTCCACATCCAAATTCTCACAACACGTAAATAGGTTTCCTTACACGGCAAAAAGGACTTTGCAGATGTATCGTTAGCGTTAAGGATCTTGAGAGGAGGCGCGTATCCTGGAACACCCAGAAGAGCCCAACTGGACCACCTGGGTCTTTCAACATGTAGCATTGTGGTCAGAGAAAGACAAGAAGGGGCAACATCACAAGAGAGACATGACGCTGTTGGCTTTGAAGATCACACAAGGGGGCCATGAACCAAGAAGCTGGGCGCTCTCTACAATCTGGAAAAGACCAGGAAACAAGATTCCTCAGAGCCTCCAGAAAGGACCGCACGCCTGATAACATCTTGATTTTGGCCCGTTGACTTCCAAAGCTGTAAGATAATAAATTTGTGTTGCTTTAAACCACAAAGTTTGTGGACATTGGCTCTGGCAGCCTCAGAAAACCACTACAGTCTATTATCCTCTCTGATGCTTCAAACAGAACAGCTCTGCACTGATCCATTCTCCCTTCTGGGGCTCTGAAGAAAAGTTCATTTGGGCTAAGGGTTCCAAGTGGACCTAACTCACTCCCCCAAATGTGTCCGGATAACTTTCTATTGCTGTTACCTCTAATCAGAATCCTTTCTCCCAAATCTTTTACCCTCAACTAACACTATTCTAGTTATCATCCAAGATGCCACCCATTCTGTCTCCGATGTCCCCACCCTACCCCACTCCAGGAAAAATTAATGGCTCCTTCTTCTCAGTTTCCATTATGTTCCATACACGCTTTAGTTATTGAAATGACAACTGACAAATCCTCAGGGACGAGGACCATCTCTCACCTAAGTGTTTTTGTGACGAAGCGTCTACTGGGGTGTTGGGCACACAGTAGACACTCTTCTCTGACCGCCTTGCCTAACGGAGCCTCTGCGTCCTGTATTTTCAACCATGGCCCTGGTGGATTTCTTTCATGGCACTTACAACTGACAAATCCTCTATACTGAAACCTTGGTTTGCGAGCGACAGTCATTCCGGAAACATGCTTGTAATCCAAAGCACTCGTGTATCAAAGCAAATGTCAAGAACCATTGGTTCCGTTGTGATCATTTGACGTTCGGCGTCACGTACAACTCATATTGCGAGACATCGCTCGTTTGTCAAGTTGAAATGTATTAGAAATGTTTGCTCGGGGCGCCTGGGTGGCTCAGTCGGTTAGGCGTCCAACTTCACCTCAGGTCATCATCTCACGGTCCATGAGTTCGAACCCCGCGTCGGGCTCTGTGCTGACCGCTCGGAGCCTGGAGCCTGCTTCAGATTCTGCGTCTCCCTCTCTCTCTGCCCCTCCCCTGCTCGTGCTCTGTCTCTATCTCCAAAATAAATAAACATTAAAAAAAAATTGTTTAAAGAAAAAAGAAAAAAAGAGACGTTTGCTCGTCTTGTGGAATATTCGCGATCCCAGGTTTTACTGCGTTTCTGTATGTACTGTCGACCTTCCCCACTAAACTAATGAAAGTGTGTCCACTCTACCACGGTAGCTGTGACATCCGTCACGGCGGACGCTCTTAATAAGCATGCAGAAGACAAATTAATTGCTGAATGTGTGTTTAATTTAGTTAGCATGTGAACGAAAGAGATCCTTTGGCAAGATGAACACTAAGCAGCAAGGGGGCCCCCAAGATTGAGTCTGACCATCCTCTCTCAAACTCAAAGTACCCATCCTCATAGTTGCTAATAGGAATAGCCAGGCCTACATTCGCTGAGGCAGCTTCTTCCTCCCGAGAGAGGGAGTACATGGAGTCCTGACACACAGCTCTGAAAGGTTGCCAACTTCCAACATAACTTGTCACTGTGTACTGCGGGCATTTACTGGAAACTAATTCGTAGCCCTCCTGTGCATCAAAAGTGACCAAATTTATAGCGTCTCTATTCAGACCGATGACTGTTTTCCAAAACTCATCCGGGAAGGTGTTTGGTTTTTTCTCCTTTTCCATTTCAGTGGTAAAACCAATATGGTGAGCAAATACCTATATTGCATATTGGGCGCCTTTCATTAAGGACGTTGGTCTGATAACTAATGGGTTGCTACAGATGAAGTGCTCGTACCTACTAATGGGAACATCCCAGTCAGGAAATGGGTTCCCTTGGAAGCCTATGCGTAGTGCAAACCCCGAGAAAGTGTTTTAGACGGATAACTATTCTGAGTTCGTTTGTTTGTTTTTCCTCAACCAAGGCCAGTCTTACCGGCCAGATAAATAGCTACAAATAGAGTGGGATTTGAAGAACGTCACGCAGGTGCCATCCTCAAAAGTCCCTTGCCCGCTGTCCGTACCAACTGGAAGCCCACCATTTAGCGCCCCTTGCCCCTAGCTTACAGCCACCCACCGCATTTGCTGATTAAGATGCAGACAAGTAGAAAAGGAAGCTCTAATCCATAACTGTGAAGTCTTGATTTGGGACAGGCTTTACATGGAAGAAGGAAAAGGAAATCTAAGGGTCCTAAATGTGTGAGGGCTTCTGAGTGCGGCAGGGATGGGGAACAAACAGTTCAAGTAGGGGCACGGTGTCACAGGAAAGGAACGAGTGTGTATGTGGCCGGGGCGAGGCCAAGTACGTTGTCTGGTCTCAAGGCCGCCCTGACAGCAGCCAGGCTGGCACGTTCCCTTTCACGCACGGGTGTGCCACGTAGTCAATGCCTTCTCTGGAAAAAGGCAGATCTCTTCCGGCAAGGCGTGCCTTGTCCCTGACAGGGCCTAGGTCAAGGCCATCACTCAAGACAGACTATAAAGCTGATCAGGTTTCCTTTACTTTCCCCCTGCAACCCTTCTCTGGGCTCTCCATTGTTGCCACTGGTATTTCCCAACCCCGCCCCCCTCCCCCCCCCACTTCTAACATGAACTCTCAAGAAAGGATTTAAACTTCCTAAAATCAGCCATTTATTTGGCTCTCGCTACGACTGTGGAATTAAGTGGTTTGATGCCTATTAAAAAGATGTGAGGCATTGGGGAAGCGTTAGGAGAGGAATTTACGATCGCAAAAGGGATTTAGATAAATGGGAAGCTTGCCCCCAATTCCTGAAATTAGGCCGTCATGACCTTAATCTTGTGTCCCAGCATCACTAATGGTAGGACAATTTTCTAATGTGATCTAACGATGCCTAAGGTATATTCTCATCCAAAGGTCTGACTTGAATCTACGCAAGACTTTCCATTCAATTCTCAGTTTACAGGAAATAAACTGTACAGAGAAACCAGCTAAACAGCATCTCAAAGAAGCCTAAAAAACTACTGACCTAGTCTCCTCGGGAAAATTCTTCTGGGGCATGTGGGAGGCTCAGTCGGTTAAGCATCTGACTTCGGCTCGGGTCATCATCTCACGGTTCCTGTGTTCGACCCCACGTCGGGCTCTCTGCTGTCAGCACGGAGACTGCTACAAACCCTCTGTCTCCCTTCCTCTCTCTGCCCCTCTCCTGCTTGCATTCTCTCAAAGGTAAATAAACATTAAAAAAAATTTTTTTTTTAAATTCTTCTAATGAAAGCAGGAACTGTTCTAAATGAAAAGATTCTTATTATAACAATCAGCGATAACATATGGTCCTGTACGGAATCCTAGTTTGGACAAATAGGCAGGAAAAAACATTTTCTGGATCCCTGAAGAAATCTGCAGATGCACTGGGGGTTAAGCGATATTAAATAATTTTTTAGGTGCGCTGTTATTTTGATCCTGAAGGAAAAACATTCTCATTTTTTAGAGACGCATACTAATCTCATTTTTCACAGATGCGCACCAAAATATTTGTGGCTCAGTTGGTTAGGTATCCAACTCCTGATTTCAGCTCAAGTCTGGACCTCACAGTTTCTGACATCGAGCCCCGCATTGGGGCACACAGCATGCTTGGGTTTCTCTCTCACTCTCTCTCTAAATAAATTAATAAGTATTTTTTTTAATTGACCAGATACACATAGTTAAGGAATAATGACTTGAGTTTTGCCATGCAATCAACCCTTGACAGACTCCTAAAATACACCGAGTGAGGAAAGGATGACAATGGTTTTCAGTTCATTTGCAAGAGACATTCTGCCCTTTGTATTTCGCTGCAGGTATTTCTACACAATGAAAAATGGGACATTCTAGTTATCCAATAGTAACGTAATTTGACCATTGGGGTGTTGAGCTATACAGACAATCAAGTACAAGACTCAATCAGAAATAAGTTTATAAGACTCACTACAGGGGCGCCTGGGGGGCTCAGTCGGTTAAGCGCCCGACTTCGGCTCAGGTCATGATCTCGCGGTTTGTGAGTTCGAGCCCCGCGTCGGGCTCTGTGCTGACAGCTCCGAGCCTGGACCCTGTTTCAGATTCTGTGTCTCTCCATCTCTCGGCCCCTCCCCTGCTCATGCTCTGTGTCTCTCAATAATAAATAACCGTTAAAAAAAATTTTTTTTTTTTTTTAAAAAGACTCACCAGAGGCTAAATTATAAATGCTAAGGTTACAAGCTCCGAGCCAACCAGCCTGTGTTTGATTTTTTTGCTTTTGTTTTTTAAAGTTTATTTATTTATTTTGAGAGAAAGACGCGCGGGAGGGAGGGAGGGAGGGAGAGAGAGAGAGAGAGAAAATCCCCAGCAGGCTTCACGCTGCCAGCACGGAGCTCAACATGGGGTTTGAACCCACGAACCGTGAGATCATGACCTGGGCTGAAACCAAGAGTCAGACGCCTGACCGACTGAGCCACCCAGGTGCCCCAACCGGCCTGTGTTGGAATCCCAGTTCTACCACCTCTCAGCTGTAAAAACAATAAGCATACTTGCCTCACGGGGTCGCTGTGCAGATTAAAGGAGATAACACCTATCAAGTGTTTAGAACAGTACCTGGCACATAGCATCAATAAAAGAAGCCTTTTACTCTTTGCAGCAATAGCTTTTTTTCTCGATGTTTATTATTTTTGAGAGAGGCAGAGCACAGGTGGGGGAGGGGGAGAGGGAGGGGAGACACAGAATCCAAAGCAGGCTGAGGCTCTGAGCAGTCTGTCAGCACAGAGCCCCCCACACGAGGTTCGAACTCACGGGCCGCGAGGTCGCGACCTGAGCCGAAGTCGGACGCTTGACCGACTGAGCCACCCAGGCACCCCTGCATCGATGGCTTTTAATCACTGGTTCACTGAAGGGCGTTGGGGAGACCATATCCCCACAAGACTGAATGCTAATTTTCTACAAGGCCAAGTCCTCACTTTTGAGCAGATTATAACAGGCCTACAACCACCTCAAAAGTTTAAGACTCACTGCTTGAAGGGCATTTTCTGAATTCCAGGTATGTGGCGTGACTGTATGGATCGTGGCGACTACAACAAATGACGTGCGTCCTGTCCAAATGCTAAAGTCACCTCTTCAAACAACCACACTTGGTTCTGCTGAGCATCTGCTCCCGAGAGAAAAGGAGGAGACTGACGAGAGAGAGGCTACAGAGAGGTCTGTTCTTGGGAGCGGGCCCAACATGATTGCACATGAAGGGCGGTGACACCTTTTTCCGTCTAATCCCCGTTGGCTCTGGCGAGGGCGGCCCTGATTTAGGCCTCGTTACAACATTTGGAAAGGTCGGCTCATGTAATAGAGGTCCCATGGCCAGGCCACATCAGCAGAGACCGCGTCGAACCGGGAAAACGGCATACTACTTCTACGGAAACGACACGTTACCCAGAAGGTTTTGGCTCGCTGAAAGTCTTAGGAAACTTTTAAAGACCCTTGGCAGTAATTTTCAAGCAACACAATTTTAATCTGGCCGTGCTTCTGCAGCCGTGCTAAAATCTCCTCCAGGCAAATCCCTGCGGAAGCTGAAACTTTGTCAGAAGAAAGACATGTCCATCATCAACGATTAGTCCTATTGGCCATGATTAACACTTCCATACTCCAGCCTATCAGCTGCAAATGCTATGTCATGATTCCACATGTCACTACACCTCCCTCACAGGATTACAGTCTCTTTTCCAATCTTCTTTCGGAGGAGCTAGAAGATTCTGACACAGAGGTCACATCCATTTTCGAGATGTTACATTTCTCACTTCAGCTGGAGCTTTTTCATCTCTGATGTGATTCTACTTTATATTTGCAGTGGCCTGGTTTCAACAGAATTCCATGTGGGCGCAAACACAGGAACTTGATGGTCAGATGGTTCGTCCTCATGGGTAATGGACAAAACATCAAACACAACCAATCCCCGAGCGTGCGCAGGGTAGGGCCTTGGGCAAGTCACTGGTACATTTGACAGGCATTCACTGTGTACCTACCAAGTTCCAATCACTGTGCTAAGCTCAGGGGATGCATACTAAAAATACTCTTCCCGCTTTAAGGCACTTACAGTGTAGAGAGGAGACAGACATGTAAACAGGGAATTTCAATACAGTAGAATAAAGGATAACTACAATAGGAGTAATTATAGAATACTACAGAAATGAGGAAGGCATCTTAAAAGAACAGGCATCTAATCTAGAAGTTACCTAGGCATATGTGTGTATGCTGGAGTGTTCCAAAAGGAATAGCACGTACAATGGCTCGGAAGTAAGACACAGCATGATACGTTCATGGAACCGCAAGGAAGTCCATGGCTGGTCTGTGGAGGTCAAGAGAGAAACTGCAAGAGTCGTGACTAAATCTAACCGTCAGGTCATGGAAGGCCTGGGAAGCCATACTAAGATGTTTAGACTATCCAGAAGGCACGAGGAGACATTCAAGAGTTGCTAGCCATTGCAATATGACAGGAATTGCATTTTAGGAAAGTAACATCAGGTGTAGTGTAGAATACAGGTTGCACGAAGGTGAAACTCAAGGTAGGAGACCAGTTTGGAGGCTCCTGCAGTCATCTAGGGGAGAGTGAGAGGTGAAGGTGGGGTCCAAACCCCACTCTCTGACATTGTAGTGAATGGCTCTGGAACACCACACTGAACCCCTCTTGTGGACCAAGGCACTCACTCCCCTAGTTGCCAGGAATGTTGGCTGCTTGAAGGTTCACCGTTGAATCCCTCTCCAGAAATTGCCCTCAGCCAAGAGGAGCCTACCTGTCTGATGTTATGGCGCCGTCCAATGGGCAGCCCACACACACCAAGCGGACAATGCGGGTGTTCAAAGGCCTTTCTCGGCCAACCTCAGTCGGAGGCAACTCTGAAGGAGTGTCTCAGGTTGTGAGATCCCTACAGGATAGGCTCAGGCCTTTCCTTGGACTGTCTCCTCGATCCTGCTTCACTCACAGGCCTTACGCCTTTCCTCCTGACGGTGCTCCCCGATACGCTTCCTGCTTTCAAACTTTTGTCTCAGTCCGCTTCCGAAGGACCAGTTCCGAGGCAGAACCTTGGTAGTTCTCACCTGTAAAGTGAGAGGGTGAACTGGATCCTTATTCAAAAGGCTTCCTGTTTGTTCTACCATTTCACGGCCTTCGGAATGTTCTGACAGCTCCTGCAGCTGTTGCAAAACACCAGGAAATGGCTGCAACAGACACTTAATTTTAGCGACCGCAGCAGGATTCGCCGCAATAATTAGAAATGTTTCACAAACAGACCACCCACAAATCTTGCACCCACTTGGGGTTTATATTGTCTACTTTTATAAATATAAAATTCTTCATGGTTCCCGTGCCCAAGCTTGCTTCTTGTAAAAAATACCGCTGCTCCCTGTAGGCCAGCATGCCATAGCGCTCTCATCTTTTGCTGATTCCAGAACCAAAAGCAGTAAGTCCAGCACTTTTGTGAATGCACAGCACAGCTGAATGTATGATTAATATCTCGAGTTGGATACTGCTGCAATGACACTCTCCTCCCCTTTCAAAAAAAAGCTCCTCAGCAAAATAGAATTGAAACGCCATTCCTAACTCTACATCATGTGATTCTGACCATCTCGGCACAGTGGGTTCGCACAGACTTTCCAAGATTTATGAAGGCCATTTTCCTGGGAAGAACGTTCCAAAATCAGGAATTTACAGAGTGTGATTGCCACCTTAGAATCGGAGAGCGCCTTGGGGCGCCTGGGTGGCGCAGTCGGTTAAGCGTCCGACTTCAGCCAGGTCACGATCTCGCGGTCCGTGAGTTCGAGCCCCGCGTCGGGCTCTGGGCTGATGGCTCAGAGCCTGGAGCCTGTTTCCGATTCTGTGTCTCCCTCTCTCTCTGCCCCTCCCCCGTTCATGCTCTGTCTCTCTCTGTCCCAAAAATAAATAAATGTTGAAAAAAAAAAAAATTTAAAAAAAAAAAAAAAAAATCGGAGAGCGCCAAAGAACTTCGAACAACGAGCCTGAGAGTCTTTAACCTAGGGTCTATGGAATCAACGACGGGCTTCAGGGGGTCTGGGACACTATAAAGTCGTGCACAAAACTTGTGGAGTGGTGCCACGGTTGTTACTTGAGTATATAAGCTGGGAGATGGGAGGCTCTCGGGGCCTGACAAATTAAGAACCATTGTGTAGACCAATTGTCTTGCTTCATGCGTAATGAAGTTTAAGGTCTAGGGAAATTACATGACTTAGCTAGCACACCAACACATTCCTACTGCCAAGAGAACACTTCCTCAAAGGAAACCAAAACCTTCTCTTAGGCCCAGTACCTTTTATAATGCCTTCTATTTATCTAGCAGTTTATAGTTTTTGAAGCACTTCCCTACATAGGATTACATTTGACTTGAGCCTCAAAACCCCTTCAAGATATGAAACTAGGAGTTACAAAGCACAGGCTCTGGAAAGAGGCTGCCTGGGCTGGGATCCTAGCTTTCCTATTCCTGGCTGGGTCACCCTGAGCAAGCGACCCGGCTCTTGTGCCCCAGGTGACTCATCTGTGAAATGAAAATACTTACTAAGTATTAGCTGGGACCAGCATCCCCTTTTAGAATTACCAATGAGGGATTTGAGAAGAATCTCATGTAACTGTCTTATAAAGTGCCCTCTAGGGGCGCCTGGGTGGCTGAGTCAATTGAGCCTCCAACTCTTGATTTCGGCTCAGGTCATGGTATCAAGATTGGGGAGTTCAAGCCCCGCCCCACGTCCGACTCCGCACCGATAACTCAGAGCCTGAATCGGACCCTCTGTCTCCCTCTCTCTCTCTGCCCCTCCCCGGCTTGCTCTCTTTCTCGCTCTATTTATAAATAAATTTATAAATCCATTTGTCTACTTATAAATAAATAAAACATTAAAAACATTTTAAGCGCCTTGTAAATTGTCGATCTAGGACTCAAACACAAGGTGTGTTAACTCCAAGTCAAAAACTTTTCAATGTACAACATGTAGAACTCTGAGTGTAACAACAGTCCATTTGTAATTTCTTTTTAATTTTTTTAACGTTTATTTATTTTTGAGACAGAGAGAGACAGAGCATGAACGGGGGAGGGTCAGAGAGAGAGGGAGACACAGAATCCGAAACAGGCTCCAGGCTCTGAGCTGTCAGCACAGGGCCCGACGCAGGGCTGGGACTCACGGACCGCGAGATCATGACCTGAGCCGAAGTCGGACGCTCAACCGACTGAGCCACCCAGGCACCCCTGTAATTTCTTAAAAATATTTATTTTGCAGGGGTGTGGCAGATGGGGGGGGGGAGGGACAAGACGATCCAAAGCAGGTTCTGCGCCAACGGGCTGACACCAGCGAGCCCAGAATGAGGCTCAAACTCACGAACTGGGAGATCATGGCCTGAGGCGAAGTCAGATGCTCAACTGACTGAGCCACCCAGGCGCCCTCATCTGTCATTTTTTTCCAGGCCACCTACTCTTGGTTTCAATTAGCTGAGGCCCCGTCTAACGTGACGAGAAGGGTAGCATTATGAATGTGAGAAGACCTTAAAAAACAAAAAAAAACCCTCAATTTTCCTCCCCTGTAAAACTATCCTTTTTGCCAGCATCATGGCAACTTGTGATATCTGTTAATTGCTTTCAGTAGTGGCTTTGCACTTTCCTGTAACAGAGCATTCGAAGTGACGTTACGTAAGCAGGCGGGGGAGCCTGGTCCTGACTCTCCTTCTATTTAAGTTCAAAGTTACGTAGCCCAGTGTGTTCATCATAGAGCTGATGTAGAGGCTATGCCCGTACGACCGCGAGCCAGGACAGCAGGACCCCGAGAGTGAGGCCAGATCCTGGATAGACATTTGCACTCAGAGACCAAGGTCGGGCTTCAAGCCTGCCACCAGCCCTCTAAAGCATCAGCTAAGATTCCTTGACCTCCTACCTACCTAGCCAGCTACGACCCACCCTCCAAGACCAGCCCTTGGTCAAAGCAGAAGGGCACCATAGTGTGACGGAAAGGACACCAAGTAGCATTGTATGGTGACAGATGGGAGCTACGCTTGTGAGCGCAGTATAATGTATAAACTTGTCAAATCACTGTGCTGTGCACCTGAAACTAATGTAACACGGTGTCAGTGATACTCAAAACACATTTTGTTTAAGAAGGGAACACCGAGGGGCGCCTGGGTGGCGCAGTCGGTTAAGCGTCCGACTTCAGCCGGGTCACGATCTCGCGGTCCGTGAGTTCGAGCCCCGCATCAGGCTCTGGGCTGATGGCTCGGAGCCTGGAGCCTGTTTCCGATTCTGTGTCTCCCTCTCTCTCTGCCCCTCCCCCGTTCATGCTCTGTCTCTCTCTGTCCCAAAAATAAATAAACGTTGAAAAAAAAATTAAAAAAAAAAAAAAAGAAGGGAACACCGAGTAGATTGGGCATCCGCGTCCTCGTGCCAGTTCCATGAACTTTAGCTGTGACCTTAGGCACATTACTTCCCCCCAGGCCAATTGAAATGCTTCAGAGACTGATTATAGGAAGTGAATTTCTCCCGCGAAGTCAAAGACAGGGGTGAGAATGGATTTAATGAGAATTGGGCGTTTTGTGGGGTTTTTTGGTTTCGTTTTGTTTTTTGGTTTTCGTAAATGACAATTTTCTTCCGGGGCAGGAGCTGTAAATTTCTACAACAAACCAATACTGGAGATTTCTCAAATATTTTCCTCTTCTGTTATGGACATACATCCATACAAAAGGTCTTTAGAAAGCTGCGTGAAGACACAAATGGCCACTTAGATGACCTTAGGTGAGAGGCTACTGGGGACACCAACCTATTCATAATGTTGGAGATAGTGTTAGAAGAACCCCCCCCCCCCCCCACACACACACACACCCCAGGCCCTTCACAAATAGCCTCAGGAACAGCCTAAGCCTCTCTCGGGCTTGGCATACTTGGCTGTAATCTCCGCATTAAATAATAACCTTGATCTTGCTGAGAAGTTCTGGACATTTTAGTGTGCTAGACCTCAAGGTATCTCCCGGCCTCGCTAATCCCGATTTGCTCTGGTATCCGTCAACCCTAGGACGCACCAGGTCCTTCTGGCACCCCTGGAAACTCCCAAATACTGAGTTGTTACCTCCGGTGGCTTCTTTCCAGGCAGAAGAGAAGATTGTGCCTGAGTCCACGCCAGCTGACCACTTGTATTTCTCTAAAGTGACCCAGGGGGCACCTGGGCGGCTCAGTCAGTTAATCGTCCAACTCTTGATATCGGCTCAGGTCTCAATCACAAGGGTCCTTGAGATCAAGCCCCGCGTTGGGCTCCACGCTGACAGCTCAGAGCCTGCTTGGGAGTCTCTCTCCCTCTCTCTGCCCCTTCCCTGCTCTTTCCCTCTCTAAGTAAATAAACGTTCAAAACACACACACACACACATTTAAAAATATATACATATATTATATATATGACCGTGAAAAGTCATGCCAGACTTTTCCAAAGTGTCTCAAAGTACAACACGATCTAGCAGAGAAGATAAAAGGGGTAGGAACAGGGCCCCATGCCTATTTCACAAAGAAGCCCCTTTCTGGCCTTCCAAAACGGGAGAACTCTTCCCGTGTCATTGGCTGCAAGTTCACATAAACAGACGCGGACAAGAAAGGGGAAGGATGGAAGTATGAAGACCAGATCTTTCCAAAGGGTAGATCACAAACAGGGGACATCAGGAGCCCAAAGCCTACAGCACCAGAATTGGAAATAAGAAACCTTTCACACACACTTGAGCCATGGCCACCAACTTGTCACGTGGCCACGGGCAAGTCAGCGATATTTTCACCAGGCCCACAGTTCCCTGGCTCCCGTCTGCCACTGAGGCCACCTGCACGCTTGCAGCCCACCTCGTTCAGGACGTCTTCTCGGAGAAGCTTCCGCCTGGGTCGTCGGTGATGCCTGAAATAATACCACACCAGGGTGGGTGTGGCCTGAAGCGTGCGCTCACTCCACCCCGCTGCCTGGGTGGATGGATATGAAAGAAATGACGGTCTCCCCAGCAGCCCTGCTTAATAGACTGTTCCCTCCCATCTCTGTCTCATTTGTCCAAGAAAATAAGGTTGTGCGACGTCTCACGGACTCGACGATGAAGCCAAGGCTGAAGGTTAAAGACCCTAAGAGAAGACAGAACGGAAAGCAAAGCGTTCAACGTCAAAATACCCCACGATGTGTCTATCCGTGCGACTGTTTCCAAGATACCAAACGGACTCAAGGAGCAAACCGAAAACCCAGAAAACCTAGTAAGAAGTGACACCTTTGCTACCTAATGGGGGGAAAAAATCAAAGAGTTCTTATTTTCCCTTTACGCTCTAACTGCAGGCCGTGTAGAGGAAAGGCTCTAAAGCAAATTCTATGTTTTCTAATCTGCCCTGTAGCCTTCTCTAATGCTGTCCGGAACTCCCAAAACGCTCATGGGCCACCCAATGCCCCCCCTACAGGTTTATAAGCTGATATCCCGTTCCTCTTAAGATTACTTTTCCAATCATGCACATCACCTGAAGCACTTGTTTGAAATATAGGTTCCCAAGCCTATGCCCTAGAGATTCTGTTTTCAATAGTTTAACAAATACCTCCCCCCAGATTCTTTGATCAGACAAGTTGGAAAGCCCTTGCCCTAAGGTCTTCTAGATCCTTGCTAGTCAAAACGCGTGATGTAACAAGGGCATCACCTAAGCACTTATTAGAAATGCAGATTCTCGGGGAGCCTGGGTGGCTCAGTCGGTTCACCGTCTGACTTTGGCGCAGGTCATGATCTCGCGGTCCATGAGTTCGAGCCCCGCGTCGGGCTCTGTGCTGACTGCTCGGAGCCTGGAGCCTGCTTCGGATTCTGTGTCTCCCTCTCTCTCTGGCCCTTCCTCTCTCTCTCTCTCTCAAAAACAAATAGACATTAAAAAAATTTTTTTTAAGAAATGCAGATTCTCAGGTCTTGTCCAGTCCCATCATCTTTTTTTTCGTGAAAGTTTTTTTCTTTTTTTTTAAAAAGAGACAGCTTGTGAGTGGTGGAGAGGGATAAAGGGACAGACAGAATTTTAAGCAAGCTCCATACTCAGCACAGCGCCCCTAAAGATTTTATTTATTTTTTATTTTTTTTAATTTTTTTTAACGTTTATTTATTTTTGAGAGACAGACAGAGACAGAGACAGAGCATGAGGGGGGGAGGGGCAGAGAGAGAGGGAGACTCAGAATCTGCAGCGGGCCCAGGCTCCGAGCTGCCAGCACAGAGCCCGATGCGGGGCTCGAACTCACAGACCGCGAGATCATGACCTGAGCCGAAGTCAGACGCTCAACCGACTGAGCCACCCAGGTGCTCTACCATTTTATTTTTAAGTAATCTGTAGCCCCAGCGTGGTGCTTCCACTTCCAACCCTGAGATCAAGAGTACCGTGCTCCAGCGACTTGCCCCACCCCAGAATCTGTCTTTAAACAAGATCCCTAGATGATCATTACATTTGAGAAGCATCATGGGCTTTTTGTTAATGTACTTATTTTGTGCGTGTGTGTGTGTGTGTGTGAGAGAGAGAGAGAGAGAGAGAGCGCAAGTGGGGGAGGGACAGAGAGAGGGAGAGAATCCCAAGCAGGCTCCACATGGTCAGGAGCACAGAGCCCCGACGTGGGGCTGGCACTCGCGAACCACGAGGTCATGATCTGAGCCAAAATCAAGAGTTGGACAGGGGCGCCTGGGTGGCGCAGTCGGTTAAGCGTCCGACTTCAGCCAGGTCACGATCTCGCGGTCCGTGAGTTCGAGCCCCGCGTCGGGCTCTGGGCTGATGGCTCGGAGCCTGGAGCCTGTTTCCGATTCTGTGTCTCCCTCTCTCTCTGCCCCTCCCCCGTTCATGCTCTGTCTCTCTCTGTCCCAAAAATAAATAAACGTAGAAAAAAAAAAAAATTAAAAAAAAAAAAAAAAGAGTTGGACAGTTAACCAACTGAGCCACCCAGGCACCCAGAGAAGCCTTGGTTTGCTTTTTTTTTTTAATGTTATTTTTTAGGGAGAGAGCGCGAGTGGCGGAGGGGCAGAGAGAGAGGGGAAGGACAGAAGATCCGAAGCAGACTCTGTGCCAACAGCAGAGAGCCGGATGCAGGGCTTGAACGCACGAACTGCGAGATCATGACCTGAACCGCAGTGGGACACAACCAACTAAGCCACCCAGCCCCCTACCCGGAGAAGCACTGTTTTTAGATGCGTGAGTCATCTGGGAACCTACTACTCCCTTATCATACTTCATTGCGAATTAGGTTAAGAGCGAATTCCTCCAATTCCCTTAATCATTCAACTAACCTTTGGGCGTCTCCTCCGTGTCCGAGCACCGTGTTGGGCACCAATATTTGTATTGTGTAGAGAAGGCCTGAAACTAGACGAATCCATCTTCAATAGCGGAATACCAGGCTCTGGTACAGGCTCACAAGGAGGCTATTTTGGGGGTAGAGTGCGACCATGTCCAAATGACAGCATTTAAGTGACCACTTACACTACCTATGCATAAGGGCGGCGTGGAGGAAAGGAATCCAAGCCCTGACCAAATTCTACCCCTACGATCCCAACTCTGTCCCTGCTCTGCTTTACCCAAGAGATCAGCGAAAGCCGCTTTTGAGCATAGGTGTATACGCAGCGTCGATGAGAAGCTCCCTTGGAGAAAAGACCAGCCCTGGGAAAATGACTGTGACCGGAGCATCGGCAGAAGCAGCATACGCAGTGAGATAAAGCAGGAGACCACTCCAGAGAAGTCGGGTGTTTGCGCCACCAGACGGGGCCAAGGTCAAAGCCGGGCGGCAATGGGATCGTGGCTTTGCTCCGAGAAGCAACTCTCACCCCGGCTCCGGGCTCTTGTGAGACCACTGCAGCCCACGGTTACGGAAATATTTCCTTCCTTTGTTACAGCACAGTACACGCTCCCAAAATTCCAACCCACTGACATTTCAGTTGGATGGTGGGGCGTCGGAGGGCAAATATCCGACAGGTCCTGCTGATGAGATTCTTTCCCAGATAAAGACAACAGGTTAAAACAGATTTTTGTTTGCTTTTTTCTTTTAGTTTAAAGAGAGAACGCGTGCGTGCGAGCATGAGTGGAGAAAGGGCGGGGTGGGGGGGGAGAGAGAGACAGAGAGAGAGAGAGAGAGAGAGAGAGAGAGAGAAAGAATCTCAAGCAGGCTCTATGCCCAGCGCAGAGCCGGATGCAGGGCTCAATCCCACAGCCCTGGGATCATGACCTGAGCAGAAATCAAGAGTCGGATGCTCAACCAACGGAGCCACCCAGGCGCGCCATCGGGTGACAAAGATTTTAATCTTGCTTTGTGATCTTAAGTAACTTAACAGGGGAAACAAACACTCGATTTACCAGCGATTTAAATATTTGTAGCGATACAGGTATCTTAATAGCTAAGTAAACCAAGTTATCCTTTGAGGTTCCATGAATAAGTTATAAGAAGAAGTCTGGCGGGGGGGAGGGGGGTGGTCATCAAATTTATGCCAAGATATCCAAAAACTGAAAAATCTCTAGCACGAGGAGAAAAAGCCTCCAACTTACATGAAAGCTTTCAGACACAGCAATGAAAAAATGGTCCCGTTTCATTCCTTTGACATGTAAACAGAATTTCAGACAGTAGTTTCATCGCACAGATTTTCTTTATCACAGACAAAAGGGTTTGAATGCGGAAGGATAGGTTTTTTTTTTTTCCCATCTCATTTTTACCAAGTCAATTCTTGGTAATCCGTTTAGCATAGGAAAATGGAAACCCAGGGGTGCCTGGGTGGCTCGGTCGGTTAAGCGTCCGACTTCCACTCAGGTCATGATCTCACAGTCCGTGAGTTCGAGCCCCGCGTCGGGCTCTCTGCTGACAGCTCCGAGCCTGGAGCCTGTTTCGGATTCTGTGTCTCCCTCTCTCTGACCCTCCCCCGTTCATGCTCTGTCTCTCTCTGTCTCAAAAATCAATAAACGTTAAAAAAAAAAAAATTTTTTTTTTTAAAAAGAAAAACGGAAACCCAGTGGGGACCAAACTGGTCCATACTGTGTTGTTACCTTTCACTGTTGTTGCATACACCGTTTAGGAAATTTCCACATTCAATACAATATTTAAAAAATAAACAGCGTCAGAGTCACCTGGGTGTCTCAGTCGATTAAGCTTCTGACTCTTGGTTTCGGCTCAGATCGTGATGTCACAGTCTGTGGGTTCGAGCCCCATGTCAGACTCTAAACTCACAACGCAGAGCCTGCTTGGGATTCTCTCTCTCCCTCTCTGTCTGCCCGCCCCACCCCTCACAATAAGTAAACAAACATTAAAACAAAAAAGAAATAGGTCAATAAAAGTAATCTTAAACAACAAAATACACACTGTGTTTCCTTGATGTCTGCAGCCACATTGTTGGTTTGGGAGCCCAGTGTTAACAATGTGGAAGCATCCCTCCCAACCTTTAAGTAATCTGGTCACCCAATGTCAGACTTGAACTCATGACTCTGAGGTCAAAGGTCGCGAGCTCTGCCCACTGAGCCAGACCGGGAGGGAGGGGGGGGGCCCTTTCGTTGAGGATGTGAGGCCTAGAAATCAGGTGGACAGGCTGGCTGGGTTCTGGTCTGGGGATCCGCGCGGAAAGAATTCTGGCAGAACTGCTCCAGCTTGAAGAGTGGCCAAGGCAGGAGAAATGGGACGCCTCAGCGGCGTGGGAGCCTCGAGCCCGGACCCGGCCGGCCCTTGGGAAGCCACTTGTTGTTCCGTGCTACCGCCTGAAACGTACAAAAGGCCACCGGGTCTGTATTTCAAACGCTTTTTGGACCTGTCGCCACGCCCGCTTCCCCTATCCCCTCTCCCTGCCCCTCCCCTGCTCGCTCACTCTCTCAAAATAAACTTTAGAGGGGCGCCTGGGTGGCTCGGTCAGTGAAGCGTCCGACTTCGGCTCGGGTCACGATCTCGCGGTCCGTGAGTTCGAGCCCCGCGTCGGGCTCTGTGCTGACGGCTCGGAAGCCTGGAGCCTGTTTCCGATTCTGTGTCTCCCTCTCTCTCTCTGCCCCTCCCCTGTTCATGCTCTGTCTCTCTCTGTCTCAAAAATAAATAAACGTTGGGGCGCCTGGGTGGCGCAGTCGGTTAAGCGTCCGACTTCAGCCAGGTCACGATCTCGCGGTCCGTGAGTTCGAGCCCCGCGTCGGGCTGTGGGCTGATGGCTCGGAGCCTGGAGCCTGTTTCCGATTCTGTGTCTCCCTCTCTCTCTGCCCCTCCCCCGTTCATGCTCTGTCTCTCTCTGTCCCAAAAATAAATAAACGTTGAAAAAAAAAATTAAAAATAAATAAACGTTAAAAAAATAAATAAATAAATAAATAAATAAACAAACTTTAGAGGAAAAAAAAGAAAGAAAACGCGATACGTAATCTATACCAAGACTTCAATACTACCTGAGATGAAGTGGCCTAAGTAAACAATGGCTCTAGCTCACGTTGAATATTTCTTGAGAGTTACAAACGTATAGGAATAGAGAGAGAGAGAGAGAGAGAGAGAGCGCGCTCCTGTACATGGTTCTAGCATTTTAAAGCCGGGCACAGCTTATCATGAAACGCCCTTTCAAATAGCTTTCATTCAACCGTTGATAACACTCACTGGCAGGTCAGACCTGTAATTGTAAGTTTACAACCCTTCTAAAAAAGTCCGATTTTCCTTTCCAAGTTTCTGGCCTCTAAATGCTCCCTCCTGGTTAGCAGGAAGAAAAGGAGGGGGACACAGGGAGACGATTACGGTCATACCCTGCACATGTTCACAGCGTGCCTCCGGTGACTTTTAGTTGGCATTAACACATGGTTGGTTTCCTTAGAAACTTATGTAACAGACTTAATGCTTCTCCCAGTTCCGTTTAACTTTAAGGGGCCGTGTCCCTTTTATCTGAACAATTTAAAAAATACTGAAGGGGCATACTGCGGCTTTCCAACAGCAGGAAAACCGTAGGCGGCTTTTCTACAGCCCCGTTTAGAGCCGTTTATGACAAGCTGTACGTGCAAAGAGGTGTTTATGTGTGTATGTGTTGGTATAAACAAAAACATACACATGTGGAAGAGAAATCCTAACTTAAAGCATTCTTTAGGATTCTTTGAGTAGACACAAGCTGAAAATTATATCACAGATAGAATTATATAACATGCTTACTCCCATGGGATTATATAAATACTGGCGGGATAAAGCGATTCTTCGGTAAATCCAGGGATCGTGAGTTCTACACAGTGTCTGAATTTACTGACCAACTCCTTCTTTTTAATGTTTCTTGATTTATTTTTAATTTTTTTTTATGTTTCTTTATTTTTGACAGAGAGAGAGAGACAGAGCATGAGCGGGGGAGGGGCCGAGAGAGAGGGAGACCCAGAATCGGAAGCAGGCTCCAGGCTCCGAGCTGTCAGCACAGAGCCCGACGCGGGGCTCGAACTCACGGACCGCGAGATCGCGACCCGAGCCGAAGTCGGACGCTCAACCGACTGAGCCACCCAGGCGCCCCTGTGTATTTACTTATTTTGCGAGGCTTCAGCTCATGAACCTTGAGATCATGACCCGAGCCAAATCAAGACTAGGACGCTTAACCAACTGAGCCACCCAGGCGCCCCTCTGGTGACCAACTTCTTAAACTTTTCCTCCTTAAAATCCCTGTCCTTCCATGCTGTTGATGATACCACACTGTCTTCATTATCCCATCTTTTCAACCATAGCTTTCTCTTTTCACCCCAGTCAGGGCTACATCTTACACTCACTCTACATATTTTATAGTCTACCTCGCACGCGCACGCCCAATATATGTGAAATCAAACTCCTCTTTTTCCATAATAAAGCACCCCTTCTAGCCTTCTCTCTGGTCTGTCAGTGGCACCGTCACTCTCCTGGGCTCAAAATGTTGGTATATTGATTGATTCTGTTCTCTTCTTCCCCCGGGAGCTGTGAATCAGAAAGTGCTCAGAAAACACCGATTTATTTAACAAATCTTTATTGAGTGCCAACCCCACCAAGGGTCGGGACGCCTGGGTGGTTCAGTCAGGTAAGCGTCCGACGCTTGATTTCGGCTCAGGTCATGATCTCACGGTGTGTGAGTTCAAGTCCTGCATCGGGCTCTGCGATCACAGCACAGATCCTGCTTGGGATTCTCTCTCTCCCTCTCTCTCTGTCCCCTACCTGCTCGCGCGCTCGCTCCCTCTCTCACTCTCTCTCAAAAGTCAATAAATAGACATTTAAAGAAAATTAGCTGGGTCATTTCTACTTTTTCCCCCATTTAGAAACAATGTCAAAATCTTCACATGTTTCAATCATGTAGGAGACTAGGAACCCCCCAAAAACCATCCTGCTATATAATATCCAGAAGTGAGGAATTTTATTTAAAAGCCAGGCTTATAAATGCTTACCTGAACTCGTGTGAAAGTAAGGAAAAAAAAAATCACCAAAGACCAAAAATAAAGAGGAACCTGAAAACCAGGGCAGTGAGCATATGACCTCATACTGGCACAGCCATAAAGGTATCTAGAGTCTTGAATTTTAATAGTCACCTACATACAGAAGATAAGGTCATGGCTCATACAAGTAAAGGAGTTCAAAATGAGGCCTGAGGATAAACCTGGCACCCTAAAAACATTATACTTTCATCAAAAAGATAGACAAGAGAAAAAGGGGGCTCGGGCTCTGCGCCGACAGCTCAGAGCCTGGAGCCTGCTTCGGATTCTGTGCCTCCCTCCCTCCCTCCCTGTCCCTCCCCTGCTCACGCTCTCTTTCTCTCTCAAAAATAAACATTAAAAAAAATTTAAAAAAAAAAGTTATCAAGCTGAATGATAAGCACCAGAGAAATCTCACGACAGTAGTTTCACAGAAAGAAATTCAAAGAAAAACACATCCCCTTCCTCCTTGATCACAAAGCATACGACTGCCACCTTCACACAGCAAAAGAGCAGCTCTTTCTGCCCACGGGTCCTGTCCCCAAGCTACTCGAATAAAGTAAGTTGCACCGCAAAATACCTCAAGAATTGTTTCTCGGCCGTCGCACTCAACGATCCCACGACAGGCTTATGGTCACCTTCGCCAAGAATGCAAGAGAAACCACGGGCAAACTAACATAATAAGCATTCATGACAAGAGAAATATAAAATCTGGATGGAAAGGAACAGTAACTAGAATAGTAAAACCAATTATTCAAAGAACAGTGTTGGAGGCCTCACATAGAAGACTTACCATAAATCTACAGGAATTAAGACAGCATGGTATTGGAGAAAGCCACACAAATAAATGGAAGAGTGGACAGTCTAAAAAGAGTCCTGTGCAGGGACAACTAAACATCCACACGATAGATGATAAACTTGGACCTCTACTCATGCCACACAGAAAAATGCAAAATAGCCCACAGAACTAAATATAAGAGCTTATATATAAAATTCTTAGAAGAAAATAGTAGGAAATCTTCATGATTCAGTTGGACAATAATTTCTTGCACAAAGTGCACAATTAAAAGTTTGCGCAAATAAAAGGGTCATTGAGTTTCACCAAAATTTCTTCTTTTTTTTTTTTTTAAATATTTTAAGTAACCTCTACACCCAACAGGGGGCTCCAACCTACAACCCCGAGGTCAAGAGTCTCATGCTCTACCAACTGAAACCAGCCAGGCACCCCTCATCAAAATTTTATATTTTGGGGGGCACCTGGGTGGCTCAGTCAGTTAAGCATCCGACTTCGGCTCAGGTCATGATCTCATGGTTCGTCAGTTCGAGCCCCGCACCTGGCTGTCTGCTGTCAGCACAGAGCCAGCTTTGGATCCTCTGTCCCCCTCTGTCTGCTACTCCCCCGCGTGAGCACGTGTGCTCTCTCGCTCTTTCTCAAAAAAAAAACAAAAATTAAAGTTTTCTGTTTCGAAGAATACCTTCAGGGAGCCTGGGTGGCTGAGTTGGTTAAGTGTCCAACACCTGACTTCGGCTCAGGTCAAGACCACGTGGTTTAGGAGTTCAAGCACGGCATCAGGCTCTGTGCTGACAGCGTTGGAGCCTGCTTGGGATTCTGTCTCTCCCTCACTCTTTGCCCATCCCCCACTTGCTCTCCATCTCTATCTCAAAATAAATAAAAATTTTAAGAAACTTAAAAAAAAAAAAAGAATGCCTTCAAGGAAGTGATGCCTCCAACACACTGGGAATAATATTTGCAAGCCAGAATTCTTACAATTAAACAGAAAACCAATACGCCAATTAAAAATGAGTAAGGAATTTGCATAGATACACGAATGGCCAAAAAGCCCTCGAAAAGACGTGCAACGGGGTTAGTCATTTGGGACGCGCAAATCAAATCAAACACTCAATGAGATACCACTTCGTAAGCAGAAAAATGGCTATTAATAAAAAGCCAGACTATAACAAGCGTTGGAGAGGTAGTAGGAGAAACATCGGAATCATCTTCTATTGCTGGCGGGCGTGCAGAATGAGGCCGCCACTTTGGAAAACGGTTTGGAAGTTCCACAAGAAGTTAGACATGGTTCCCACATGACCCAGCCACACCACTTGGAGGTATCTGGAAGCAAGATACGCTGTCCACACAAAAGCCTGCACATGAATATACATAGTAGCATTATTCACAGTAAGCCAAAAACATGGAAGCAACCCAGGCGTTCGTTCGTCAACTGATAAATGGATAATCAAATTGTTTTATGTCCATGCAAGGGAATACTCTTCTTCAGTAAGAAAGAGTGGAGTGCAGATAAATGCTACAACATGCGTGATCCTTGATAATATTAGGCTATGTGGGGGAAAAAAAAAAAAAAAAACAGTCCCAAAAGACCATGTGTCGTATGATCGTACTTAGGAGATATGCCCAGAAGAGGAAAATCGGCAGAGACACAAAGTAGAATGGTAACTGCCTACAGGTGATTGACTGCCAGGGAGCACCAGGTTTCTTTCTCTTTAGGGTGATGGAAAGGTTCTAAAGTTATATTGTCATGGTTGCACAACTCTTTTTTGTTAAGCGCATTTATTTATTTTGAGAGAAAGTCAGAGCGTGAGCAGGGGAGGAAGAGAGAGACTCCCACGCAGGCTGTGCGCACAGAGCCCGATGCAGGGCTTGAACCCGTGAACTGTGAGATCCTGACCTGAGCCAAAATCAAGAGTCAGACACCTAACCCACTGAGCCACTCAGGGGCCCCGGTTGCACAACCCTTTGAAGTAAAAACCACTGACTTGCTCACTTACAACAGGTGCATTTTCTGTTGCAGGAGTTACAGCTCAGTAAAAGCTCTTTGATACAAAAGTACAAAATAGCCCCAGACACCACAGTCAGTTCATTCTTGACAATGGTGCAAAAGCAATTGAATAGATGATAGTCTTCTCAACAGTGCTGGAAACTGCGGGTATCCGTAGGCCAAAAAGTGAGTGTAACTCCATACCACGCGTTCTGTCCCAAAATTAATTCAAAATGGATCATGGGCCTACATGTAAAACAAAACTTACAAAGGAAACATAGGATAAAAGTTTTGTGATCCTGGGTGGAGCAAAGAGCCTTTAGACACGACACAGAGAGAATGATCCATAAACGAAAGCACTGATAAACTTGACTTCATCAAAACTCAACATGCTTGGCCTATAAAACACACACTATTTTATCAGACTTTACCAAACACAATACACAGATGGCAAATTAACTATACGAAGACATGTTTTAACAATTTTCGTTAAAGGGATGCCCGGGTGGCTCAGTCGTTTTAATCGCCTGACTTCAGCTCCGGTCGTGATCTCCCGGTTCGTGGGTTCGAGCCCCGCATCGGGCTCTGTGCCAACAGCTCAGAGCCTGGCGCCTGCTTCGGATTCTGTGTCTCCCTCTCTCTCTGCCCCGCCCCCACTTGCGCTCTGTTTCTGTCTTTCAAAAATAAACAAACGTTAAAAAAAAAAAAGAAAATTTTTTAAAAAATCAAAATATTGTGCTCGCTTCGGCAACACATATACTAAAAAATCAAAATATTAAGGAAAAAAAAACAATGGTCATTAAGCAAATGAAAATTAAAAACACAGTGAAATATCTCGACTCCATTACAATGGAGCAACTGAAATTCTTAGCATATTACTGGGAAGAATGCAAAACGGCCCAGTCTCTTTGGTAAATGGGTTATCAGTTTCTTATAAAGTTAAACATATTTATCCCAAGCCCTAGACACCTATCGAAAAAAAAGGAAAACTGAAGTTGCCCACACAACATCGGATTTGAATGTTCACAGCAGCTTTATTCGTAATCACCAGAAACTGGAAACACTCAAATGTCACGCAAGTGGTGAATGAATGGATTGTAGTATATCCATGCAATAGAATTCTAGTCGGCAAGAAAACCTGATGCCATGAATATATGCAACAATATGGATAAATCTGACACTCATGGCTAAGTGAAAGGACGCCAACACCAAAGGATGAATACAGTGTGATTGCAGCTACATGCTTTTCTGCGAACAGCAAAACTGGAAGAGATCCAGAACAGGTAAGGGATTTCCAGGTACACACGAAGAGGTGACGAGAAAGGGGCATTCTTCTACAGTAGCAAGCAAAAATTAGAAAACAAATGTTTAGGGGCGCCTGGCTGGCTCAGGAGGTGGAGCGTGTGACTTTTTTAAAAAATTTTTTTAATGTTTTTTATTTATTTTTTGAGAGCGAGAGACAGAGTGTGAGTGGGGGAGGGGCAGAGAGAGAGGGAGACACAGAATCCGAAGCAGGCTCCAGGCTCCGAGCCGTCAGCACAGAGCCCGATGCGGGGCTCGAACCCACGAACTGTGAGATCATGACCTGAGCCGAAGTCTGAGGCTTAACCGACGGGCCACCCAGGCGCCCCGTGTGACTCTTGATCTTGGGGTTTGTGGGCTCGAGCCCCACCTCAGGGGTAGAGATTACTTAAAATTAAAAAAAAAATTTTTTTTAAATCTCAAGTACCTATAAATAACATACTTTTCTGGAAGAAATTGTAAAACGTCACTGACAGTACGTAAGACTTTCACAAGTGAATAAATAAAACATGACCGTGGATGGTAAATTCCCCTTAACAGCATATATAGTTCCTTAAGTTCCCCTTAACAGCATATATAGTTCCAATCAAAATGGGTTTTCGTGGAACTTAATAAGCTGATCCCAAAATTCACACGAAAGGGCAGAGGTCCAAGGCAATTTTAGAGGAAAGCAAAGTGGAGAGAGTCATTCTCACAAATACCAAACTTCGTTTTTAAAGCTTTAGTAATCAAAACACTGAGATGTTGTCATAGTGATGGACCAATGGAACAGAACATGGAACACAGAAACAAACCCACACTCTATGGAAACCTGATGCAGAAGGAAGGTTCTATCACAAATAATGGAATATGGGGGACTATTCAATAAACAGCACGGAGACCACTGGTGCACTCCATGGAGAAAATTTTTTCATTAGATCCCCACATGTAACAACGTTCATAAAAGTAGATGGCCACCGGATTAAAATCTTCAATGCTAAAAGAAACTTAACACTGGGCAATGAAAATTTTGCAGAACATTTTTAAGATTTGGGGGTATCAATCTTTTTTCCCCCCAGTGTTTATTTTAGAGAGAAAGAGAGACAGAGCGCACGCAAGCAGGGAGAGGCAAAGAGAGGGGGTGACAGAGGAGCTAGATGCACGACCTTAGCTGAAGTCGAAGGACTGAGCCACCTAGGTGCCCCTGGGGGCATGAAAGTTTTTTTTTTTTAATGTTTATTTATTTTTGAGACAGAGACAGAGCATGAGTGGGGGAGGGGCAGAGAGAGAGGGAGACACAGAATCCGAAGCAGGCTCCAGGCTCTGAGCCGTCAGCACAGAGCCCGATGCGGGGCTCGAACCCACGAACCGTGAGATCATGACCTGAGCCGAAGTCGGACGCTCAACCGACCGAGCCACCCAGGCGCCCCTGAAAGTTTTCTTAAACAAGACACAGGAAAGCCCACATCATAATGGAACCAATTATAAGTACAGCTACATTAAAAGTAAGTAGCGTTAAAAATATAAACCAACACGTACACAGTGAGAAGACAAGTTATAGAGCGGGTGAAACTGTTTTGCAACTTCTCCGTCCCAAAGGGCATCGGACATGAACACTGCACTTTCTGGGTGCTGACAGCTCAGAGCTTGGAGCCTGCTTTGGATTCTGTGTCTCCCTCTCTCTGTGCCCCTCACCCACTCGCATTGTCTCTCTCTCTCTCTCAAAAATAAACATTAAAAAATAATGAATAAACCAACAAAATAAAATCCTTTAAAAAAGATGTAATATAAAAATACTGTAATTATGACTAAATATCGAAGTAATATTTTGGATATACCGGATTAAATATATTCAAATCAACTCACCTGTTTCTTTTTACTTTAAGATGGGTGCTAGAAATTTTTAAATTACATAGGTGACTCACATTGTACTTCTGCTGAACAGCACAGATCTAAAATAACGCATATAAACTCAAAAGGCCAGGGGCACCTGGGAGGCTCAGTTGGTTAAGCGTCTGACTTCAGCTCAGGTCATGATCGCCCTGTCCGGGAGTTCGAGCCCTGTGTCGGGCTCTGTGCTGACAGCTCAGAGCCAGGAGCCTGCTTCAGATTCTGTGTCTCCCTCTCTCTCTGCCCCTCCCCCACTTGTGCTCGCTCTCTCTCTCTCTCTCTCTCTCAAAAATAAATAAAATGTAAAAAAAAAATGTTAAACTCAAAAGGCCAATGATATATACAAAAAGGTATGCAACCTACCAATGAACAGGAAAATGTAAATTAAAACAATATTCATTAGACTGCAAAAGTTTGTAGCTGGACGTTAGCCAGTGTTTGCAAACATGTAGAAGACCTGGAAATCTGACACACGGACGTGTGCACTTCAGGAAAGGGAAGGATATAAATTGGTATCAGCACTTGGAATAATAATTTGGCAAAATCTCATGAAGCTGAGGATCAAGTTGCACTCCCTACTCTGTACGCTATAGAAACTCACACGAGGGCGCAGGAACACATACACAACAAACAGTGCCTACCACGATCTTGTTTATAATTGTGCAAAGCTGAAAACAAGTGTCCATCGACACAAGACTAGAAAACTATATAGTGGAACCTTCAGACAATGACCCGGTTGATATTGTTTCACTAAACTGAAGGAACAACAGCAATGGTTCTCAAATGACGGTTCCCAACGGGCACCTAGGTGGCTCAGTCAGTTAAGCGTCCGACTTTGGCTCAGGTCACGATCTCAGTTTTTGAGATGGAGCCCCGCATCAGGCTCTCTGCTCTCAGTCCAAAGTCCACTTTGGATCCCCCCCCCCGCCCCGCCCCGCACTCTCTCTGCTCCTCCCCCTCCGGCTCACTCTCTCTTTCAAAAATAAACAAAGAATCCCTTAAAAAAAAAAAACAAAAACGTGGTCCCAGAAATTTGTCAGCCATGTAAATTCCTGGGACCTCCTCCACACGTTCTGGATCAAAACCCTACAAGGCGGCAAGCTGTGGTTTAACAAGCCCTCGGGGTGGTTCAGACACATGCTTCAAGTTTGAAAACTACTCAGCTACAGCTGTGTCTGTTGACCAAATGAGTTTCGAAACTGGGGATGTCGTGCACGAGGTACCGCTTAGATCAAGTTAAACCCTTCTAAATAGCACTGCAATTGTTTCTAGATGCATTCATGGTAGTAACAATATGAAAACGGGCGTGGAGAGGATTACCACCCAACTCGCGACAGTGCCTATGGAGCAGGCCAAGAGTCCAACGGGGTGTGGGACAGGCGAGGTTAAAACAGATTTGCACCACCTTTGTGATGTTTGATTTAAAGAGTGTGTAGGATGCTAGGATATGTACGTCTCGTAAATACATCTGTACGTACATCTTGGCACCACTGTTTAATTAACTCCTTAGACTAAGTTTGCGGAGGTAGTGGTGTCGAAACACTTCTTTCGTTGCGATTATTGCCACCCCGGTCCTCATCTTCTTGGGAGGGCGTGGTGACACTGCTCCTTACGGATAAATCTACTCGAATATGTACCCACATAACTCGGTACACATACTGCGATCTTCGGCTTCCCAAAACATCACTTTGTACGTATTATCTTCCGGTTTAGACAACCTCCGTGGTAGCCTAAATTGCTCACCTCATACGCAAGTTCCTCCAAATACGCTTCCTGCTTGCTTCGATTGTATGGTGCCAGCGACATGTAACATCCTATATAAAGATCTCTCCTTGGGCCAAAGTAGTCTATGCTCCCTCAACTTGCCACACACATCTCTGCCTCGTCTTTCCTCATTATTTATAATCCCCTTGGCTCCCAGACCTCTAAGTCTGGCTTGTACTCCCAAAGATCTGGCCCGAGTTCCACTCACCAGTCCCGACTCCCATCATCCTGGAGCCTGTTAGATCTTCAGTTGCCCTCACTGATCATTTCCTTCTTTGACCTCTTCTAGCATCATCTGTGTCACTCACCTGGTGCCCAGCCACACCATCCTTTATTGTTTATTTTTATGTACCTATTCCCGATCAACCCGGCTAGACTATACCATTTCTCTAGTTACATTTCGTCTTGGTCCAGAAAGGATGCAAGGTGGTTCGACTGGACTGTAAACATCTCAAGGCACTGGTGCAGGTTCTTCCGGCACCAAGGGTAGTACTCCACAAATGACCAACATTAGAAACTCCATGAGAGGAAGAACCGTGGTATTTTGTAGTACTTATTACGCACCCAACGACCATTTGTTGTTGAGTGACAGAATAAATGAACGGGCCTTATAATTTTGTTATAATGATCAATGATGCTTCCCGGTACCAAAGACTACTTGAGTTGTGGAGAATGATTGAGGCACCCGAACACATCAGAAACTCCACAGTCCACACCGTTAGCTCCCCCAAACTGTTGACGGTCTGCATAAATCTGCTGCGTGCCTCTTATTCCAACGCAAGATCGATAGCTAACATTAACTGGCTGCTTGATGTGGACTGGGGCCGTGCAAAGCAATATTGCATGTAGGATAGAATCTTTAGAATGGTCATGTGGGGCAGGCACTCGGATTGTTCCAGATTACAGATGAGGAAACTCAAGCACCGAGAATATATAACCTGACCTACATGTCACGGTTAATGAACGGGCAAGTCACGACTTGGAAGCATGACATCCAAGTGAACACTCTTAAGCACACTGGGACCATATGGAAAAGATAATGATGGGTTCAAACAGGTACATGTGAAGAAGGTTAGTATCTGGTTCCAAATGAATCAATGCATTCAATCGCTTGTTTGCAAACTGGTTTGTGTCTGTAAAAGAAAAGGAAACACTGACTGGGCTTCTACTAACATCAGGTGCTCTCACGTTCCCTATTGCGCTTGTCTGTATCTCCAACCCCAGCTTCGAGAAGGAGGGGTCACCTTTGTTGCACAAAGTCCGCAACAGGCAGAGCTTGGTTTGGACTCCAAGTCTGGGTGTTTTACCCTAATTGCTCATCTCAGACACATTCAGAGGTTATAAAGGCTTCCGTGTGCTATACAACTCGAAGGTCTCCTAATGCTCATTGTTGCAGTGTGTTATCTAATACCCTAGCAACCTACGTAAGGGGAAGAAAGTGCTAGCCCATGTAATATCCATAGACCATAACTTCCACGTTTTGGGCATCTAGTCAACGTCCCTATAACTCAATTAGCCTTCAGGACCATAAAATACCGATTTTCCGCAGATCCCAGGACAGGCCAACACGCAAATCAACGTCCAGTACATATTATTAGCTGACAGACCTCTTTAGACCAGCTGAAGAAAAGGCGGTACCCATCAAGACCCTAATTCTATTTACCGTATATATCTTAGAATCAGAGTGATAGTTATTTGCAGCCTGGGACATCTTACAGATTTCGTGAAATATGACCTTTGGTGAAACGCTTTGTGGCTCACTGCCACTATATCTTGTTTATGCAATATTCAATTAGTAACATGGCATGCCATTTATCTCAATAATTATCTCACTAATTATTCTATTAAATCTAAATGAGTATTCTTAACTCAATCTATATGCTAGAAGGTTCTCCCCCATGCTGGGGTCCGTCATCTGTTTACAGAAGTAGCTCCCTCGGAGGCTACACAGCAAGCCAGCATGTAGGCAACTGAGGAGAACCAAGTCTTTGTGGGTCTTACCCATTGTTTAGGCAGAAGAATTAGCCAGATGCTTTGCATACGAAAAATTACTCAGTGCATGAGTCTGTCCGCTCACCCCCCACCTCCAAACTCAAAAGAGATGCTTAAGCATAGTGCACGCCGTCCTAGCCAGGGCAGGAAAGAACTCAGTCAAAGGAACGGAAACTAGTGGCCACTCAGACAGAGGGAGGAAAACGGGTTGGGTCTCTTTCTTACTGTCCCCCACTCACTGCACCATGCCTGCCAGACTTGCGGGAAGACAAAATTGAAGATATTTAAAAAAAAAAAAATTTTTAATGTTTTTATTTATTTTTGAGGCAGAGAGAGAGCATGAGCAGGGGAGGAGCGGGGGGGGGGGGCGGCCACAGACTGGGAAGCAGGCTCCAGGCTCCGAGCTGTCAGCACAGAGCCCGACGCGGGGCTCGGACTCACACACCTCGAGATCGTGACCTGAGCCGAAGTCGGACGCTTAACCGACTGAGCCACCCAGGCGCCCCCTCAAATCGAAGGTATTTTAGCTGCCTCAACGCTCCTATTCTGGACCAACGGTGCTGCGGTCCCCCATCTTCTATTAGTGGGGAAAGGAAATTGTACATGGAGACCGTACATTTCATTCCCCCACAAATCGTTTTCTGTGGTGTTCTTCCGGCAAGCCTCCCAAACTCAAAAGAATCAGGAGCCCACGCGACGTTATGAAGCCGAACCGTGATGCGTTTTCCCTCTCAGTGCCACGCCACGATCCTTCGTTCAATGGAGGGGTAACGTGCAGGAACTCGGGTGGTGGTGAGCCAGGGGTGGGGAAAGGTGCAATCTCCCGCCTCACTGCCACCTGCCGCGCACCTCGCCTCTGAAGATGGGGACGGAGGGAAGTACCGATTAGTGCTCGCATCCATCATCTCCCCTATTTCAACCTCTAAAATAACTTGAAAGTTAGAGCTCGAGGCCGTCTGGAGACCCACGGGGATCTAAGGAACAGTGGGAGATACTTGTGGTAAAGGTATTATTCCTTTTTTTATATGGTCAAAACGGGGGGGGGGGGGGGGGGGGGGGGGAGGGAACATTGGAGGCCTGACAGGAGAGGCAAGTCACGGCCTGTCGAACCCACCCTGGGAGAACAGGTGTTTGCTCTCCGCATACGTGCTCTCTATATAAAAGAGGAAACGGGGGAAGATATATTAAGTACCAGTAACAGTCATTTCTTTAATGCCGGCAGTAATGGCCAGACCGTGAAATTACGCAGGTCTTTCAAGTATCATAAAAAGGATATTAAATTTACAGTCAAGTACAAATTAGAAGAGACTTTAGGGAGCACGGCTCCGAGCCCACCTGAGATGAAAGAACCTTTTACAGCACCACCCCCCCCCCAGAAATGGGTCCTGTTGGCCACCGGGTCACTCTCCTCTCCGAGCCTCAGTTTCTCTATCTGTACAAAGCCATCGCCGGACCAGGCCGGTGGTTCTCAAAGTGTGCTGTATGAAACACCTGTATCAAAATCACCTGGGTGGCTCAGTCAAGTCAAGGGTCTGGACTCTTGATTTCAGTTCAGGCCACGATCGCATGGTTCGTGGGTTCGAGCCGCGCATCGGCTTCTGTGCAGACAACACGGAGCCTGCTTGGGATGCTCTCCCTCCCTCTTTCTCAGGCCCCTCGCCCCCCTTGATAAACAAGCCTTGTGATTCTTAAGTGCTTGGAAATGGAAAACTCTGAGGCTGGGGCCCAGGAATCTGTATTTCGAACACATCTCTTCCCCTTCACCCAAAACGGTCCGGGTCTGTACTTCACAAGTTAGAAAAATGCTTCGCACCACGGTGATTAGGTTCAGATTGCTACTTTTTTCTAGACTGCACTTTTCCCTCCGACGTTTATCTGTAGGTGTCCTGCCGGTGTTTCTGGACTCAGGTCAAATTCCATCTCCTCGGTGATACCCTCCTTCGCTGAATTGAACAGATGTCAGCTCCCCTCAAGCCCAAGATGACATCTGTACCAGAATGATGCTGTACCAGAATACCACCAACTGTGTGGCTGATAACAGAAATTCACCACCGCTCACAATGCCGGAGGCTGAAGACCAAGGTCAGGGTGCCGGCGCAGTCAGGTGAGCGCCCTCTTCTCAGCGTACCTTCGCACGGCGGAAGGGGCTAAGGAGCTCAGTGAGATCTCTTTTGCAAGAGTACTGATTCCGGGGCGCCCGGGTGGCTCAGCCGGTTAAGCGTCCAACCCTCGATTTCGGCTCAGGTCATGATCTCACGGTTCGTGAGTTCAAGCCCCGCGTCGGGCTCTACGCTGACCGTGCGGAGCCTACTTGGGATTCTCTCTCTCCCGGTCTCTCTGCCCCTCCCCAGCTCAAAGTAAATAAACTTTAAGAAGAAAAAGGAAATACATACGGAGTGTATAAAAATGCACGTGTCTGTGAATCACAGTCTCCAGAGCCCAATAATCACCATGTGGGGGCACCAGATGGGCTCCTCTCGACATTCAACTCTTCACGCGTCAAGTTTCTCATCTTTCGAGTTCTGGAAGCTTTGAGAGAAGAGCCAGAAGCACAAGCCATGAGAATCCGTGCCCAGGAGATGAGAGGCTCGGGGGGAGAATTCCAGTCTCTCGACTTGGTCAGAAGGATTCAGGTAAATCCCACCGACAGACATCGCCACAATGGGGTTTCTTTTCAGACCCTTTCCTGATTAATATTTTCAACCTCCCCCCCCACCCCCCACCTGCCTCCAAACAGAAAAATAAACCAACCAAGTGCCTTGGTCAAGGACATTCTGCCTTTGTTGCTTCTGTAGGAACAGTAGAGTGCCACTGTTTATTTTTCCACAGACCTTCAATTATCTTCTTAATAACCTCCCATATACAATAAAATTGTCAAGCCCAGGCTCCTCTATGGACTTTGCTAATTTATGCCAGCAGACTCACCATCTGCACCCATAGGTTTACATGCAAACGATCTCCCCAACTCCGGCTCATTATTACTTATCAAGCCAGGTGTCTAATATTCCTAATACCTCCTAGAGCCTGTTTAACGGAACTCAGAACTCCAAAGCTCTATCTACATTCAAGGTGAGGCATAGGAAATTACGTGGGTAATTTAATATTTAAAAAAAAAAAAAAAGGTTTACCTTACAGCCACACAAGTTGTTGCCAAATAGACAGCCTATTTTTTAAATATTTGATGCAGCTTCTAAAAAGAAATGCTATGCAGGAGGACGGTACAACATTAGGATTCTTTTCCAGTTAGAGCTGTAATCTTTTCTAACAAGTTATGGGCCCGTCATCTGAAGACGGTTCCGTACCATGGTGGGATACCACTCTCGGCCATAACAACAATCCCAAAAGGCAAAGATCTTCGCCATATCCATCCATCCGACAAATATTCATTCTAGTATTCCCCCAAAGTCCTCATCTAGATGCTGGGATACAGCAATGAGGGGCACCTGGGTGGCTCAGTGGGTTGAGCGTCCGACTCTTGATTTCAGCTCAGGTCATGATCTCACGGTTCAGGAGTTCGAGCCCTGCGTGGGGCTCTGTGCCAACAGCATGGAGCCTGCTTGGGATTCTCGCTCTCTCGTGTTCGTGTGCATTCTCTCCCCCCCCCCAAAATAAACAAACATGTAAAAAACATCTTTTAATTGAAGGAAAGAAAGGAAAGAAAGGAAAGAAAGGAAAGAAAGAGAGAGAGAGAGAGAAAGAAAGAAAGAAAGAAAGAAAGAAAGAAAGAAAGAAAGAAAGAAAGAAACCAAAGCGGAAGTCAGAGAAGTCAGAGAGGGGGAAATTATGGGGTGGTCGAGAGAGGCCTCCCTGAGCACATAACAGGAGAACTAAAACCTGAGTGACAAGAAGGATCCTCCAACTGGAGGGAAGAGAAAATGCAAAGACTCTGAAGCAAGAAAGAGCTTGATGTGACTGCGGAGTGACAAGAAGGTCAATGCGTAACGGAACGTGTTACAGGGAGAGAGTGGCTGGAGAGGAGGTCAGGTAGGCAGGCAGAGCCAGATTGCGCGGAACTCTCTCGGCCTTGGAGAGAAGGCCAGACTTTATTCTGTGAACAAACGAGAAGGCGACGAGCTTGTGTGCACTGGTGTAAACGTCATAACTGAAGCCATCTTTGCCTTCTCAGTAGCTTCAGAAAGTGTCTAGTTTAAACCTCTCAACAAACCTAGAAAGCATAACCGGTCCTAGAGGAGGCAGGAAACTTAAAGAGTTCACCCGAGGTCACAGCTAATAAATGGTGAAGCCAAGGGGCGCCCCGGGGGGCTCAGTGGGCTCAGCGGCCGACTTCGGCTCAGGTCATGATGTCGCGGTTCGTGCGTTCGAGCCCCGCGTCGGGCTCTGGGCCGACGGCTCGGAGCCTGGAGCCTGCTTCGGATTCCGTGTCTCCCTCTCTCTCTGCCCTCCCCTGCTCGCATGGTCTCTCCTTCTCTTTAAAAAATAAATACATGTTGAAAATTTTTTTAAAAATAGTAAGTGGTGAAGCCAAGATTCAAACCTCTGAATCCAGAGTCAGAAGGGATTAATTGCTACACAAAGTAAGATGTCCTCTTCGGGGATACCCAACTTGCTGTGTGTGAAGAGTTCGCTGTATGCCAGGAAGTGAACTAGACTGTTCTGACTCAGCCTTACTCTTTCAGACAGGCGCTATTATTAGGCCATTTTGCAGACGAGCCAAATGAGGAAGAGAGGGGCTAACGAGCCAACCAAAGTGCTTACCGACAGTATTTTCCCACCATGCCAAACGTCACTTGTTTTCAGAAGAATCTGAATTCAAATGTGACTCTCGTTCAGACACTTGTCACTATCCTGCTCCTTTACGCACAGTCAGCGAGGGCTCTGGAGGTGCGGCACACGTCCCACAATCAGAGTTGAAATGTATAGGGACGCTTCGGTGGCTCAGTCAGTTGCCTGTCCGTCTCTTGATTTCAGCTCAGGTCATGGGATCGAGCCTCACATCGGGCTCTGTGCTGAGTGTCAAGCCTGCTTGGGATTCTCTCTCTCTCTCTCTCTCTCTCTCTCTCTCTCTCTCTCTCTCCCCCTCTGCCCTTCTCCCCCACTCACGCTCGCTCTCTAAAATAAAATAAATAAACAAAAGATCTGAAATGGTGTAGAAGGCAAGGCAACATTTGTAAGCTAGCCCTCTTCTCTGGGCTCTTTGCAGGCAGAGGACGCTGCACATCTGTGTGAGACTCTTATGTCTTAGCTGTGAATAAGAAACAATCTGGAGCGCTTGGGTGGCTCAGCCGGTTGAGCATCCGACTCCGGCTCAGGTCACGATCTCGCGCTCGGTGCGTTCAAGCCCCACGTCGGACTCTGTGCGGACAGCTCGGAGCCTGGAGCCTGCTTGGGATTCTGGGTCTCCCTCTCTCTCTCTCTGCCCTTCCCCCACTTGTGCTCTGCCTGTCTCTGTCTCTAAAAAATAAATAAATGCAATAAAAATTAAAAAAAAAAAAAAAAAAGGAAAGAAACGATCGGGTAGGTCTGTAACGTCTGCAACTGTACATGAATGCTAAGGCCCAAGCAGCCGATATGGTAACGCACCCGCAACAACTTCTGGTATCCACCCCTCCCCACGTGCCCCACAATGCCTGCCACTCCCCAAAGCCCCTTCTACTAGCGCCAGGGAAGAGAAGAAAGAACCACCAGGAGGGCACCGAACAAGTTGGAGGGTGAAGGCAGAGATTACGGAAGCATGGGAAAGCACCAGACAATGAAATATTATTCGGCCATGAAAACGAATAAAGTTCTAACACACGCTGCAGTTTGAGTGAACCTTGAAAACGTTATACCAAACGAAGGAAGTCAGACACAAAATGCCACGCATTACGGGATTCCATTTCAATGAAATGTCTAGACGGGGCGCCTGGCTGGCTCAGTCAGTAGAGTGTGAGACTCTACATGTCAGGATTGTAAGTTCAAGCCCCAAGCTGGGTGTAGACATTACATAAAAATAAGATCTTTTAAATCCTAAATAAATAAATAGATAGATAGTCCAGAATAGACAATTCCACAGAGACAGGGATTAGATTGGTGGTTGCCTAGGGCTGGAGGGGTTACGGGGAATAAGGAGTGATGGCTGAGGAGTTTGGGTTTCTTGCAGGCGGGGGCTGAGGGGATTTAAAAAAAAACTACTCCACTTAGCGGTGCTGGTCACACAACACTGAATCTACTAAAAACCAGTGAATTTTATACTTCAAATAAAATGAATTTTCCAGTATATAAATTATACCTCAATGGAGCTCTCATAAAAATTACGCATTTGGGGAAATCATCATACTTATTATTACATATTATACATTTTATATATATATATATATACACACGTATCAAGTTCAACATCGATACAAGTCTCAGAAGCTATCTAGACTAAAGCAATCCTGGCCAATGGCACCCAGGCTGTGTGAGAACTTACTCCTGGGCACCTGGGTGGCTCAGTCGGCTAATTGTCCGACTTGGGCTCAAGTCACGATCTCACGGTTGGTGAGCTAGGGCTCTGTGCTCACCGTGCGGATCCTGCTTGGGATTCTCTCTCTCTCTCTCTGCCCCTCCTCCCCCCCCCCAACATAAATACACTGTAAACGAAAAAACAAAATATTCCTGATCATGTTTTCCTTCCTTGCATCTCTTCTCACTTAGCGTCCTAACAAAGAGTCTTCTTACGACATCCCAAGAGAGCAAGCGATGGTGTCATTTGAGAATGGTGCCAGGACCCCTTACATCGTTACGCTGGAAAGGCCCTCCCAAGGCCCGACTCGTTATTAATTACCATGATGGCTTCCTCAGGGATAACTAAACGAGCCCCCGATATCTGAGTGTTCGCTACGTGCCAGGCACTACGTTAACTGCTTTATGTACGTGGTCTCATTCGCCCCCTCCCAAACCTCCTGTTAGACAAGGACTGCCGTGCCCCCCACCCCGCCATGTGACAGGTGCGGAAAACGAGACACCAAAGCGAAGCCACTTCCCCTGTGTCAAAAACCCGGCGCGTGGTGGGACGAGAACAGAAGCCCCGTTATTCTGATGCCGGACTCACGGGTCGGCCCCGACCCTACACACCGCTTCCTAAGGCGGTGGTAAATACTAATAGGAGAAATAGCAGCGAAAATGCGTGTTCTACCTGACGTCGATGACCTTACTGATCTAGCAGTTGGCAGGCGAGGAGACAGAAGCACCCCATGGGGAGATTCGGCACCTGCCCGACACCACGAGAGCCAACTGCGTTCATGGTCCAGCTGACTGCACCTTGTAAAACTGGCCCACGCGGGTGCCTGATGGCCCTCTCCTCCTCTCGCTGCCTTGCCTGCGGCTGCCCTCTGGACCACCCCGGGCTTCTGGCCTGTCTGCAGAAGAGACTGATTTTTCTCCCAAACATAAATCATCCAGCAGCGAGCACCTGGACCAGATCGGAAGTGCACAAAGGCAGCCCTGGGTTTGTTGTTGTTGTTGTTGTTTTTCCTTTTCATGTATTTTGCACAACAGAGAGCCACAGGGGCAGGCGAAGCCCCACTGCCTAGAAGCTCCAACAGGAGTTTTACAGGGCTCCTCATCTAATTAAGGAAAGGGGAGATTTCTCTGGGTCTGAAAAATCCCTTTAGTCTGAAATACATCCATTATACTCATTGGGGGGGGGGGGGAAAGGCTTCCTACAATGAGGCATTAAATAAGAGCGCTGATTGAATTTTATCACCCTAAGTAATTAGAAAATAAAAGGGAATCTGAGAATAGATTTTTAAATGATACTACCCTTCACACACAATAAATTCCTTTGATTTTTATCCCTCGTATATACCTTCAGATCTGCATAACCTACTTTAAAGCAAATGCTACTTTAATGCGGGTGCTCCGGCGTCGCCTGTCAGATATAAATCTAAAATGTGTTCTAACGTTAGGACACAGGCAGTGCCGGAGTCAGGGTGCTGAGGAGAGCGAAGAAAAGGCCAGATATCTAGAAGGTCAGAGTAGGGGGAACGTGTAGGTCTCTACAGTCTGGATTCGAGGAGGTCTGACGGAGGAAAAAATACTAAGAATCGTACTACACGCAAGGACTCCTACAAGCCTGAGACCGGGATAGAGTTTCATTGCCAGAGGTCTTTTGCACGCGTACGTGTGGGCACACACACCCTCTCCGCCCACAGCAACCAGGCAGGAAATGGTCTTAATGTATGAGTGGAGCCGGCTTCAAAAGGGTCAGAAGAGTGGCAGCAGCTGGCAATGCAAAGAGGGAGAAATCGATGGCTACAGCCGGGTCCTAATAAATGTCAAAAAGTCCTTCACTAAGGCAGTGTTGTTCTCCATCATGAATATGCATGGACTGAGCTGCTGGGCAGCAGATCGCGTGAATGGCCCTTTCAACAGGGACCCAATGTCAGGCCGGAGTCACCGAGCCAGGGATGGCACACAGGACGCTGCTGTCAACAGCACCTGCTCTAGACTCTTCTCTCGTCAGATGGTGGCCTTCCAAAGGCCAGACTGCGTTAAGCACGTCTTATACAATGCGGAATGCTTTCCGATGGAATGTCCCCGATGGAAGGAAAACGGTTACTTTTGTGCCCCTTCAAAGAAATCTTGTATTATTTAGAGGAAAGGACAGTGGAACACTTGGTGCCACGCTGGTGGCCTTAGAAAATGCTTTCATGAGACCGGACCAGCCCAGTGGGTGTGGGCGAAAATCCCGACGGCCCATCTTTTATGAGTGTTGCATTTTTCAAGCATTTGTATTGTGCTACATCCTGTTTTTGTAATATCCTCGGTAGAAAGTGCGTCAGAAAGTTTATGTACGTGACGGCTGGAGGGAGGGGGGATGAGGAGTTGACTCCTTAATGGGTAGGTGGTTACGCAATTTCCTTTTGGTGTGATGAACAGGTTTTGGAACCAGACAGAGAAACGCACTCAACACCACTGAACTGGACACATTCAAAAGCTTGATTTTATACTACGTCAATTCAGTTCTAATTAAAAAAAATGACGACGCTCCGCGCCAAAGAAGACCGTACTGAATCCCTGATTTGCGCCAGAGATCGCGCTAGGTTCTGGGGATACAAATAATAATCACAATTAAGTGTTAAGTCCTTACAAGATTCCAAGAAGCGATCTGAACACTGCGTATGTATTAACGAATCTCTTCGTTACAGCAATCCTCTGAGGAAGGCACGATTATTCCCATTTTACAGATGAGGAGACTGAGGAATAGGGAGATTGAGGAACCTGCTCAAGATATATATAACTCGTAAGGGGTGGAGCCAGGATTTAGACCAGCCCATTTGGCCCCAGAGACCGTGCATTTAAAAATTGTGCTACCTTGCCTCAGATGCAGACACCGGCCTCAAGAGGTACACAATCTGATGGTGAGTGCTGAGATCAAGTCCAGTAGAGGCACCTGAAGGTTGGCGGAGATCAGGAAAGTAGCCCAGGAGAGAGGGCACGTGAGAGGAATCCTAAATGATTAATCTGAATTAAACACACGAAGAGGAAGAAGAAAGAGTGTTTCAGATTGAGGGGTTGGATCCTGAATAGCACAGAGAGTGGGACTAGGTCATAAGCACTTGGGAGTCACTGGAGTAGGAAGATTTGGCAAGTGGCAGAAAGGCTGAGACCTGGACAGAAAAAGGGGACAGACCATAGAGGCTTTCTTTTAACTGAAGTGTGTATTTTTGGGAGAGAGCGCGAGCGAGTAGGGGAGGGGCAGAGAGAGAAGGTGAGAGGATCCATGGAAGGCTTTCTACTCACCTTGTGGAGGAAAGCTATTGACGGGTTTTAAGCAGGGGTGACAGTGACGGAGGACTGTGTTTTGGAAATACCATTTTGGTGGCTCTCTGGTGGTTGGAATGTAGAGGGGCAAGACAGCAGGGCACCAAGAGGCTCGGAAGGAGTGAATATTTAGTAATTCAAATGCAGCGAAGACGCCTCAGAAACTGCCAGAAAGATCAAAAGCAAACCATTTCCCTTGGTAAGTGTCACCTCCCTATTGTTCTTTAAGAAGTGTTAAACATCGTCATTTCTAAACAGCTCAGGAATCGCTAGTCTTCTTCGTTTTCAGGAGCCATCCCCTTGAAATTCTCAGCGCAAACCAGGCTTTCTAAAGCAGCACTCGCGAATACCAAGTCTCCTTAGGGAAGAAACATCCAGATTCGGTGCGTAAATAGAGTCCGTGCTTTCCCAGAGGCTTGAAGAGAGACCGGTTTGAAATGAAGATCGGAAATTAATGATGCCGCGCGTGGTTGTCCGGATGGCTTTGTCCTCCGAACTGCATGTGGTTTCAAGGTAGCAGGAATTCGAAAACACCACGCCAGCAGAGTTAAGACCTCCACTGGGAAATGGACTTGGCCTCAGAAAGAAGAACTGAAAGTTCATCAATCACACGAACAAGTGGTGATTTGTTCATCCGTCTCGTGAACCCGAGGACCCTTCGGTCCTCGTGATGTGCTGGGCTACTGAGACACCACAAAATAAAAAAATAAAAAAATAATTCCATCCTCCCACCCTCGACGAATGAACAGAGTCACCGAGGACATGAGATGTACTCAAATGAAGCAGTTAGAAAGAGAGGAGATTCAATATGGCGAAGGGTCGCTGTGAGTGTCATTGGAGAGCATCAGTATTGTGAAGTCAGGGCAAGGAGGGTGGTTGGGGGAGCTGCAGGGTCCCCCCACCCAACATTCACAGCAAAGCAGCAGCAGAAACCACAAGGAGTGTGCAAGTGGGATGGCCAGAGGAGAAGGGGGAATCACGAAAAAGTGTAGAAGCAACTGAAGAGACTGAAGGCTGTGGGCAGCCTCAGGGAGGTAGGGACAAGAGGAACAGGCACAAGGACACCTTTGGATGAGTAAGATGGGGTCAGATGGCTTTGGACGCTAGGTAAACACGTTGGCTCAAAGGTTTCTTCCTGGCACAGGGCCGTTTTTCTTTTAATATTTATTTTGGAAGAGACTGCGTGCACGCAGAAGCCAGGAAGGGGCAGAGAGAGAGAGAGAGAGAGAGAGAGAGAGAGAGAGAGAGAGAATCCCAAGCAGGCTCCATGCTGTTGGTGCAGAGCTTGACTCGGGGTTTGATCCCATGACCCTGGGATCACGACCCGGGCCAAAGTCGAGAGTCAGAAGCTTAACCGACTGAGCCACCTGCGGGGGGGGGGGGGGGGGGGGGGGCGGTCTCACACACTTTCTCCTTCTGTAAAACACATCAATCCTTTCCTGCAAGTAGAATTATTCACGTGGAGGGTCAATCGAAACCAGAGAAGTTACGAAAGGATCGTCAAGTTCCTTCTGCCCAGCTCACCCCAGGAAACGGACTTGCGTTGTTCTACGGTTTTAATTTCATAGTCATCAGGGACCGGGGATCTGAGCATTGCATGGTTCTGTGTGACTCTTAGAATGCCACCTCACTTTTGACCCCTGTCCCATTAGCCTGACAGTTTCCCTGGGCAGGGAGGAGCGTGGCAGATTGTCTGAAGTTTACGGAGGGCCAGACTTCGTGGTGAAGTGGGGCGAGGAGGCGGTGGGGGACAGTCTGTCCTACATTCAGGTGCACGGCGCGCGTGGCAGGACAGGATGCCCAGAGAAAATTCGAGCATTTGTCATTTGTCAGTGCTTCACTCTGGAAGAGAATTGGTGATAGAAGCCTCTGACCTCATTCAGGCTACAGAAACCTCTGTAGTCCGGAGGCAGGCTGCATCTGACAGGAATGGCTGAAGGGCACAGCAGAGAACGGACAACCTCTGGTCTCGGAGACGTGCTCGCCAGCCCCGCTCCCCGGCACGGCCCTTAAGCACCTTAACGCTCCTCGAGCTTCACAGCATGGCTGCCTACCTGGATCTCCGATACCTTCCATAAGTGACTTTCTAGCATCTACCCCTCAGCCGTCTACACTTGTCATATGGGTCACCCTCCACCTACTTGGATGGGTTCCAGAGCTGCTCCAGCCCGACCCTTATGATCAACCGCCTCCCTGAAATCCAAGGTCAGGTGTGCAAGGGACCAGACAGGTCATCCACTAGCGCCCCCTCCCTTAGAATCCTCCAGATAAATCCTGTCGAAGAGGAAGATTCTAGAAGAGAGCCAAAGCAGGTGTTCCTCTGCAACACGACAGCATGCTCTCTTTTTGTTCCCGTGGCCCAAACACAAAGGGGAGTAACCTGACGAGGTGGATCCTGCACTTGGACAATGACCCGTAGACGACCCTGCATAATTATGCTGCCTATTTGTTGCCTACGATAAGTCAAATCAGACCCTCCTTGCTAAGACAACGCCGTCCAGGAAGAGCTTAATATCAGCATACAGGATAATACATATATAATCCCACCCAAGTGGCCAGCCCCAAATTGGGATCAATAGGATAAAAAGAAGAGAAAAAAAGAAAAACAAATGTGAAAAAAATGTGAGGTCTTTGGTGTTTCTATCCAAAAGGCAGATGATGCGGAAGTGAACGGTTGGATTCATTGAGAAGGGCTGTGATCGTCACCGCTGGACGCCTGCAGCTGGGCCTAGACCACTAATGCCACCAGAGGATGCACTGCAGAAAGCCGAGAGCCCTCCAAGAAAAACCGGTTTAAGAAAAGAGTGGGGCGCCTGGCTGGCTTAGAGCATACAACTCTCGATAGCGCAGTCGTCGAGGTCAAGTCCTAGGTGGGGTGCAGAGATTATTTAAAAATAAAAGCTTTAAGGGCGCCTGGGTGTCTCAGTCGGTTGAGCGGCCAACTCTTGATTTCAGCTCAGGTCGTGATCCCAGCGTCATGCGATCGAGCCCCGCATCGGGCTCCGTGCTGAGCGCAAAGCCCGCTTGAGAATTCTCTCTCTCCCTCTGCGCCTCTGCCCCTCGCCCCAGCTCGTGCTCTCAGTCTCTCTAAAATAAATAAATAAAAATAAAAATAAACTCTTTAAAAACCAAAGAAAAAGAGACAGCCTCCCTGGAAGAGAACCATACTCACAACCCTCCCAACTCTTGGCTTCCCATTTGAAAGGAGCAGCGAAAACTCATTTGGGGGAAGTATTGCCTTTGGGGGACCTCTAAGGAGCTGGGGCCACCGTGGAGCTCCATTTTATTACAGCTTATAACATCGATATTTCTAAACTCGTCCGCTGTATTTACTTGCCTTTCAAACACCCAGGGTCTTCCCCTCCCCCTCTCCCAAGTGATTTGGTCATAGTTGTTGGCAAGGTCCAAAAGAGGTAGCTATAATCAGTGAAATTGTTAGAGCTCTCTGCTTTGCTGATTCAGCAGATGTGCTTAAGATCTATAAAAATATAATGATCTTGTGTAAATAGTCAGGGCTGGCAGTTCCAAAAGGAATAAAAATAAAGGTATAATCATTAATCATTTTCATATGCAGTACTTGGAGGGGGCTGGAAATGAACGGAGAAATTACCACAGGCAAAATGCTATGCTGACAGACTAAATACCTGTTATATTTGAAGGAAATGTTTGCATTACCAGCGTCCTGGGCATCCTCCCTAATAAAAACAGAATGCCAAATGAGGTAGCCCCCAACTGACTCACTGCTGAGACAACTAACAATTCATGGGGGAAAAAAAAAATCAGGATGCATTTGCTAAGGATACGAATTTCCTTGGCATCTAAAACTATCCACCAAATCAAAAAGGGTTGGTCTCCCATAGCAGTTCTAACGAGCTCTCTGAAAAAGCCTATCAAAATCTTGATTTTTTTGGGGGGGGGGGTAACTGTTTAATGGAAGATTTTTCTGTCTTTGGGACACGCGGCCCCAAAAGAGACGACCAACGTTAAGTACGTAAGCCCCGCTTTCACCAAAGGCTGCTGTGGAGACCTTCAGCGTTTCCTCCCGGTGAAAATTACTTTTAACCATTTTTAAAGATGTATGAGTGGAGAAAAATTGAAATTGCCAACCCTGATGAATGCGAAGGCGTGAACAGCGGACTCCCGTTGGACTTTCGCCTTCTGTCGAGAAATCCCATCTTGTGCGGCTTTTTCAGGAGAAAGAGATGGATTTCCTTTTCTAGCCCCACCCAAGCCACACAGGCAAGAGACGCAGGAGGCCATCACTCAGTCACCGGCAACTTGGATTTTTGAAAGCATCGCTAATTGCACTTACGAGGTACGGAGCGCTGAGGCTGGGCCAGCTTCGGAAGCAGAGCCTAAGAATATTGTACTTCCTGATGGCCTTCATCTTTTGTTTGTAAACCCGAGACGGAGAGTAATTTAGGGTGCGTGTGAATTACTCCCCGAATCACAAACAAAAACAAAAACAAAAAAACCAAAAAACCCACACTGGACGTTTGCGCAACGGCGAGAAAATGTCACCTTGCCGAACATCAGACTAAGCTGCGGACAGCGATGTTAATTGGGACCATAATGTGCTATATTAATTACGCAGGAAGGATGTAAACAAGAATAAAGAATAACCTCGGGTTTAAGGTGTTTGCCCAATGTGAATTAGCTCCCTCGCCTCTTTCTCTCAGATAGACAAGCTAAAGCCACGAAAACGAAATTTTCAATAGGAGCACGTAGCATTCTTCCAGCTTTAAAGGGACGTTATTACCCAAACCCTGATGACCCTATAAGCCTCTGACCCTGTAAGGTATCTAGGGGACGTGATTTTCATCCGAGGCCAGCAACAGGAGAGACCCTGTCTGGCACTTGAGAGGATGTGGCACAGCAAAATGTCAGAGCAGGGCCAGGAGTGGGCTTTGGGGATTCGGTCACACCCGTGAGGAAAACGGTTTTCTCCACTGCATTAGAAAAAGTCTTCATGAAATGAAGGCAAGAAAATGAGGAGAGTTCTTGAGGGAGAAAAAAAATAGCGTAAACATTGTAGGTTTTTACTCTCTCCTAAACATCCCCGTGTCTTTTCATTGTCCTTTGTTTTCACCGCCTTTGGAGTTTTTGTTTTTAGCAGGACAGCGTATAATTTTTCAAGCCTGTAACCTGACTAGACAGGGCTTGAATCCCCCTCGAAGAAATCAAAAGTCCTTTGTGAGTGTGTGTGTGTGTGTGTGCGCGCGTGTGTGTGTGCGTGCATGCTTCATCGTCTCCTACCCACAAGAACAGAGGAGTTAGAATTTTCCATTTAAATCCAGGGATGTATATATATATATCTTGCCCCCGACCACACCTCATCGTGTTTTTTGTTGTTTCTGGTCTGTTTTTTCTTCCCCCCAGACCTCTCCAAACCATCGGCATCTGGATGTATCCCAGGTAAACATCTATGGTCAGGCCATTTGTGACTGAATCACTATTGTCTGGGGCCAAGTATGTGCCAGGTAACATTAACCCTTTTGCACCATTAAATTAATCCTCTTGGGGCGCCTGAGTGGCTCAGTCGGTTGGGCGTCCGACTTCAGCTCAGGTCATGATCTCCTGCTCTGTGGGTTCGAGCCCCGCGTCGGGCTCTGTGCTGACAGCTCAGAGCCTGGAGCCTGCTTGAGATTCTGTGTCTCCCTCTCTCTCTGGCCCTCCCCCGTTCATGCTCTGTCTCTCTCTGTCTCAAAAATAAATAAACGTTTAAAAAAAATTTTTTTAAATAAATTAATCCTCTTGATGGCCCTGATTGCTTTATCTTCCAAGAGGTAGAACATGGACACGAAGAGGACCATTTACTGCCATGTTGTTGGACTACTACTGACCGCCCCTTCTAAATGAGTTCTTTCGTGAGAAACAGCCCTCTTCCCAACTTCCTGCATGTTCTACACAAACATTTTTTTTTAATTTTTTTTTTAATGTTTATTTTTGAGAGAGAGAGACAGCGCACGAGCAGGAGAGAGAGAGGGAGACACAGCATCCGAAGCAAGCTCCAGGCTGCGAGCTGTCAGCACAGAGCCGGCCATGGGGCTTGAACTCACAAACTGCAAGATCACGACCCGAGCCAAAGTGGGACATTTAACCGACTGAGCCACCCAGGCACCCCCATACACAGGCATTTTTAACGAAGCCCACAAAATCTGATCTGTTTGCTCGCACAAATGGATATCCACATGCAAAAAGAAAAAAAGTTAGACCCAAATACCTTCATACCACCTACCAAACTGGATCCATTTTGAGTGAACAATCTATATACTCAGAGCCCAAACTCTAGAATCCTTAGAATGAAACCTAGGAATACATATTCATGACCTTGGATTTGGCCGTTATTTCCCTAGATAGGACACCAACGGCACACGCAACGAAAGAGAAAGCAGACTAATTTGATTTCTTCAAAATTAGAAAGAGTTGCACCCCATGATGCCATTAAGGGAAAATACGACTGAACCACAGGAGAAAACATGTGCAAATCCTCTGCTTGATAAAAGACTTGTGGTAGAATGAACAACTATTACAATGACGTCAAACTAAATATCACAATTAAAAAATGGATAAAGGGGCGCCCGGGTGGCTCAGTTGGTTAAGCATCCCAGCTCTTGCCCTCGACTCAGGTCTTGGTCTCAGGGCCATGGGTTCGAGCCCCACATTGGGCTCCACGCCCAGCATAGAGCCTATTTAAAAAAAATTTTTAATAATAAATAAAAATAAATAAAACAAAGCGTCTGACTAGACATTTCTCCACAGAAGATATGCGAACGGCCAATAAGCACATGAGTAGATGTGCCCCGTCATTAGCCGTCAGGGAAATGTAAATCAAAATCCCACTGAGGGACACCTGGGTTACACGTCCAACTCTTGGTTTCAGCTCAGGTTGTGATCTCTCGTTTGTGAGCTCGAGCCCCGAGTCGGGCTCTGCGCTGACAGTGTAGAGCCTGCTCGGGATTATCTCTCTCCCTCTTTCTCTCTGCCCCTCCCCCACTTGCTCGCGCGAGCGCTCTCTCTCTCTCTCTCTCTCTCTCTCTCAAAATAAACATTTTTTTAAAAACCCATTGAGGGGCACCTGGGTGGCTCAGTCGGTTAAGTGTCCGACTTCAGCTCAGGTCATGATCTCAGGGTTCATGAGTTCGGGCCCCACATCAGGCTCTGTACTCAGAGCCTGGAGCCTGCTTCGGATTCTCTGTTTCCCTCTCTCTCCACCCCTCCTCCGCTGGCACTCTGTCTCTCTCTAGCTCTCAAAAATAAACAAACATTAAAAAAAAAATTTTTTTTTAATTTTTTTTTTTTTTTTTTTTTACCGTTTATTTATTTTTGAGACAGAGAGAGACAGAGCATGAACGGGGGAGGGGCAGAGAGAGAGGGAAACACAGAATCCGAAACAGGCTCCAGGCTCTGAGCTGTCAGCACAGAGCCCCACTCGGGGCTCGAACTCACGGACCGCGAGATCGTGACCTGAGCCGAAGTCGGCCGCTTAACCGACTGAGCCACCCAGGTGCCCCTAAAAAAAAAAATTTTTTTTTTAAAGAAAACACCATTGAGATACATGTTCACACCCACCAAAGTACCTAAAATCTAAAAGGCTGATAATCATAAGTGTTAGTGAGGATACGAGGAACACTGGTACCCTCACATATTGCTGAAAGAAATATGAAATCGTACAGCATCTATAGATTACAGTCTGACAGTCTCTTAAAAAGTGAGACCTAGAGTTACCACGTGACCCAGTAATCTCACTACTAGGTATATACCCAATACCAATAAAGCCATAGGTCCATGCCAAAACTTGTACGGGAATTTCCATAGCTGCCCTTCACAATCGCCAAGTGTGGAAACAACCCACACGTCCATTAAGTGATGACTGGATAAACAAAGTATACAATGGAATATTGAGGAGATATTCTGGAATTAGATAACGGTGGTAGCTGCATAACTATGTGAATATGCCAGAAGTCATTTAATTGCTTTTTTTTTTTAAGATCTTATTTTTAAGTAATCGCTACACCCAACTCAGGTCTCGAACTCACCACCCCCAGATCAAGAGTCACCTACTCCGCCAACTGAGCCAGCCAGGCGCCCCTTCATTATAGACTTGAAATGGACATATTGTATAGTATGTAAATTATACATCAGTAAAGCTTTTATTACACACATTTTTTTTTCCGCGCCACAAACATATGCCTCAGGAGAACTCAAATTTCTCACATAGAAGTGTTTCGTAATAGGACAATATAATGTTCATTTGGGCCGAGTGGCATCATTGACTAGATATGGTCAATGAGAGCAAGGATGGACGGTAAGAGCATGGTGTGAGCGCCGAGAAAGGAAGAATTGAAGTCATTGTCGACCCTCCTACTTCTTAACCCTCTTCCTCTTCCTTCACGATAAGTAAGATTTTCTTCCACTGGATGAGCATTAAACTTTTCTCTTCCCTATATGGGGCACCTGGGTGGCTCCGTCGGTTAAGCGACCGACTTCGGCTCAGGTCATGATCTCACAGTTCGTGAGTTCAAGCCCTGCGTCGGGCTCTTTGCTGACCGCTCGGAGCCTGGAGCCTGCTTCAGATTCTGTGTCTCCCTCTCTGCTCCTCCTCTGCTCGTGCTCTGTCTCTCAATAATAAATAAACGTTAAAAAAAATTAAAAAAAAAAAAAGAAAGTGATCTCTTCATGCTCTATGGAAAATGAAATAGAAGGGGAGATGATAAACAGCGGCTCAAAAACCACTGATGCAGGGGCACCTGGGTGGCTCAGTCGGTTGAGCGTCCGACTTCGGCTCAGGTCATGATCTCGCAGTTCGAGCGTTCGAGCCCCACATCGGGCTTGCTGCTGTCAGCCTGTCAGTGCGGAGCCTGCTTTGAATCCTCTGCCCCCTCTCTCTGCCCTTCCCCGCTTGCGCTCTCCCCCAAATATGTAAATATTAAAAAAAAAACCACTGCTGATTGTCACCCTATCAGAGTCACCCATGGGAAACTAATACCTCCAGGATCTCCCTTATCTCGATGACCTTCTCAACTGAGCCCCTTAAGACAGAGGACATTATTTATCCCTGGTGCTTTGTCGGAGGTCTACATGGGCACCCACTACTGGAAATGAAGGACTCTCTCCTAGGCGGTGGTGGCAGAAACGACACCCTCCCCGCTCCTTCACGACTGTTAAAAAGAAGTGGGGCGCCTGGGTGGCGCAGTCGGTTAAGCGTCCGACTTCGGCCAGGTCACGATCTCGCGGTCCGGGAGTTCGAGCCCCGTGTCGGGCTCTGGGCTGATGGCTCGGAGCCTGGAGCCTGTTTCCGATTCTGTGTCTCCCTCTCTCTCTGCCCCTCCCCCGTTCATGCTCTGTCTCTCTCTGTCCCAAAAATAAATAAACGTTGAAAAAAAAAAATTAAAAAAAAAAAAAAAAAAAGAAGTAACACAAGATGATTTTGTTGGCCCATCCATACATCTGAATTCTCCACCCTCCTCTACCTTGGTCTTCATCAACAGGCTGACCTTGATGGATTAAGTCAGATGAGCTCCCTTGCCCTCTGGCTTCCTGCCGAGTCTGGCCAATGAGAAGCCCCACAGGAGACCTGGCTGTCTTCCTGCCAGGCCGTGGGTCAGCAGTGGCTGTGGGCCTGGATCCTAGGCCACGACACCCGGTGCGCGGCCCGCTCCGACCATGAGTCCTCTGGTAGAGTTGCGGCAACGATGCCCTCCCCAAAGCCCTTGGGAACCAGAAAGGGCAGCAGCTCCTTGGGGGCGCCTCACCAACCCTTATTTCCATTAACCCTGCCCACACAGCCTTAATAAGTCCCTTGACTCAATTCCCTTCAATCACCCCCTGTGAAGGTACCACCTGCTTTCTGTCGGGACGAGGAAGGATGCTGGAGTTTTTTTTTTTCTTTTCCTTATGGCAATTCCATCATACATGGCTGTCGCAGATTAAACCTCTACGTTGCCTGGAGCAACGGAGCCCAGGTCACTTAGGCCATTTAAGTAGTAGGTTCCTTGACATTTTAAAGAAAGACCAAGCGGTGCCCTTTTCAAAGGCTCTGGTTAAACGCCCCCGCAGAATGAAAGCGCACCTCAATCTGAAAATGACTATTCGTGAAGCCAAAGGCCCACTTCAGTTGTAGCTAATCACTGCTATTAGGGAGCGATTTCACAATTGCTAAGGCAGGGACTTTTCGGTCGTCCGCGCCTAAATGTATGAATTTAGCACGCAGTCGTGCTTAACGCACAAAAATACAGGCTACTTGCCACCCATCCCTCGACTCCTGTCTTTCGAGCCAACGGTTCTTTCTAGAATCTCCTGGGACCTTGAATTTGCAGCTTGGGGTTTTAAAAATGCGTTTACTGTGTGATTTCATTAGTGAAATTAGTATCAGCAACACCACTGCGGGCATAATAATGTTCTGTTATTTAGATTTCCACCTGCTTTGTGCTTGTTTATAAAAACCTTCCACCGAAGTTAAAGTAACCGTCATTCGTAGCAGCCTTGAAACCAAGAAATTACGCGATCCACCACCACGTTCTCTGACCTTTCCTCATCTCTACAAATAGGCAGTCGAGGCTTCCTTTTGTGAATTAATCGCCCCTGCACTTAATCCTCTGAGAACGAACAGGAATGTGACCCTGGTGTGTAGGCATTTACTGCAACGCTGGGGAGGTTTTCCAAGCCTATCCGACACCTGCATTCATCGGATTTCCTAGTAAGCCCTAAACTTGCACCCTTCCTTTTAACCCCTTCCTCCTCCCCCCATCTTTCTCCTTGCCCGGACCCCTTACTATATCAGAACGTAACCAAGGTCACTAGGCTTCCACTGAATTGGAAGGATAATTTGAGTGCTCGGGGCCTTCTAGTCTTCCACAAACATTACACGGTACGTGCATTTTGTCCTCACACTTCTCACCTCTCATGCTCCCTCCATCAGCCCCTCATGTACCCAGACTATGGCTCACGCGGAAAAGAGATCCAATGAACCAGGAGATGTCAGAGATGCCAAGCGTCACATCTTCCAGGGGGATCATTTCATTTTAAAAGAGGACAAGAGCCACATTGCACTAAAAGGATTTTTGTTTGTCTTATTAGGTAGTACCTACAGCCAACAGGAGGCTCGAACGCACGATGCTGAGGTTCGAGAGTCGCACGCTCAGCCAACGGAGCCAGCCGGGCACCCCGTCCACTAAAAAGACTTGTGGACGGTGGAACTTCAAACATCTGGAAGAGATTTGTGCAGAAAGGACCATTCGGTGTTTGTCAGCGTTCTCTGAAACGTCTTTATTCCAAGTGTTCTTAAACACGTCTCTACATCCTTTGCAGAATGGGTAGAACACCCATGCATCGGTAGAACTCCGTTTTCAAAGCAGGGTGCAGGTAGGGTTCATTGCAACCTATTCCAAGTCGGGTGTTGGTGGTGATGGTGGTGGCGGTTTTTAATTGAAATGTATTTGGCATGTAACACTGTGAAAATTTAAGCTATACAACAGGTTGATTTGATACCCTTGTGTGTTGTAATATAATTGCCAGTGTAGTAATAATTAGCAGCACTATCATGTCAGAGGATTATCATTCCCCTTAGTGGTTGGGATAAGATCTTGTCTCTTCAATTCGATGGTGATCATACAACATTGTTGTCTGTGTTGACGATACTGGGCATTAAGTCCAGCATTCTTAAAGTCACACAGCACGTAGGTGGTGCCCACTTGGCTTATAGACCATCTGGCTGTATTCCAGGTAGAAAAGAGGCATAAAAGGAGGATTCACCTAATCGTTTCCTAACACTGTTTCAATTCAAAGCATCTCAAAGAAAAATAGAAAGGTTTTTCCCCTGAAAAGGATTTAAACGATCAGCTCTTACATCTCACATAATCACTGACGGAAGCCAGGGTCTCAAAGTTATAATAATTCTGCGTTCACGAATATGAAAGAAGAGACATACGGTATTGAAAAATACATGAAATATTAATCCAAACCAGGAACAAACAAATCCTCATCGCGGTCCTCCTTGACAAAAACGACCGGCTTTGAGAACCAACAACGTAGGTGCCTGTAGGATCAACAGTTATTCATGCTCGGCGACCTGATAACAGGAACAAAAGGCACAATGGGCCACTCATAGAAAAAAAAACAATATATACGCCACATTCCGCGATGAGCCATAGCTGGTACAGAAGTTGCCTCCCAAGAAGGCTCGTCCGGCAAAAAGGCTGGACTTTTCTGTCAACGTTGATTTCTCCTACTCCAGTGGCTGGAGTCTGGCCCAACATCTTTTATTGTACTTAAAAAGTCTTGGTGTGCCCGGGTGGCTCAGTCCATTAGGTGTTGGGGCTCTTGATCTCGGCTCAGGCCATGATCTCACGGCTTGTGGGATCAAGCCCCAACTTGCACTCTGTGCTGAGAGTGTGGAGCCTGCTTGGGATTCTCTCTCTCCCTCTCGCTCTCTCTGCCCCTCCCCCCACTTCTCTCTCTCCGTCATGATGAATAAATACACTTAAAAAAAAAAAGTCTTTATCATTCTTCTTTGGACCATAATAGCTAAACAAGGACCTATCATCCCATGAGCTACTGGTTGGCCCAAGAATCAACCAAGGTCAAGTAAAATACATAGTGTTATTTGGACTACCACAGTGAAAGTTCCAAGCAGGCTGGGATAACACAAAATACAATGACAGATGTAAGTTCAACTGTATCAGTAATCATAATAAATTTAAATGACCTAAAATGTTCCAGTTAAGAGGCAAACGTCATCAGACGGGGAAAACAAGAAATTTCAGTTCTATGCTGTTTACAATAAACATACAGAAGCCATGTGAATCTAAAAAGAGTGACAATTAAAAGCTGGAAAAAACTTACCAGACGAATTTTACCCAAGATTAAGAGGTTATGATTATGTTCATATCCAGCAAAGCAAACTACCTGGCAGAAAGCATTCATAGATACTGACCCTCCCAATTTCCTTTGATGGAAAAAGCTGCTCTTAGGGTGAATGCTTCTGGCACAGCTTGGTTTACCCGTCCAGGTTTGGACTCTAACTCACCTTTTTGACCTAAAAAAAAAAAAATTTTTTTTGGCCCTAACCATTGGTGAATTTAAGGGGACTTTTACAAGATATTTTGCACAGGGTTCGCTTGCTTTCAAAAGGAAAGTTGAGGGGCGCCTGGGTGGCTCAGTCGGTTGAGCGTCCGACTTCAGCTCAGGTCACGATCTCGCGGTCCGTGAGTTCGAGCCCCGCGTCGGGCTCTGGGCTGATGGCTCAGAGCCTGGAGCCTGTTTCCGATTCTGTGTCTCCCTCTCTCTCTGCCCCTCCCCCGTTCATGCTCTGTCTCTGTCTCAAAAATAAATAAAATGTTAAAAAAAATTAAAAAAAAAAAAAAGGGAAGTTGATCTAAGTGCCTAACCTAATACTCAAAACAGAAATCTACATGTTGGGTTTCTCCTACAGTTCAATTTATTTAAAGGACTAGGTTTAGTCTGAAATCACATCTATAATACTTTAAGTTCATGTTATAACATTTACATTTTTAAAAATGAGGGAAATTAGTAATAATGGTCTTTTTCTTTTTAAAGATTTATTTATTTTTGAGAGAGAGAGAGAGAGAAAGCAGGGGAGGGGCAGAGAATAAGGGGGACGGAAGATCCAAAGCGGGCTCTGTGCTGACAGCACAGAGCCCGACGTGGGGCTCCGAACTCACAAACCATGAGATCGTGACCTGAGCCAAAGTCAGACACCCCACCAACTGAGTCATCCGGGTGCCCAAGTAATAATGGTCTTAAAAATTGGGGGTAGCTGAGTGAGGGGGAGGTTGTTACAGGCAGCTGAGTCCATTCCCCAACAGCACCCAAGAACCCTTTTTTGTCTTCCAACCTTGAAGCCAGCATAAGATAAATACAGATGTTTCCCATACGTTAACTCACAGCTCAGCAAACCGACTCTGCCAAAAGGTGGGCTAGCCAAGCAAATTCTATCTTTTGTTTATTTGCAGATGAAAGTTAGAGTACTTTTCTAGAACGGAGAACTCAGGTTTTATAAATATTAAGAGATAAACCTCAACTTTTCTAATTTGAAGAAAAGCATATTAGATTTTATTTATTGATGTTCTCCTTAGGCTGTGTTATTCCTTATTAATGAAACGGGGCAAACACACAAACAATAAGATGACCCAAGACAGGCTTTTCCCCGTTACGGGAAATGCAATTCAGAAGCCGAATGAGGTGTACCAGAAACCTTTCTGTTGATGAATACTTCAGCTCAATCAATCACACATAATAGAGGATTATGGATGAATTTGAAATCATGTCAAGTAGGATGGGATTTTCCGCGGTAAACAGACTAATGAAAACTCGACTGGTCTGAGTCGAGAATCTGATGAAACAAAATAACCTTTATGGTATCACGATTAAAAAAACAAGGCATTTAAAGACCATCAACCATGGGGGAGTCCCAGGAAGAAATCCTTCAATCAAGCACTTAAAAAGAAGATACTTTCTGGTGGCACGCTTCCAATAATTAGTTCAGATGGTAGAGTCTGGCTTGTAACCTGCATACGTTTCTTTCTCACGGTGTTTGAATGTTTCTTGGCATAAAAATGGTAACTGGGCTTTCTCTGTGTTTATGTTTCACTTTTTTGTTCTTTTGTGTGTTTTTCATTCTTCCACTGGAACTATGATCATGGTGGTAAAAATAAAAACAGGGATCTTTTCTTCCACTTTTACCGATTCTTTTTTTTTTTTAATGTTTATTTATTTTTGAAGGAGAGAGAGACAGAGTGTGAGTGGGGGAGGGGCAGAGAGAGAGGGAGACACAGAATCCGAAGCGGGCTCCAGGCTCCGAGCTGTCAGCACAGAGCCCGACGCGGGGCTTGAACCCACGAACCGCGAGATCATGACCTGAGCCAAAGTCGGAGGCCTAACCGACGGAGCCACCCAGGTGCCCCCAACTTTGACCAATTCTTGAGTGAACAAGAAGCACATCGGATGATGTCTCATATTGTTCGAATATTATTGTTCAAAAAGAATGACAAAGGCCTTTTTACGTTTGGAATAAAAAAAAAAAAGTTGGGCTGGACTCCAGCCACCCTACTCGGTAAGAAAAGCAAATACACCCGTGGGGAGAACAACAGAGCCTAGAGAAGTTCCATCCCTACGTTGTACACCCGAAACCAATGTAACAACTTGGCTGCCAACTTTACCTCCCCGCCCCCCATTCAAAATTTTGATGAAAAAACCAAAAAGCTAAGGAAAGTCAAGCAGGGATGAGGTTTAGAAGGAAACCTTTGGGGACGCCTGGGTGGCTCAGTCGGTTAAGCATCCGACTCTTGATTTCAGCGCAGGTTGTGATCTCGAGGTTTGTGAGTTCGAGCTCGGGGCTGACCGAGCGGAGCCTGCCTGGGATGCTCGCTCTCTCCCTCTGTCTTTGCCCCTCCCCTACTCGCACCCTCTCGCGCAAAATAAACTTTAAAGAAGAAAAGGAAACCTTGGTATGAGCTAAGCCTGATAGCGGAATGTAACATCCAAATCAAACTCCCAACGTTTCTCTTTTGTGAAATTTGGCAAGCGAATTCTCAAGTTAATAAGGAAGGACAAAGGGCCGAAAATAGCCAACGCACACATGACGGACAAGAACGAGCTGAGGACATTTCCCTACCAGACATCCAGAGTTGTCACGGAACCAGAGTAATTAAGAACATGGTCACCAGGATAAAGGGAGAGGCCAATAAATCAATGGAACTCAATAAAAAGCCCGGAAACAGAACTGTGCATACGTGGGCACATGATATAGGCCAGTGGTGTTAATGCAAATCAGTAGGAGAATGGACGGACTCTTGGTTTTAATTAAGCTCTATGCCCAATGTGGGGCTTGAACTCACGACCACAAGATCAAGAGTCACAAGTTCTACCGAACGAGCCAGTCAGGCACCCCTGGAAATGGACAGACTTCTTTTTTTTTTTTTTTTCCAACGTTTATTTATTTTGGGGACAGAGAGAGACAGAGCATGAACGGGGGAGGGGCAGAGAGAGAGGGAGACACAGAATCGGAAACAGGCTCCAGGCTCTGAGCCGTCAGCCCAGAGCCCGACGCGGGGCTCGAACTCCCGGACCGCGAGATCGTGACCTGGCTGAAGTCGGACGCTTAACCGACTGCGCCACCCAGGCGCCCCGAAATGGACAGACTTCTTAAAAACTGGTGCTGGAGGGGCGCCTGGGTGTCTCAGTTAAGCACCTGACTTTGGCCTCAGGTCATGATTTCACAGTTCGTGGGTTTGAACCCCACCTTGGGCTCCATGCTGACGGTGTGGAAGCCTGCTTGGGATTCTCTCCCTTTCACCCTTCTTTCTCTCTCTCTCTCTCTGCTGCCCCACCCCCACCACCCCCTCAAAAAAAATAAATAACCTTTAAATAAACAAGCAAACTGGTGCTGGAACATTTGGGGGGAAAAAAGAACCGCCTGAATCTTACTCAAACCATACACAAAAAAATAAGTTCCCAGTGGATTAAACATGTAAAAGCAAAGGATAAAAATCAGAGTAATTACCACACAAGAAAGGAGACTAGAGTTACCACATTCAAGTAAGGAAAGGCTTCATGAAACACAAAGTACAAGTTCATACAGGAAAAGACTAATAAATTTGCCGATTTCCTAAATTCAGAACCTTCACGGGGATACCCTAAAGCAAATAAAAAGCCACAAAGTGAAAGATCTGTACGTAACACTACATGTTCCTTTTAGGAAGAAGGGAAAAACTTAATGAAACCCTCAATAGCAACGAGCACGATGCAAAATTAAAATCTTAATTATATGCCCACAAATATTCACCAGATTGGTAAAAAAAAAAAAAATTATAGTCCAACAAAATACCAACTACTGAGTCTGTGATGCTTTGCTATTTCTTAGGTACCTTAGAAAATTCTAGAAACTTTAGAAAACATATTGGCATTACTACGTGAAGTTGAACACGCACATATGCTTTAACCCAGCCATTCTACTCCTGGGTGAATGCCCAAGAGAAACCCTCACATATATACAGTGAGAGACAAGGAAAATAATGTTTATGATGGTATTTGCTTGTAATACAAGAACCGCTGGGGAAAAAAAAGAAATCAAGCGTCTACAGATAATGGACCGGCCAAAAGAATCGTGTTGTATTCCCACACAGAAATAGAAATAAACTACCGTGGGGCACCTGGGTGGTTCAGTCCGTTAAGCATCCGATTCTTGGTTTCAGATCACGTCATGATCTCACGGTTTCGGGAGTTCAAGCCCCGCATCGGGCTCTGTGCTGGCATCACAGAGCCTGCTTGGGATTCTCCCTCTCCTCCCTCTCTCTGCCTCCCCCCCCCTTCCCCTGCACTCACACACTCACGCTCTCTCTCTCTCCCTAAATAAACAAACTTAAAAAGAAAGTAAACTACAGCAGGAGTAAAACCTAAAGGTGCAATTGAGGATGACCCAGCCCATCGGTGGAATTGTAAGGTAGTGGAAATACTCTATGTGTTTACCTGGGGTAATTTTTTTCCCTTCAAACTATATTTATAGGTCTTAGGACATATACATAAAATTATTGCCAAGTGAAGACACAATACACTTGAACTACATCATATCAATGTGGCTAGATCTCACCCTGCCCAGCGCCGCCCCCCCCCCCACCACCAAAAAAGGCTCGCTGCATACTGATCTCATTCTGCAACCTTTGTGAAGACCGGCGAAGGCTTGATCACAGATTGCAGCAGTCTACCTTTTAGGAATCACCGTTTCCCTCATTCCTGTCCTTAGAAATCTCCCTGTCAACCTCTGCACATGAAAAGGATCAGGGCTGAACGTTTCAGAAATGGACTCTTTCAGAGAAGCATTCAGACAAGGTCATTTTGATCAAGTCCGCCCTCCTTTGGAGGCAGGACGTCACGCTTGGCCTTTAGAAGGGCTAGAGGTGAAGTTAATCCCGGACGTGGCCACACTCTCCTCCCGAGATCCTAACTTTCCGGAGGAAACCCCGAGTTACCGCTGTAAAAAAGAAAGAGCCCGAGAGCATTGCCAATACAACTCCGTGGTTGAGCCCTTACGATAGCATCCAAACACCCTACCTCTTCTCAGTTCTTTTGTCTCCCCGGTAACAACCAACCTTGGCTTCCCGACCACTTGGCTGCCTAGTCATCATCTGTCTCTTCCAGTTTATAATTCAAAACATTTCACGTTGGGCTGCTGGCTCCAGGGAAGAATTTGGACTCAATTACTGCTCATGATCCTGCCTTGGCCACTAATCCAACTCCTTCCTTTCTCGCTCTTGGCCACTTTGATCCACACCTGCTAGCATCAGCTGGCATTGGCCTTGCTTCTTTCCAGCATCCTGCCACCCCAATTCCCAGGCCCAAGTCCATGACCTTCTGCCGTTACTTTTCTCCAAACACCTTCAAGTAGCCCTTTCTTTCTACACCACCGCCAATTTGACAAGTGTGAAAATTGCCACCTTGCCACACCTTAACTGACACGCACGACAGAGAGACTCCTGGAGAGTTCGAGATGCCCGTCTCGAGATGCACAAGATGGACGTATGCTAGGCTGTCCTAACCAGCGCCAAAGAGACAAAGTGTGACTGGCCAGGGCCTGAACACCACACGGACCCACGGGGCACATCCTTGGGAAAAGCCCACATGAGTGGACCTTATCAAGATATTTCCTTTAATGTTTATTTTTTAGAGAGAGAGACCACACACGAGCAGGGAAGGGGCAGGGAAAGAGGGGGACAGAGGATCTGAGGCAGGCTCCATGCTGACAACAGAGAGCCCGACGCAGCGATCAGACTCACAAACTGTGAGATTATGACCCGAGCCGAAGTCAGACGCTTAACCGACCGAGCCACCCAACGTGCCTCAATCATCAAGACATTAATCTGTGGGCCAAAAGTGGATGCTCTGAGAAGAGGGAAAACACAATATTATGGTGAATAGCAGGCACCAAGATTGAACACAGGCGGAACATCTAAGAAGCACAAGAAATCTCTTCCAGTCTCTTCTAACTTGTTCTGCCTGGTTAACTTGTATGCTCATTTTTCAAACCTCAGATTAAACATCACCTCCTCTATAAAGTTCCAGCCCCACTGAATTAGGAGATTCTACTATGTGCTCCAATCCAGAACATCCTGTGCTCACTCTTTTTTTTTAAATGTTTATTTTTGAGAGACAGCACGAGGGGGAGGGGCAGAGAGGGAGACAGACGATCCGAAGCAGGTTCTGCACCGTCAGCACAGAGTTCAAGGCGGGGTTCGAACCCACGAACTGCGAGATCATGACCTGAGCTGAACTGGGACGCTTAACCGACCGAGCCACCCAATGGCCGTGTGCTCACTCTTATGGGATTATATATAATACATCACACAGTATTACAATGACCTCTTCACTTATTCCGTTTCCCCTGTTAGAAACATAAGCACCATCAGGACTGGGCAGCATTTAACAGCGTCTAACCCGTGGGAAATCTAAATACAGTACTTGTAAACACAAGAAACCTTTTTGAATAAACCAGTGACTCCTTTAAAAGACTGGAATGGGAGTGCGCCTAGGGGGCTCAGTCAGTTAGGCGTCTGACCCTTGATTTCAGCTCAGGTCATGACCTCGTGGTTTCAGGAGTTCAAGGCCCACCTGCAGTGCGGAGCCTGCTTGGGATTCTCTCTTCTCTTCTCTTCTCTTCTCTTCTCTTCTCTTCTCTCTCTCTCTCTCTCTCTCTCTCCTCTCTCTGCCCCACCCCTGCTCTCTGTCTCTCAAAATAATTAAGTTTTTAAAGGACTAGAATGGGGGGGCACCTGGGTGACTCAGTCGGTTGAGCGTCCAAGTTCGGCTCAGGTCATGATCTCCCAGTTCGTGGGTTCGAGCCCCACGTCGGGCTCTGTGCTGACAGCTCCGAGCCTGGAGCCTGCTTGGGATTCTGTGTCTCCCTCCCTCTCTCTCTGTCCCTCCCCTGCTCATTCTCTGTCTCTGTCTCCCAAAAATAAATAAAGACCGGAATGGGTGGTTGGGAGCAAAGACAAAGGATCTGAATTCCAGGGCATGTGGGCCAAGAGGACACAACCCCAAATGCAAATCAAGGAGCATCTTGGCCAGGAGCAGTATCTTCAGTACAAAGTCAGACAAGGGTTAGCAACCGGGTTCATGATGCTCAGTCTCCAAGAGCTACTCACTGAACTTTGCTCAAAAGCATGGGAACAAAAAGAAAGAAAGAAAAGGAAAATGGTGGTCCCAAGCCCTAGGGTAGGGCAGAGACATTAAAGGAGGGCCTAGTCCTATGCCAACAGCAGGGTCCAAGGTGGCCAGTAGATCTCTGCAGCTGTTGAAGCTCTTCCAGGGTGACAGGTACAAACCAAAGACTCGAGGGCTGCTCGGGAAAAGCAGTTCGTTCCACAGTACGCAGAATTACTAATACTTCAAATCCTTCCTAAAAGCACGCAACGAATAATTTATGAAGTCATTAACGGACTACATCGCCACTCTACTCGTGGCTTTCTCAGGACTCCCAGGGAAAGAGAGCCCCAACAAGGCCAGTTCTTCTCCTCAAGGTAAGGCAGTTTCCCTTCCCCTTACCGTGCACCCTTCCTAAGGCAGTTTACAGAGGACCCTCACTATTGCCTTGCAGGGTCCACCCCAGCCCCAGAAATTAAGTGTACCTAGAAATAATGGCAATTTGTCTTTAAAGGCTCCCCAAAGTGAACTAGGTTAAGAATTGCTTCGGTCTAGGGGTGCCTGAGTGGCTCAGTCGGTTGAGCATCCAACTTTGGCTCAGGTCATGATCTTACGATCTGTGGCTTCAAGCCCCGTATCAGTCTCTGCACTGACAGCTCAGAGACCCTGGAACCTGCTTCGGATTCTGTGTGTCACTCTCTACCCACCCCCACACCCCTACCACCCATGCTCTCTCTCTCTCTCCCAAAAATAAACATTAAAACTGAAAAAAAAATGTTTTAAATATGTTAAAAAGAATGGATGCAGGATAAGTACAAAAGTGTACCCCTCGTCCGATTAAGTCAATTGACCTGTCTAAAGTCATGCAGCTTAACATTAGCAGATCTCAAACTACAAGTTCTCCCCAATTCCTCATCCATTGATTTTTTTTCTTTTTTTTAACATTTATTCATTTTGGAGAGACAGGGAGAGACGGAGCGTGAGCAGGGGGGAGGCAGAGAGAGGGGGTGACACAGAATCTGAAACAGCTTCCAGGCTCCAGCTGTCAGCACAGAGCCCGACACGGAACTCGAACCCATGAACTGCGAGATCATGACCCGAATCAACATCGGGGACGCTTAACTGACTGAGCCACCCAAGTTGCCCCCATTGATCTTTTCATTATATGAACCTAGGGACAGACCAACAGGAAGAGAATAAGGGCTTAAACAATGAAACAGTTGATCAGCAATTTCATACCGTGTCACTTAAAAAATGGATTTTGAGATAACGGAGAATGAAGAGTATCTAAACATATAATTTTATTTAAACCTTTGTATAAACACTGGACAACATTACTATGAGGGTCTCTTAAATATGCTGTGAACAAAAGTACTTTCAGCTAATAATCATCTTAACAGATGTGAAGGATATCTCATTGTGGTTTTGATTTTCATTTCCCTGATGATTGGCATTGCTGAGCAGATTTCATATACACGTCGACCATGTGTAAGTCTTTTTTTTTTTTTTTTAGAAAAATCTCTATTTAAGTCCTTTGCCCAGTTATTAATCAAGTTATTTGGTTTCTGGGTGCCTGGCTGGCTCAGTCGTGATCTCAGGGTCATTGGTTCAAGTGCCATATTTGGCATAGAGCTTACTTATGTGAAGATTTTTTTTAAAAAGAACTCCGGGGCGCCTGGGTGGCGCAGTCGGTTAAGCGTCCGACTTCAGCCAGGTCACGATCTCGCGGTCCGTGAGTTCGAGCCCCGCGTCGGGCTCTGGGCTGATGGCTCAGAGCCTGGAGCCTGTTTCCGATTCTGTGTCTCCCTCTCTCTCTGCCCCTCCCCCGTTCATGCTCTGTCTCTCTCTGTCCCAAAAATAAATAAACGTTGAAAAAAAAAAAAAAATTTAAAAAGAACTCCAAGGGCAAATATCCCTTACTGCCTTAAAAACAAGAACTAATCTGGGTTTTTTTTGTTTTTTGTTTTTGTTTTTTTGTTTTTTTGGCTATTGAGATCTAGGAATTCTTTATCTATTTTGGAGATTAACCCCTTATCAGATGTATTGTGTGCAAATATTTTCTCCCATTCCATCAGTTGACTTTTCATTTTGTTGACTGTTTCTTTTGCTGTGCAGATGCTTTTTAGTGTAATTGCCATTTGTTTATTTTTGCTTTTGCTACCTGAGCTCTTGGTGCCATAATCCCAAAAATCACTGCCAAGTCCAATTGCAACGTTTTCTGTTTTCTTCTAGGATTTTTTATGGCTCCAGGTCTAAGGTTTACATCTTTAATCCATTCCGAGTCGATTCTGGTGTATGGTGTAAGATAAGGGTCCACTTTCATTCATTTGCATGGATATTCAATTTTCCCAGTATCATTAACTGAAGAGACCTTTCTTTCCCCATTGTGTATTCTCTGTGCCCTTATCAAAAGTTAGTTGATCATATATGCTTGAGTTTATTTCTTCGCTCCTTATTCTGTTCCATTGGTCTAGGTTTCTCCCTTTATGCCAGTACCACACCGTTTTGATAACCATAGCTTGGTAATACAGTTTGAAATCAGGATGTGTGATGCCTTCAGTTTGTTCCTCTTTCTTAAGACTGCTTTAGTCACTCAGGATCTTTCTTGGTTCCATACAAATTTTAGAGTTGTTTTCTTTTTCCTATTTCTGTCAAAAATGTCATGGCTGTAGAGACAAGGGATCCCTTGTACGCTATTGGTAGGAATGTAAATTGGCACAGCCATTATGGAAGGCAGTACGGAAGTTTCTCAAAAATTTAACATGAGAACTACTATCTGATCCAACAATATGTCTTCTTTATTCCCGAAGGAAATAAAATCAACACCTTGGAGAACAAGCTACTCCCTCATGTTCATTATAGCCAAGATAGGGAGACAACCTAAGCTTACGTCACTAGATGAATGGATAAAGAAATTGTGTGTGTGTGTGTGCGCGCGCGCGCGTGTGTGTGTAATGGAATGTTATTCAGCCTTCAAAAAAGAAGATCCTGTCTTTTGCAACAACGTAGATGAAACTGGAGGGCATTATGCTAAGTGAAACAAACCAGACACAGAAAGAAGAAAACGGGGAGAGATTAATCAAAGGGTACAGAGTGACTTATGTAGGATGAATAGATCTACAGTCTAATGTACAGCATGATGATTATAACTAATATTACTGTACTGAATACTGGAAATCTGTTCAGACCGCAGATTTTAGGAGCTCTTACCACAAAAAACAAAGTGTCAACTAGGCGAGGAGATATATTAGCACGACTGAAGTAATCAATTTTTGTTTTAAGAAATATTGGTAAGAATAAATGTATGCCAATCCTAATTATTATGATATAAAATTGTCTTAATAAAAATCTTTTGTTATACGGGGCATCTGGCTGGCTCACGCCATTAGAGCGCACGACTCTTGGTCTCACGGGTTGGGAGTTCCAGCCCCACTTTGGATGTAGATTTTACTTAAAAATAAAATCTTGGGGAAAAAAAAAAAGTCTTTTGTTAGAAGCAAGTGCTTTCAGCTTATCATAAAAAGGAACTACTGTTTCAGTTTATTGCGAATCAACATAGAATAGAAAATACGTTTTTGGGAATGCTACTTTATAATGGAAGCTACAAAGTAGCAAAAAGAGAAGCCCCAGTTCCTGGGACTTTCAAAATTCGTCCCCATAGATCAGGGGATCAGGGAAGAGCGATCAACAAAACTGTGCCCTTCTGGGGCACCTGAGTGGCTCGGTTGGTTAAGCATCTGACTCCTGATATAGGCTCAGATCATGATCTCACGGTGGTGGCACTGAGCCCAATGTCAGGCTCCGCGCTGACGGCATGGAGCCTGCTTCGAATTCTCTCTGCCCCTCCCTTGCTCGCATGCTCGCTCTCTCTCTCTCTCTCTCTCAATAAAAAGAAAGAAAGAAACTTAAAAAAAAAAAGAAAATTGGGCCCTACTTCAAGTAGTATTGCTCAGCCCCCACTGATCTCTCCCCTTCCCCCTACAACCAGAACCAAAACATTCATAATACTAGCTGCCCTTGTACTGGCCTTCCGAAGCCTTTCCAAACTACAGCCTGTCGTCAGCTAGCTGATAAAATTATCCATCCTTTCTCATGATAAATTCACGCTCACATTAAACACAACTAACTTGGGAGTAGGAATCTCATCACCGTGTATACATACATCAAATCATCGAGTTCTACACTCTATATCAGAATTGTATTTGTCAATTAGAACTCGAAGCAGAAAAAATACGATGTTAAAAGGAAATGAAGAAACACAACAAGAGCTCGTCTGTCGTTTCAGCCTTTAGGTTAATTCACCAAAACAACCAAATCGCCCAAAGCCAATCCTCTGAAATTCACCTTACAAAACAAGCCATCTATCAACGGCTGTTAGCGGCCATCGGGTTTCAGAACAACCCCAGTCTTTCTGCCCTCCTGCCTGCCCCACAGAGCCTCGCGAGGGGCAGAAAAGGACATCGAAGACACCCAAGCCTCTGCCATGGCACACAGCCTCCCCTGCCCCTGTCGACCCTCGTTCATCACCCATCTCCAGCCGCAGGGAAACAAATGGTTACAAAACGCAGCAAACCTAAAGCTTCAGAAAAGGCATCCAAAATGATTCAGTCTATGCGTTGATCTTCGTGGTCACCAATTCCTGGTCCCCATTCAGCAAAAGGGACCTAGCTCGTCAGCCGTTAGGTGGGAATACGTGACTAGTTCTGGCTAATCAAACACAGACACAAATTACACGTATCACTTCCCGCCTAAAAACAGGCAAAAGCCTCTAGTGGCCCTCCAGCTTCTGCTCTTACGTGGCACGTGTTCCAAATCGTGCATCTTCAAGAGAGTAGAATCTCGATCAACCTGGGTTCATCCTTCATCAGCCTGGGTCCCTGAGTATCTGAGCTTTTTCCGAAACTCCAACTTGCACTGGTATCACCCATATGGGAGAAACAGACCTTTTTCCTATTTTAGGACACGGAGAATCCAAGGTTAGTTACTATAGAGTAGTCTGGCCCTTTGGCTAATACGTTATCCCATAGAACGCAAATTACATTTTTAAATGTTAAGTTGTTGATTGAAACAAGTCTTCGGTGAGTCCGTAAACAATTTCAGGGGCGCCTGGGTGGCTCAGTCGGTTAAGCGTCCGACTCTTGGCTTCGGCTCGGGTCGTGATCTCACAGTTTGTGAGTCCCAGCCGCATCAGGCTCCACGCGGACGGTACGAAGCCTGCTTGAGATGCCCTCTCTCTCTGCCCTCCTCCGCTCACTCTCTGTCTCTCTCAAAATAAAAAGCCACATGAAAAAAAATAATAATTCAACAATTTCAGAGAGCCTAGCTAGCTAGCTCAGTGGGCAGAGCCACGTGACTCTTGATCTCAGGGTCGGGAGTTCAAGCCCCCATGTAGAGATTACTTAAAAAAATAAAAAATAAAATCCTTTGGGGTGCCTGGGTGGCTCAGTCGGTAAAGTGTCTTGACTCCTGATTTCAGCTCAGATCAGGATTCTACGGTTCACAAGATCGAGCCCCGCATCGGGCTCTGTGCCGACAGCAGGGAGCCTGCTTGGGATTCTCACACTCTCAAAATAAATTTTAAAAAATGTTTTCAAAAACTTAATGTCAGAGGGAGTGGAGGCAGGGAGACAGGGAGAGAGAGAGGGAGACACAAAATCCGAAGCAGGCACCAGGTTCCGAGCTGTCAGCGCAGGGCCCGATGTGGGGCTTGAACTCACGAACCGTGAGGTCATGGCCTGAGCTGAAGTCAGACGCCTAGCCGACTGAGCCATCCAGGTGCCTTCAAAAAATGTTTCTTCCTAGTAGCACCTAAAGAAGTTTTCCTTCATGAAAACGCAACAATGCTCCAGCCTCTAAGGTTACTTCCCATGAGTATTTCCACAGAGTACTCAGATTTGCTGGTCTTAAAAGAACAAGATCTATGGGGCGCCTGGGTGGCGCAGTCGGTTAAGCGTCCGACTTCAGCCAGGTCACGATCTCGCGGTCCCTGAGTTCGAGCCCCGCGTCAGGCTCTGGGCTGATGGCTCGGAGCCTGGAGCCTGTTTCCGATTCTGTGTCTCCCTCTCTCTCTGCCCCTCCCCCGTTCATGCTCTGTCTCTCTCTGTCCCAAAAATAAATAAACGTTGAAAAAAAAAAAATTAAAAAAAAAAAAAAAAAAAAAAAAAAAAAAAAAAAAAAGAACAAGATCTAAATGTTTCCCTGATAGTCTCCTCTGAATTAAGTTTTGGGTACTAGGGAGCTAATAGAAGGGTAGAAAAACGTCAGAGCCTGGGCACTAAGGGAGGTAAAGACCTGAAGTTTGGGGAGTATTAGGTCCCTGGATCCTATATTCTCCTATTACTTTCTATTTCTTTGTAGTGCATAACATATGTTTGTAACCTCCCTCAGTGCCAACTCGAGAGCCTAGCAAACTATAAGCCCCTCAAATATTTGCGGACAAAGTCAGGGGACGACTGAATGGATGGATGGATGATCAATTCTTGGCTCTAGCTCTCCAGGATCACACCCACCCTAACAGGAGCAGGTGCAGGTGAGGAGAAACTTTCAGGTAATAAGTTCCCAGAGTGCTACATTGTGTGTGCACGCATGTATGTATTGGCGGGGGGCGGGGGGGAGGGGGGGAGACGAGAGGACCGTTGGCCTTTGGTCCAGGAAGTATTTGCAGCCATAGCCCTTACACCTGAACTACAGATCCCAGAAAACCACGAAGGGAACGGAATCCCGAGAAAGCAGTACGTCTAGGGATCCGTGTGCCGGGGCGGCCGTGGCTCGGCGTGAGAGTGACTCCCTGGGAGGTTTTGTTCCTCAGAGTTTCTAGCTGTTCTCGCCTGGGCAGCAGACTGTCTGCTGTTTGCCCCATTCCTGTTTTCTAATACAGGACAATAGCTCGCTTCCTTTTACAGATAAGAACACTTTTCAGAGACCTCATCTCCAATTTGTTAAGAGATTTAGGTATAGATGGAAACAAGAGGTTCAAGGAGACCCTTCCTTAATGTGTGGTCCATCCCGGCTCAGCCCCTTCCAGCCCCAAGGTCACACAGCCCAGTGGAGGCCAGACGCAGAGTCCCTGCCACTTAGCCCTCGCCTCTAGCTGCGGGGAAGGAAAGATGGTTCAACAAAGCCCCTTTTGGTCAGATTAGTAATGTGTGATTTTAACTCAAAGATGTACTACTTCTAAGAGTCAGATGATGGGGCGCCTGGGTGGCGCAGTCGGTTAAGCGTCCGACTTCAGCCAGGTCACGATCTCGCGGTCCGTGAGTTCGAGCCCCGCGTCGGGCTCTGGGCTGGTGGCTCGGAGCCGGGAGCCTGTTTCCGATTCGGTGTCTCCCTCTCTCTCTGCCCCTCCCCCGTTCATGCTCTGTCTCTCTCTGTCCCAAAAATAAATAAAATTTGAAAAAAAAAAATTTAAAAAAAAAATAAAAAGAAAAGAAATAAACAAACTTAAAAAAAAAAGAATGTAGAGCAACACGAACTCATCATACACCGCTGACAGGAACGCAAAATGGTGCAGCCACTTTGGAAGACAGCTTAGCGATTTCTTACAAAACTACACATGCTCTTAGTGTATGTTCCAGCAATTGTGTTCCTTGGTATCTGCCCAAAGGAGTTGAAAACTTATGTTCACGCAAAAACCTGCCCAGGGAAGTTTATAGCAGTATTCAGAATTGCCAAAACTTGGAAGCAACAAAAACGTCGTTTAGTAGGTGAATGGATAAACTGTGGTACGTCCAGACAATGGCATATTATTCAGTGCTCAAAGAAATGATGGGGCGCCTGGGTGGCGCAGTCGGTTAAGCGTCCGACTTCAGCCAGGTCACGATCTCGCGGACCGTGAGTTCGAGCCCCGCGTCGGGCTCTGGGCTGACGGCTCGGAGCCTGGAGCCCGTTTCCGATTCTGTGTCTCCCTCTCTCTCTGCCCCTCCCCTGTTCATGCTCTGTCTCTCTCTGTCCCAAAAATAAATAAACGTTGAAAAAAAAAAAAAAAACAAAAAAAAACAAATGAGCTGTCAGGCCATGAAAACCTATGAAGGAACCTTGAATGCATGCTACTAAGTGAAAGAAGCCAATCTGAAAAGGCTACATTCTGTGGGATTGATTCCAACTGTACGAAAAACTGGAAAAGACAAAACTACACACATAATTAAACAGGCAGAGTACAGAAGATTTTTAGCGTAATGAATAGACTCCATAACATTATTAAGACAGGTATGTGACGTTATGGATTTGTCTAAACCCACAGAATGTACAACACCAATAAAAAAAGAAAAGGGTTTTTTTTTTTAATCTGGGGAATTACTGTGGGATGGAAAGTGCTCCGAACCGAGTCAGGAGACCCTGGTTCTAATTAGGATTCAGCCACTTACCAGCTTACTAGGCAAGTCCTCACCTCTGTAGACCTCAATTTCCTTTACTATCAAATGGAGTAAATACTTGTAGACAGGAGACAGCACAGGTATTTACAAACAAAGAACTACAAATTAATCAACATAAAATGGTGATTCTGTGACTTCATCAAAATATAAATGGTTCCTTCTTTAAAACAATTCCAGGGGCGCCTGGGTGGCCCAGTCAGTTGAGCGTCCGACTTTCGGCTCAGGTCATGATCTCACAGTCCGTGAGTTCGAGCCCCGCATCAGGCTCTGTGCTGACGGCTCGGAGCCTGGAACCTGCTTCGGATTCTGTGTCTCCCTCTCTCTCTCTGCCCCTCCCCTGCTCACACTGTGTCTCTCAAAAATAAATAAACATTAAAAAAAAAAAAAAGTCCAGGAGCACCTGGCTGGCTCAGTCAGAACAGCATGTGACTCTCGACCTCGCGGTCCGTGAGTTCGAGCCCCGCATCGGGCTCTGTGCTGACAGCTCGGAGGCTGGAGCCTGCTTCAGATTCTGGGTCTACCCCTCTCTCTACCCCTCCCATGCTCATGCTCTGTCTCTGTCTCTCCATAATAAATAAACGTTAAAAAAAATTTTTAATAAATAAAAAAATAATAAAGCACATGTTTCATCCCCCACCTCCCAATATTCCACGCTGCCACCCATTAGATAGATAAGCCAGAGAGCCTCTAAGATCCCTCCCAAGCCTGACCATTCTATTTCAGGACCCTACCAGGGCTGTGGTTAGGCTTACCTAATACATCACTGATTTCACAGTCCTCACAAGCCCTGTCCCTTTATTTTACCATGACATTCTTAAACTCTCTTTCTCAACATTTGCTCACGTCTTCATTGAGGACCTTGAACAATTACCTCTTAGCAAAATGAGCTCGGGTACTTTTGCAACTTTTGGAGAAAACCTTAGCCCTTTCGTTGAATCAGGAGACAGGGGAAACACCTGCTCTGGAACAGATCCCTGCCTGGCTTCAGAGAAAATCCCACCATCATTATAAATGCCGGTTATTTTCCCTGGAGAATGGGGCTGCCTCTGGGGGGGGGGGGGGGCACGGAGAATGATGCACACCCTTCTGCGATATTCCACCACTAGGGAGACAGTCCCTTGCTCTTCCAAGGGTTTAAGTCTTTTAAGAGGTCCCTGTTAAAATAGCAAAACCCACCAAAACAGAGTACCTTAAGCCTGGAGGGGAGCGAGAAACAAAATTAGTTGCATTCCAGGCAATTATATAATAATATAATAAATAACATAAGCCCACTGTGTATGGGTGGGGTCACAGTTTCAATTCCTGATGAAGAAAGAATTCTCCCAGGAGAGAGGAGTGGAGTGGAGAGTGAGAGCGTGTCAAGATCAGCTTGGCAGGCTTCCAGTTTTGCTGCACATGAATCCTGCCCATGGAAAACTAAGAGAACTCTGACAAGTGAGAAAGAATGAACCTGACAGCACCATTAAAATGGGAGAAACAATGGTCAGAAATTAGAGACTTGCTAACTTTCATACCTAGAAAAAGCCTGGAACAAAAAAAAAAAAAAAAGGAAAATAATCAATTGACAAAGATTTTGAGGTACACAGGGCAATCTATCAAGCTGACAATGAAGAATACGATGTCAGACAAACCTAATTTCCTTCTATGACAGAATGACAAGCCCAGCAGTTTGGAGAAAGTAACAAATGTAGTATACTTTTCATGAGCCTTTATATTCTACCCCCGTGGTGACGGAGGGAAAGGAGGTCCTCAAACAGCTTGCCACCTCCGGGTCCCCAGGACTGAGTCAGAGCCATATAACAAGCAAAGGGGCTATAACTGCATGGTCACTTAAAGCCTACCACACATACACACACACACACACACATGGCTATTCAACTTTTTTAAGTTTCTTTATTTTGAGAGAGAAACAGCACGCGAGTAGGGAAAGGGAGGAGGAGAGGGCGGGGAGAATCCTAAGCGGGGCTCTGCACCGTCAACGCAGAGCCCAACGTGGGGCTCGATCTCACAAACCGGGAGATCACGACCTGAGCCGAAACCAAGAGTTGGACACTTAATCGACTGAGCCAACCAGGTGCCCCTGTCATTCAACTTCTATTACGACTGTCCAGAATGGGAGAGGATTTTTACGTGGGCTCTACAGGTCTTGCATAGGGATTTTACCTCAGCCCCCAGCTCTCACTCCAAGTGCTAGAAGGAATCTAACTGCTGGTCAACCAAGGAATAAGCATAAAACTGCAATAGTTTACATCACAAACTAAATAAAAATCCAAGCTACTTATTTATAAGCCAAAAGTATCATCTACGTAATTAGTAAATGAAACTGAAGTTAAGAAATACCCATTAGGGCAAATCCAGAAACACAAAATCTTTTCTCTTACTGATTTTTGCATTGACTTACACCCAACCTCTCAAAGACCAGTTTCTTTTCCAACTTTAGCCTTGCCAGGCACTGAACTGACTTGCCTTCCTGACCACCCTGTCTTGACAGACCAATGGCAGGCTTTATAAAGTGAGTTATGGGCAAAGCTGCTTGGTTTTCTCCACCATATGTTGAAGAATCCTTACAATTTCACCAGTGGAAAGAGAATCCTTTCAGTTACCCTCCACCATCTGACCATCGCGGGGGCCCCACACTATCTCGTTTTGTTACAAGTCCCACCTCAGAACCCCCGGGGCCTGCATCTAACAGATAGTCCAGTGGGGTGGTATGATAGGAGGTGCTGTCTCGCCACCGTAATTCATATGCTGAAGCCCTAAAGCCCAATGCTACTGTATTTGGAGGAGGGCCTTTAAAGAGGTTAACTAGGGGCGCCTGGGTGGCTCAGTCGCTTAAGCATCAGACTCTTGATCCCCGCTCCAGTCGCGATCTCATGGTGTGAGGAGTTTGAGCCCCGCGTCGGGCTTTACGCTAGCACTTTGTGCGCGCTTTGAAGATAAATAAACTTTTTTTTTAAATTTTTTTTTTTAACGTTTATTTTTGAGACAGAGAGAGACAGAGCATGAACGGGGGAGGGTCAGAGAGAGAGGGAGACACAGAATCCGAAACAGGCTCCAGGCTCTGAGCTGTCAGCACAGAGCCCGACGCGGGGCTCGAACTCACGGACCGCGAGATCATGACCTGAGCCAAAGTCGGCCGCCCGACCGACTGAGCCACCCAGGCGCCCCAAGATAAATAAACTTTTAAGACATTTGTTAAAAAAAATAAAGAGGTTAACTAAAAAGGCCATAAGGGTGGAGCTCTAATATATACATGGAGCATATATATATATATATATATGCTCCATATATATATATATATATTTTTTTTTTTAATTCATTTATTTTGAGAGAGACCACGATCTGGACAGAGGGGCAGGGAGAGAGACAGAGAATCCCAAGCAGGCTCTTTGCAGTCAGTGCAGAGCCTAACACGGGGCTCGAACTCACCAACAGGGAGATCATGACTTGAGTGAAATCAAGAGATGCTTAACCCACTGAGCCACCTGGGCACCCCCGGGCGTATTTTTTTTTTTTTCACAAGCCTCATCGGAATTTCTATGGCTCTCCGGAGCTTTGATCAGAGTCCCCTTCCCCATCACAGACAGAACCCCACTGTACCTCCCACAATGGCGGTGCACACCAAACCAGCATGTAGGCACAGGCCAATTTGACTTCACATCACCAGACAGCAGTGATGGAGAGATATAATAAATGTAATTCAAACATTTACAGTAAAAAAAAAAAAAAAAAAAATCACATGAGATTGATTTCCTGTTGTTCTCTAATCAGAGCTAAAGCTTGCTTGTTTAGAAATGGCAGAAAATATGCAAAAACAGAAGTATATAAACACAAATCATCCGAATTAAAGACCAAATACAACTTACGCCCATAATCCGGGACAAACGTGCTTATCAGATGAGGTTCCACAGATACTGCTGTTGTCCTAAATAATCGTTAAAGAAGCTTGCCCTCGAAGGCCATCGGCGGCCATGAGAAAATGAAAATATGGGAGTTTCCAGAATCTAGCATAGCATCGGATAGACCTCAGTTCCAGCCCCACCTGGGCCTCTTGTAACCCGTGTAAGTTGCAGACTGTAGGTGCTCAATGAATACTAGCTTTCTTTATTCCCCTTCAGAGTAGGGACTAAGGCAAAATTTTAGAGTAGACACCAAAAAGTCGAGTCCTATAGTTTTACTGGTTATCTTCACTCAAGTTATACATTAAAGGACTCGCAGGGAGAGGCGCCTCCATGGCTCAGTCAGTTAAGCATCCACCTCTGGGTTTCGACTCAGGTCATGATCTCACAGTTTATGAGTTCGAGGCCCACATCGGGCTCTGTGCTGGCAGCGCAGAGCCTTCTTCGGATTCTCTCCCTCTCTGCCCCTTCCGGCTTGCTCGCTCTCTCAAAAAATAACTGAATGGGGCGCCTGGGTGGCGCAGTCGGTTAAGCGTCCGACTTCAGCCAGGTCGCGATCTCGCGGTCCGTGAGTTCGAGCCCCGCGTCGGGCTCTGGGCTGATGGCTCAGAGCCTGGAGCCTGTTTCCGATTCTGTGTCTCCCTCTCTCTCTGCCCCTCCCCCATTCATGTTCTGTCTCTCTCTGTCCCAAAAATAAATAAACGTTGAAAAAAAAAAAGAAAAAAAAATAACTGAATAAACATCAAAAAAAAAAAAGAAAAAAAAGGACTTGCCAGTTTTTCCTCACGATGCAAATATTATTGTTTATTCTTCAACACGCTCTTCAAAGAGCTGGACTAAACAGCGGAGCACACAGATGACGGATGCTCATATTGCGAGAGCAAGTCATCGCACGGTGCCAGGGGTAGAACGCGTGTACGTATTTCTACACCTCAGAGGCACAGAGAGGATTCCAGCTCTTTCTTAAAGTATAGTCCCTGAAGTCACTTATCCTTTGTGGATAAGCAGAGGTGGCAGGAAGGTGGCAGAGGCAATAAAGGATGCTTGATGAGCATAGGTGACCAGGTCAGCAGCAGAAACAGGAATTGACAGAGTAGGATGCTAAGTGAAGGTCAAAAACAGAAACCAGAGTCCTTTAGCCAGGCCACGTAAGAGACGGACAGAGCGGTTAGCCCCGCCGAGTTGGCTAACGCTAAGGAGCTACGTACAGGGGCACCCGGGTGGCTCAGTTAAGCGCCTGACTCTGGATTTCGGCTCAGGTCATGAGATCTCAGGGTTTGGGAGTTCAAGCCCCACGTGGGGATCTGCGCTCACAGCACGGAGCCTGCTTGGGATTCTCTGTCTCCTTCTCTCTCTGCCGCTGCCCCGCTTGTGTTCGTTCTCTCTCTCAAACACTTTAAAAAATAAATAAAAATAAAGAGCTATGTACAGACACGTTGGGCACTAGTCCGGACGTAACTGAATTTTAACAATTTCGGTCTCTTCCCATGGATAAAGTAGGTCTGTGGTTACTGGCACGGACTTTGAAACAAAGAGATACCAGAGTTAAACAGGAGGATGTGTTTTAACCCTGGAAAGACTCCAGCGGCACGTATTCAATTTTGCGAAAAGACACAGCAGTGGGGGCTCTGGACTGAGCCAGGTCACCACCGTGAGAGTTCACCAGAACTCAGGAATCACATGGTTTTCCGATTTTGCATCACCCACTTAACAACGACGGCAATAAGGATACATCAGCTATCGTTGCATGGCATTGCATTCCTAGCCGTCCTTGATTATACCCAGGTAGAGTATCAGATAGGGTGGCATAAGGCAGCTCGTAGCGGGAATGAGCTTTACAGGGCTACCAGGGATCCTGCCAATGTTACGAACTCCTCTAATGATCAATTACAACTGACATATTAACGGTCCTTGCCGTCATATGGGAGGGATAGTCTTTTGTGGTGGGGTTTCTCAAGCTTTTATGTGCACCAGAATAGTGGGATTTTTTTTTTTTTTCTGAAAGTACAGATGTTCGGGCCTCACTTCTAGGGATTCTACATCAACTAGGGCTCACTCAGGAATCTCCATTTTTACCAAGCACCCCAGGTTGATGCAAATGGCCCAGGGATTACACTTTGGAAAATACGGAGCATGTGTTTGCACAAAAAAGAAAAATTCCTCATTTCAAACCAGCTCATTGAGCCTTTCTGTGAAATGTGGATTTTAAACCGAACCACAGAAATACTCTCAACAATGGATTTGGCTCGCCTGCTGGCCTAGGGCATCCCACGCAATGTTAAACTAAGGACATCTGACACTCAGTTTGCAGATCTCGCGCACAAACTCCAACGTCCCCAACCAACTCTTGGCCTTTGGTTCTCGTACAGATTCTAATCCACTGACTACCTATCAGGACATATTTGGCATCATCATCACACATTACCAAGCTGTGGAGAAGCAAAGCAGGGATAATCGTGCCTAACGTTTTTCCTCGATATTCATTCGGTTGGAAGGTGAAGAAACAGGTCCCGGGCCACACAGGAAGGGGAAGAACTGGGATTTAACTACTGGTCAGAGCGCACACGCTGAACCCCTCCGGCGGCCACGACACCAGCACGGTCCCCCAGCAGCATTATTAGCCTTACCCGCTAACTTCTTAGAAGTTCCAATTCTTGGCCTACCTGGGTGGCTTAGTCGGTTGGGCGCCCCGCTCCAGCTCAGGTCATGAGCTCGCGGTTGGTGGGTTCGAGCCCCGCATCGGGCTCTGTGCCGACAGCCTGGAGCCTGCTGTGGAGTCTGTGTCTCCCTCTCCTCCCATCCCCCACTCATGACGTCTCTGTGTCTCTGTCTCTCTCTCTCTCTCTCAAAAATAAATAAGTAAACATTTTTAAAAAATTAAAAAAGGAATTTCCAATTCTTGGGCCCCACTCCAGACGGAATAAATCAAAAAACTCTGAGGTTAGGTGCAATCTGTTTTCACAAGCCATCCAGGTGCTTCTCCTGCACCCAGGAGTATGAGCAGCACCGAATTAAAGACCCGGCTTCAACACTCTCAGTCTTAGAAACTGATTTGATGGGGTGCCTGGGTGGCTCAGTGGGTTGAGCTTCCGACGCTTGCTTTCAGCTCACGATCTCGCGGTTCGTGGGATCGAGCCCCACATCGGGCTCCATGCTGACAGCACAGTGCCTTCTCTCCCTCCTTCTCTCTCCGCCCAACACCCCCCTCCACCCCCCCCACCGGCAACTCACACACGCACACCCTTTCTCTCTCCCTCTGTGAAAATAAACTTAAAAAAAAAAAAAAAGCGTCTTCGATCAACTCTGGCCCCTCGCTACCCTTATCACAATTCCCCCACGGGGAGAAGTACAACCTCAAAACCCAGGGCAGCACCACCCATCGACCCACGTGGTCCGCACCTTTCCTTATTTTAAGGGACACTAGATTCCACCAGTGCAGCAAGAACCGACATTCCTCCCGTTTGCCAACAGAAGAAGCTATCCGGAAGGCTCCCATTTGCTCATTCATTTATTCCTCAACGATTTAAGAGCCGGGCAGGTGTATGGCAGGCGAGCCGCCTGCTGCCGATACTTAAAAGGTAACGACAGGGGCGCCTGGGTGGCGCAGTCGGTTAAGCGTCCGACTTCAGCCAGGTCACGATCTCACGGTCCGTGAGTTCGAGCCCCGCGTCGGGCTCTGGGCTGATGGCTCAGAGCCTGGAGCCTGTTTCCGATTCTGTGTCTCCCTCTCTCTCTGCCCCTCCCCCGTTCATGCTCTCTCTATGTCCCAAAAATAAAAAAATAAACGTTGAAAAAAAAAATTAAAAGGTAACGACAAAAGGTAACGACGGCACACAGAACCGTCCTTGGAGATGCGGCAGCAGACCCACCACTTCGAAGCCTGTGACAATATAAGCAGCGCCTACATCAGTTCAAACGACAACAAAGGTCCCAACAAAGGTGTGCTTCGGGCAGGAGATAAAGTCACCCAAGGACTACCGTCCAGTTCTCTATTCCCCATGCAGGGGCCAGCCAGAGCCAACAGCCAGGTGGCTTTCCCAACACCTCCCCTGTGAAACAGAGAGACGAGTACTCCTGCAAATAGCAGATCTTACTTCAAAGTTTATTCACGAAAATGCTGACACCTGGAAAGACCTTGCGTTGTAAAAACATCCCAGGAAGGGCCTTTGAACGTTTGAGGATTTATAGCCCTACTTCTAGAATGTAGCTCCAGAAGGCCAGAGACACTGGTTTTTATTTGGTGCCCTGATAGATTTCAAAGACCAAGAACAGTGCCTGGTACGTAACTGACGCTCAGCAAGTATTTGTTGTGAACTATCCGCGTCTGTTCTAATTTCAGAAACTCCTGTATGTACTTTTCAATAAAGATGACTTGTCGGGGGCGCCTGGATGGCTCGGCCCATTGAGTGTCCAGCTCTTGATTTCAGCTCAGGTCATGATCTCACGATTCAGGACATTCGCGAGATTCACGATTCATGAGCCCCTTGTCGGATACCCTGCTGACTCTCCATGCTAACTCTTGGGACGCTCTCTCTCTGCCCCTCCCCCACACGCATAGGCATCTCAAAATAAACATTTTTTTAAAAACGATTTGTCAAATTTGTTAACTACATACTTCATTTTCATACCTTTGTAAGACTTTTCATATATATATATATATATATATATATATATATATATTCCTGCCCCACAACCCACGATTGGACCACCTAACCAACTTTTGGTTCAGCAAATATCGTCATCCTACTTACAACACACACCCACTGAATCTTGAGCAATAAGGCACGAATTAGCTTTGGGAAAATAAGCCGCTGAAACGCACACGAGCCAGATCCAGTTTCCGGCCTCTAGAAAGTCTTTCCAACTGGAGCAGCTCGGATTTTCTGGCGACGAGCCAGGCAAAGCAGAAACACGGGGTGCGCTCCCACCACCCCCAACCCCACCCCCGGCTGGCCTCCGGAAAGACCAGGCTGACCTAAGATTGTGGTGCCTGTTTTGTGGGTAGCTGCCGGCATGGATACTCACGGCTAGAACGCAGTGGTCACAGAGCATCAGAAGCCCGGGATCGGGGAGCGCCTGGGCAGCTCAGTCGGTTGGGCGTCCGACTTCGGCTCAGGCCATGATCTCGCGGGTTCGTGAGTTCGAGCCCCGCGTCGGGCTGTGTGCTGACGGCTCGGAGCCTGGAGCCTGCTTCGGATTCTGTGTCTCCCTCTCTCTCTGCTCCTCCCCTGTGCACGCACTCTCTCTCTCAAAAATAAATAAACATTTAAAAAAAATTAAAAAAAAAAAAAAGAAGCCCGGGATCAGGACGCCGGCTCAGGGCACGGAGGCAGAAAGGCAGGGAGAAGCGAGGGCAGAACCGGTGGCCCCCGGGAAGGTCTTGCCAACACCTCCCTGAGCTCTGCTGAGTCGCTTTATCCTAAAGCACCTGGCAGGGGCCAAGGCCAAACATTAATAAACTGAATTCATCTGGGTAGGGCTTGCTCCCAATGACTCATCTGATACAGCTGAGAGCAGGGCGAGTTACACTTGAGGCTTCACGTTGGAAGGGGCCAAATAACTTCCAGTCTATAGGACGCTGCGGGGGGGGGGGGGGGGGGGGGGGAGACAGTCCTCAGCCCATTGTATTGACCAAACACCTCCAAACATCCACGCACACCACATCCCTGTGAAGAAGGGGAGAAGTGGGCACGTGTGACCTGACTTTACAAACACACAAGAGAACATCCGCCCAGTTTCACCCGCCCTTGGCGGGCAGCTCCGAGCTCTGCCCATCATCTCCACCTTCTCGGGCAGCACGTGGCTTCGGGGCTTGCTCTGGGGACCCACGATTTCCATCCTCCAGCGAACTTCAGACTGTCGAGCCTTCCAAAACGCCTGACATGTTGTGAGTTCACCAGCCGTGTGTTTGTTCCTCCCTCTACGGAACGCACGCTTAGCTGCAATGTTTCGGTGGAGGAAGGGCCTTGGTTTACCAGGGCTGCTGTGACAAAGGACCCCAAACTGAGTAGCTAGAACAACAGAAACTTCCTGTGTCCGTTCTGGAGGCCGGAAGTCTGAGATCGAGGGGTCGGCAAGGTTGGTTCTTTCGAAGGGCTGGGAGGGAAAATCCGTCCCATGCCTCTCTCCTAAGTCCTGGTGGCTTTGCTGACCATCTTTGGTGTTCTTTGGTTTGTAGAAACAGTACCCTGATTTCTGCCTTCACCTTTACCTGGTGTTCCTTCCGGTAGGTGTCTCCAAATACCTCCCCCACTTTTTTTTTAAAGATTTTATTTTTAAGTAAACTCTGCACCCAACGCGGGGCTTGAACTCACGACCCCGAGATCAAGAGTCACGTGCTCTACTGTGTGAGCCAGCGAGGCGCCCCCTCTGAATTCCCTTTTTCATAAGGACACCACTCATTGCATACGGGCCCGCCCTACTGCCCTGCTCCAATATGACCTCACTTAACTAATTACATTTGCAGGGACCCTATTTCCAAATTAGGTCACATTCTGAGATACCGAGAGGACTTCAACACAGGAATTCTGGGAGGACACAATTCAACACAGAACGTCAAGTTTCTAAACAGAAAACCTTGGTTTCCCCACTGACTTTCACAAAAATATTCTAAATGGTGTAATTGTCAACAGATAATATAAATTACATTAGATAACACAGCAAACATCTTGAAATGGCATAATTAAAGAAAAAAAAAATCGGGGCGCCTGGGTGGCGCAGTCGGTTAAGCATCCGACTTCAGCCAGGTCGCGATCTCGCGGTCCGGGAGTTCGAGCCCCGCGTCGGGCTCTGGGCTGATGGCTCGGAGCCTGGAGCCTGGTTCCGATTCTGTGTCTCCCTCTCTCTCTGCCCCTCCCCCGTTCATGCTCTGTCTCTCTCTGTCTCAAAAATAAACGTAGGAAAAAAAATCGTTGCGGGGAGGGAGGGGCACAGAATGAGGGTGCAAAGTGGTGGTGTTTCTCTTATCGTAGCAATAGATTCGGGGGATAAAAAGACAGGGACAGTTTAGCAGCACAAAACATACTGGATGACCATGAATGGATTTCCCCCAGCCCTCCACCCTCGCTGACGTCATTGCAACAGGGGAAAAACCAAAGCTCTGGTTACCCAGCCCCGGCTTTCTAGCACGCCGTGGAAGCTGCTGGCTCGTCAAAACGAACAGATTGCTCCGAACTGAAGGATGGAAAAGACACAAACACAGCTGAGGCATTTGTAAAATGCGAGAAGAAATGGGCAAACAAGAGGAACACCCCCAACCGCGATGGATGGGGGGGGTGGAGCGCGCCAAGGAGACATTTGCTGGCATCTGAAGACTCTCCCATCTGGCTTAAGGCAGGGCAAAGCCGGTCGGTCCCCCTCGCCGTAACCGGAGAAGGGCAGCCAGGCGGTGGAGGGGTGTCCGAAGGGAAAGCTGACCAGCCAGCCGGCCAAAAGGCTTTTCAGGGAACCTCTGGCAAATACACCATCGTTCAGAACTTGTTCCCAGAAACTCCATCCCGCGTGTGTTTCCGAGTGAGTCAGACCCGGGGGCAAACCCATCCACCCTACCAAAGTCATAAGAGATTGTCCTGGTTAGCAGAATGTCCATGTAATCATTCATGGAGGACTCCTTTACAGAGACCAAAGTGGGGTGTGTGTGCGTGTGTGTGTGTGCGCGCGCGCACGTGCATGCGTGTGCTGTCCAAACCTCTTCTTGCAGACTGCCATCCGTCATCAGAAGATGAGTTGGGATGGGCATAGACTCGGGAGTTCAGAGAAGACGCCGCTCAAGGATAGCTCACCCAGGCCAGAGTAAAGCCTAAGACCTCCCGACTGGGACAATGACCTTCCTAGTGCCTGGAATGTGTATGCCCTCCTAGAATCTGAGTCCCTCTGGCCCCGGCTCGCCTGGGTTTCCATACTGACTACTCGCTTCCCGTTGGCCCAGTCTCCCTTTCAGTCGGTATCACTGATTATACCAAAACCGGGTCTTTTCTCTACACCTCTAGTCCGACCTGCAGTATTCTGTCTCTATGTCGGTCTGTAGGCGTCAATATCTCTACAGTCTCATGGTCCTTGACAATTACCTCCATGCACGGGCTTCAACCTCACTTAAAACTTCTGTATTCCTGGGGCACCTGGGTGGCTCAGTTGGTTAAGCTCCTGACTCTTGACTTCGGCTCAGGTCAGGATCTCACAGTTGGTGGACCCAAGCCCCGTGTCGGGCTCTGAGCTGACAGTGCAGAGCCTGCTTGAGATTCTCTCTCTCTCTCTCTCTCTCTCTCTCTCTCTCTCTCTGCCCCTCCCTTGATCATGCTCTCTCTGTCTCTCAATAAGTAAATAAAAATTCAGTATTTCAAATTGTTTGTTGATCCTCTAGGCATATCGTTTACTCACCAGGATCCAGAGAAAGACACAGGGACAAAAAGGGGAGAACAAGACTTGGCATCTGTGATCAGAGCTACAGGTAAAATAAAAACACCAACGTCACCTAATGAACTTGGATTCCATTCCTCTCCATGCTTTGCACAGCCCCGCTTCCAGCTACCCCCACGCTGTCCTGCCAAGTGCACCTACGAAGGCAGACGCCATGAAGTCCTCTTTGCTCGTTCCGATGGCCCCCCTCTTCCGGACTCGGGGTGACAGTTGTCTTGGCTCTCTGGGGTTGTATCCCGCCCCTGCTCATGGGACTTTGTTCAAGTGTGGGTCACGCGGCCATAGGATCCCCAGTGAAAGTGTCACGGCCACGCCATACTTTATTGCTATTTGTTTTCCCTGCTTCGAATGGAAACCAAACAAATCATTCTTTCTGAAACTGCTCTCTTTCCTAGGGACTCGGGCGAATTGTTGCACAAAGCCAAGAGCTGCTCCGCCAGAAATCAAAGTCTTTCCATCACAGTAGGAGACTGGTTGTTGCCCAGCCACAAAAAGGAAGCTTCACAACGGTTAGTGTCACAGACGATGGGGAGGGATCGATAACGACGAGAGACGTTATAATAGACGTCGACAACAACAACAATCTCAAAATAATAGACGACAACGACAACAACAACCTCAAAAGCTCCTTCTTCATCCACTGTCAATTCAAGTCACCAGAGATTGAGTACCCTTAAGTACTATGGGGGACAAAACGATGAGTGAGACAAGGTCTCTGCCCTCAGAGGGCTTAAAGTCTAGAGAGGAAGGTGTATACCTGAGGGAGGCAGGGAGGCAAGGCAGCAACTGAAGGATGTCACAAAATGCCTGAAGAATATAGAGAGAGCGATTACAGTGATTAAAAATTGCTTTGGGATAGCGTGCCAGGCCAACAGACTGGCACCATTTATTTTTTCAGAGCAGTGTTGAAGCACATCCTGTCTGCTCCGGTGAAAGTCCCCCAGCTTGCCTGCCTCTTTGGTGGAAACAGCAAGGTTCTCTGCCAGTATGAAGAGAGAAAGCCAGAGCTCAAGGTGGGAGGAGAGGGGAGATGCTAGGAAGAATGGGAGGGGGAAGGCATTCTTTGGTTTATGCCGAAGCACAAGCTTAGAAAAATGAATAGGACTGAAAGGGATCGGAGTAGTCACCTGACTCGGCCACCACCTAACGGCCACCACCTAACGCTTGAGTTCCCTTCACAATATCCTTGCCAAACAAATGCCCCCAGAGGAGCGATCAGAAAGCTTAACACAGAAAAAAAGGTGGCATTTAAATTGGGTCCTAGGGACACTGAATTTTGACGCTTGAAAACAAAAAGTAAAGACAAGGAAATGACCAAATCCTAAAGGCTCTAAGAAATGATAATGGCATTTGCGGAGACTAAATGTTATAGGCTGGATGGAGTATTAAAGAATATTAGGGGAAAGAGGATGGAAATCTTGATAGGCATGAGATCACAAAGACTTCTAAATACCAGGTCAAGAAGTCTGGACTTGATGTCATAGGTACTAGGGAGCTACTGAAGATTTCAGAGCAGAGGAGGAGAGCCATGATGAAGCGTGGATTTTGGAAAACGAGTCCGACAGTACAGTGGAGAATCTATCGTAGAAGGGAGACTGGAGGTAGAAAGAGAAATCAGGAGGCATGTGCAGTAACCCAGAAAAAGCGTATGAACTCTGGTTGGAGCAGAAAGGGGCAGATAGAAAAGGGACAGAATTTCACAATTATTCTCCAGTGGGACGTGGTGACGGATGGTGTGTGTGGGTGTGTGTCTAGCATTCCACGGGTTTCAAAGAACCAGAACATCTATTATTTCCTTGATTGCCGCAACACCCTGCGAAGTAGGTAAGACAGGCTATTTCCCCCCATGTTCTAGGAGCAGTGGGCGTCATGCTGAATAAAATCAGTCACAGGACGGGGTGCCCCGGGTGGCTCATTCGCTTAAGCGTCCGACTCAGGTCGCGATCTCACGGTTGGCGAGTTCGAGTCCCGCTGACGCGGAGCCTGCTTGGGGTTCTCTTTCTCCCTCTCTCCCTGCCCCTCCCCGACTTGTGCTCACAGTCTCTCTCAAAATAAATAAATCAACGTAAAAACCAAACAAACAAACAAAAAAAAGTCACAGGGCCAGGGCAGGTAATGAGGGCCCCCCACCCCCCACGACAGTCACAGCAACACGTTTCCTTCACGGTCACGTTCCTACACATCCACCCAGGTTTTGTGCAACATTCTGCCAATAAGGCAGCTCCCCCTCGCTATGGCGCATTCTCTTTTCAAAACAAACAAACAGATATCGGCTCTTGTTTGCAGAGTATAAATTGCTCATGACAGACTAACCAGCTTTCATGAGCTGGTCTCCTTATCTTCGACGTAGCTCCAGCTGGAGGTAACCCAATCCCCGCAGCACTGCAGTGCCGATCTCTGGAAGAAATACACCAAAGGAAAAGCATCCTTCACTCGGCCTGTCCCCCACCACGAGTGGCCGCTGGGACAATCTAGTGAGAGGAGCCCAGGCTAATATTAGGATCACCGTTACCTCTTTTTTCAACTATTGATTTTTGAGGGTTACTGCTAGAAATCAAACGAAAGCTAAAAAAACAAAAACAAAACAAACCAAACAAAAAATCCATCAGGGGCTACTAAAATTGCTTCCAAATGAAAAGCAACGGGATGAGTCACCACCAGGCCCGGCCCGGCCCCGAGAATAGACGTAAATGGACACAGAGGGAACTACTGGGTCAGCTCCACGCAGAACATGGCACGATCCCTGGACAGGGGACAAAATGAAGGGCAGTAGAAAGGGCTCATAAAAGAACTGTTTAAGACTCTACCAAAAGGCCTTCCAGGGTGCTCCCAAGGCCACAACGCTGGAAGGGAACCGAGATTGGAAACCACGTGATGGTTCAGCCAGGTGTTAAGGCACAGCAACGTGGGTTACGGATAAGGCCATTCATTCAGTACTTTTTCCTCCTATAAAAAGTCAACTGCCTTGGGCCTCCTGATGTCCGTAAGGAGCCACTCAGATAGGGGCGCCTGGGCGGCTCAGTCATTTGACCATCCGACATCAGCTCTGGTCGTGATCTCACGGTTCATGAGTTCGAGCCCCACGTCGGGCTCACTGCTGTCAGTGCAGAGCCGAGCTTCGGATCCTCTGTCTGCCACCCCCCCCTCCCGCCCCTCCCCCATCACTCTCGCTCTCTCAAAAATGAATAAACATAAAAAAAAAAGGAGCCACTCAGATATGTACCATTCATAACTCTTCCCCTGTGAACAAAAAACATTCTTGTCTCTGCCTTTACGCCATAGCGATGTGTCAAGACCCACTTTTTTAGGATTCTGGATGCTGATTGAGAAATTCGGGAAGGCATCAACCACCTAGAGATAAGTCATCTATGAAGTATAACCACGGGGGCTGCCTGGCTGGCTCAATTGGTAGAGCATGCAACTCTTGATCCTGGGGTCGTGAGTTCGAGCCCTGAGTTGGGCATAGAGCTTCCTTAAAAAATAAATACCAAGGGGCACCTGGGTGGCTCAGTCAGTTAAGCATCTGACGTCAGCTCAGGTCACGATCTCGTGGCCCGTGAGTTCGAGCCCCGCGTCGGGCTCTGGGCCGACAGCTCGGAGCCTGGAGCCTGCTTGGGATTCCGTGTCTCCCTCTCTCTCTGCCCTTCTGCTGCCCATGCTCTGTCTCTCTCTGTCTCAAAAATAAATACACATTAAAATTTTTTTAAATAAAAATAAATAGATACACATTACAAAAAACAACTACTCGGGCATCTCAATATGTTTAATTCAGTTGTATCCCTGAGCTCACCATACAGAGCTCCTCTAAGCCACGAACGGGAGGCACTATGACGCGGTAGAAAGACTGCCAAACTAAAGACTTTAAGTCACACCTCTACGCATGACCCCACGTCTATCCCGAAGCCACACACTAAACTCGCTGACCCTCAGCACATCATCCATAGGAGAAGGGTGTTTTCTTCCCCCTAGTTTAGAGTTAAGTGCGGGTGCAGCTCAGTGGTTTACAAACTCGCACTTTTGACCAGGAACTAGTTGAAACCCCATCGTTAAACACACGTCTCCTGGGGTTAAGGATTGACACCTCAAGAAGCCCTCTGCCACACCCCCTTCCTCCAAAGGGTGACATTCAGAACTCTGGTCAGTGACGTTGCATTTCAGGGTGAGTAGAGGACATCAGAAAGGACTTTTTGGAGCACCTGGGTGGCTCAGTCACTTAAGTGTCTGACTCTTGATTTCAGCTCAGGTCACGATCTCACAGGTTTGGGGGTTCGAGCCCCGCGTCGGGCTCTGTGCTGACAGCTCACAGCCTGGAACCCGCTTCGGATTCTGCGTCTCCCTCTCTCTCTCTGCCCTTCCCCCACTCGTGCTGTCTCTCTCTCTCTCAAGAATAAACAAACATTAAAAAAAAATTAAAAACAAAGGAAAAACATAAATTAAAAAGGCAACTTTCCCTACAAACCCCCCCCCCCCACACACACCTGCCACCAGATAAATCGATGGCCTTTGCTAAACATCCTTCTGGGCTTTTTTTTTTTAATTTTATTTATTTCGAGAGAGAGAGAGCACAAGCAGGGCAGGAACAGAGCAACGGGGAGAGAGAGAATCCCAAGCAGGCTCCACACCACCAGCATGGAGCCTGATGTGGGGCTCGAACCCACAGTGAGATCATGACCTGAGCTGAAGTCAAGAGTCAGAGGCTTGGGGCGCCTGGGTGGCGCAGTCGGTTACGCGTCCGACTTCAGCCAGGTCACGATCTCACGGTCCGTGAGTTCGAGCCCCGCGTCGGGCTCTGGGCTGATGGCTCAGAGCCTGGAGCCTGTTTCCGAGTCTGTGTCTCCCTCTCTCTCTGCCCCTCCCCCGTTCATGCTCTGTCTCTCTCTGTCCCAAAAATAAATAAAAAAAAAAAAAAGTTGAAAAAAAATTAAAAAAAAAAAAAAAAGAGAGGCTTAACTGACTGAGCCACCCAGGTGCCCCAATCTGTCTTCTTTTGAAAGAACTGCTTTGCTTCTGGTTGCAACCTAAGTAAATTTATCTAATTCATTCTCGATGGATCTGTAAGGGTTTCTACTTTTGGGGGGGGGGGTGGCTGTTGCAAACACTGTGCAGTGCAGCCTTTTTCAATCTTCTCTCAATTTTGGGTGGGAGTGGAAAACTTGGGGGCCCTGGTCCCCGGTGGTAAAAATACCAATCGGCACCAAAGCCAAAAAGGGCAGGCAATGGGGCACCTGGGTGGCTCAGTCAGTTAAGCGTCCGACTGGCTCAGGTCATGATCTCGTGGTCCATGCGTTCAAGCCCTGCGTGGGGCTCTGTGCTGACAGCCCAGAGCCTGGAGCCTGCTTTGGATTCTGTGTCTCCCTCTCTCTGCCCTCCCCTGCTCACACTCTGTCTCTCTCTCTCTCTCTCTCTCTCCTTCAAAAATAAATAAACATTAATTTTTTTTTTTTTTAAAAGGACAGGCAAGTTTGAGGACCACAATTCAGGCTTGGCCTCCTTCACCGTGTCGGAGGCTCTAAATGATTCCTTTAATCCCCGCAAAAGCCGCAGCCACTTTTTATTAGCACACAGCTCTGAAATCCAGCAATGATTTCCCAGTTTCCTCAAAGGTTTGTACTGACAGCATGGGTTCCATTCCAGACTTTCTGGATCACCAGAGGAAACCGAATGACCCACTTAGAAGAATTACTCTTCAAGCCTCAAGCTCATCTATCAACTCACCTATGATAGAAGCGGACCTCTTGGTGACGTCCCCTCTCCGACCCTCCGGCCCTCCACACTCGTGGACAGGAAGTGGTGCATAACTGGTCTTGAAATTTCTTCAGGGTGAGAGAGCAAAACGGCCATAAACCTCACCGTAATTAGTCACTGATTACACTAACCATGCACATTCATTGCAGAGCTTCCCAGGTTATGGGTTTTCACTCCATTTACTTTTCAAAGCCCATCCTGTTGAATATGAAATTTAGCACCAGCCGAGGCTGCTGGGGGACTGACGTCAGTACTGATCTGGAAGCAAAACGAAAGGAATAAAGGTTCCGTGCCAACATCGCGGACTGAGGGAAAAATCTACTTTTCTGACTTTCCTAGAGCGTGGTCCGGGTGGACGCTTCCTGAATGCTTACCAAAACACGCTGTGATGCATTTCTGAAATGCATTTCTAGGAAATGCTTTTTTTTTTTTTTTTTTTTTTTTTTGTGAACTCCTAGAGTTCAGCTTTACAGCAAGGTTGATTTCACGGACCAGTCAAGTAAGCATCTAAGTTCCTTCCTAACAGGAGCAAGACAGTAGGTGGTGTTGAGGAGGCTGCAAAAGTGAATAAAGTAAGATCCCTGTCCTCAAGGAGCTTGGACTTCGGGGAGCGCCTAAGTAAGCCTCGCACACACCATTACCACAAAGCCAAGGAAGAAATACATTTCGTGTAGTCTAGGAGGAAAAAAAGGGGGGGGGGGACAGCGAGAAATTTCAGGTCATGATCAGATCTAGGAAGGCTTTCATGGGGGAGAAGGAATTTGAGATGGCCTTGAACGACCAGCAGGATTTAAACTGCAGTGGGGGCGGTCTCAAAGCAAAATGCCTTCGGGAGCCCAGCAGAGGCCAGAGATCTGTATAAATGTTCTAAGTGAGGAAGAGAATGGGGGTGGTTCGGGAACAGGCAATGATGAAATCAAGGGCACGGAGGTTGGAAAGGGTAGATTGCGCTCAAGGAAGAGTAACTAAACCAGTCTGACCAGAGCACCCTGGCAAAGGGGGAGGAGGGGTAGGGGTGGGGGTGGGGAAACGGAAGAGGGAAGTCAAGGAGACGGGAGTAAATAACATTCCTCTGAAGGCCAACAGCATCACCTATACCGTGGCTCACGGGCTCTCTGCAGGGGCCTTTCTAAAGTAGGTGTTATGGCTCCTGTTTTAAAGAAAAATAAAACTCAGATATAAAGAGGTAGGTAAGGGGTGCCTGCGTGGCTCAGGTGATTTAGCATCCGACTCTATTTTTCTTTTTTTAATATCTTTGTTTAATTTTTTTATAAGTTTATTTTTGAGAGAGAGAGAGAGAGAGCGCAAGCGAGCACAAGTGGGGGAGGGGCAGAGAGCAACAGAGACACAGAATCCGAAGCAGGCTCCAGGCTCTGGGCTGTCGGCACAGAGCCCGACGCGGGGCTCGAACTCACGGACCGTGAGATCATGACCTGAGCCAAAGTCGGCCGCTTAGCCGACTGAGCCACCCAGGCGCCCCAAGGATCTGTTGATTTGAGCTCAGGTCATAATTTTACGGTTTCTGTGCTGACAATGCGGAACCAGTTTGGGATTCTGTCTCCCTCTCTCTCTCTGTCTCTCTGCCCCTCCCCTGCCTATACTCTCTGTCTCTCAAAATAAATAAAAAACTTTAAAAAAAAGCTTTAGGGGCGCCTGGGTGGCTCCGTCGGTTAAGCGTCCGACTTCGGCTCAGGTCACGATCTCACGGTTCGTGGGTTCAAGCCCCACGTCGGGCTCTGCGCTGACAGCTCGGAGCCTGGAGCCTGCTTCAGATTCTGTGTCTCCCCGTCTCTCAGCCCCTCCCCTGCCTGTTCTCTCTCTCCCTTTTCTCGCTCAAAAATGAATAAACTTTTAAAAAATAAATAAGTAAAAAAATAGTTAAAAAAAGAAAAAAAAAAAACCTTGAAACCCAAACTTGCCAATTTCTAAAACTTCTCAGGTCGTCACACTGGGTGGTAGGAGGTAAGGTAATGTGAAAAGGTGAGGCCAGACCGTGAAGGTCCTCGACTGGCAAACCAATTAACTCAATAAAAAAAAAAACATACGCGTATCAAATCAAATATTTCAAGTACGACGCGATACCCGTGTTCCATCTGTTGTGAATACGGAATTTACCCACATTTCATACGGGAGACGTGCTGCTTTGAGGGTGCCTCTCTCTCCTCCTTTCCCACTTGTCCTCATTCCCTTTCGCCAACTCTAAGCAAACCAACCGGTGCTGTGTTCATAAGCAGGTTCTGGCCTCCAATTGCTTGCCTTTGGGGGTGCCGGGGTGACTCGGTCGGTTGAGGTCACGATTCCAGGGTTGTGAGATTGGGCCCCACGTCAGGCTCCAGGCTGAGCCTGGAGTCTGCTGACGATTCTCTTTGTCTCTCTTTCTCTCTCTCTCTGTCCTTCTGCTCCTCTCCCCCACTTGCTCTCTCTCTAAAATTAAAAATTAAAAACTGCTTGGTTTGAATCCTGAGTCTCCCACTACACAGGAACTTATTTAACCTCTCCGTGCCTCAATGTCCTCATCCGTGAAATGGGAATTCTAGTACACTCCACAGCACAGCATGACTGCCACACTTAGCATAGAATAAGTACTCAACGTTAGACGTTCCCTTCAATAGAACCAATAATCCCATCTAGGTACAAACAATGAAAGTAGGAGGAAACTTACTTTCCTGAGAAAAAGGAAAGTCACAAATGTGGATAAGAATTTACACAAAGGGGGCGCCTGGGTGGCTCAGTCGGTTAAGCGTCTGACTCTTGATTTGGGCCCAGGTCGTGATCCCACGGTTCTTGAGTCTGAGCCGCGCGTCGGGCTCCGTGCGGACGGTAAGAAACCTGCTTGGGATTCTCTCTCCCTCTTTCTGCCCCCTCCCCTGCTTGTGTGCACTCTCCCCTGCTCTCTCTCAAAAGAAATAAGCTTTAAAAGTACGAATAAAAAAAAAGAATTTACACAAAGAACTGGATTGGCACGTTGGCACAGATTGCCAAATCTTCCCAATATCCATTTCCCCCCCTTCTTGTTTAGTAAAGAGAATCTTAATGGTTAGCTGAGCATATTCAACACAGAAAACCATATTGTCTAGCTTCCCTTGCAGCTAGGTGAAGTCCGAAGTCAGTCAAGCACCTAACTTCGGCTCAGGTCGTGATCTCACCGTTTGTGGGTTCAGGTCCCGCATCGGGCCCTGTGCTGCCAGCTCGGAGCCGGGAGCCTGCTGCAGATTCTGTGTCTCCTCCACTCTCTGCCCCTCCCCCGCTCACCCTCTGTCTCTCCCTTTCTGTCAAAAATAAATAAAGATTTTGAAAAATTTTTTAAAGAAGAATAAGATGTAAGCACAAACATTACGTGGACTTTTTAGGAAGTCTCCTGGAAAGACAGAGGATACCGCCTTTCCCCTTTCTCCCTCCATTCTGCTACCTGGAAAATAGATGTGACAGCTGGAACTCCAGCAGCCGACTTGGATTCTGGTGATGGGGCTTCCAAGAGGATTCCCAAGGACAATTAAAATGTAACCACTGACCTGTATCTAACGTGAACTTTGCCTTCTGTAGAGATACAAATACATCAATAGACTGTTCCATTCACACTATGTCAAGCCCCACGTTGGGCATGGAGCCTACTTAAATAAATAAATAAATAAATAAATAAATAAATAAATAAAGTGCAAATCAGTAAACTCAACTGAACAGAAAAGAATTTTTTTTCAAAAAAGAAAATGTTATGAGGTATCACCTCACGCCGGTCAGAATGGCTAAAATCAACAACACGAGGGACAACAGGCGTTGGCGAGAATGTGGAGAAAGGGGAACCATCATGCACCGCTGGCGGGAAGGCAAACGGGGGAGCAGCCACTCTGGAGAACAGTACGGACCGTATGGACGTTCCTCAGAAAGTTAAAAACAGAACTACCCTACGACCCACCGATGGCACCACTCGGTATTCACCCAAAGAATACAAAAATACGAATTCAAAGAGATACGTGCATGCTGATGTTTGTAAAAGCATTCTCTACAATAGCCAAGCTATGGAAACAGCCCAAGTGTCCCTCGGCTGACGAATGCATAAAGATGTGGTGTATATATACAGGGCCATACAAAATGAACAGAATCTTGCCATTTGCAAGGACATGGATGGAGCCAGCAGAGTCAGTCAGTCAAAGACAAAGACCGTATGATTTCACTCGTATGCGGAATTTAAGAAACAAAACCAACGAGCAAAGGGAAAAAGACACAGAGGCAAAATAAGAAACAGATCCTTTAACTCTAGAGAACAAACCGATGGTTACGAGAGGGGAGGCGGGGGTGGGGGGAGTGTTGGGGAAAATAGGGGATGGGGAGTAAGGAGTGCGCTTGTCGAGATGAGCACCGGGTGTTGTATGGAAATGATGAGATCGCTATATTGTACGCCTGAAACTAATATTGCATTGTATGCTAACTAACTGGAATTTAAATAAAAACTTAAAATAAATAAATAAACAAACTCATCAAAAAAATGTTCAAAAGAGAACGTTCGGACAAGATATGAACAGTACCACAGTACCAGGATTCTGGATTCCTCAACCTATTGCCTTCACTTATCATGATCTAAAATATCTATCTTCCCATTTAACAGATGCAGAAACTAGGGAGCACAGCTGGTTAAGTAGCAATGTCCAGATTCAAATCCAGGCGGTCTGATTGCCAAGTATGTGTTTCTTTTGCTTTTTGTGTTTTTTTTCTTTCTCTTTTAGAGACAGAGAAAGCACGAGCCCTAGAGGGAAAGAGAGAATCTTAAGAAGGCTCCACACCCAGCAGGGAGCCCAAGACCACGACCTGAGCCAAAACCAAGGCGACCTGAGCCAAAACCAAGGCGCTTAACCCACTGAGCCCCCCGGGGCGCCCCCAACCAAGGGTGTGTTCTCAAGGGGTATTCTATACAACTGCCTTGTGAAAACTGCAGTCTTGCGTTGTTTACCACTTGTATTCTCAGTGCCTAGTACGAGGCTTCGCAAATACTCAAAGCTCAGTAAGTAGGTCTTCAACCAAGACAAGGACAAAGAACCAAAAACAGGAACAAACCAAGAGAACGAAAACACAACAAAGGGCGGGGAAGTTAGAGGACTCTGAATTTCATCTCGTGGATTTTGCAATCCCGGCTTCAAGCCACGTTCTTCCAGAGGTGACAGTGGATTTAGGAATCTCTACCATGGTGACTCAACATCCTACAAACAAGGCTCTGCAACCTCGTATCGGCTTTAACTAGGAACACCTTGTGGTTGGGCAAACAAGACCGAGGTTCCCTGATAAAAAAGGCCATGGATGGAGAAGCCTGGGCGGTTCGATCTGTTGGACGGCGGACTCTCAAGTTCGGGCTCGGGTCATGATCCCAGGGTCGTGGGATCGAGCCCCGCATCGGGCCGCACGCTGAACGTGGGGCCTGCCTGAGATTCTCTCCCTCTGCCCCTCTCCCCCCCCTTGCACTCTTGCTCGAAAATTTTTTAAAAATAACCGTAAAAAAAATAAAATGCCACGTACACATCGCTTGCTGAGTCACAAACTGGAGAGTGCTCAGGGATACTACAGGATTTGCCAATAGAATCACCTCACCTTTCTTTTCGGACAAGAGCATATCTTTCTTGGTCCCAATGGACTAGTTTTGTTTTTTGTTTTGTTTTTTAAGTCAAGTCTCTCCCCAGTGTGGGACTCAAACTCACAACCCCAAGATCAAGAATCGCATGCTCTCCTGACTGAGCCACCCAGGCGCCCCACCGAAGGGCTAATTTTAAGAGTTAAAGTTAACAGGGCGCCTGGGTGGCTCAGTCGGTTAAGCACCCAACTCTTTTTTTTTTTATTTTTTTTAATGTGTGTTTATTTTGAGAGAGAGAGAGAGAGAGAGAGAGAGAGAGAGAGACAGCATGAGCAGGGGAGATTCTGCTGCAGATTCTGTGTCTCCTCCACTCTCTGCCCCTCCCCCGCTCACCCTCTGTCTCTCCCTTTCTGTCAAAAATAAATAAAGAGCCCTTTCCATGACATTAATGGCTTCTCTCGACGGAAGTATTTTCCCCACTTGCAGATCAGAACGCTCCTTCTTCCACACCCTCATGAATTTGGGCCACTTTATTCCCTCTCGCTCTAGGAGTCTGTAACAGACTCTTACAGAGAGAGAGAGACAGACAGACAGAATTTCAAGCAGGCTCCAGGCTCTGAGCTGTCAGCACAGAGCTTGACATGGGGGCTCAAACCCGAGAACCGTGCGATCATGACCTGATCTGAAGTTGGACACTTAACCAACTGAGCCACCCAGGTGCTCCAAGCACCCAACACTGGATTTCAGCTCAGGTCACGATCTCACGGTTCGTGGGATCCAGTCCCACGTCGGGCTCTATCTGACCGTGTGGACTCTGCTTGGGTTTCTCTCTCTCTCTCTCACTGCCCACCCCCCCCAAAATAAATAAATAAACTTAAGAAAAAAAGAATTAAAGTTAAGAGTTTATAAGAGCTATTTCTAGGGGCGCCTGGGTGGCTCAGTCGAGCGCCCAACTTCGGCTCAGGTTACGATCTCGCGATTCGTGGGTTCGAGCCCCACGTCGGGCTCTGTGCTGACAGCTCGGAGCCTGGAGCCTGCTTCGGATTCTGTGTCTCCCTCTCTCTCTGCCACTCCCCCGCTCACGCTGTCTCTTAAAAAAATGAATAAATATTTTTTTTTAATTTTTTTAAAGAGCTATTTCTATCTAGAACTCAGCAATGAAAGCTACCCTCTCAACCTGATTTCAGAGGGAACTCTTAGGGGAGGACTCCTGCAGAGTTAACACAGTGACAACTATAAACTCAGGGGAGGAATGGCACCTTCAGATCCCCAGAGCTGGGAAAGGAGAGCAAACGGAGCCCTGTTGTCATCTCAGCCCCACCCCGTCCCGACCTTCAAGGAGCCAGAGAACCTTCCAGGCGCCAGGTCCCTTTGGTTCTTGATCTCAAGAGAAAGAAATACCCCCAAGAGGGGAAAAGAGGGCACATGTTGTCAAGTAGGAAAAAGAACCTCCTGCTGTTTTCCAACAGTCGCAACATTTGCGGAAACCTCTTAGGCACTCAGGGCTGGCTCTCCTAGCGGTCTGAGGCCATGTTGGCCCGGAGACTGAAAGAGCCCTTTCCATGACATTAATGGCTTCTCTCGACGGAAGTATTTTCCCCACTTGCAGATCAGAACGCTCCTTCTTCCACACCCTCATGAATTTGGGCCACTTTATTCCCTCTCGCTCTAGGAGTCTGTAACAGACTCTTAAAAGGTACAGGGCCTCCCAAAATTTGACATATGAAATACCAGCAAAAAGTAAAGATACTAAGGACACAGGCCGCGTGTCGGGACCTTTACCGTTATATGCGCTTGTTTTTGTAAGAACGGCGGCGATACCACTGGGCGGCAAATATCCCATCCCGTTGTTTCTGTAAGCACCCTGTCAGGCCACAGTTGGAAAATATGGTCACCACATCGATAGAGAGCTCGAACTATGCTCGGCAGCTGTTACATAAGCCCTAAGGAACGATGAGAGCGGAATAAAAACATACCACGAATCTGCCCCTGAGAAGCTGATAAAATGCAGAAGGGACCGGAGTCCTTCCCGTGGCTGCAAATAGGCGAACCACGCTTGGCTCCGTGAAGACTTCAGACACGCCATCTGGGTGTCAACCGACCCTCGGCAAAAAAGGGGACCTTCGTCACCTCCTCGGAAGGAAAGGACGTTCACGCGTCGGTCTATTTCAGGCGCCACGACCATAGGTATTTCTCCTTTGTCAAGCCTCCTTATTGTTTTTTTACGTTTATTTATTTATTTTGAGGCAGACAGAGAGCTTGAGCCGGGTAGGGGCAGAGAGACAGAGCGAGGGAGAGAATCCCAAGCAGGCTCCACGCAGAGTCCCGTGCAGGGCCCAATCCCACGAACCATGCGATCGTGACCCAAGCTTCCCACCGACCGTGAGATCCTGATGGGAGCCGACACCAAGAGTGGGGCGCTCAATCAACCGAGCCACCCAAGCCCACGGAGCCATCGTCAAGCTGCTAATTCAGCCTCGGCAGGGTTCTGGCACAAGGGACATCGGGAAGGGGAAACATCGGTATTCAAAGGGGAAGACGAATCATTTGAAAGACGAAATACTAGTTCAGGTCAGTGAATTTTTTCCAGACCTAAAACAACGGGCAACATGTGAGCTGTATGGCCAAGGGGTCGTGCACAGAGGTGAGAGGGAAAGGAAGGGGAAAACCCATTAAAACTGAAGAGTCAAGAAAAAAGCAAGAGCCACGGGCCAAAAGGAAATTGTATCAACTTAACTAATAAATGGAAATTAAAATTGCAGGGGATTGCTAATCATACTCAAGACGCTCTTCTACTCTGACATCTAAGTAGAGATACAAAAAGAAAAAACACCCTCCAGAGGAGCTTTTAATAAACGTCAGGAGGGGGCGCCTGGGTGGCTCGAGCCCCACATCGGACTCTGAGCGGACCGTGTGGAGCCTGCTTGGGATTCTCTCTCTCCCTCTCTCTCTGCCCCTCCGCTGCTCACGCTCTCTCTCTCTCTCTCAAAAATAAACTCAAAAAAAAAAAAAAAAAGAAGTCAGTAAACAATCGGAAAAAAAACAAAAATACTCACTCGGAAAGATATTTGCACCATGTTCATTGCAATATTATTGCAGTGGAATATTATTCAGCCTGAAAAAAAATGAGATCTTGCGATTTGCAACATGGTTGGACCTTGAGGGCATCATGCGAAGTGAAATAAGTCTAGAGGAAGACAAAAAATACAGGATGATCTCACTTCTATGTAGACTCTACAAAAAGGAAAAAAAAAATCCAGCTCACAGATACAGAGAACAGATCGGTGGTTGCCAGAGGCAGGAGGTGACCGGGGAGTGGGGGGGTTGTGAAATGGGTGAAGGTGGTCAAAAGATACATCCAGTTATAAAATAAGTCATGGGGGGGGGGCGCCTGGGTGGCTCAGTCGGTTAAGCGTCCGACTTCGGCTCAGGTCACGATCTCACGGTCCGTGAGTTCGAGCCCCGCGTCCGGCTCTGTGCTGACAGCTGGGAGCCCGGCGCCTGCTTTCTTAGTTGACCGAGGAGTACCTCTCCACCCACCCATGGGACCTAGCCCACATTCCTGCTCCCACCACTGTGACCCATAAATGCAACCATGCTGTGTTCTCAGACATGTGATATTCTAGACCTACCTTAAGATTTTCTGGAGGGATCCATGAGACAGCTTAAAGAGGTGTCATTAGCAATTCCTGTCACGGGTCGTAATATCCTTCTCTCCCTTCAATCGTCCATTAACTCAACAGTAAACCAGTCTCTGGATTCTATAAGACTAATGAAATTCCTCACAGCAGTGACCTCTTTAAACCAATCACCCAAGTCCAAAACAATCAAAATACCTTCTATACACTCCTGACGCTTCAATGAGAAGTTCCAGCTTGGTGACAAAAGTTCAGGTCACCGCGGGGCGCATGGGCGGCTCAGTCAGTTAAGCATCCAACTCCTGATTTCCGCTCAGGTCGTGATCGCGCAGTTCATGGGTTCATGTTGGGCTCTGTGCTGACAGCATGGAGCCTACTTGGGATTCTCTCTCTCTCTCTCTCTCTCTCTCTCTCTCTCTCCCTCTCTCTGTCTCTCTCTCTCTCTCTCTCTCTCTGACCCTCCCCTGCTCATGCTCTCGCTCTCTCAAAATAAATAAATCAACACATTCTAAAAAGAGACGGTTCAGGTCACGGGGGCCTGAGGCTCTCCAACAGCCTTTCACTCCTGAGTTAGGGAGAACACCCATCCTCACACACCAAACGGTGGTTTTAAAGTTCTAGAACCCTCCCTCTGTGATATCATTAGAGCTATGATGTCTGTTAATCATCACTTCTAGGCTAAATACACATTCAAAGCTTGAACATTTTTTTTTTATGTTTATTGTTGAGAGAGAATGAGCAGGGAAGGGGGCAAAGAGTGGAAGGGGCAGAGAGTGAGGGAGACAAGGGATCCAAAGCAGGCTCCGTGCCCACAGCAACGAGCCCGATGTGGGGCTGCAATTCACAGAAGCGTGAGACTATGACCTGAGCCAAAGTGGGACGCTCACCCGACTGAGCCAGCCGGGCACCTGAAAGCTTGAACATCTTTAACACTTTCATGGTCCAGGGTGCTAAGATGGGCCCATCACACAGACTATTTTATTTTTCACATTTACATAAAGCAGTTAAAAATAATCACGTACGGTGGGGCGCCTGGGTGGCTTGGTAGGTTAAGCGTCCAACTTCGGCTCGGGCCGTGCTCTCGCAGTTTGTGAGTTCGAGCCCCGCGTCGGGCTCCATGCTGACAGCTCAGAGCCTGGAGCCCGCTTCGGATTCTGTGTCTCAATCTCTCTCTGCCCCCTCCCCCACTCACACTCTCTCTCTGTCTCTCTCTCTCTCTCTCTCTCAAAATAAATACAATAAACATTTAAAATTTTTTTCAAAATCATGTATAGTGAGGAATTCTAAGTGGTGCTTCACGATGAATAAGGGCCGTTTGAAGGACACAACAAAGTGAGAGATCACTCTCAAGTCTTCTAAGAAGCTCTGTGACCCCCAGCATCCTGGACAGCCCTCACCAACATGGTGTGGCAGAGCATGTACTGAAAAGTCAGATGGGTCCGGGGCACCTGGCTGGCTCAGTCTGAAGAGCATGCAACTCATGAGTTGTAAGTTTGAGCCCCATGTCAGGTGTAGACATTACTTAAATAAATAAAACTTAAAAAAAAAAAAAAAGTCACGTGGGTCCGGGTTCCTATCCCGATTCTGTTACTTCTTACCCATGTCATTTGGCCAAGTCACTGAACCTCTCTGAGACTCCATTTCCCTCAATAAAATGGAGATAATGGGGCGCCTGGGTGGCTCAGTCGGTTAAGCGTCCGACGTCAGCCCAGGTCATGATCTCACAGTCTGTGAGTTCAAGCCCCGCGTCGGGCTCTCTGCTGTCGGCACAGAGCCCACTTTGGATCCCCTGTCCCCTTCTCTCTGCCCTTCCCCTGCTCGTGCCCTCTCTCAAAAATAAAAATAAACATTAAAAAAAATTAAAAATAGGGGCGCCTAGGTGGCTCAGTCGGTTGAGTGCCTGACTCCTGATTTCACCTCAGGTCATGATCTCTCGGTTTCAGGAGTTCGAGCACCACGTAGGGTTCTGCGCAGGCAACACAGAGCCTGCTTGGGATTCACTCTCTCTCCCTCTCTCTCTGCCCCTCCCCCACGCGCGCGTTCTCCGTCTCTCTCAGAGATAAATAAATACACTTCAAAAAGTACATTAAAAGATAAATTAGTTAAAAATTAAAAATGGAGATCATGAAGACAGTAACGGCCGTATTAAAGGGTTTTATGAGAAACACGGGTATAAAGTACGTAAAGCACGTGGACTAATCCCAGTACGTAGTCAGAATTCCACAAAGGAGACACTCCAGGGTTACGTTCTAGTTCAAAGGGGCAGATACGCAAGGGTCACAGATCACATGCTGTTTTTTGCATTGGTTGATCTCCATTTAGCATAGTTTGTGGTACTAAAGACATTAAAGCCTCCCACTAACCTTGACACAGCCACTCATAGAGCCTCATAAATGTAGTTCTCCCCAACGCCCACACCATCACAAAGGTCAGAGAGTCAACATCTTCCGAGGCCAAGCAGGGGAGGGGCAGAGAGAGGGGGCGACAGAGGCTCCAAAGCAGGCTCTGCGCCGACCGCAACGAGCCCGATGCGGGGCTCAAACTCACAAAGCGTGAGATCATGACCTGAACCGAAGTCAGACGCTCAACCGACTAAGCCAACCGACTGAGCCCCAGCACCGTCTTCTTTAATCCCGACCCTTCTACCTTCCCCGAAAACAAAAGCCAGAAGGATTTCCTTACTGGGTTTTATCTAGCTGGGACCAACCCAGGGAGGCACATTCAGGAATGAGCCGGTCTCCTTCCAGCAACGTAGCAGAGTAGACGGTTCACAATCGCACGCGTTAACGTCCGGGCTCAAGCCCACAAATTCAAGTTCTCTCTCTTTTGCAAATGCTATAAGGAATTCGTACTTCTCTTCAGTCTTCTGCACACAACAGCGGGGAGCTACCTCGATCCAAACCCAGGCTGCTTCCAAACACGTAATGAGAAGTGCAGAAGCCTTATCAACCTACTGTTCACCTTGGCCCGTCTCTAGGGATGTCGATGAGAAGCACTGTGCCCCCACAGCAGAGACTCAGTCTGGGGGCTCCCCAATGTCTGTGCTTCCTTGGGTATTACCAGCTAGCGGCACACGGAAGGCAATCCCTGGCATTCAGGCAATAATTCCACTCGACTTCACATTTTGATGCAAACTTGGCTAAGCCTGTAAGCTGCACCAGTAACGTTTTCAATATAAACAAGCTAAAAATAGAACTTAAACCTTGGAAGCAAAAAAAAAAAAAAACCCACCAACAGCAAATAGGGGCGCCGGTTCAGCGTCCGACTCTCGATTTCGTCTCAGGTCACGATCTCATGGTGCGTGGGATTAAGCCCTGCCTCAGGCTCTGCCACTGACAGCACGACACCTGCTTGGGAATCTCGGTCTCCCTCTGTCTCTCTCTCTCTCTCTGCCCTCCCCCCGCTTGTGCACTCGCACGCGTGCGCGCACACTCTCTCTCTCTCTTAAAATAAACAAGCTTTAAATAAATAAATAGGGGCGCCTGGGTGGGTCAGTCGGTTAAGCGTCCATGACTTCCGCTCAGGTCATGATCTCACGGTTTCATGGGTTCGAGCCCGGCGCCGGGCTCTGTGCTGACAGCTCGGAACCTGGAGCCTGCTTCGGATTCTGTCTCCCTCTCTCTCTGCCCCTCCCCTGCTTGTACTCTGTCTCTCTCTCTCTCCCCCAAAAATAAACATTTAAAAAAATAATTGAATAAATTAATACAAGATAAATATGCAAGAGGAAAAGAAAGAGCAAATAATATTTATCAAGTGCCCACTACAAGCCAGGCACTATTCTAAGTGCTTTATATGTAAAAACAGTATTTGTGATACAGATAATGGAGAGCTATTTAGACTCTATAATAATAAAATGATAGCAAATACTTATTGAATGTTTAGTGCCTCGTACTATTTTTTTTGAAGATTTTACTTTTAAGTGATCAATACACCCAACGTGGGGCTCGAACCTCTAACTCTGAGATTAACAGTCACACACTCTACTGACTGAGCCACCCAGGCACCCCTGCCCTGCACTTTTCTAAAGACCTGTAAGGACTTTTTTTTAACAAAAGAGAGGGTGCGCATGTGCACAAGCAGGGGAGGGGCAGAGAGAGAAAGGGAGAGAATCTCATGCAGGTCTCGATGCAGCAGGTCCCAATCCCATGAGCGTGAGATCATAACCTGAGCCAAAATCAAGACTCGAAAGCTTCACCGACGGAGCCACCTAGGTGCCCCAAATATGATAGGACTTTTTAAATTCTCAAACAACCCTATGAGGTGAGTACGGATATCCCCATTTCACAGGTAAGTGAATCGGGGCTCAGAAAGTTAGGTAAACTGGCACAGGACCGTGTAGCTGGAAAGTGGCATAGCTTCCACTAAACCCAGGCAGTCTGACTTCAGAACCCATGAGACTTGAGGACGGGCCCTGGAAACACCTCTTCTACAACTCATTCCCATTTATTTAAAGCTGCCCACTGTAGTTTGGGGTGGGGAAGAACCATTTTGCAACCTGGATTATAACAAGAGACACCATTTCTTGAGCTCCTATTATGTGAGATACGACGCTGGAGTGTTGATACGTTGTATTAAATTCTCACATCAGTAATGTGAGCGGATTACTAATGTTTATAGATTATAATAATGGGGCTGTCCCCAATCACACAGCTATGTTTCCTGCTCCCCACAAAGCCAAATTTATCTGAATCCAAGCTACACGCTCTTTACAATTGTTTACAATTCTCACGCGGATCACTCACTGCCCATCCCTACCCTCCAACACCCAAAGCCCCTGATCAGTAAGTAGGAGAGATAGTTGTTTTTTTATTCCTGTCTCCACATACTTTCTGCTTTAAGAAATTTCTAGCCATCGAACATAAAAATATAGTAATATCTTCTCTTGACCTGAAAAGTACATTTCCCTTTCCTTTATTTCAACCAGGAGTGGCATTCAGCCATCAGGACACATTGAATTCTGCCCCCAAGAAATCTTGAAAGCTTCTGTACAGACCTGGGAATCAAGGTTCCTTCTCAGCCTCTGCTTAAGAAGTGTCATTTGTGGGAGCGCCTGGGTGGCTCAGTCGGTTAAGCCTCGGACTTTGGGTCAGGTCATGATCTCGAAGTTCCTAAGTTCAAGCCCCACGTCGGGCTCTGTGCTGACAGCTCAGAGCCTGAAGCCTGCTTCAGATTCTGTGTCTCCCTTTCTCTCTGCTCCTCCCCTGCTCACGCTCTCTCTCTCTCTCTCCCTCTCTCTCTCTCTCTCTCTCTCTCTGCCCCTCCCCCACTCACACTCTATCTCAAAATAAAACCTTTATAAGAAAATCATTTTTTAAAAAAGAAGTGTCATTCGTCCTTTTGTAGCCTCATAAATTCTGATCTAACAAACCTGCCCCATGCTTATACAGAACAGATTCATTCTCTTCCCAAGACAGACGGAGCAGGGGCCCTGAGACATGAGATGCGGGTATGGTGGGGGTAAAGGGATGTTTATGAACATTGCAAGTACTTGAAATATGAAGAGGAACTAGGAACAGTAGCTTTGTGGGCAGTAATGCACCCAACTAAAATGATTCAGAGCGGCTGGACAGCCTGGAAATCAAGCATTTAAAAGCACTGGGTATTAGGCAGCATGGAAACCAAGTATTTTTAAACTCCACAGAGAAAGCAATTATCACTTTGTATTTTGATAAAACTATTTCAGCTAATGGCTTTTTTTTTTTTTTTTATCTCCAGGGTCTGAAAGCCCAGAACCCAAAGTCTTCAAAAAGAAAAAAAAGAAACAAAGACTAGTAGAAATAGGCCAGCGTGCTGTCCAAAGTAGGGCCTCTGTGTGCGGAGTTCAAAAGAATCCCATTTCCCTTACTCCTACCAGCAGGAAAAGCGGGTCAGTGAATCAAGAACACGGATCGTGGCAAGCACGTGAGAGGGAGGCTGTATGTTATTTTTCCTCTTTGGTGAGAGTAAGCTTGCTAAAGAATAGAAGGCAGATGCCTCAGTGTTGTAGTTAGGAGACTTCTAGAAGCATCTATAGGTACCCAAAAGAAACACAGAAAGGCTCTCGGCACAGGCTGTGTGGCCCCAGAGGGACCCTGCAACCGATGCCTTTCTTTAAAGTCTCCCCTCCCCTACTCAAAACTCAACGAATGAACAAATAATAAGATTATCCCATTTACCCTCCTGAGAAAATGGACCTAACAGCAAAGAAAGTGATTTACAGGCCTTTGGAAACACAAATGGTCCTCGAGTGGGGAGGGGGGAGGGGACAAAACAGTTACAGATTGATAAGGTAACAACTGCTAAGCAAGCACCCGCCTTAGGACCAGAAGAGGCGGGTGTGAGTGGCTTTGCCAACTTACTTAGTGTTGAACAAGTCACAAGCCCGTGGAGGTGATCAGTTTCCTGCCATCAGTTGTTCATTCATTCATCAACTAAACATGTTTGAATGCTCTGTCCCGGATCCTGCACTAGGCAATGGCCCAGAAACAGAAATAAAACAAGCCCTGGGAATTCTTTTCCATCTGCAGCCTTTGAAACACACCTAGAAACAGTACGGGCTCTCATGACATTGTATCTTCCTTCATGAAACAGCTCCCGCTTACTGAGCACGATTTTGTGGCAGGTGCTAGGCTAGAAACTCTTTATAAAACACCTCTTGGAAAGTCGCATCACCACATTCATTTTACATATAAGTAGGTTTCTGAGAGGCCGAATAGCTTGCCCAAGGTCACGCGCACGACGTTCCAAGTGGCAGAGCTGGGATTTCAATGCAGAACAGTCCGACTCGTGCTCTTTCCACCCTGCCACACTGCCCACGTGTGATGCGGCTGTCAGCCAGATGGCTTTTTGTGTTTTCTATCAAGCACACAAGGGGCTGACAAATGTATTTCTTGTCCTATCCAGCTTCTGAAGAGGACAGCAAATGTTTGGTAACTCAGCCCTGGCACAACATCATCTGACTTATCCCCTAAACACGAAGGCTGAAAGTAGTCCTGGGCAAAATAGTCCTGGGCAAAAAGAACACATCAGCCTAATCACGGTCTCATAAGATGACATATGCAGCGTTTATTACCAGTAGAGACTTGGTGTGCGTGGTCTCTGGGACTCAGTGTCAGGCCAATTATGGATTGAAGGGACGAATGTGCTTCCCTTTTTCCTCCAGGGATTATCACGATCGTTTAGCATCACTGGTGATGGGGCAGACCGGTCATGAGCAGCAGGTCATTTCGAGTGAGTTGTCAAATTTACTGGCATATGATTGTTCATATTTACTTACTAGTCTTTTAAAGGCTATACAAGGTCTAGTAACCTCACCTCTGTCAATCCTGGTATCAGTAATGTGTGTTTTCTCGTACAAAAGTCATAGTTGCGACCATGAGCTCCAGGTTTAAGCACGAACTCTTTATTTTTTTTTTTAATTTTTTTTTAATGCTTATTTATTTTTGAGAGAGACAGAGTCAGAATGAGAGTGGGTTAGGGGCAGAGAGAGAGGGAGACACAGAATCGGAAGCACGGTCCAGGCTCTGAGCTATCAGCACAGAGCCCGACGTGGGGCTCAAACTCAAAAGCTGTGAGATCATGACCTGAGCCCAAGTCGGACGCTCAACCGACTGAGCCACCCAGGCGCCCCAAGCACGAACTCTGTAAAGATTCATATTCAGACAGCAGCGGCGATGTGGCAAACGGAACAAGATACTGTACAAATGAATCAGAGACTGTGTTCCTCAACTCTTAATTAATTACGGGACCCCTGGGTAGCTCAATCGGCTCAGGTCATGATCCCGCAGTTCGTGAGTTCGAGCCCCGCGTCAGGCTCTGGGCTGACCGCTCGGAGTCCGGAGCCTGCTTCGGATTCTCTGTCTCCCTCTTTCCCTGCCCCTCCCCTGCTCACACTGTCTCTCTCTGTCTCTCAAAAAAAATAAACATTAAAAAAAATTAATTATAAAAGATCAAGGCTGAAAGGAAACTTTGAAAGCATCTGACCCAACTCTCACTTTACAGACGAGAAAACCAGAGCAAAGAACAGGGAAGTGGATTCCTCACGGTCAACAGGCACTGCTTACTACACAGCAAAAAAAATCAGAAAAGGAGGGGATAACGGAGGTGAACTAAATGCTTCATCCTTCTTGGTCAAAATTAAAAAAAAAAAAAAAAAAAAAAAAAAAAAAGAACCCAGAGGTAAATAAACACAAATCATTTTGTGTTACAGCTGTAACAACACAAGAACTGAAAATGAAAGCAGTCCTGATATGGCGACAAACTAGCTAAGTGACTTTGAGTAAACTCCCTGGGCCTCAGTTTTGTTATCTCTAAAATGGATATAACTGCCTGTGCCGCAGCTCACTTCCTAAGGCTCTTATGAGGAACAAACAAGAGAGTAAATGTGCAAAATGAAAATAGTTCTCAGCCCCAGAGATGGTTTCTGGCAGTTTCTCCAGCTCATTTATATACTAGGCCTCTTGTTACAACCTCCCCAAATCTACTGGCTTCTGTCCCCAGACTATCACCCAGTCTTATGGTCTGCTCTTTCTAGCCTCTGATAAGAAACACTTAAATCTTTGAGATAAAAGTACAGTTAGAAAATACCTAATGTTCTCTCTCAGTCTCTCCCCTCTAATCAAGATCCTCTCCCTACTACTAGGGTTCCTCCTTGGGGTTTGAGATTTCTTATTCTAGAATGACTCACTGTAAAAGGAGGGAAAAAAAAAATCAACCCTGGTTTCCCTCCCTTTGTCAGAGTAGGGTCTCAATGTAAAACAAAGATCCCTCCCTCTAAAGGTTTTTTTAGGGGCACCTGGGTGGCTCAGTGGGTGAAGCGTCTGACATCAGCTCAGGTCAACATCTCACAGTTCATGAGTTTGAGTCCCGTATCGAGCTCCGTGCTGACAGCTCAGAGCCTGGAGCCTGCTTCGGATTCTGTGTCTCCCTCTCTCTCTGCTCCTCCCCCACTCATACTCTGTCTCTCTCTCTCTCTCTCAAAAATAAACATTAAAAACAAACCAAAAAAAAGAAGCTGTTAGAGCTGGGAACAGTCATCTCAGGAATATGTCCCTAACAGTAGAAAGACATCATCTGCGCTCCTCTGTCCAGTATGTTATTATTCATGGGCCTGAAAGGACCCAGCTCTACCTTCCAATGTTTGGAGATACACATATGCACGCGCGCGCGCACACACACACACACACACACACACACACACAGGCAAACGCACACCATACAAGCCCCAGGCATGCACCCTCCCTGGCGTGGTGGAAAAAAAAAAAAAACAAAAAAAACAACTCTCTAGCCCTCTGAGAGGCTTTTTGCATTAACGGATAGTGTAGTCCCACTAAGCAGAAAATCAGAGTGACATTTTTTCGAGAAATGCACACTTGTTCCAATTTTCTTGTCTAAATTATCCAAAGCCCTCACAGTCCTGATATGGTTCACTTAAAGATCATCCCTCCTGTTACTGAGTGGGCTGCAGAACGATCGTGCCTACGCAAGGTATTCTTCTGGGTGTTGGAAAATGACAGGAGTTAGCTATAGTACTGAATGTGATGAAATTAACTCCAACTTGCAAAGTTCCATCAGCACCAAATAAGGGAAGATATTTATCCTGCAGCTGAAGTTCCAGAGGGAAGACGCAGAGGGATGGGGGTCTCAAGTGATTTGTAATTGAAAAGGTTCAAGTCAGCAGACAGGCTGAAGGTCCCATAAGATGTTGCGAACGATTAGCAATATAGCCATTGGTATCCGTGTTGAATATAAACCACTAACGCAAATTAGAAGAGTTTACTAAAAAAAGTCTTGTCAGTTTCTCCCAAACCCTTTCTTCTATTTGACACAAAAGGCTATTTGTCATGTGTCATTTATAACTAAGATCAAATGCGCATCGTTTTGAAAGAAAATGAAAAAACGACTGCCTGAACAGGGAGATGGAAATGATTATTTTTCAAAAGTAAAGCAAAACCCAATTAAACACGTCTTGCGCCTTAAAATACTCCCTAAAGAAGTGTCTAAGGTCTTAATTAGCTTTCCTCCTTATCTCCGGTAAAACAGGCTCACCAAGTTTTCTATGTCACTTCCACAAAGGCATTTGAAAAATATGCGATCACCCACACGGAAGATGTGTAAGCACATTTCCATCCTATTTGAGACTTATTGCCAGCAACGTGTGTATGTTTGTACATTTTGACTAATAACTATGGAAAATTATGGAAGATGCTGTTAGGAGAATTGGTTCCATTAGATTAGGAAGGAATATTCTTCCAATATTTCTATAGGCAGAGGTCTAATCTCATAATAAGCATGATTTACAAAATGAATTTTAAGTCATTTTAATGGAAAGTATTCTCTAAACTGGGATGATAGACTCTTTCGTCCGGAATTTGATTCTGCTCATCTGTGTTCTTTTTTTTTTTTTTTCAAGTTTACTTTTATTTATTTATTTAAGTAATCTCTACACCCAAGGTGGGGCTCGAACTCACGACCCTGCAATCGAGTTGCATCCTCCTCCATTGAAGCCAATCACACGCCCCTGACCCATTGTGTTCTTAATTTTTTTTTTTTAACATTTATTCATTTTTGAGAGTGAGAGAGACAGAGCGTGTGCGGGGGAGGGCCAGAGAGAGAGGGAGACACAGAATCGGAAACAGGCTCCAGGCTCTGAGCTGTCAGCACAGGACCCGACGCGGGGCTCGAACTCACAGACCGCGAGATGGTGACCTGAGCCGAAGTCGGACACTCAACCGACTGAGCCACCCAGGCGCCCCTCACTGTGTCCCTAAAAAACACATGAAGCTCACTGAAATTTATTTTTTAAATAGCCGATGCATAAAAAGGATCTGCTTTTGAAGATTGCCCTGAAGAAAGGTATCTGCAGATATCCTGTGTTGCTTCTCACTCTTCAATAGCCGACTCCAACTTTTTGACATTTTACTGAGTACATTTCTTTAAGTGTATCTATTTTCCAGAGAGAAAGAGAGTGAGCACGACCAGGGGAGGGGCAGAGACAGGGAGAGAACCCCAAGCAGGCTCCGCACTGTCAGCACGGAGCCCGACCCGGGGCTCAATCCCACCAACCTCGAGATCGTGGCCTGAGCTGAAACCAAGAGTCAGACGCTCACCTGACTAAACCACCCAGGGGGCCAAGTGAGCACGTTCTTTACCAAGTGCAAGTGTGGAACTGCTTCTACTAATAAGGCTGTGTTGCTTGGGGCGCCTGACTGGCTCCGTCACAAAAGCGGGAGACTTTGGATCTTGGGTCGTGAGTTCGAGCCCCCTGTTGGGTGTAGAGGTTACTTTAGAAACTAACTTTAAAAAAAAAAAAAGACTTCATCGCCAACGTTTCCACCTTTAGGAGCCTTCCCTCCACTTGAAATGCACGTGTGAAAGCCGGAATCCTGGCATCATTCTGCGCTGCACCCTGCCCCCCCCTACTTCACAGAGCTTTGTTGGGAGTCTGAATCTACCAGAATCAAAAAGGAGGTCAGTTACCTCAATGTCCCCTTAATCCAAAAACAAAAGGGGTTCTCAGGGGCGAAACATTTGGCTCCTTGATGGTCCAATGACCGCTTTTTGTCATACGGAAGGTTTCTCTGTCGTGCTCTTTTGCATATCCCAAGAGTATCTGTAAGACAAAGGAGAAACAAAGCTGTGTCAAGCCCCCCTCTTACCTTCATCCTGCGTGACCTTAACTGGCCCGCCATTGGGCGCCACAACCGCTCCTTCGCTCAACCCTGTGAGTCCGTGCACGACCCAGCTGCTTTTCTGAGGCCTGATTCGGGCGCTGGAGCTGGCCCAACTCTGACCAAAGACAATCTGAACATTGATCCCTGCCTCCCATTCAACTGGTGTGGCGTGTGACCCAGGAAGCAATATACAACTTGGCCTCCCACAGAATTCAGAGTTTTGTCTGCTGGAACAGAACTGTATGGCAGGCCTGTTTGAAACATCTCAGCTCCCCATTGCAATCAGTCTCCATTCGGGTTTTTTTTTGTTTTGTTTTGTTTTGTTTTTGTTTTTAATGTTTTATTTACTTTTGAGAGAGTGAGCGAGCAGGGGAATGGGCAGAGAGAGAGAGGGAGACAGAAGATCCGAAGCAGGCTCTGTGGTGACAGCAGAGAGCCCAATGCGGGGCTTGAACCCAAGAATCAGAACTCAAAGAGCCGTGAGATCATGACCTGAGCTAAAGTCGGATGCTTAAACCGACTGAGCCCCACCCCCACCCCGGGCGCCTCAAGCTCCATGTTATATAGGCATCCCTACAGAGAGCTACATCAAGACCGCCCCCAGGGCTTCAAATGGTACCATGTGGGTACCCCTTAGACACTCGTACCGAAACCGCTTAAAAGCATCAAGTTGAACAAACATCAAAATGGCTGCCCTAACGCTTCAGAGAAGCTCGATTTCAAAGTAACCTTTTGCCGCTCTTCCGCAAGCCTCCCCTCCTCCCTTCTTAGCATTTTGTTTCAGGAACCCTAGAGATTTGACAAAGGAGGCTGGCAGCATTTACACACACTATTCTTTTTCAAAACCGGCTAGATCCTGTATTGCCCTATGAACACCGCCTTCCCCCCCCCCACCCCCCACCGGCCCCATCCCGAGGGGAGAGTTGGCAGTTTTTGAAGGCCAGAGGCCTGCCCCGGCCTCCTTGGCCTGGCAGAGCGACCAAGTTCTTGCCCCTCCGGATTCCAAACTCGGTCTATTTTGGCTCCAGAAGCACAGAGGTCGGTTTTTGCCAACAAATTCAAAGCAGCCAGAGGGAGGGGCGCCTGGGTGGCTCGGTCGGTTAAGCGTCCGACTTCGGCTCAGGTCATGATCTCACGGTCCGTGAGTTCGAGCCCCGCGTCGGGCTCTGTGCTGACAGCTCAGGGCCTGGAGCCTGTTTCAGATTCTGTGTCTCCCTCTCTCTCTGCCCCTCCCCTGTTCATGCTCTGTCTCTCTCTGTCTCAAAAATAAATAAACGTTAAAAAAAAAGTTTTTTTTTAAATAAAAAAAACAAAGCAGCCAGAGGGAAAATGATTGAAAATAATGGCTATGATACCAATACTAATAACCATGATCATAGCAGCTAACCCTTATCAAGTGCTCCCGGGCTTCAGGGACCACGCTATAGGCTTCATGGACCCTGGCGCATTTAATCCCTACAAAATTCCCCTTAGGTCAATTACCTTCACTTCACAAATGGGGAAACTGAGGCTCAGAATGATCAAGTTACCCAAAAGCAGAGCGGCTAGCAAGTGAGAGAGATGTGGTTTCAACGCTACTGTCTCTCCAAATTCACATTCTCTCTCTCTCCAAGCCGGGGACTCCTAACCCAGCCTGCCCATTAGCATCACAATTAAGAAGTGGGACCCAAGCACCGGCAATTTTTCTTTTCTTTTACTTTTTTCTAAGATTTTATTGTTTTAAGTAATCTCTACGCCCAAGGCGGGGGCTCGAGATCCAGAGTTCCAGGCTCCACTGACGGGGCCAGCCAGGCGCCCCTCCATCAGGACTTTTTAAAAAGCCTCCGAGATGTCTCCATATTGCCAAAAAATTTCGGACGTTTTACTGCAAGTTTACTCTCGAAAATATTTCCAGTACAGTTGAGTTACCTTCGTAGGTTCCTCTATTAGAAAAACTCAGTTTTCCACCTGGAAATCGTCTCTGCTACTCACAAAAACACTTCACTTCTGGTCCCCAAATGCGTGGAGGTTTTTTTCCCCCACACCAAGCCATTCTTTGCAATAGTACCTAGGTGTCCCTACAACTTAACTCAATTCTGGTACGATCTACCCAAAGGTAGCTTCAGATCCCAAAGGTTAAGGGTTCCGTCCTTCAATATTGGAACCTGCCCCCCGCGCCACACAACTCACCCAACTCAGAGAAATACTTACTTCCATTCACCAGGCCATTAAAGGAGATGACAAGGATACAGATGAATATAAAGATAGAAGAGGTGCGTAGGACGAGGTACAGGGAAGGAGAGCGGAGCTTCCGTTCCATCTACAGATACTCCATTCTCCCCCAAGTCCCTGTGTTCACCAACCCGGACCTCTTCTGGGCTCTTTCAGAGGCTCCCTGGAGTAAATCATTGGCCGTTGGCGATGGATTCCAGCCCCAGCCCCTCCCCCAGATCCTTAGGTGCATTCCAAAAGCGACGTCATTAGCATAGCAAAAGATACCTTGATGGCTTTTACCACTTAGGAAATTGCTAGGGTCTTAGGATCTGTGAGCCAAGAACTGCCCAGGAAGAGCAAATATATATACAGGAAAGATATATTTGGGTTATCTGAACGACCAAATATACATTTCTTGCAAATCAGAATATCACAGTCTACCCTCCGATCACTTCTAGAAAAAGCAATCCGAGAAGTCAAAAGAGGCCGGCACATTACTAGAATCCCATTCAGTCATTACTGACTACCCAGTGCCTCCCCACATCCTACGGAAAATGTCTTCCAGGGTGACGTCCCTCAGGTGTGCACGTCTCCCTTTGATCTTGTCAGGGGAGTGGCCATGTTTGACCTTGGGCAAGTCATTTCCCCTGTCCGAGTTGCACCTTCCTTATGATGGCCATCCCACCCTCTGGTTTCCAGAAGCTGGAATTTCTGCGGGCTCTTGTCCGTGTTCACATGTAAAGCCTTATACTCTTTGAGTCCTTCTTCCATCCCTTTATTCAATAGATATTTATGGAGTAGGTCCTAGGGACCTGGCCCTGTTCTAGGAGCTGTGAACTGAACAAACCAGACAAAGATCCTGCCCCTAGAGAGCTTGCATGCTAGTAGAAGGAGGTAGACAACAAATAACTCAACAAAAAATTCCATCTCTCTGATGGTGACAAGTGCCAAGGAGGAAAAGAGGACAGACTATGGAGTCAGAGGGGCGCCTGGGTGGCTCCGTCGGTTAAGCGTCCAACTTCACTTAGGTCATGATTTCGTGGTTGGTGAGTTCGAGCCCCGCAACGGGTTCTGTGCTGACAGCTCGGAGCCTGGAGCCTGCCTCAGATTCTGTGTCTCCCTCTCTCTCTGTCCCTTCCCTTGCTCACACTCTATCTCTCTGTCTCTCTCAAAAATAAATACATACATACATACATACATAAATACATAAATAAATACATACATACATACATACATACATAAATAAATAAAAAGAACATGGAGTTGGAAAGCTGGGGGTGCTTTTTTGGATAAGATGTTTAGGGTAGGCCCCTCACAGGAGGGGGTGGCTGAATGGAGGTTGAGTGAAGAGAAACAGCAAGGCCATCTGATGCAAGAACGTTCCAGGCAGCTGGAATGGAACCTTTTGCTGGAATGGAACCTTTTTCTGGAAGCACAGCGCACAGCTTCAGAGGACACCTCCTCGGGGAAGGTCTGCCAGGGCCGAGGCTGCAGCTGTAGAGTTTGGAGATAGAAGGAGCTCACCTTATTTTTTTTTTTAATTTTTTTTTTCAACATTTATTTATTTTTGGGACAGAGAGAGACAGAGCATGAACGGGGGAGGGGCAGAGAAAGAGGGAGACACAGAATCGGAAACAGGCTCCGGGCTCTGAGCCATCAGCCCGGAGCCTGACGCGGGGCTCGAACTCACGGACCACGAGATCGTGACCTGGCTGAAGTCGGACGCTTAACCGACTGCGCCACCCAGGCGCCCCTTCTCTTTTTTTTTTTTTTTTTTTTAATTTTTTTTTTCAACATTTATTTATTTTTGGGACAGAGAGAGACAGAGCATGAACAGGGGAGGGGCAGAGAAAGAGGGAGACAGAAGGAGCTCACCTTAACCTAACTTCGCCTTTTTAGCTCCTACTTCCAAGGCTTTCGCTATCACATACTCATGGAAAGGGCTTTGTTTAGCCAAGGAAACAGGCTAACAAATGTACTAATAATTGAAGGCACACACTGGTGCAGTCATTCTGGAAAACAGTCTGGAGGTTCCTCAGAAAGTTAAAAATAGATCTGCCCTACGACCCAGCAGTTGCACGGCTAGGCATTTACCCAAAGGATACAAAAATACTGATTCAAAGGGATACACGCAGGGGCGCCTGGGTGGCTCAGTGGGTTAAGTGTCCAACTTCGGCTCAGGTCACGATCTCCCGGTCTGTGAGTTCGAGCCCCGCATCGGGCTCTGTGCTGACAGCTCGGACCCCGGAGCCTGCTTCTGATTCTGTGTCTCCCTCTCTCTCTGCCCCTCCCCTGCTCATGCTCTCTCTCTCTCTCTCAAAAATAAATAAACATTTAAACAAAAGGACACATGCGCATAGATGTTTATGATGAGGGAGCATGTTTATGATGTTTATAATGAGGATGTTTATGATGAGGGACGTGGGGCAAACTGAGAACAAAATACTAGCTACCTCCACCCCCTCAGGTGGAATCTGTGTGATATTCCTCAGACACGCTGGGCTACCCAAGAACAAAGGAAAGGGGTTTAAGCGCTTGCCATGGTGATGTGGGAAACTAAGGCAAGTGAGAAATTAAACTCCCTTACTGCCTACAGCCCACTGACAAGTCCCTGAAACTGACAGAGTGACCTCCCACTAGGAGCTCAGCTTCCTCGATGAAGACACTTTGCTGGGGCAAAAGGGAATCTCGGCTTAACATTACCCTGACCCACCCCCCCTCCCCCAGGATCCTGTAAAGTCTACTTTCACATAGGAAAATTCCTTTGGAAACTTCATCTCACCTCCCCCGAGATATATGCTGGTAATTATACTCCAAGCTTATGGCCCCCGATACACATCTGAAGGGTCTCATGACTGAGGTTTCACTAAATGGTAATGAAGGGCCTTTTCCTAAGAGCAGCTGGCCCCTCAAGGTCCTGGAAACCTTGCTTCCAAAATATCTTAGAGACTTACTCTATCATATATACGATGGAATATCGCTCGGTGATCACAAAGAATGAAATCTTGCCATTTGCAGTGACGTGGATGGAGCTAGAGCGTATAATGCTAAGAGAAATAAGTCAGAGAGAGACAAATACCCTATGATTTCACTCACACGTGGACTTTAAGAAACAAAACAGAAGAGGGGCGCCTGGGTGGCTCAGTCGGTTAAGCATCCAACTCTCGATGTCAGCTCAGGTCACGATCTCACTGATCGTTGAGTTTGAGCCCCGTATGGGGCTCTGGGCTGAAGGCACAGAGCCTGCCTGGGATTCTCTGTCTTCCTCTCTCTCCACAACCCTCCCCCCTCACACTCTGTCTCAAAATAAACAAACAGACATTTAAAAAATAATAATAGGGGCACCTGGGTGGCGCAGTCGGTTAAGCGTCCGACTTCAGCCAGGTCACGATCTCGCGGTCCGTGAGTTCGAGCCCCGCGTCGGGCTCGTGCTGACGGCTCGGAAGCCTGGAGCCTGTTTCCGATTCTGTGTCTCCCTCTCTCTCTGCCCCTCCCCCGTTCATGCTCTGTCTCTCTCTGTCCCAAAAAAAATAAATAAACGTTGAAAAAAATAATAATAATAATAATTAATTACATTTCAAAACGTGGGGGGGGGGGGTCAAAGGGGAACTGGTCCTGGAGACAGGAGGCCTGGGATGAAGTCCAAACTCTAGCACTCACTAGACACGTGACCACGAGTAAGTCCCTTCACTGCTCTGAGCCCGCATATTCCTCGCCTCCTGTATAGAAACAGGATAAGAAAAAAAAGAAAAGCAAAGAAAAGAAACAGGATAGGTATTTCAGCATTTGGGGTTTTTTTTTCTTTTCTTTTCTTTTCAACTAGTTGAAAGAATATGAAGATAAAGCGTGAACAGCGATCTGAGAACTTGTATCCGCTCGAGTTACAGACACGTGGCAATGCTAAGCAAATTTTCACAAAAAATCTCAAAAACAGGCAGTTCAGTTCCTCTGTAGCACTAATCCTTAACTTTTCCGGCCACCCAATTCTAACAAAATTGTTCTTTGTGGTTTGGGGCTTTTGGTTTTGGTTTTTTGTTTTCTATATAAAATTACTGAACCACAGATGTTTGTACCTGGAAGGGATCATAGCGTTCACGTTATCCAATCCTGCTTTGTGCAAATGAGGAAATGAGGCCCACAAGGGTCAAATGCCTAGCCAAGCCATTCGGGGAGTTAGTGAGCGATCCAGAAGCAGAATCAGATTCCCTTGACTCCCTCCAGTGCCCTTCACATTCTAGAAATCTTCTCTGTTCCATCCCGTCTCCGAACCTCCGTCCCACCTATTTCAGTGCACTTTGAAAGGGATCTTTGCTTCTAAAACGCACTCCCTAGCTATTTTTCTTGAGATTAATCAGTTTCCTTATCTGATCGCAGCCACATGCACATAGGAAAGTGGCCTGTCACATATCTCTCGCACTGGTTCACATGGGTAGTTGAAACAGTACCAGCAGCTGGACCGTGTTCAATTACACGTTCATTTCTCTGGGGCCATTCAAACAGACTACAGTAAAATGCCTCTTACCCTTATAAAAACCATACCGAAATAAAAGAAAAAGAAAAGAACAGGTGGCTTTATACACGAAAGACCATTAAAACCCACAAATGGGTTAAGTTGGCAGAAAAATTCTAGCGTGGCCAGAAACAACAAAGCATGGTATCTTGGCCAAACACTGGCCAAATATAGGGACTCCTGCGGAGGATAATAGGAAGCACCGTATAGACAGACAAGACTTACCATCTCACTTGACACTTTCTTCCAAAGCCCCAGAAGCACTTAAGTCACAGATACGCTTTTCCCTAATGACATCAAGCGGTGGGGGAAATATTGAATGGAGGCTTTCTCAAATGGTCTCTTGGGAACTTACCGCATCACACACTCAGCGGACACTGTACTACAAAGCATTGATTCCGCCTCCGGTGAGGTTCCGGTGACATCATCTGAAAGGCTTGGTAAAAGTGAAGAGGTCACTGGAGTGTGAGAATGTTCTCCAGCAAGGCACTCATAGAAACTCTCACAGAAACCATTTCTTTTCTTGCCGAGGGATTCGGGGCTAGCTCATTGTTGAAGGGACAGACACTCTCCAGCCGCCTAATGAAATTAAATTCTAGAAATGTTTCCTGCTGAGTCAGCACTTCTTTTTATAGAGCCGAAGGAGAAACAAAAAACAAAGAAACGACCCTAGCCCACATGGTCCTTCCTTCCTGCCCCGCCTGCCTCACTGGCCAAGAGGCCAAGGTGCCAAGGTGCCACCCAAAGACAATGGGTGCCACCCAAACACAATTGCCTCCCCCAGGCAAAAAAGATCATGGCATTTCAGATGCTGATGCTGAATGTTATAGAAATGCTGGTTGCAGAGAAGATAGATCGAGTTTACTGTAACACTTTGCTCTGGGCAGGGCAACTCCCACCAGCTCATATAATCCTTGTAGCATTCTGTGGGGTAGATATTTTATCTTACCTTTTTAAAAAAAAAAATTCTTTAAGTGTATTTATTTTCTTTTGAGAAAAAGGGAAAGCACAAGTTGGGGAGGGGCAGAGGGAGAGGGGGAGAGAGAGGATCCCAAGCAGGCTGTGAGCTGTCAGCCCAGAGCCCGACGGGGGGCTCGAACCCACAAACCACGAGATCATGACCTGAGCAGAAATCAAGAGTTGGACACTTAACCAACTGAGCCACCCCGGCGCCCCTATGCATGCATTTTGAAGTATTCACCACCAATCACCTCAGTTACCATTTTCCTCTTTCTTCCCCCTTTTTTGGGGTGAGATCCCTCAAGATCTACCCTCTCGGCAGATTTCAAATACGCAATACGATATTGTCAACTATGGTCACACTGTTGTACACTGGTTCTCAAAATCATATTCTTCCCGCGCAGCCGAAACTCTGTGCCTCTTGACCCGCGTCACCCATTTCGCCTTCCCCCCAGCCCAGCCCCTGCTGACGACCACTCTACTGTTTCTGGGAGTAAGGTAAGCTCACGCAGTATCTGTCTATCTGCATCTCGTTATTTTGCTCAGTGTAATGTCCGTCAGCTTTACCCAGGTTTTCACACGCTGCACGATCTCCTTTTTTGTCATGGCTGGTGTCCTGTTGTTTACATATCCCACATTTGCTTTATGCATTCATCCACGGACAGACATTTAAGCTTTTTTCCATAGCTGAGCTATTATGAATAATGCTGAAAAGAACATAGGAGTGCAGATATCTCTTCGCGATCCCGATTTTATTACCTCTGGATATATAGCCAGAAACGGGATTATTGGATCATGTGGTAGATCTGTTTTTAGGTATTTTAGGAACCTCCATACTGTTTTCCCAACTGGTGGCACCAATTTACATCCCCACCAAGAATGTACAAGGGTTCCCTTTTCTAGACATTTTTGCCAACAGGTGCTGTCTTTCTGATAATAGCTATTCTAAAATGTCTGAGGTGATATCTCATTATGGTTTTGAGTTGCATTTTCCTGATGACTGATAATTGCTGAACACGTTTTCATATACCCTTTGGCCATTGGTGGGCCTTCTTTTGAGCAAGAATCCTATTCAGATTCTACGTCCATTTTATTTTATTTTTATTTTTTTAACGTTTATTTATTTTTGAGACAGAGAGAGACAGAGCATGAACAGGGGAGAGTCAGAGAGAGGGAGACACAGAATCCGAAACAGGCTCCAGGCTCTGAGCTGTCAGCACGAGCCCAACGCAGGGCTCGAACTCACTGACTGCGAGATCATGACCTGAGCCAAAGTCGGCCGCTTAATCGACTGAGCCACCCAGGCGCCCCCCTATGTCCATTTTTAATGGGGTTTTGCTATTTGGTTATATTAAGTCCTTATGAATTTTGGACATTAACTCCTTATCAGATATATGGCTTTCAAATATTTCCTCCCATTTCGTAACTTGCCTTTTTACTCTATCGACTGTTTCCTTTGCTTTCTAGAATATTTTTAGTTTTTTGGTTTTGGAGCTTTTTTGTTTTTAATCTAAAAGATTTTGGGGCGCCTGGGTGGCTCAGTCGGTTAAGCGTCCGACTTCGGCTCAGGTCATGATCTCACGGTCTGTGAGTTCGAGCCCCGCGTCGGGCTCTGTGCTGACAGCTCAGAGCCTGGAGCCTGTTTCAGATTCTGTGTCTCCCTCTCTCTGACCCTCCCCCGTTCATGCTCTGTCTCTCTCTGTCTCAAAAATAAATAAATGTTAAAAAAAAAAATTTAAAAGATTTTATGATTTGGGCACCGGGGTGGCTCAGTTGGTTAGGTGTCTGTCTCTTGATTTCAGCTCAGGTCATGATCTCATGGCTCATGAGTTTGAGTTCTGTGCTGACAGTGGAGAGCCTGCTTAGGGTTTTCCCTCTCTCCCCCCCCCCCCCGCCCCTTAAAGTGTATTTATTTATTTTGAGAGAGAGAGCATGAGCAGGGGAGGAGCAGAGAGAGAGGGAGAATCCTAAGCAGGCTCAGCACTGTCATCATAGAGTCTTGGGCGGGACTTGATCCTAGGAACTGTGAGATCATGATCTGAGCTGAAATCAAGTCAGATGCTCACCCCACTGAGCCACGCAGGTGCCCCCCCCCGCCCACCGCCAAAGATTTTTGTTTGATGTAATCCCACTTGTCTTTTTTTTTTTTCTCTTGTTGCCTGTGCTTTTGGTATCATATCCAAGAAATCGCTGTCCAGACCAACGTCAAGAAGCTTTCTGTGTTTTCTTCTAGTAGTTTTACAGTTTGGGTCTTCCATTCAAGTCTTTAATCTATTTTGAGTTGATTTTTTAATATGGTGTGAGATAAGGGTTCAGTTTTATTCTTATGCATGTAGATATACAGTTGTCACAAAGGTCATTTATTAAAGAGACTATCTCTCCCCGCTGTATATTCTTGGTGTCCTTGTCAAAGATCAGTTGACTGTAGATGTGTGGACTTATTTCTGGGTTCTCTATTCTGCTCTATTGGTCTATGTGTCTATTTTTATGCTAGTACCAAAATATTTTGATTACTACAGTCTTGTAATGTATTTTGAAATCAGGAAATGTGATGCCTCCGGCTTTGTTCTTTTTGTTGAAGATTGCTTTAGCCATTTGGCGTCTTTTGTGGTTCCAGATAAATTCAAGGGCTTTTTTCTATTTCTGTAAAGAAGGTCATTGAATAAATTCCTAAAGCATACAAACTAGCAAAAATCAATCAAGAAGAAATAGAAAAGTTAAGTAGATCAATAGCAAATAAGGAGACTGAATCAATCATCAACCATCTCCCAACAAAGAAAAGCACAGGACCAAATGGTCTAATGGGTGAATTCTAGCAAACATTCAAAGAAGTATTAATACTAACCCTTCTTAACGTCTTCCAAAAAGTAGAATAGGGAACACTTCCAACCTCATTTTATGAGGCCAGCATTACTCTGATACCAGAACCAGATGAAAACACAGCAAAATGAGAAAACCACAAGCCCATATCCTGGATGAAGACAGATGCAAAAATTCTCAAGAAAATGCTAATAAACTGAATTCAACAACACATTAATAGGATCAGACACCGTGACCAAGTGGGATTTATCCTTGGGAGGCAAAGTGGTTCAATGTATGCAAAGCAATCACCGTGAGGCTACACATTAACAAATTAGAAGAAGAAAACCCCACATGATCATCTCAATAGCTGTAGAAAAAGCACTTGACAAAGCTAAACAGCAATTCACGATTAAAATGGCCAACAAGGGGCACAGAGGCTGACAGCACGGAGCCTGCTTGGGATTCTCTCTCTCCCTCTGTCTCTGCCGTTCCCCAACTCTCTCTCTCTCAAAAGACATAAATAAACTTTAAGTAAATAAATAAATACACGCATACATAAATAAATAATAAATAAAGAAATGAAATGCTCAACAAAATAGGAACACTTGGCTGGCTCGGTCAGAAAAGCATGTGACTTTTGATCTTAGGGTCAGGAGTTGGAGCCCCATGCTGGGTGTAGAGATTACTAAAAAAATAAATACACTTAAAAAAAAAAAAAGGCAAGAAAACAAGTCTTGGCACTGTGTGGAGAAAGGCTGGGCACTATCAGTGGGAATGTAAATTGGTGCAGCCACCGTGGAAAACAGCGTGGAGGTTCCGCAAAATGTTAAAAATCGAAATACCGCACAATCCAGTCATTCTACTACTGGGTACTTAGCCACAGAAAACAAAAACACTAATTCGAAAAGATATACGCACGCTACGCAGCTCTATGTTATCGCAGCATTATTTACAGGAGCCGACGTGGTATGTATGTGCGACAGAACATTACTCAGCCATAAAAAAAAGAACGAAATCTTGCCATTTGCAACAAGATGGATGGAGCTAGAGAGTATTAGGCTAACTCAAAAGAGTCAGGGAAAGACAAATGCCCATAGGATTTCACTTATAGGTGAAGTCTAAAAAAACAAAAACAAACAAACAAACAAAAAGAACACACACACAAAAACAGCGGAAACAGACCCACAAATACGGAGAACTCGCGGTTGTTGGAGGGGAAGGGAAGGAGGGGATGGGCAAGGTGGATGAAGCGGAGTGGGAGGCACGGGCTTCCGGTTATGGAATGAGCAAGTCACAAAGATGAAGGGTACAAAAGAACTTTCAGTGCCTCAGATGGACCAACCATATGCCAAGTGCTCCAGAGAACCGTCTTGGCCAGTGTAGGTATATAATATGTCCGTCATCTCAAAAAGCTTTCTTGGCCAGGACTGCTCTATAATAAAACAGAATACTACTACTTGCACATGAAAAGCTACCCAAATGTTTCCCCTCAGTCATTTTTTTTTAACTTTATTTATGTATTTTGAGAGAGAGAGATAGAGAATGAGTGGGGAAGCAGCAGAGAGAGGGGCACAGAGGATCCGAAGCGGGCTCCGGGCTGACGGCAGAGAGCTGATGCGGGGCTCAAGCCCCCGAACCGCGAGATCATGACGTGAGCCGAAGCCGGACCTTGAACTGACTAAGCCACCCAGGTGCCCCTCCCCTCGGTCATTTGTCATCCAGAATAAATAGCCTTAGTTCCTTCAACTTTGGGGAATGGTTGTAGTCGTTTGCTAGTACTGCCTAACAATGAACCCAAATGAGGTGGCTTAAAACAACGTTCGTGTGTCTCATGATTCTGGAGGTCAGAAGTCAACAGGCTCACGTGGGTTCCGTGCTCTGGTATTCAGAAAGCCAAAACCAAATTGTCCACCAGGCTGGGCTCTTATCTGGAGACTCTGGGGGAGAATGTGCTTTCACGTCCATTCAGGTTGTTGGCAGAATCACGTTTCTAGAGGATGTTCTTCACTCCTTGCCCTTGGACCCCCTCGTTTATTCCCTCCACTGCAAAGCCAGCAATGGTGCCTCAAATCCCTCCGAACTTCCTATTATGCTACCAGGCAGAGAAAACTCTCTGTTTTTAAAGGGCTCATATGCTTGGATTGGTCCCACCTGGATAATTTACCTACCACAAGGTCAACTAACAAGTAACCAGCAAAATCCATTTGCTGGGATGTCTTCATATTCACAGTCTGAGGGCTAGGATGGGCCATCTTGGAAAGCCATCTTAGAATTTTGCGTACCGCAAATGATTTCCTGTAACTATCTAATCGTGGCCATGGCCCCTATACTTTCTTTTCTTTGTTTTTTAAGTAGGCTTCATGCCCAGCACAGAGCCCAACATGGGGCTTGAACCCATAACCCTGAGATCAAGACCTGAGCTTAGATCAATAGTTGGATGATTAACCGACTGAGCCACCCAAGTGCCTCAACACCTATATATTTTTTTAATTTTTTTTGACATTTATTTATTTTTGAGAGAGAGAGAGACAGAGCATGAGTGTGGGAGGGGCAGAGAGAGAGAGGGAGACACAGAATCTGAAGCAGGCTCCAGGCTCTGAGCTGTCAGCACAGGGCCCGATGCAGGGCTTGAACTCACAGACGGCGACATCATGACCTGAGCCGAAGTCGGACGCTTAACTGACTGAGCCACCCAGGCGCCCCTTCTTTTTTTTTTTTAAATTTTTTAACATTTATTCATTTTCGAGAGACAGAGACAGAGCATGAGTGGGGGAGGAGCAGAGAGAGAAGGAGACACAGAATCCGAAGCAGGCTCCTGGTTTCGAGCTCTCAGCACACAGTCCGAGGTGAGGCTCGAACTCATGGACTGTGAGATCGTGACCCAAGCTGAAGTTGAACGCTCAACCGACTGAGCCACCCAGGCGCCCCAACACCTATGTTTTCTAAAGAGCTGTTGGCATAATGGCTATAGACAACAATGCTGTATTATAAACTTCAAAGTTGCCGAAAGACTAGAACTTAATTGTTCTCACCACACACACACACACACACACACACACACACAAAATGATAATGACGTGAGAGAGACATTAGCTAACACTACGGTGCTAATCATATTGCGATATATAAATGTACCAGATCAACGTGTTGTACACCTTAAATTTACACAATGTTATATGTCAATTGGATCTTACTAACATTTGTTAAAAATAAAGAGCGGTTGATCAAGGTCATTTCTTCGAGTTCTGAAAAAAAAAAAAAAAAAAAATGGCCAGCAGGAAACATTTCTGAAATTGAATTCCAACTAAAAGTGTGTTAAGTTTCCTATGTGTAGTTTGAGGTCTCCTAGAGATGAGCAAATTAGCTGCAGGAACACAATCAAAACCCAGAAGTAAAGGTTTTGTTTTACCAACTCACTATTCCGAGGAACTAGGAGTTTTTCCACTTAATGACCTACACATGTTCTGAATTCGTGTTCCGATGAAAAACCTGAACTCAAGGAGAGTTTGAGGGGCTTAGCTTTGTGTGTCTAAAACTTACTGGGCCACCTGGGTGGCTCAGTCAATTGAACATCCAACTTCGGCACGGAGCCTGCTTCAGACCCTCTGTCCCCCCCACCCCCTGTCTCTCTCAAAATAAATAAACTTTAAAAAAAAAAAAAAAAAAGGAAAGCTCATCAAAAGAAAATGTAGCAGATTTTAAGAATTAAAAATTTAACACAGGAGGTGCCTGGGCGGCTCAGTCAGTTAAGCATCTGACTCTCTTGATTTCGGCCCAGGTCTCGATCTCGCGTTTAGTGAGTTTGAGCCCCTCAACCGGCTCTGTGCTGACAGTGTGGAGCCTACTTGGGGAATCTCCCTCTCTCCCTCTGCCTCTGCCTCTGCCCCTCTCATGCGATCTCTCTCAAAAATAAATAAGGAAGCTTTAAAGAAAATGCAACACAGAATATCCCACAAAATTAGTAAAGGCAGTGGCCTCAGAAAAAGTTTAGCAAAACAGCACATTTAAGACTAATATTAAATGATGACTTTTCCATTATTCTCACCTGATTGCCCTTGCTAACTCCTTCAAAACGCCATGTTTCGCAAAAAATACTTCCCTATGCTACGGCTTCGTGGAAAAGATGGAGTGTGATATTCTAAAAAGTTTGAATCCTGGGGCGCCTGGCTGGCTCAGTCAGTAGAGCGCGTGGTTCTTGATCGGAGAGTCGTGAGTTCGAGCCCCATTGTGCGCCGGGCTTACTTACAAATAAATACACCATTAAATTTTTTTTTTTTTTTAACGTTTATTTATTTTTGAGACAGAGAGAGAGCATGAACGGAGGGAGGGGCAGAGAGAGAGGGAGACACAGAATCAGAAACAGGCTCCAGGCTCTGAGCCATCAGCCCAGAGCCTGACGCGGGGCTCGAACTCACGGACCACGAGATCGTGACCTGGCTGAAGTCGGACGCTTAACCGACTGCGCCACCCAGGCGCCCCTAAATTTTTAAAACAAACAGGTTGAATCCTACTAGGAGAACAAAACGCTCATGTGGTGAAGCGATGACAACCTTCTCCCACCAGAAGTACCAATTGGGGGAAATATTGAAAACATACCTCACAGCCACCCAGCGTCTTCCCTTGGAGAATTCACGCACGTCCTGGGCTCAAAGGCCCGCGTATGATCTGCGGAGCAATGTTTCCAAGCGTGTCTCCCTCCTTCACAAACTGCAGATACAAAATATCTACCTCCCTCACCTCAGGGGCTCAGGGTGGAGAGGAAAAAAACAAAACAACAATGGCTCGATGTTCGTCTCCCCCCTCCGGCTTTACCCAGGTATAAGTGAGAAGTAAAAATTATCTCCATTTGGGGCGCCTGGGTGGCTCAGTCAATTGAGCTTCTGACTTCGGCTCAGGTCATGATCTCACGGTCCGTGGGTTCGAGCCCTGCGTCGGGCTCTGTGCTGACAGCTCAGAGCCTGGAACCTGTTTCGGATTCTGTGTCTCCCTCTCTCTCTGACCCGCCCCCATCCGTGCTCTGTCTCCCTCTGTCTCAAAAATAAAATAAACATTAAAAAAATTAAAAAAAAAGTTATCTCGATTTAAAGTGTGCCACTCGATGTTTTGGTATACATACACATTGTGAAATAATCACCACAGGCTAGCGAATTGCCATGCCCATCACCTCACATAGTCACCCTTTTCTTTTTTTGTGTGGTGAGCACACAAGACCTATTACTCCCTTAACAAATTGCAAATATACAACACTGTACAGCAAAACCTTGGTTTGCGAGCATAATCCGTTCCGGAAACACGCCTGTCATCCAAAAAGCACTTGTACTTCAAAGTGAATTTCCCCGTAAGAAAGAATGGAAACTCAGATGATTCCTCCCACAACCCACAAATTTTCGCATAAAATGATCACAACACTGTAATAGGGTACAAAACAATAAAGAAACCACAAAATGTAAAGAAAAATAAACAAAGTAACCTACACTCACCTTTGAAAACCTTCGGGGCCGGCATGAGGGAGACCAGAGGGAGGAGGGTTCTTGCGTAGGACACCATTCACTGTCACGAAGGGAATCCCTGCTACCTCTTGGCTCAAAGGGATCTTTTTCTTTTCGTGCAACCTTCACAAGGAACCTACCCAATGACACTCGCTTTTGCTTCCTTTTGAGGATTTCACGGACATGTGACATTGCATTGTCATTAAACCGATTCGTCACTCGCACGGCTGCAGCCTTATTCAGTAGAGCTTTTCTACAAAATTTCGCACCGTTTCCCACATCTGACACGTCTTCCTAATCTCATTTGAAGCGAGGGATTCCTCCACGCTTTTCTCCTCTTCCTCTGCAGACGAGAGGCAGAGGTAGACTTCTCATAAAGTCTTGCAATTTCGGCCACTCGCAGACCTCGTTTGCACTTCTCGATGATTTCCTTCTTAACTTCCACCGTAACCAGCTCCTTCTTACCGCCTTTCTTTTCAACCTTTTTCTGCACGGGGGCCATTGCATACGCTCGCATGGATGTTGACTACGGGACAGCATTAATAAACTCTTGTCCTATGCTGTATTTAATGTAACTGGCAATAAGGCAGCAGAGGAAAGGGCTATATCTGCCGGCAGCCTGACCTAGAACGAAGCAAAGCATTCCGATGCTTCCTCTTGTCTGGAGAAGCAAAGGACTGTCCAGAGGCGCTGTGAAGTGACAAAAAATACACTAGTGTGGGTTGGGGGCACCTTCCAGCGTTCCGAAAAATCACTGATTTCTGCCAAACACCGCGGCCTGAGACTGAACATCCGAGCATGGGAGACGATTACCCACAATCCCGGAGAGACAGAGAGAGAGAGAGAGAGAGAGAGAGAAAACCATTGGCTCAGTCGTGATCATGTGACATCCGACATCAGGTACTACTCGTATTGTAAGACATCGCTCGTTTATCAAGCGAAAATTCATAAGAAATGTTTGCTCATCTTAGGGAACACTTGCAGAACAAGTGTTACTCCCAATCCGAGGTTTTACTGTACTGTTAACTGTAATCACGTTGCTGTACATTAGATCTCTAGAACTTATTCATCTGGCGTAACTGACACTTTACACCCCTTTGACCAGTGATTACTATTATTAGTGCATGGAACAGAGGAGGAACCTACCTCACTGAATTCCTGTGACTTCGGGCAAGATCAAATGAGCATATTGTCTTGCAATTTCCTCATCTTGCAAAGGGAGACAGGGCACGGATAAATGATTCTAGTCATTTTAAAAAAAAATGACTTACACTTAACACAGTTTTCTACTTCCCTGGACAGGAATATTGCTTCGAGTGAAAAAGACAAGTCCATAAGCACCCTGAGTGAATGACCTCCAGACAAAGGCGGGATGCTTGCTAATCATTTCCAGCGCTGTAAGCTGACCTTCCCACAGTCTGCTCTCCGCATACCTTATCCCCAACATCCGACAAGAGGTCATGCCTGTTTACAGAGGTAATACTCATAGCGCTAACTCTGGCTATTTTTGCAAAGGGCTTTCACAAACCAGCGCTATCTCCAGAACGTTTGCCAAGTCTTGCTAACTCCAAAGAAGCTGTCCCTTCCTCGATATCCCTGCTTCAACTTTTCCCAGGGGCCATTTTCCTTGGTATTGACCGTTGCGTCAGAAGAGACGCCATAAAACATGAAAACCTTAAAGAGTTCTTCAAAATGGAGTCTAATCCCACCTTTTCATTAAAAAAAAAATACTTAATTTGAGAGAGAGAGAGACAGAGCACAAGCAGAGGAGGGGCAGGGAGAGAGAGACAGAGAGAGAGAGAGAGAGAGTCCTAAGCAGCCCAATGGGGGGCTGAATCCCACAAACTGTGAAATCATGACCTGAGCCACGACCAAGAATCAGACACTTAACTGACTGAGACACCCAGACGCCCCAATCCCACCTTTTCTAAATGAGGAAACTGAGTTACAAAGATGTTAGAGGGGCGCCTGGGTGGCGCAGTCGGTTGGGCGTCCGACTTCAGCCAGGTCGCGATCTCGCGGTCCGTGAGTTCGAGCCCCGCGTCGGGCTCCGGGCTGATGGCTCGGAGTCTGGAGCCTGTTTCCGATTCTGTGTCTCCCTCTCACTCTGCCCCTCCCCCGTTCATGCTCTGTCTCTCTCTGTCCCAAAAATAAATAAACATTGAAAAAAAAAAAAAGATGTTAGAGTCATAGAACTTAGTTCCATGATCATACTCATCTATTCAGGACTATCCCTCAGCCTGGTCTGAGCTTCTGAGTACCCACATGCATAAAAGCCTACAAAATTATGTCTGATTCCTAAGGCCAAAGAAGAAACATGGATCGGGCCAGTATTGTCCAGTGAGATAAATGCCTATACATTTCGAGTCGTTTAAAAAATTTTTATTTAAAAAAATTTTTTTTTTCAACGTTTATTTATTTTTGGGACAGAGAGAGACAGAGCATGAACGGGGGAGGGGCAGAGAGAGAGGGAGACACAGAATCGGAAACAGGCTCCAGGCTCTGAGCCGTCAGCCCAGAGCCCGACGCGGGGCTCGAACTCCTGGACCGCGAGATCTTGACCTGGCTGAAGTCGGACGCTTAACCGACTGCGCCACCCAGGCGCCCCTAAAAAATTTTTATTTTAAAATGATTCTAGACTTACAGAAAATTTGCAAAAATAGCCCTGAGAGTTCACATATACCCTTTACCGAGTTTCTCCTAATGTTAACACCTTGCGTAATCTTCGTAAAATTAGCAAAACCAGGAAATTAACTCCGTATAGTGTTATTAGCTAAACTACAGACCTCATTTGCATTCCACCAGGGTTCTTGTGCTGATGTCCCTCTTCTGTTCTGGTATGCAATCCAGATCTCATATTGTAAATATTTGTTGTGTCTCTTTGCTCTCTTCCAGTCTGTGATAGTCCTTTAGTATTTGACCTTCACGATCTTGGCACTTTTGACGAATACCAGTCCGTTGTTTTGCAGAAGAGCCCTGAATTATTTCAGACCATTTTAGAGAAATCCGAATCTCATGGCTCAATAAAGGGGTGCCCTCATTTTTTAAAGTCTATTTATTTATTTTGAGAGAGACAGAGGGAGTGAGTACGAGCGGGGGAGGGACAGAGAGAGAGGGAGAGAGAAAATCCCGAGCAGGCTCCATGCTGTCAGGGCAGAGCCCCACGTGGGGCTCGAACTCCGGAACCATGAGATCACGATCGGAGGCAAAATCGAGAGTCAGATGCTTATCAAACTGAACCCAAGCGGGGCCCTCATTTTGCATCTTGATCAGGTTCGTGTGTTTTACCACTCACCTCCACTTACATGGTATCTGTCTTTGTCTTGTTTTGTTTTACTCACTTAGGACCATTCCATAAATGATTGGAGTCAAATTTATCATCCCTCATTTGCCAGAATTAGACATACTATTCTTCCAGCATCTCTGGAGAACCACCTCGTGATGCATAATGAGTAACAAGAAACACTACTGGGACACAGGATGTGAAACTGATTAACGTGTTCATCACGAGTGTGTGTTGTTACCCATAGGAGGGCCAGGCCATGTTAACTCAAGCCAGTCACATCCCAATGCACTGGAACCTTCAAGTTCTGGGGGATGTTGGCCATGACGGACATCAAAACACACTCCGGGGGGGGGGGGGGGCGCCTGGGTGGCTCAGTTGGTTGGGCGTGCACCTTCGGCTCAGGTCATGATTTCACGGGTTCGTGAGTTCCAGCCCCGCGTGAGCTCTGTGCTGACAGCTCGGAGCCTGGAGCCCGCTTCGGATTCTGTGTCTCCCTCTCTCTCTGCCCCTCTCCTGCTCATGCTCTGCCTCTCTCTCTCTCAAAAATAAACAATAAAAAAAATTTTTTTTTAATTTCGCTTTAAAAGAACAACGCTCAGTTGAGCGTCCGACGCTTGAGTTCGGCTCAGGTCATGATCTTGCAGTTTCATAGGTTTGAGCCCCCATCCGGCTCTGCACTGACAGTGTGGAGGCTGCTTGGGATTCTCTCTCCTTCTCTCTCTCTCTCTCTCTCTGCCCCTCCTCTGCTCGCATTATCTCTCTCTCTCTCAGAATAAATAAACTTTCAAAAAAAAAAAACCACTCCCAATTTCACCCCATCTTTGAGATAGCATGTTCCCATCATAAAACAACAGTACCCATCATAAAATAGAAGATGCATGCCTATAGAAGAGGATGGCCTGGATGAATAATCTTGGGCAAATCCTGGGGGCCGTGGCTGGCTCAGTCGGAAGAACATGCGACTCTTGACCTCCGGGTTATAAGTTCCAGCCCCATGTTGGGTATAGAGATTACTTAAAATTAAAATCTTTGAAAAAAATCTTGGGCAAATCCCTTAATGTCTCTGAAATATTGGCAGTTGGGGTAGGGGAGGAAAGACAAAGGAAAGAACATGAAGGAAAAGACGTTGGATACCACAAGGAGCTGCCATGGCATCAAAATCATGCTCTTCTGGTAAAGCCCCCCTCCAACACACCCCACTGTCAAGAGAAAGACAGACCTGAAAAAGTTGTGCCCTCATAGAAATCATGCAACCCTTTCTCTTGACGGTGGAGGCCTCTTGGAAGCAACGGCGAAAGCTTCTGTTGGGCCATATAGTGATCGGTAAATGTTGGCCGAATGGATGAACGAACGATGAATCAATGAAAAAAGCGTATGTCGTTTGAACCTTCCGATGACCCTGAAGAATAAGCAGGACAGGATTTCCATTTTAATGAAGAAGACGAGCTTAAAGGACCTGCCCTGTGATCTCATGGCTTCAGTGATTCCCATGGTGCTAGGACGAGGGAAAATAAAGAGAATGACCCAAATTAAATGCCACATTTGTCCCATGCCTTATGCTAAGCCAAGAGTAGCCAACTCAAGTTCCTTTAGAGGTCCACAGGTCATCTAAATGTGCACAGAGGACCTCAGATAATACAAGTGGTAGGGACAGTGGCCCAGCGGATCATGCCTGCAAATCACGTTTAGTCCAAGGGATCTGCACATCATGGCCCCTGTGGGCTCCTTCACACCTAAGATCTCATTTACCCTCCTCACCACCTGTAAGGTCTGCATTATCATCCCCCCTTTACAGCCGAGGCTGTTGGGGTTTGGCGATCTAAGTGCCTTGGTCTTCCTGCTAGTGTGTGTCCAGGTCGGGGAGTCAAGCACGTGTCTAGGGGACCTCGTCACCTGGAGAAGCAAAACATCTGACTTTTCTTTCACAACTGCCGATACGTGGACAAATCTCAAAGAGAGAGAGCCTCAGGAAGAATGGAGCTATAGATAAACATTATTGTGTTTTGCCATGTCTCTAATCTAACCCCTTTAATTTTCAGAACATCCAGCAGAAAAATATCTTTTTTTCAACATTTATTTATTTATTTTTTTTTTTGGGACAGAGAGAGACACACAGCATGAACGGGGGAGGGGCAGAGAGAGAGGGAGACACAGAATCGGAAGCAGGCTCCAGGCTCCGAGCCATCAGCCCAGAGCCCGACGCGGGGCTCGAACTCCCGGACCGCGAGATCGTGACCTGGCTGAAGTCGGACGCTTAACCGACTGCGCCACCCAGGCGCCCCAGCAGAAAAATATCTTAAAGACCCTCCAGTCCAGGGGCACCTGGGTGGCTCAGTCGGTTGAGCGTCCAACTTTAGCTTGGGTCGTGGTGTCGCGATTCGTGAGGACTAGCACCCAGTCGAGCTCTGTACTGACGGTGTGGAGCCTGCTCGGGATTCTCTCTCCCCGCCTCTCTCTCTGCCCCACCCCCCCTTGCACACACTCATGCTCTCTTTGAAATAAATAAACGTAAAAAAAAAAAAAAAGACCCTCCAATCCAGTGTTGTTCAAACTACCAGACAACTCTCCTTGCTTGGTCAGAAAAATTCAGTTTCTGGGGTCACAACAGGCAACTCAAATAATAACAGAAAATAATGGAAAATATCAGAGTCCCTCACCCATGACTGGTGGTGCATATGATTTTGTGAAATTTGTAGACACAGTAAAAAAGGAAATTAAAAAAAATTTTTTTTGAAGTTTATTTGTTTTGAGAGAGAGAGAGCAAGTGAGCGTGGGGAGGGGGGGGTGAGGGAGAGAGAGAATCCCGAGCAGGCTCCCCTCTGTCAGCACAGAGCCCGACGTGGGGCTCCATCCCGTGAACTGTGAGATCATGACCCGAGCTGAAATCAAGAGTCAGAACCTTCACTGACTGAGCCACCCAGATGCCCTTAAAATAAATTTTTTTACAGGCTCACGTTGGGGGCACCTGGGTGGTTCAGTCCGTTGAGTACCATTTTGGCTCGGGTCATGATCCCAGGGTCGTGGGATCGAGCTCCGCGTTGGGCTGTGTTGCCACCTTGGTAGGCTTCAGGCAACTCACTTGACTCTATGTCTTTTTTTTTTTTTTTTAAGTGTATTTATTTATTTTGAGAGAGAGAGAGAAAGAGCAAGAGTTGGGAGGGGCAGAGAGAGAGGAAGAGAGAGAATCCCAAGCAGGCTCCGCACCATCAGCAGAGAGCCTGACGCGGGGCTCGAACTCACGAACCGTGAGATCGTGAACTGAGCCAAGATCAAGAGTCAGGCGCTTGACCGACTGAGCCGCCCGGGTGCCCCTCGACGCTATGTCTTTGACCGGAGACCACACGCATTCTACCCTGGACCCCTAGAAAGCAAGAGCAGACACAGATGGGATTTCACGGGTTTCTGGCCTCTCTGCAGACTCTTGGGACCACATCGATTTTACCTGAGACATGCGTGAAAACAGTAGTGAGCACGGACGATATTTCGGTGTCTCTTTGCCACCCCTTAAGGGCGGAGGGGACCCCAATTTTCATTCAGTGGCCGTTCCCAACAGAGCCTCTATCCTTTGTGCTCTGGGAGGAGGTGCGAGACCTTCCCCCCGTGACTATCAGTGTCCCGGCTTCTCTTCTCCTTCCTCCAGTGGCCAGCCTTTAATTCTGCCCTCCTTCCTGTGCTGGATCCCTCAAAGGCACTGCCCCTTTCAGAGACCTCACTGGTTCTGACCGTGGTCACCATCCGCCAGAGGGCAAAGAGGGGTTCGGGGAAAGTTTCCTCGAGAGATGGTCTCCCGCCTTGTGTTGCAGCTATGCCCCCAAAGGTCTTCTGGATCGGGCTCCGGGCTCCTCCCAGTCCTCGTGAACGACGCTGGGTCTGCGACAACATCCGCCAACCTGCGGCCGATTCGCCTTTCCCCTTCCTCTCTCAGGAACCTAGCACGGGCCTGGCTCCACTCTCCCTCGCCGAACGACAGAGTCACCTTCTAGAGACATCTGGGCGGTGGCCTGGGCTCGTTGTGCTACAGCCTATCGTGCTCTTCTGTCTGGTTCTTAGTCCACCGTCACCGTCCAGCACCCCCCAGGACACACAACTGTTGGTTTCCTACGTGTATTTAGAGTCTGCGCCAATTACGTGTATGGCTCCCTGGGCTCCTTGGAAAATAACAGACTGAAAGGGCCCTGCGGAATGAAAGAAATGCCCAGCGTGTGGCTTCACTCCAAGCCACCCATTGGTTCCTCCCTCATAATCTGTTGGGGCCTGTCAATCATCTATGGGGCTTTCTTGGACTCCTAAGGGATGGTCGGCTGCTTATAACCCGCCCTCTACAAAGGGATCAGTTCTCCCATCCATGTACGTGCCCTGCCAGCTCGTTGGAAACTCTGCTTTCTCGACCCGTGACCACACGCACCTTCTTCTCCCTTGGAAGCAAAATTGGGAGCGCCTTCCTCTTTCTTTTTTTTTTTTTTCCAATTTTTTAAATGTTTTATTTATTTTTGAGAGGGAGGGCATGAGCAGGGGAGGGGCGGGGGTGGGGGGGACAGGATCCAAAGCGGGCTCTGCACCGACAGGCTGCGAGCCCGACGCGGGGCTCAAACTCGCCAACCGTGAGATCATGACCTGAGCGGAAGTCGGCCACTCAACCAGCTGAGCCACCCAGGTGCCCCAGTAGTGCCTTCCCGATTGATGGATGAGTGCATATTCTTTCACCTTCCAAAGACTTCCGCCCTTTCCATGGATTCCCCCCCTCGGACCTCCCTAAGAGATAGATGGAAAAGAACCAGATCTGCTCGGTCACACGAAGAGGTAAATGACGGATGGGGGGACGGAAACAAAAAGAGCAGACATCAGGTGTGACAAATATTCCAGCCATGACCCACGTGCTCCTGACACAATAGCCCTTTCCCTGTCCTCTCTGGGTGGAGCTCCAATCACGGAGATTTCTTTTTGGATGATAGTAATGGGCCTTCTTTGCGGCACTGGCCTCACTGGCCCCAGAGTCTCCCTCAGGGTCCAAACACAGCACTCAGTACTGTCCAGGTTAGAGGTCAGATCCTCTGAAGCTTCCCTGTGTGACCAGACCAGGCCAAAATGGCCGTGTCCTCCTCTTCTGCTGACTGAAGGGGAGTTTGTCTAATTCTCTAGACTTCCTCGGGCCCAGGAGGTTGGCCAGGGTGCTGAGGACTGGCATGGTGCCACAGGGAGCTTTTGCCTTCTCCAGACCCTCCTCGCCTGACCGATCCCTCTAGAACATTGTCCCAGCTTCTTTCTTTTTTATTTATTGGGAGAGAGAGCGTGCGTGACAAAGCGAGGGAGCGCGTGAGAGAGCACAAGTCGGGGAGGGGCAGCGAGAGAGGGAGGCAGAGAATCCCGAGCAGGCTCCGCCCCGACAGCGCAGAGCCCGATGTGGGGCCCGAACTCACGAACCTCGAGATCATGACCTGAGCCGAGATCAAGAGTCGAACGGCTAACCGACGGAGCCACCCAGGCAGCCCTGTGCCAGCTTCTTAAAATACCCAGGCTTCTTGTTTCGAAGAGGTAGAGTTCTTTGATCGATGCTTTCAATTTCCAATGACATCCATTTCCACTACGCACGCCTCTCGGGTCAGTTTCAAGCTTCGACAAAGCACGCGTGTGACCTGTTCACGCGATGAAAATGACAGGTGTGGGCTGGAGCTGGCTTACGTGGGCTTGTGAGAAACCACCGTCTGCCTTTTCCCCCAACTCCGCTCGCGGAGATGTCACATGCTGGCTTACAATTTCCATGGTGGGAGTACTTATAGCACTGAAATCAGCAAATGCTATAAATTGGGGCACCCCCTTTCTTTTCCCTGGATTGTTAAAATAGTAACCTGGACAGCACTGTGTATAGATGAATGATTGAGTGTAAATATGGGAACCTCATAAAAGGTACAGCATAGGGAATATAGTCGATGATGTTGGCACAACGTTGTGTGGTGACAGGTGGTGACAACACCTGTGAGTACAGCATAACGTTGTACATCTGACACTAATGTAACGGGGTCTGTCACGTGTACTTCAATTAAAAATACAATAAAGAGGGGCGCCTGGGTGGCTCAGTCGTTGGAGCGCCTGACTCCTGAGTTTCGCCCAGGTCACGTGATCTCGTGGTTCGTGAACTCAAGCCCTGCGTCGGGCTCTGCACGGAGCCTGCTTGGGATTCTGTCTCCCTCTCTCTTTGCTCCTCCCCTGCCCTCCCTCCCTCTCAAAAATAAATAAATAAACTCTAAAAAATACAATAAATAAATAAGGGCACCCGGGTGGCTCAGTCAGTTGAGTGTCCAACTTCGGCTCAGGTCGTGATCTCACGGTTCATGAGTTCCAGCCCCCTATTGGGCTCTCTGCTGTCCGCGCAGAGCCCCCTTCGGATCCTCTGTCCCCCTCTCACTCTGCCCCTCCCCCACTTGCACCCTCTCTCTCTCTCTCTGTCTCTCAAAAATAAACATGACAAAATACAATCGATCGGTCGATCAGGGTTACCACAGACAACGAGGGGACAAAAAGCAGTCAGAAAATAGGATTATGTCACGGAAGCCCAAGAGTCTCAAAGCCCAAGAGTCTCAAAGAAGCGGTTCACCTGGCCCAGCTCTCGAGCAATTTCCGGCGTTCTCCTGCCCATCCCTGTGCATAGCTATGAGTTGAGAGTTTTTCTCTTATGACAGAAGAAGCAAGCCGTGTCTCAGAGGCCAGGCCTCGGTTTCCTCCTGTATCTTGCTTCTGATTCTCAAGCCCAATGGGCAGAAGCGACAGTTTCTCATGAGACTTTCCTGCACCTGCTACCCCAGTCTTGGCCTCTCTGAGGCCTGCAAAGGGATCTATCCTTTTTTTTTTTTTTTTAAGTTTATCTTGAGAGACCGAGAGCCTAAGCGGAGGAGGGGCAGAGAGAGAGAGGGAGAAGGAGAGAGAATCCCAAGCAGGCTCCGTGCTGTCAGCGCAGAGCCGACGCGAGGCGCAATCTCACGACCCGTGAGGTCACGACCTGAGCCGAAATCAAGAGTTGGGCACCTAACTGACTGAGCCACCCAGGGACCCGCCCTGAGAAATATTTTTAAGAACTCGCTTTTGTTCATTGTTGTACCCGTGAGTGTCCTAGGTATGCTTCTTAGGCATCTGGCCCTGCTCTTGAGGGCTTTGAAAAAATGTCACCCCCCCCCCGCCCCGAATCCCTGATGAAACGCTCACTGGTGAGGATCATTAGCCCTTTTGGGCTAGGGCAGCCCCTCCCTTTGCCATAGGCCAGCATGCTCAGGGCATGGGCTGGAACTTCCCACGGAGGTGGTCCCTCCCTCTCGTACTGTCTTACTGGCAGATATTCTGAAGTTGTGGTCTTGGGCCACAGAGCCCTCTTCTATCCTGGTTTCAACCAGGGAGCAAGAGCGAGGCGGGGGACAACAGAGGACATTTAAGTATCTAGTGGGTATTTGAAGAAGATGTGGTTTTTAAATATGCAACGGAATACCACTCGGCCACGAAGAAGAATGAAGTCCTGCTATTTGCAACAACGTGGATGGAACTGGGGGGCATTAGGCGACGTGAAATAAGCCAGAGAAAGACAGATACCCTACATTTTCGCTCCTAGGTGGAATTCGAGAAACTGAACAGAAGACCATGGGGGAAGGGAGGGGAAAAAAACGAGTTATAAACAGAGAGGGAGGGAAACCATAAGGGACTCTTAAATACAGAGAACAAACTGAAAGTTGATGGGGGTTGGAGGTGGGGGGTGGGCGGGGGAAATGGGTGATGGGCACTGAGGAGGGCACCTGTTGGGATGAGCACTGGCTGTTGTTTGTAAGCGATGAATCACTGGGTTCTACTCCCGAAGGCAAGACTACACTGTATACACCGTATGTTAGCTAACTTGGCAATAAATAAATACGTAAATACATAAATGGAGACGGAGTAAAGTATCATAAATTTTGTTAGACACGATAATGGGATTGGTACAAAGAAGAAAATTTTCCTTAGCGTTAAACATATGTTCCGAAGTAGTTAGGGGAGAAACATCACAATGTCCATGTTTACTTGAAAACATTTTAACCTTTTAAAAAATGAGATGAAGCAAATATGACAAAATATTTACACTTGTTACACAGAAGTAACAGGTACACAGGTGTTCGTTATCCTATTTTCTCTACATGCCAGTATGCTGGAAAATTGTCCTATTTAAGATGAAATGTAGGGACACCCAGCTGGCTCATTCGGAGGAGTGTGTGACTCTTGGTCTTGGGGTTGTGGGTTTGAGCCCCATGTTGGGTGCAGAGATTAATTTTTTTTAATTAAGAAAAAATTATTTCTTGTTTTAGAGAGAGGGAGAGACGGTGTGCGAGTGGGGGAGGGGCAGAGAGAGAGGGAGACACAGAATCCGAAACAGGCTCCGCGCTCCGAGCCGTCGGCACAGAGCCCGACGCGGGGCTCGAACTCACGAGCTGTGAGATCATGGCCTGAGCCGAAGCCGGACGCTTAACCGACTGAGCTACCCAGGGGCCCCTAGAGATTACTTTTAAAAAATACAATCTTCAGGGGCCCCTGGGTGGCTCAGTCGGTTGAGCGACTGACTCTTGATTTCAGCTCAGGTCATGATCCCAGGGTCGTCGAGTAGGGCTCTGTACTGAGCATGAAGCCTGCTGAAGATTCTCTCTCCCTTCCTCTGCCCCTCTCCCCTGCCTGCGAGCTCTCACTCAAATTAAAAAAAAAAAAAAAAATAGAGTACCGTAAAGGACAAGTTATGTGTGACCCCACCCGGCACGACGGTGGTTGGGGTGATTAGCGAGAGCTCTGTAAGTTCAAGTTGAACGTCCACCGACAGGAGCTGGGATTTCAAGGACTGGCTGCCCCTTCCCTACCGGGAACTCTTTTATTTACAGCTTTGCGGCAAGAAAAGTGACATCGTGTTAACACAGGCACTCTTTTCTTTGCAGCCTCCCACTTTATAAACATCTATGCACGTTACCGTGCTCAGACATTGCTTCTTCACACACCCATCGTGGCCACCAGCCCGCTACATCTGCTCCCGTGGACTAAGCTCCTTGAGGGCAGAGATTTTGTATTCATGTTAGTAGCCCCAGGCCTCTTCACTGACATTAATACGCAGTAGGTTCACAATTAATGTTTGCTGAGCGAATAAACGAATGATAATGAAGCATGCTCTTGTAATGGCAAGAGCCGGCCAACTATAGCCCCTGGACGAAATCTGGTCTGTGGCTTATTTTTCTTTCTTCTTTTTTTCAAGTTTGTGTGTGTTTGTTTTTCATCTCTAAACCCAGTGTGGGGCTCGAACTCACAACCCCTAGATCGAGTCCCATGTGCCTCTTATTGAGCCCGCCAGGCGCCCCTGTGGCCTATTTTTCTATGGCCCTTGAGCTAAGAATGGTCTTCACATTTTTATTTTTTTTTAAGATTTTCTTTAAAAAAAATTTGTTTTTAATGTTTATTTTTAAGAGACAGAGTGTGAGTGGGGGAGGGGCAGAGAGAGAGAGAGAGAGGGACAGAGACAGAATCTGAGGTAGGCTCCAGGCTCTGAGCTGTCAGCACAGGGCCCAACGCGGGGCTCGGACTCACAAGCCGTGGGATCATGATCTGAGCGGAAGTCGGCTGTTTAACCAACTGGGCCACCCAGGTGCCCCTTGGGATTTTCTTTTTAAGCAATCTCTACACCGAACGTGGGGCTCCAACTCATGACTCCGAGATCGGGAGTCGCATGCTGTATTGATTGAGCCAGCCAGGTGCCCCTATTTCCTCTGATTTTTTTTTCCATGAACAAGGTTGGTGTTTTGTTTTTGTTTTTTAAGTTTATTTTGAGAGACAGAGCAAGTGCACCAGCAGGGAGGGGCGGAGAGAGAGAGAGAGAGAGAGAGAGAGAGAGAGAGGGAGAGAGGGAGAGAGGGAGAGAACCCCAAGCAGGTTTCGCACTGTCAGCTAGAAGACTGGCATGGGACTCAATCTCACGAACTGTAAGAGCACGACCTGAGATGAAACCAAGAGTTGGGGGCACCTGGGTGGCTCAGTCGGTTAAGCATCTGACTTTGGCTCAGGTCATGATCTCGCGGTCCGTGAGTTCGAGCCCCGCGTCGGGCTCTGTGCTGACCGCTCGGAGCCTGGAGCCTGCTTCCGATTCTGTGTCACCCTCTCTCTGACCCTCCCCCGTTCATGCTCTGTCTCTCTCTGTCTCAAAAATAAATAAACGTTAAAAAAAATTAAAAAAAAAAAACAAACCAAGAGTTGGATGCTTGACTGACTGAGCTACCCAGGTGCCCCTATTTACTCTGATTTTAAATGACAACTGGGTAAAAAACAATAGTGTATTTAGCAGTAATCACCTTGACATGGGGGGAGATAAATAACCATTTTTCTTCCCTCTTGTATTTCCGATTGGTCTATATTTTGCACGTTACGACTACCCAAATAGTTTACTTTTTAAAATTTATTTTCATTTTCTTATTTTATTTATTTTCATTTTCTTATTTTAGAATGAACAAGCAGGGGGTTGGGGAGAGGGGCAGAAGGAGAGAGAGACCCTCAAGCAGGCCCCACCCTCATTGTGGAGCCCGACGGGGGGAGACGGGGGAGGCGGGGGGGGGGGGGGCGGGCTGGATCCCACGACCCTGGGATCATGACCTGGGCAGACATCAGGAGTTGGACGCTCCACCGACTGAGCCACCCAGGCGCCCCCAAAAGGGTTTTTACATACGGCATTATTTGAGCAATTTAAAATTCCCTTAATCCTCGTGAACTTGCCTCACATTTCCTTTCCTCCTTGCCTAGCCAAAGAGCTATCTGATGTGGAAGGAACTAAACCTGAGGTTTGGCAGCCCGCAAATGAAAAACAAAAGGCAGGCAGAGGAGCCAAGAGTACAATTAGAGGCGATGCCAACTTTCCACCCAAGAAAGGCTGCTCACTGTTCATGGGGGGAAAAAAAAACACAAAAGACTTTGAACGCGGGGGCGGGGGCGGGCGCAAGGTCACATGGTCGAAGTAATGAAATAAAACACTCCTTAATTGTCCTGCGGAGCACTCTCTCAGGGCTAAGGTGAGGGAATTATTTTAGCAACCCGCAAAGAAACATTACACACTTACATATTTCCCAAAGTCCCTATAGTAATGTTAGACGGGAAAGAGTTTCCGGTCGTAAGTTTTACTCGTCAGGACCAAGCCTGGTTATCGCGTGCATTTTTCGAAGTTCCAGAAATAGGCAAAGTAGATTTTTTTTACTCATCTTTCCCACCCTACCGATGTTGACCAAGAAGGAAAATCATGAACCTTTTGAGATGTAATGCATTCTAGAACTCCTTTTTCCAGATCAAGAGCCTAAGAAAGGCAAGGGTGAAAACGGTGTTTTGTAAAGCAGGTTATTTATTTATTTATTTATTTTGATAAAGACAAATAGTTAATTCGCTGGGAAGGAAAATGTGTAATCATTTACCAGCTGTTGGGATGGTTTAATAACAGCGCTGTGTGACATTAATCACCCTATTCCCTTCCTTCTGGGCACGCAGCTACCTGATATTTCCTTGCCCCCCCCCCCCCACCTTTGGGTTTATATGTGACCGTGGGACTGACTTCCGGCCAGGAGGATGTGGGTGAAAATGCCGGATGCCTCTTTCAAGCCTGGCCCTTCCAGCCCTCATACCTGCAAGGCTCCGTTTTCCTTCCGTTGACTGGACAGGACTCCGAGGACGTGGAGACAAGAACAGGCGACAAGGTGCCAAGGATCGTTGCTGTTTAGAGGAGAGCCTCCCGACCAGGAACCCCCCCCCCCCCCCGCACTGGACTGTGGCAGGACCGTGACTCCGTCCTGCACACGCCCCCATCTTTAGGCAGGTGGGAGCTATGTGCCAATGGATAAATGAGCTCCGCTGACAAGCACAGGACTGAAATCACCTGACCCCTGAAGAGGCGAAGACCTCGGCACTGCTGATTCCTCACTGGTGAAAAAAACTGGTGACACCCTCGTTGCTCGGGGACTAGCTCCAAATTTTTGGTTCCGACCGAATCTGGTCATTGGCAGATACGGTAAGAAAAGATCATGCGTGTGGCCCTAACCTAATCCTCAAACGATCATCTCCCCATCGTTCCTTTACAATCCTAGGTCAAGAACAAATCTCTTAGGTCATTTTACATGATGTCTTCTCATTAGGCAACACGGATCTTCTCCAAGATCAGGGAAACTGGCCTCAGAAATTTCCCTGCTCTTATGGTGGGAATGAAGAAGGGCCGATTCACATCTTAGGTGAACTAATTCCACAAAGACAACCAGCAATGAGTTTTGGCCAATGAGGTTAGACCTGGTCAGGTTACTTTCTTCCCTGAATAGAAGCCATTCGCATGAATCCAAACCGTTCAGTGCTCTCGGCTCCGCTGAATCTCGCCGCACCCAAAGCAAGAAAATTAACGGAAGTCAAATCAGACAGTAATAGGACGCCTGAGACCAACATGACATTAAATGCTTTTTTATTGAACAAAAAGAGATAAAACATGGAAGTTGAGATCACTGAGCAAAAGCAGCTCGCCAGGTGAAGCTGCTACATTTTGTGCTAAATAACCTTATGAATCGAGAGTATACAGAACACATAATACGTAAGTTACCTCAACAGCCAAGGAGAAGGTGTCGATTACAGTCTCGGAAGGAAAAATTTGGTTTTGTGACAAATTGAGTTGCTCAAAATTTCTAGCCCTTATCCACCTCAATTCAGTATGCACTGAATTCCCATTCTCATGGAAGCTGCTTTTTGGAAGGAATTTAAAAAGGCTTTTGCACGTTGATCCGACGCGCCGTTCAAGGTTTAAAATTTTGTGTCTGATGTATGTATGTGTGTGTGTCTATACACACTTTAGAAACCCCGAACCCTTGTTTATAAGTACAGGGGTCGTGCTGTTTTTTTTTTGTTTGTTTGGTTACAGTTACGATTTCTCCTGTGTGTCTAAGAAACTTTCTATGTTCTCAATGCACCCACACAGACAGGTGGGTTGACAGATATGTCAAAAATACTTTATGAAAAGAGGGAGGGAGCTCATGCGAGTTGGCGACCTTTCGCTATTGTCTCCTGGTGGGGCGAGCCGCCTCCCTTTCACACCTCACAAAGATGAAAGCGAAAACTTTTTACTTTGAAGCCTAGTTATTAGCACAGTTGTAGTTACAATCCACCTGCAAGTTGGTTTATGGGGCTTTCGAATAGGAGATGATAAATACCTCACACCCGGTACACGGCATCAAGAAAGTACTGAAGAAACATTTTATAGACAATACCTTGGTGGGTTCTTTTTTTTTGTGGTTTTGTGGTTTTTGGTTTTTTTTTTTTTTTTTTTTTGTTAAACATCAGCTTCAACGGGATACATTTCCAGAATGGTTTTGTTACCACTTGATAAACACTCTAAGCCAAACGAACAGCACAAATAACATCAAGGTTGTCTTTTTTCCAATATCGGTATCGATTACTGGAGGCTAATCCTAACACACTACTAAAGGGGGGCAAAAGAAGAGAATTCATGACACGTTGCAAAGATAGGACTACAGCATCTTAGTTGGAGGGATGATCTTACGGTGCAGAAAGAGGGGACTCTCTAGAAGGTGATGGTGTGGTTTCTTCGGGGGGGAAAACCGTGAGCGTACAAGCTCGGATGCCACCAAGGGACTCCGGGAGATCAAAAACCTTATGCCATTCATCTTTATCTGGGTCGTATTTCTGCACGATCTCTACCATGCAACGGTTATTCCAGGAATACCCACCAACCACGTAGATTTTATTTTCAAAGACAGCGACCCCAACATCGCTCTGCCCCCTTAGCATGGCAGCAATTGGGGTCCACTGGTCAAGGATAGGGGAGTAGTATTCACAGCTCAGGACATCGTCGTAATCGCTCGTTCCTCGGAAGTGATTGCCACCAATGACGTAGAGCCTCTCGCCCACCGTACACATGCAATGCAGACCTCTGACAGTGGTCATTGGCGCCTTCTGGATCCATTTGTCAGTATCAGGGTCGAAGCACATCAGCTCCTTTTGGAAAGTATCATGAGTAATTCCTCCTAAAGAATGAAAGTAGGCATGAGGTAGACAGAATTCTAAAAAAGCACAAGTAAATAAAAGGCTACCACAGATAATGAACTTGTGGCCGCACAGTGTGACACTTTACAGCTGATCGGTGGTGTCCTTATACGTGTCTGCCCTCAGCGAGTACTTTCTCTGGGATTACAAAAAAATCAAGAAGGTACCGTCTTCAGATTCTTTTTTTTTTTTTTTAACATTTATTTATTTTTGAGAAAGAGAGAGACAGAGCATGAACGGGGGAGGGGCAGAGAGAGGGAGACACAGAATCGGAAACAGGCTCCAGGCTCTGGGCTGTCAGCACAGAGCCCGACGCGGGGCTCGAACTCACGGACCGAGAGATCATGACCTGAGCTGAAGTCGGACGCTTAACCAACCGAGCCACCCAGGCGCCCCGCCATCTTCAGATTCTTAAAGAACCACAAACTAGCTTATATTATTGCAAGGACGTTCTCAAGCAGAGACCCATGGACTTTATGAGGCTTTACTACATGAAAATATTATTTGGGCCACTTTTGGAGAGCTGGGTCTGCAGTAAATCGCAGCTATGAAGCAGGCACGCCCCGGGAGCTGAGCACTGGGCTGGGGGACGTGTTAAATTCCAGTTGCCCATTTCCTCACTTGCCACATAAGAACGGCTACCCTTGTAATCTCGTTAGCATTGGGACTCTGAAGTCAAACAAATCAAAATGCTCCTTTGCAAGGTGGATGGTATTATGCAAACACACAAGCATGCAACAATACTCGGAACTGGGTTTTTTTGGTAGAGTTTCTGCCCGGTGGGGTGAGGAAGGTAATCTCGTCGTTATCAGCATGGACATTTGGAGAATTAGAATGCTGAACACGTACGGAATTTCATATGTACAGCAGTTTGTTGTTGACCTGGTGAGTCTGTATCGTCTACGAAGGATGTTCGTAGGTCACTTATAAATCAGCCTCTACAATGAAAGTACCAGACTCTATGTTCTGCAGATTAGGGAGAGGGCTAAACAAATTTTCATCCATGTCAATCAAAACTCTACTATCTGGTGGCCAGATGGCAATCATTGTTTTCTTTCTGCTTTTTAACTTTTTTTTTTTTTTCTCCTGTACTTTACAGAATTCTCTGGAAGCAAACAGCGTTTTTTTTTTTTTTTTTGGTTTGAGGATCAGCTATGGTTACGATCCTATTCTTGACTGGTAAGGTCGTTTCCGCAATACACGTTAGCTATGGCAGAGTACCACTACAACCATTCGATGCCATTTTTTTTTTATCCCCAGAGGATTTGGAGCTCTCATTATAATGGCATAGCATCTACGCACATAAAATAGGTAGAGGGTGTAAATCATTGAGTAGCGGAGCATATGATTTCCTGGATGGCTCTCGCAATATAAGACATGCCGTAGTTGCTCATAAATTTAACACCAGAAACCTGCCAATCACACACTCCAGGCCTTTCACTGATCCTTCCTGATTACAGATTTCATAAGGCAGCAGCGTTCAGAGACTCCGACCACAAACATCACCTTAACGCCTCTGTTCTCTAATACTGTAACTGCTGGCCTGGCACGGGCAGGCTCTCGGGATGGGAAGAAAGTGGCAAAAGTCGACCATGTCAGGGCCAGACGAGAAGAAGCTGCCTCCCAAAGTAAAATGTCAACACCCGAGGTGAGCGTTACGTTAAAATGAGACTCCTTTCTAAATTCGACATAAGGACGATTTCAACACCAACAGTTTGAGAACGAAAGTTGTTACTGGAGCAACTTGTAGCTGTTTTAGGATTTGTTATCAGAAAAATATACGTGCACGTCGCCAACATATAGGTAGTCGGCACAGAATTATTCACGCAAGGACATCACAGTAGAATCCCATGATAATGCTGAAGAAAAGGGAAAAACACATTATCGGGTGCACTAAATGACAGAATGCACATCATTATGCATTATAGGTACATCAGAAGCAAGTTTATGCATAGTACGGCTTGCATGTTATGCAATGATATATTTCATCATAGAGTTTAGCTAAATGTAAAATCAAAATGAATTAAGTATCGCTACGGAGAATATGAACGGGGGTTGTTAGAGTACAGGCTTTATTAGAGAGAGTAGGGAGTATGGGGACTGGAAGGCAAGCTGGGAAGCTGAATGCTTTCCAGTTTCTTCCAAGTCAGCTATTTACAGCAGGACTATTTTGCTCTTAGTCTTATGACCTTATAAAATACCAAAGGCAGGGGTGCCTGGGTGGCTCAGTCGGTTGAGCGTCCGACTTCAGCTCAGGTCACGATCTCACGGTCCGTGAGTTCGAGCCCCGCGTCGGGCTCTGGGCTGACGGCTCAGAGCCTGGAGCCTGCTTCCGATTCTGTGTCTCCCTCTCTCTCTGCCCCTCCCCCATTCATGCTCTGTCTCTCTCTGTCTCAAAAATAAATAAAAATGTTAAAAAAAAAATTAAAAAAAAAAAAAAATAAAATAAAATACCAAAGGCATCTATATGCAAATACAAACACACAACAGATCTTCTCAAATAAACATGAATTATACTTCGATTATCCATTTTTTCTGGATTATTTTTATTTTTTTAAATTTTTTTTTCAATGTTTTTTATTTATTTTTGGGACAGAGAGAGACAGAGCATGAACGGGGGGAGGGGCAGAGAGAGAGGGAGACACAGAATCGGAAACGGGCTCCGGGCTCCGAGCCGTCAGCCCGGAGCCCGACGCGGGGCTCGAACTCCCGGACCGCGAGATCGTGACCCGGCCGAAGTCGGACGCTTAACCGACTGCGCCACCCAGGCGCCCCGGGATTATTTTTATATACTATATGGAAAGATGGTGACATGGTTCAAAGTGTATGTGTTATGTTAATTGCATCTGCGTTAGAATTGTTTACCTGAAATATACATCACTCCTCCATATACGGTTCCAGCATGGCCATAGTGGGGCTCACTCATTTTGGCAACGTAGGTCCACTCATTTGTTCTTGGATTGTAACACTCGACTGTGGCTGTTGTTCAGGGGGAAAAAAAAAGAACAGACAAGGAAATCGTGTATGAGTTCAAATTCAGCAATTCATTCTTTTTCCTTTTAAGTTGAATAATAAGAATATTTAAACAACCGATCCATATTTCTTACAGGTATGAGATACCCTTCGGGGACCTCTTTTTTTCCCTCATTGAGATTGTATTACTGAGGTGAACCATGAATGCATTTTACATTAGATACTTATGTAATAATCTAACACATTTCTGTCGCTGCAGAGATTGCTAGGATTTCTTTGCTTCTAGTAACTTGTTACATCTTTATAATTTGACATGTCTCCCATTTCCTTCCTCTAAATACGTGGAAGATGAGAAAATCGGAAGGGAGAAAAAAAGCCAGTTCTTGGCCCCCCTGCTGATCCACCACCTAGGAAACAAAGGTTAACAGGGAGCAAAATTCGAAGTTCCGGCTCCCGGCTGCTTTATTTTAAATTTTTTTTTTTTTTTCAACGTTTTTATTTTATTTTTGGGCCAGAGAGAGACAGAGCATGAACGGGGGAGGGGCAGAGAGAGCGGGAGACACAGAATCGGAAACGGGCTCCGGGCTCCGAGCCGTCGGCCCGGAGCCCGACGCGGGGCTCGAACTCCCGGACCGCGAGATCGCGACCTGGCTGAAGTCGGACGCCCAACCGACTGCGCCACCCAGGCGCCCCTAGAACCTAGCTCTTCTAATTCATAGGCTAGTGTTTTCTTTTTTTCTTTTTTAAATTTTTTTTTCAACGTTTATTTACTTTTGGGACAGAGAGAGACAGAGCATGAACGGGGGAGGGGCAGAGAGAGAGGGAGACACAGAATCGGAAACAGGCTCCAGGCTCCGAGCCATCAGCCCAGAGCCCGACGCGGGGCTCGAACTCCCGGACCGCGAGATCGTGACCCGGCCGAAGTCGGACGCTTAACCGACTGCGCCACCCAGGCGCCCCCCGGCTGCTTTATTCTATATCCCGACTACAAAATAGACACTGACAATAATTTTTCTACATGTATACATTAAAGCCAATATGCGCACATATCCAATATCATTGTAGCCAGCAATGCGTTCATTGGAAGATGACTGGAGACATAATACGAAGTGAAGATTTTTATCAGGGGCACTTCCTTTCAGCAATAAATTTATTATCTTTAACATAAAGTGTTTCGGAGAAGCGGCCTTATTTAAATATCAATCTGTTATAGCCTCAAGAACAGACCAATCACGGTCCAGACAGATAGAAAACGTGATCCCTTTAAATTTTTTTTTTTTTTTTTTTAATTTTTTTTTTCAACGTTTATTTATTTTTGGGACAGAGAGAGACAGAGCATGAACGGGGGAGGGGCAGAGAGAGAGGGAGACACAGAATCGGAAGCAGGCTCCGGGCTCCGAGCCGTCAGCCCAGAGCCCGACGCGGGGCTCGAACTCACGGACCGCGAGATCGTGACCTGAGCCGAAGTCGGCCGCCTAACCGACTGAGCCACCCAGGCGCCCCCGTGATCCCTTTTAAAAGGCAGAAAGAAATGGGGCTGTTACGAGGACCCTGGTCAAAAACACCAAGTCTAGGGTGCCTGGGTGGCTCAGTACAGCATGCGACTCTGGATCTCAGGGTGGTGAGTTCGAGCCCCACGTGGGGTGTAGAGATTACTTAAATAAGTAAAAGTTAAAAAAAAAAAAAAGCCCAAGAAAACAGCAGCGCCTGGGTGGCTCAGTTGGTTAAGCATCCAACCTTCGGTTTTGGCTCAGGTCATGATCTCCTGGTTTCGTGAGTTCGAGCCCCAACAAACAAAGAAAAAACTTGAAAATTTTATATAATTTATTACAGACGCTGCCAGTTGCCAACCCAACTGCTTGCCTCCCCCGATGCTGCTTTTTTCTCAGGAACAGAACCACAACACTGCTCACGGAAGCACTATGCTAAACTCAAAATTCAAATTCCCTTGAAGCTGGAGTTGACCACATACATGATAGAGTACTGGAATACCGAACTGATTAATCATCTGTTGAACAAGATTTCCTTTTTAAAACACATTTTGTTTAGTTCATTTATTTCTTCTGAGAGACAGTGTGCAAGCGAGCAGGGGAGGGGTGGAGGGAGGGAGAGAGAGAGAGAGAGAGGGAGAGAGAGAGAGAAGGAGAGAATCCCAAGCAGGCTCCCTGCTATCAGCGCAGAGCCCGATGCGAGGCTTGAACTCATGAATCGTGAGATCATGACCTGAGCTGAAACCAAAAGCTTAACCGACTGAGCCCCCCAGGTGCCTGAAGTTTTCCTTTATTACAAAGAAAATAACGTTAACAATAGGCCATCCTAAATAGAAAGAGCGAGAGATTCACTTTCTACTCCATTCAACAGTTTCATTTCTTCAGCAAATTGACTATGTGAAATGCTTCTTTCTCTTCTCCAACAACTCCTACATTACACCACTTCTCATATCCCTTTACTGATCGCCTTTTGCACTGACCTGGGCTTTACATTTTCAGTCTTATTTCAAAGGCTTTTACTCTTCTCATTTTTTTTTTTTATATATATGAAATTTATTGACAAATTGGTTTCCATACAACACCCAGTGCTCTACTCTTCTCATTTTGATCTACTCTCTCGGTAGTTTTGTTCATTGCTTCAGGCTTGGACCCTCACCAACTCTATCCCTTCTAAACCCTTCCATTAAGTAGCCAGGTCCTGCAAACTCTTTCCCCCAAAAGAGGGCTATTGCCATAACTAAGGACAAGCTAAAACTAACTGTTTACTCCGAGACTGGTTTTGACTATTTGTAGTCACTAGATGTCTTCTCTAATGTTCATTTCCATTCGCCTTTACCATGACTTTCACTTAATTGACAAGCACAATCCTACGGAATGTACGTTATTATCTCTCTCTCTCTCTCTCTCTCTCTCTCTCTCTCGCTCGCTCTACCTACAGAGGATCTAGCATATTGATTGGTATTTGACATCAGCAAAGTAATTAATGATAGGGTTTTAGCTGATAAAAGAAAGCCATCTAATCACACATCCTAGCGGCGAAAGCGTTTTAAAAGACTTCCTGAGATCATCTTTTCCACCTATTTGATGTCAAAGACAGGTTTTACTATAGTCCTGTGCTTTCTTTTTTTTTTTTTTCAACGTTTATTTATTTTTGGGACTGAGAGAGACAGAGCATGAACGGGGGAGGGGCAGAGAGAGAGGGAGACACAGAATCGGAAACAGGCTCCAGGCTCTGAGCCATCAGCCCAGAGCCTGACGCGGGGCTCGAACTCACGGACCGCGAGATCGTGACCTTCCTATGCTTTCTTTAATGAAAGATGCTGCCTTGAACTTCGAAATTTCTAGAGTGTAACAGTCTTTCCTTATGTCTAATTCCATCTATTCTGATGGAGTGTCCATGAGTTTTCTTTTACTCTTTTTGGACTGGAGCTGGCAGTTGAACAGCTATTCGCTCTTCATGATTATGAAAACTTTCCCATGTAGAAAGATAACGCTGTGCTTCTGTCAGTGAATTAATTGCATTTTTCCCCTAATAGAGGTTATAAGAATCCACCTATATTTACCACCAGTAATATAATAGCTATGGAATACTTCATCATCCCTCAACTTTCCGTCTTCTGGCTAAATAATCCACTTCCCTTGGCTTTCCCCATCATTTAATATTTACTGCCAACCTATAGACTTTCTCCAGGAAGAATTGGTGTCGTTCTTAGCAAAATCCATACTATTTGCTTTCAAAATAGAAGACATCTAATTAAAAGTGTACACACACACATGCCCTTATTTCTATTTTCCGTGTTCACAAGGCAGTGAGATAGAGGTTAGTGCCCAACAACCCTGACAGGGGGAGGGGGCAAGGGGTGATGCAAAACACAAAGCAGCGGTTCCATTGCGGTCGATGAGCGGGAATGGCAATGAATTAGTAAGTTCTAGAATGGGGCCAGCAAATTAGAGCCGTAAGCCAAATCCAGGATGCTGCCTGCATTTGTATGTCTCACGAGATAAAAATATGAATGGCTTTTACCTTTCTAAAGAGTTGGGGGGAAACATCAAAGAGAAACTACTTTGTGGCATACGAAAAATCGTATGGAATTCCAACGTCGGGGTTCCTACATTAAGCTCTAGCGGAACAAAGTCTCACCCGTTTGCTTATAAATCGTCTGTGGTTGCCTTTGTGACAAGACAGCAGAGGTAATGAGCTGACAAGATCCTACGGCCTACAAGGCTGAAAATATTGACTTTCTGGCCCTTTACAGACTTTTGCTGACCCTTATTCTAGAGAACCATCTTCAGTGACCTGGTGGTCTGCCACTTAAATTAGAGACCTTCTCCAACTTAAGAATTACACGTAGGTTGCTTACCTCTCATAAATCATCAAAGATTCCTATTTTCTCAGGTGAGCCTACTGGAGTCCAGAATCGGTCCCAAGGGATGATGTAGAACTCGCTTGTTCTTTTTGAGATGAGGAAAGAGATTAACCCCGGATAACCACCGGAACAAAAATGGATCCCAGACAGGGGGGTATGGTCTCCAGAATCTTAGAGTGCCAGCTGGCGATGGGGTGTTTAATGAACAAAACTGCAAATCCGTTAAGGGATAGGGAGGCATTTGATAAATTTCAGTAACTCTATTGTGCATTTATTTGAAAAAAGAACCTAACACGTTTTCTGTTAAGTTTTTTCAGTATTTCAAAGCTTGACTTATTAATATTGAACAGAAGCGCAAGATATCTGAGCTGTCATCTCTCTCTTCAGTATAGAAAACCTCAATGGAAGATCGATCTCTTGTATGACATAAATTTGGAAGATGCCAGAAATAACGGACTCCTCTTTCTCGTAAGTGACAGCTGGTCTAAGCTTCACGTCATTTCCAATTGTACCTGGTGTCACAGGAAAGCAGCATTTCTAAGGAATTATATTTCCCATATGCATTAGTAGTATCTTTTAATGTACTATATAGGTTTAGGTCCATACACTCCACGAAGGGATTTTAAAAAGCCAAATGCATTAAAATGATCGAAAGTGTCTTGTAAATGCTGCCCCTGGTTTCTTTTCATAATTACATATAGGCAATGGTCATTGTATATATGAAGAATAAATGATATACTGGTACTGACGAACCTATTAATTTTTTTTTAAGATTTTATTTTTAAGGAATCTCTACCTACAGTTCTGAGACCAAGAGTCACATGCTTGGTGTGCCCAGGGGGGGCTCAGTCGGTTAAGCGTATGACTCTTGATTTTGACTCAGGTCATGATCTCACGGTTCGTGGGTTTGAGCCCCGTGTAGGGGTCTGCAATGGCTGTGCGGAGCCTGCTTGGGATTTTCTCTGTCTCCCTCCTCTCTCTGCTCCTGCCCTGCTCTCTGTCTGTCTGTCTGTCTCTCTCTCTCTCACACACAAAAATAAGCAAATGAACTAAAAAAAAATTACTACAGACTGGCTTTGCTGGGTATGCTGACTTTAAGGAAACCAGTCCTTTTCCACAAAAGTTTACTTACTTATAGATTATGGGAGGTAATGTCAAAGGAAAGACGTATCATTGGCCTTTAAACGGAATTTGAGTTGTTTCTTGGTATTGAGGCTTTGGGTCTATATTATGATGATACATGTACTTGCGAAAAATGCAGTTTATGAATTTAGATAAAGATGGGCCTCAGTTTATCATCTAGAGGGGGAATATTTTCTGGGAATATTTAAGTCATTATCCTCAGGATGAAACTTTGGGAGATTGTGATTTTAAAGCCTAAATATAATCAAAGAGTTATTATGAATTTGGAATAGCCCATGAAAAGCAGGCTTCTTTCTTTTTTACTTTCAAACTGAAACACAGAAGGCTATTTTTAATAAGAGATAGAGGGTGTGATTTCTGAAGGTCACGAGCAAGGAAGAGGCCGGTTGCCCAATGAGGATAACATGGCCAGAGCTCAGAAAAAGAAAGCCTCTAGCTTCCTGGTTTTATGTAATGACTCTCCCTGGCCCAAAGATTATAAATTCTCAGAAGAATAAGGCCTCCAATTAACACTAGGAACAATACACTGAAAACTTCCTATTGACAGGGGTGGGGACATCAGTGGGCAAGCACTATTCCCCTCGAGAAAGAGGTTTTGAAATGACCGCTGACTGCCGGGATCGAAGACCTATAATTTGTAAACTTGTAAAGATTATCCGAGACCAGTGGTTTTCCCGAGAAAGCACCAAGTCACTAGTTGCAGCTTCTGGATATTTCCAGACGCCATAAATGTAAAATACCAGAACAGCATGAAAATAACTTGTGTGGCGTGACTGAGGAGACCTGAAATGACAATTCTACACTGAAGGATACTAATGCCTCAAATGCTTTTCAAAGTCGGATTCCTGGGGGGCGCCTGGGTGGCTCAGTCGGTTAAGAGTCTGACTTTTGGTTTTGGCTCAGGGCATGACCTCACGGTTCGTGAGTTTGAGCCCCGCGTCGGGCTCTGCGTTGGCGGCAGGGAGCCTGCTTGGGATTCTCTGTCACTCTGCCTCTCCCCTACTTGCTCATGTGCTCTCTCTCACTCTCTCTCTCAAAAATAAATAAATAAACTTGAAAAACTCTGATTATTAAAATACATTGGGGAATCTGTGTGGTTCATGATAAATGACACCTGAAGTCCAACCATTTGGAAAGCCTGGTCTTAGAAAAAATATCACTACGACAACAAAAGAAGAAGTCAAACTGTGGGTAGGAAAGGTCAGTGACATTAAGACATCACGAACAAGAAAGGGCTTGATGAGCTGGAAAGTGTAAGAGCTGAGAGCAGTTCTTTTTGCCTCCAATAAACAGCTTGTTCTCAAATCCATTAAGCTACTTTTTATTTCTTAGACTACAGAAGAAAAAGATTCTGATAATTACTGTGAATTTATCCAGAGCCAATGCCAACATTTTTCACTTCCCCAGCATTACAGAGCCTGGGACACTGGTCAGCTACAAGGACTCAATTCATAACCGAATAAAAGAAGGATGGCAAAAAAGGCCAAGCAATGATGGTAGTGACAGATACGTAAGGTGTGACAGTAAATGTGGTCTTCCTGACTTCTTTTTGGACAGCTATCTCATTCCAATTTCATCTAAAATTGTTCACCGTACTTGTGACCAATTTTAGATTTAGGGAGACAAAAAAGTGGCCATCAGTTTTAGCGAAGAAAGCTGTTTGGTATTTCACCAAGAGAGAATGGTTTTTGAAACGAATAGTCCCAGATCATATTACTAAAGTAAATAAACTTTGGGTAATGTTGAACTTTGTACATTTAATTGATAAAGAAAATGACCTCGCTATGTGGTCTGGGATAGGGTAACAGATTATGTAAAAGAAGAAACAGTCACAGTGGGTCCTCTGTAGGGAAGGATTTTAACCTGCTCACTAAAATATTATGTGGGCTTTTAAAAATGGAAAATAAGGAAACGTGCCAAACTTCTGTCTGAGATTCTATCAGAATTTAAATTAGCAGAATATACTGTGTAGTTATACTGTCAAGGTGAAAACCATATATACTGCCAAATAAAATATTCTGCAACATACTGATATATTTCTAAGATATAATTTGTACCCTGGCCAACAACATACACTCGGATTAGGCATACAGATTATCTCTGATATTTTAGGAAATGATAATAATAATAATTTAGAAAAACAGTTTAAATGAAACCCTAGCTACGTCTTTGCCTTTAATTTTATGGAACTGCTTATTTTATGATTTCACAAGAATTTGGGGGTAAAGAAATCAGACTCTATGCTCAACATAAATGCGCACACTTACGCAGTTCACCAGCCGCGTTTCGCCCGCCGACTGCATACAGGTATCCTTTGAGGGCACTTAGGTGGAAGAAGGTGCGCTTTTCATTTAAAGATGCAACTTGCATCCATTTATTGTAGCGAGGATCAAATCTGAAGACTGTATCGACCGCCGTTTTTCCTTTCGTGTCATAATTACTCTGTCCGCCGACGACATAGAGGAAATTTCCAATGACGGCAATGCCATGCTGGTACCTTGGGGCATCCATGGGGGCTAAAGATTTCCATTCGTGGGCCTTTTCATCATACATGCGCAATTCCTTGCTGACAACCAGCTGCTGCCTCAGAACTCCTCCCAGTGTGACCAGATGAGTGGTGTCAGAGCGAATGGCAGTCCTGTCTGACTGCATCACTGGCTGCATATACGGCATCATTTGGTAATTGCTGGCTTCCAAAAGGAGATTCACGCACGTGTTGTCAGTTCTCATGAAATCCACGGTTTGCACGTAATTAATGAGCTCCTGTGGTGTCATCAGTGGAAATCGTATGTTCTTCATTAATTTTGCAGCAAAGTCCATCCGAGGCTCTTCCAGGCGTAGCCAGCGACAGGTGGCCTTAAAGAGCTCGAGTTCAGTGCAATGCTTAAGGCTATTACTGGAAAGCACGAAGGCAAGACGCTCAAAAGGGAGTTTTAAGAACTCCCCGGTGCTCAGCAATGCGGGAAAATTCTTCAAGACAAAACTGTTGACGTATTTATCCACTTCTGTCAGATTGTAGGTGTTGGCGATCCGACCAACTTCGACACAATTGTCTAAAGTGACCTGTTGAATCAATAAATAATATTAAAATACTACTATTTTCATGACACTCATCTCTGGATAACAAAAATACCTGTTCTAGAATAAGACTAAACTGAGAATTTTAGTGTCCATATAGATGCAAATGAAAATTGTTATCGAAATACATTAAGGACCTAAAGAGAATTCACAAACCACCAATCCATTACAAAAGTGACAAAAAGAAAATTATCTACAGCGCATCGACAAGAGAAAGGTTAAAAACCATGTGATCATTTCAACGGATGCAGAAAAAAGCATTTGACAAAGCACAATATCCACTCATGATAAAAACCCTCAACGATGTAGGTTTAGAGGGAACATACCTCAACATAATAAAGGCCATATGTGAAAATCCCAGAGCTAACATCATACTCAATGGGGAAAAACTAAGAGCTTCTTCCCTGAGATCAAGAACAAGACAAGGATGTCTATTCTCACCACTTTTACTTAACATAGTACTGGAAGTCGTAGCCACAGCGATCAGACAAGAAAAGGAAATAAAAGGCATCCAAATTGGGAAGGAAGAAGCAAAACCTTCGATATTTGCAGAGGACATGATATTATATATGGAAAACCCGAAAGACTCCACCAAAAAACTACTAGAACTGTTGCAAAAAGCTACTAGAACTGTTCAATGAATTCAGTAAGGTTTCAGGATACAAAATCAATGTACAGAAACCCACTGCATTTCCATATACCAACAATGAAGTAGCAAAAAAAAAAAAAAAAAAAAAAAAGAAAAAGAAAAAGAAAAAACAATCCCATTTACAATTATGCCAAAAATAATAAAATACCTAGAAATAAACTTAACCAAGGAGGTGAAAGACAAGTACACTGGAAACTATAAAACACTGATGAAAAAACTGAAGATGACACAAATGGTAATATATTCCATGTTCATAGATTGCAAGAACAGATACCGTTAAAAGGTCCATACTGCACAGGGCAATCTACACATTTAATGCAATCTTTATCAAAATGCTAAGAGCATTTTTCACAGAACTAGAACAAACAATCCTAAAATTTGCATAAGACCCCAAACAGCCAAAGCAATCTTGACAAAGAAAAACGAAGCTGGAGGTATCACAATTCCAGATTTGCAGTTATCCTACAAAGCTGTAGTGATCAACACAGTGTGGTATCGGCACAAAAACGGACACACAGATCAAGAGAACAGAATAGAAAGCCCAGAAGTAAACCCGTGATTATATGGTTAATTAACCTTCGACAAAGGAGGCAAAAACAGGCAATGGGAAAATGATAGTCTCTCCAACAAATGGTGTAGAGGACCCCGGGGAAGGTACATGCAAAAGAATGAAACTGGAACACTTTCTTATGCCGTACACAAAAGTAACTTCAAAATGGATTAAAGACCGAAAAGTGAGACCTGAAACCATAAAAATCCTAGAAGAGAGCACAGGCAGTAATTTCTCTGACGTCGGCTATCGTAACATTTTTCTAGATCTATCTCCTGATGCAAGGGAAACACAAGCAAAAAATAAACTATTGGGACTACATCAAAATAAAAACTTCTGCACAGCAAAGGAAACAGTCAACAAAACAAAAAGACTGAATGGGGAAGCTATCTGTGAATAAGATATCCAAAAAAGGGTTCGTATCCAAAATATATAAAGAACTTACACAATTCAACACCAAGAAAACATAATCTGATTTAAAACATGGGCAGAAGACATGAACAGATATTTCCTCAAAGAAGACATCCAGATGGCCAACAGACACATGAAGAAGTGCTCAACATCTGTAACCATCAGGGAAATGCAAATTAAAACCATAAAGAGATATCACCTCAAACCCGTCAGAATGGCTAACGTCAAAAACACAAGAAGCAACAAGTGTTGGCAAGGATGTGGAGAAAAAGGAACCCTCACGCACTGTTGGCTGGAATGTAATCCGGTGCAGCCACTCTGAAAAAGAGTATGGAGGTTCCTCAGAAAATTAAAAATAGGACTACCATATGATCCAGTAGTCACACTACTGGAAATTTACCCAGAGAATATGAGAACACTAATTTGAAAGGATATATGCACCCTGTTTATTGCAGCATTATTTACAATAGCCAAATTATGTAAGCAACCCAAGTGTCCATCAATAGATGAATGGATAAAGAAGATGTGGTGTGTGTGTGTGTATACACACATATATATACACATATACATATATCTATACGGATATACAGATATATAGATATACAATGGAATATCATTCAGCCATAAAAAAGAATGAAATCTTGCTATCTGCAACAACATGGATGGGTGTAGAGAGTATAAAGGTAAGTGAAATAAGTTAGTCGGAGAAAGACAAATACTGTATGATTTCACTCATATGTAGAATTTAAGAAACAAAACAAATGAACAAAGAAATAAAGAGACAAACCAAAAAAACAGACTCGTAACTACAGAGAACAGATGGTTACCAGAGGGGAGGTGGGCAGAGAAATGGGTGAAACGGGTGAAGGGAATTAAGAGTACGCTTATCATGATGAACCCAGAACAATGTACAGAATTGCTGAATCACTATATTGTATAACTGAAACTAATATAACACTATGTCAACTATATTGGAATTAGAATTTTAAAAAAAGAAAAGTGGCAGATACATATTTGTTGACTATTGAAAAATAAGGAAAATTATCAAAATCAGTAGATTAGAAGTTACCGTGAGAAACAATGTTATAACTTGACTATGGCCAAAAAATTCCTTTTCTCTTCTTGGAAATGTGTGTTCCCTCTCAAAAACATACTAATAAAATTCTGGCTAGATGGAACTTTTGGAAAAATAGAGGGTTATTCTATTACGGTTCATCTCAATCCATCTTCTCAGTCATGATTCCTAAAAGTAACCTTGCTAGCAAATCCACAAACAGAAAGTCTCTAATACAGGATCTCTAGATTTCTCTTTCATGTAAAGAGTCATGATTCATTACCGTAATTCATTTTGATCCCTTCAAAAGTTCTTGTTCCTAATAAAGGTAATTTAATAAGGCAATCATTCCTAGGGTGAAGTTATTTTCACATTATTTATGCAGAAATACAAGGAAAGGAATCATTTTCATGAGGGCTGGAACAGGTGTTGTCTCCCATCACATTTACTCATGCAGTTCAGTTAGTTTCTGGTGTCTGTGATGATGGCTTTGCAACATAGTTTCCCCGGGCCATTCTCTTCCTCTAGCATACTCAAGCTGTGCCTGGAGTCAAAATGAGCCCAGAGAAGTCTCCCCTGGACAGATCACAATATAGCAAAAATGGAAACTTCCGGAAAAAGGAGACAAGTGATGGAGAGGCTCGTCTTCAGCAAGAGCTCTTGCTGAAGCCTTAATAACTGGTCAGAAGGGAAAACGGGAAAATCATATCAGCAAATGTCATGCAAGGAATAAATCACTAAAACAAGCCTGCCATACAACTATCTGTGTGTGTATACAAACACACAGGCAGGTCACAGGCAAAGGACTCAAAGGTTTTCTCTTAATTTTGTCAGTGTGTGTGTTCACATATGTCACGTAAACTTCACTGACATACCTGTATTGTTACCAGATTGGCAGATGATTAAGAGAAAATTGCCTAATCCTTCTATTATCCTTTTATTTAAAAGCTGAAATGAGACTGAAGTAATTACTTCTCTGCATAAAATATCAGCCCCGCTGATACATTATCACAGAAAGCTCTAAGGTTAACACACACACACGAGGCTATTTTCATAGATTTATTACTCAGGAAGAATTTTAACAATTTGCTTTACAGGAATCTCCAAAAAATTTTAATTGCTTATTAAACTTAATAGCTATATATTAAAGAATACCTAAAACAGAACTGTAACACAAAAGAAGAATTAGGAAAAACAAATTAACAAATTATGGGCCTTTTGAAAGACACAGTTTAACACTGTTCAATACCTTGGATTTCCAATGTGATTAATAAAAAGTACGTTTCAATCCAATTGCAGGAGTGGCAAGTTGGCAGCTTATAAAATTTTTCATTGTGTAAATGAAGTTACAGCTATTAGTCACTTGCCCAAATCACTCCGGGTGGCAGGAATTAACGTCTGGGGTAACGAATCTACTTTCCGAGTCCGGGACGGAGTAGCCCTTCCCCAGAGCAAAGGTAATTTGCACCTCTGAACACATTTACTAGCAGGGATAAGCAAAGGTTGGTGAGAACGTAAAAACGATTCCCAAGTTTGCAGATTCTCGTCATGAGTGATAGGATTACAGATAAAAGCAACAAGAAATGGGTACTTCAAATAAGCAAAATGACGTTGTTGCTCACCAAATAGAAGTCTAAATGGATAGCCTACAAAACAAACCAAGATTAAAAAATTGAAACTGAATTAGAAATGGGATCAAGGTATTTAGTGCCTTCCCCATTTCCCGCTTCGACTTCATCCAATAAGAAAACAATTACTAAAACAACAGCATTTAAAAAAAAAAAAAAGCCTGCCTTTTATTGAAGGGCATTTGGAAAATATCTTCTTTTTTTTTTTTTTAATTTTTTTTTTTTTTAAGTTTATTTATTTTTGAGACAGAGAGAGACAGAGCATGAACAGGGGAGGGTCAGAGAGAGAGGGAGACACAGAATCGGAAGCAGGCTCCAGGCTCTGAGCCATCAGCCCAGAGCCCGACGCGGGGCTTGAACTCACGGACCGCGAGATCGTGACCTGAGCTGAAGTCGGACGCTAAACCGACTGAGCCACCCAGGCGCCCCGGAAAATATCTTCTATATATCAGTATGCTCAGATACAGATACACAAGACTGCAAAAGACCTTGACAGACCACTAGGATATACAGAAAGCTGTCTAGTCTTTTCTTAAAAATCACCAGAGAATGATATTTCATAACCTTCCAAATTGTCATCTTCTTAATTTTTTTTAAGGTTTATTTATTTTTGAGAGAGAGACACAGAATGTGAGCAGGGGAGGGGCAGAGACAGAGGGAGACACAGAATCAGAAGCAAGCTTCAGGTTCGGAGCTGTCAGCACAAGAGCCCGATGCCGGGCTGGAACTCACGAACCGCGAGATCACGACCCGAGTCAAAGCCGCTTAACCGACTGAGCCACCCAGGCGCCCCCAAATTGTCATCTTCTTGATAGAAGGACTAAGCATTTTCTATACCCCACGTACAACAGCTATCACGCTGTGGGTATATAACAAAGGTTAAATACTATAATTATTGGCAATATACAAATTAAAGAAGTGATGATAGAGACAACTAAAAATAGAACAGATTTTGAATTGATATAGAAAATTACTAGACCCTTATTAATTTTTAAATGCAACTCAGACAAAAAGTATGGAATAGAAAATTGGTTGTTATGAAGTGCATGTAATCAAAGCTCAAATAATTAATTGTAGACTATAGGGATTATAGAAGCAAAGTCTAGAATAACAGTTAACAATGTAAGCAGACCAAAGTGATGGAATAATGGTAAATGATTTTTGGAAAAATACACGATTATTCAATTATGGTTCATTTTCATCAACCTCTTAGTCATGATTCTTAAAAGTGCTTCAGTTAGCATATACCCAAACATTTAGCCTAGATAGTATTAAATAATGGATGTGTGCAGTAATGTAACATTTAATGAAATTCATGTATATATTAGAATGCATTACATCTTGAAATATAAAATAGGAAGTTTAAAGCTTATTTTAAAAAAACAACTCATAAGTAGAAAGGACTCTAATTTCATCTGAATATATAACCTGGCCCGAATTCCAAGGAAGAGTTATTACAGACATGAATTCAAATATACATTAGTGTTTTAAAGGAGATAGAAGCAAAAAAGGACAAAATTTCTCAACCACTTATGAGAACCAGTAAAACTGCTTTTAAAATAATCAAGTGCACATTTCAGTTGCCTTGATATAAAATATTATAAATTCTTCTATTGCAATCAAACAACCTTCATAGGTCACCCTAAAGGCAGTTCCAGGCATCAGAATTTTCAAAGTGCTACTCTCATTAACATACTGTCTCTCACTGCGGCTGTATTAAATTGTTCAAATCACACTCGATGCACCCAAACATTTCACTGCCATAATATGATATTTTAATGACAGGCTTCATCAGAAATCAGAAATTCATCAGAAATTCATCAGAAATCAGATGTTATTCTGTTGAAGATCGGTGTGTTACACACATAAACTTCCACTTCGGAAAAAAGCAAAAACTAAAACGAGTCTCTGCTTTTGTAACTCTTAAGAAAAAGTGCAAAGACCAGGGAATTAGCTGGCAAATTTGGGCGGGGGAGGGGGGGAATGCTCCTCAGATAGTCCATGCGCCAAAGCGTCCTTGGTGCTGTCTAGTTTATTAAAATGGCAGCCTGGCGTCAAATACAACCACTGCAGAGAGAGAATGCGTGTCCACACACTGGGAAGAAATCAAATGAGCGACTGAGGGGGACAGAGGGTTCAGGAAGGACTAGTACTTGGAATATTTAACACCCAGCCCAGTCTGGGTATCCGTGAATGAGAATAGATGCTCAACCACAAACAACCGGTTACGTGGGTATCACTTGCCGAACGTCAGCCGTGACAATAAGGGAGTCGAGATTGGTTTGGTGCGGGAGGGGAGGAACGGTTTCGATTCATCGAAAAATTATCTATATGAGTTTTCCTCTAATTTGCATTAAACCTCCCCAAAGGCAAAAAAGAATTATCTGAAAAGACATGTTAATTTTTATGGGTAAATCCAATTAGGATCAAATAAGGAATGTGAAATACAAGTACCATACAGGAAATTCTTACATCAAGAAGGATATTCCCAAAGCTTGCTGCTGACGTCATCCCCTAACAGTAAAAGAAACTGTCTTTTCCAATAACTTCTGATTTCCTTCATGTTTCCCTTGAGAGAACTCCTTTACTCTGCCTTTTGCCTCTCCCACACGGGCGCCTTCGTTTTCCACGGTCGCAAACTCTCTATTACCCCCGGTAGCCTCCATAAAAAAACCTCTCTACGTTTCATTGTGAGCTTCCCCACCCGGATCAGTGATGATAAATGTACAAGTGGAACCAAGGCTATACATGCATCAAGGAAAAACAGCAACACAACTTTAAAACAATGAGCTTAAAGAAAGAGTATCACCAAGTCGAAAGCACAATGGCATCTTCGTTCTCTGATTCAATACGCTTTTATATAAAAAGAAAATGGTTCCTTGCTCACCTTCATTCGGGTTTGTTTATTCTGTATAATTGTATATTTCAATTGTCATATTGCCGGTTCAATGACAAACGTCCTGTTTCAGCAACCTTACGTTACAAATTGGGTTTTGTGGGCTGGCCTGAAATCCTCCGTAACAGTGGTTCCGTGGGGGCAGATGCGAGATGTTACAAATTCCAAACAGCAGACAAATGATAAACAAAAAAATTAACGACAACCTGTGTGTAAATGAGGGAATGGCCGCACAGCATTTAGCATGCTGTAGTTATAGAATGTCGTAAAGACGGAAATGAATGCCATTTCTAGGCATGTAACTAAACAGGTAATTTTCCATCGTCTCCATGATATCGGAAAGCAAATGTTTTTAAGTTTATTTATTTATTTTCAGAGAGAGAGAGAAACAGCGCAAGTGGAGGAAGAACAGAGAGAGAGAGAGAGAGACAGAATCCCAAGCAGGCTCCGCACTGGCAGCAGAGAGCCCGACGCAGGGCTCGAACTCACAAACCGTGAGATCGTGACCTGAGCAGAAATTAAAGAGTTGGACGCTTAACCAACTGAGCCTCCCGGACACCCCGGAAAGCCAATGTTTTTAGAAATTTTTACCTACTCCGCTTTACATCCTTCACTGTTATCCCTTTGTATCCATTTCATAGTTCTCTTTTCTACAACTACCAGGAAAGTAACATAGCAAGAACAAAAGCACCTGAGCCTATAAACTACAATAGTCATTAACACCCTAAGAGAAAAGCATTACTGCGAAGGATGGCAAAGCGGGGAGTGGTTCTTGTTCTATGGAGCCTGATGCTCTGTTCTAGAACACTGGTGTTTTTCTATCTCACCAAAGGCGAGGGTGGTTTTATTGTCGTATTTAAAGTTATCACGCAAAACTAACATAAAAACGCTTTGTGAGTTATTTGCCGAGTCACATTTTATTGTACCACTGCTCCTTCTCACCCACACAAACAATTAAGAAGGGGATAGACCAGAGTTGTATCGGAAGCTGATTTTTCTTTCTAAAAGCTCAAGCCTAAGTAGTGTTTTGGTTACGTGAAGTATAATCCCACCACATCATTAAAAGCATACACCTATTCGCTCAACACCTTTGGTTTAAGCACGCAATTCTTAAAACACGAGACCATCCTATGTAAAAATGATCCATAAAAGTTAGCTTGTGGGAGAACTCAAAACAAATCTACCGTTGAAAAATACATTATCTAGAAACTTCCAAGGGCTACTCTTGCCTGATCCACTTGATTGCTGAGAAGGAAAGAGGAAATAAATGGAGTAAGGCTGAACATTTGACTAAGAAATGGAATGCATGAAAGAAGGGATAAGGGAAAAGTTGGATTTTAGATAATCCTTATGCCAATAATTGACCAACTGTTCTCAAAAACTATCATGGATTCTGAGAGGGAATATTTCCACAGTAAAATCACACAGACATATCCTCAGCAAACAGGATGAAAGACAGGTAAATAGAACGGTGCTAAGAAAAGAGGTGTTTTTCCTCAGAGCTCAGAGAAACTTCGAAAACCGAGAGGAAGGAGTAAACTATACCACAGGTACGCTTTGTCAGACACAAGCCTGTTCTCCACTAGAAATGGGTTTTAGGAGGTCCGCAGAGGACACTAGGAATGAATATTACAATCTTTAAAGCAATATTAAGTCTTCATAAAAATGAAGAAATTTCCAAACAGGTAAAGCACGCAGTTACAATAAATGTTTCAAATAGGTTAAAGAACCAACCTCCTAATTACACAAAATGTGTCAATATTGCAAAATTACTGTGATGTCATCTTTAAATAAACTTGTTTTAGAGTTTTCTAGAACACGATTGTTCTTCATACTGTTATTCTGACAACTGTATACTTTTACGACTTTTCATAAATTGTGCTTTATTCCATTTGGTCCTTTCCTTTCAGGTAAAGGAACAGATCGCCACCCGTATCTAAAGGTCTAAGTACTACAATTCGCTACGAGAGAAGAGGTTGACCATGAACGTCTATTATTAATGACCGGTTCCAAAGAAATCATAACACCGTATGTAGTTTGGCTCAGGATGACCACGTGTGCTGCTGAGATCAGTGTAACAGCAAATGTTGAGAGTATATAAACGTAAGCATTAAGTGTTATTACTAAAGTAATTATTGGACGTGATACACTTAAAAAATACATTCAGTTCATTTTTTTCCTGGGACGAAGGTGTTACATGATGTCAGGGGTACGAACCTAGAAGAAAGGTGCTTACAGGTCCTAAGGGGGAGGGCCTTGTGTGACTAAATTAAAACGAGAGTCAGTGCTCAGATTCAGTACTGACAAGCAGCATCTTGAGAAATACACTTCATGCGGGCTACTCACGTGATAGAGAATAAACAACACTGTGACCCCACGCTGCCTTTTGGCTGTTAGTTTAAAAGTTTATAAATAACAGTGAGACAGTAGTATGGATGCTTTAAAATGGAAACACACAAACAAGACACACTTTCCACAGTCCTGTTAAATTAGCTGTGGGCTGACTTTATAAGACAAGGAGTAGCTTATTAATAAAAGCGCTAAGGACACGTTCTCTTAAAACCTAGGGTTTGCAAACTGGGCTCCCAGTTTAGTCAATGCAACTTTTAGAATTGGTAGGAGTTTAAATCAAGGGTAGAAAAATGTATTATCTACTCATATAATAAATTAGAAAACAGATCAAAATTTACCGCTGCCATAATTCTCCAATTACAAAAGCAAGTTCCATAAACTCCAGAAATCTTCTGGGCAATATCTCCTTGCAACCAAAGCATTTCATTTCCCGGAAGTAGAATTTAAGAGTCTCAAATAGGGCAGTGCCTTCAGGAACCACGTGACCGCTAAGCAGTTCATGGGTAGCTGTGTCTTCTCCTATCTATTAATAAAGGCTAAAAACCATTTAGTGGGTGATGCGTTTCCATGCAATTAAGACTTATTTTCCTATATGTTGTCACATAAGTATTACTTCTTCTCAAGACCTGGCTCCCATATTTAAGGAAGAAAAAAAATTACTGAGCCTGGTTTAAAAGGCTTCTAGAAGCTCAGATTATGTTTCCATGGAATTCCATTTAAGAAGTCTGCCTGTATAAAAACATAGGAACATCAGGGAAGGGAAGCAAAAATAATATAAAAACAGGGAGAGGGGCAAGACATAAGAGACTCTTTTAAAAAAAGGGTTTTTTTCATGTTTATTTATTTTTGAGAGAGAGAGAGAGACAGAGTGTGAGCAGGGTCGGGGCAGAGAGAGAGGGAGACACAGAATCCGAAGCAGGCCCCAGGCTCCAAGCCATCAGCACAGAGCCTGACACGGGGCTCGAACTCGTCAACCGCGAGATAATGACCTGAGCCGAAGTCGGACGCTCAACCGACTGAGCCACCCAGGTGCCCCAGGAGACTCTTGAATATAAAGAACAAACTGAGGGCACTGGAGGGGTTGTGGTGGGGGGATGGGCTATCAATGTAAATTAAAAAAATAATAATAATAATGGTAAAGATGGCAAATTTTATGGTGTATTTTACCAAAATAAAAAAAATCGGATAAAAAAAAAAACTTCTACAAAGTGGAAAAAAAAGAAAAAGAAAAAAGAAGCCTGCCTGTATAAAATCGTTAAGGTAAATAAAACCAGATTAAGATACATAACATCAACAAACAGTTTAAAATCTATATCGTTATGGGGTGCCCGGGTAGCTCAGTCGGTTCAGCGTCTGACTTCAGCCCAGGTCATGATCTCACAGTTCACAAGTTCGAGCCCCACATCGGGCTCTGTGCTGATAGCTCAGAGCCTAGGCCCTGCTTCGGATTCTGTGTCTCCCTCTCCCTCTGCCCCTCCCCGGCTCACATTCTGTGTCTCTCTCTCTCTCAAAAATAAATAGCATTTTTTAAAAATTAAAAAATAAAATCTTTATCGTTATGAAGCGCTATCCCTGTCTGATGTCATGCGATTACACCACAGATTTCTATTACGTAATTCTGTTTGTAAAAACGCACTGGTACTGTTTTCCTCTCAACTTGCTTCCAGAGCACGCACTACCTGACGCGCGTCTTGAACGGCCAACGTTTCGGATGCCCACGCGACGAACTTCATCCGTCTCCAAACAGGCGACGTCAGGGTGTCCTGCAGGAAAAGCCTTGAAGCTGTGAGAATGCCTTACCCCAGATATGAGAAACACTTTGCAGAAGTCCAAAACCGGCAGAATCTGTAGAAAACTGGCAGCTTCTAGTGTATCTTGAAGGTTGTCCATGTTAAGGGAAAGCTTTGCAGTGTAAATGAAATCAATAATTTTCCTTAAACCGACTTTGCTCACACCATGAAGCTTAATGCACATTAAATCTTGTTCTTTCATTCCACCTTAAATAAAAAGACAGTCAATTAAACAAGGGTGGATAATTTAATTAAGGTCAAACTCGCTTCTGCCGCTAATTAGATGCGGTGAAATCAAGGAAAAGTTTTATTCTACGCAAGCATTCATGTCAGAGTCAGACTTCTGCATATTTTATAGTTAAAAGAGAGTACTTAAAGAGGAATATCTCTATCCTAATGGAAGTTGTATATAATGCAAGAGCTTCCAGAATGTTCCCCTGTCACTTTGTATCTTTTGACAGATTAAAGATTGTATTAGTGGGACCCAGAGTCTCTGGCAGAGAGAAAAAGAAAAGCTGTGAAATTAAAGTGGACACAGGTATGAAAAAGGTACATCCATTTCCCAAGTTTTAAAAAATGCCACCTACAACCACATGTACTGGGTGTATATTCCTTTTTTTTTTTAAGTTTATTTATTTTGAGAGAGAGAGAGAGAGAGAGAGAGAGAGAGAATGAGCGGGAGAGGGAAAGAGACACAGGGGGACAGAGGATCCAAAGCAGGCTCTGTGCTCACAGCAGAGAGCCCGATGTGGGGCTTGAACTCATGAACCCTGAGATCATGACCTAAGTCAAAGTCAGATGCTCAACCGACTAGGCCACCCAGGCACCCCTGTATATTGCTTTTGAAACTATTTCTTCTGGGAAAGATACAGATCAAAAGAACTGAATTTCACTTTAGAAATAAAAACATTTAAACACGTATTTTCCATATTGTTTTAATGTGGGTGCAGAATGTGACAAGCCAACCTACCTGTGAACATGGCCTTGAAGTAATCACTAGCAGAGGCCATCATGACTCTATGCACAGGAAAGGCGTCATCCGTGTCACCTGGCATCAGGGTCACATCACAAAGCAATCCTTCAAGTCGAAGCTGGTCAAAGCCCTACAACAAGAATGTGAGTTGAGCCACTAATCAAGGTTAAACGGATATACACATTTCTGCACGCTCAAATTCTGTTTATATATTAATTTGCGTGCAACATATTTAGAACATAAAGCCAACAGAATAATTCCTCAGAAGACAACAACCTATTTGATATATGACAATGTATATTTAATTCACAGTAGGAAAAAGATAAAATTATGACTGATTTAGATTAAGAACAAATATGGAAAGAGTATATACATTCACTTATTCACGCGACGACTGGTTTTAGCTTATTTTGATGTTTGTTTATTTTTGAGAGATAGAGCATGGTCAGGGGAGGAGCAGAGAGAGGGAGACACAGAATCCGAAGCAGGCTCCAGGCTCTGAGCTGTCAGCACAGAGCCCTATGCGGGGCTTGGACCCACGAAATGTAAGATCGTGACCTGAGCAGCAGTCGGATGCTTAACTGACTGAGCCACCCAGGCGCCCGTTTTATCTTATTTTGAAAAGAAATTGCCAAGTACACTTTCATTTTCCCATGGGCATGGTTAGGGCGATATATAGCACTGCTCTCCATAATAATAGATGAATGGTTCTTTTTTAGTGTATTCCTGAGACACCTTGTTTTTGTTTTAGTTTTTATTTTTTGAGAAAGAAAGGCATAGATAATCTGTGTTAACTGCAAGACAGGAGTTCATTGCTAGTAACTAGATTGTTCCGTGTCTTTGAGAATTAGAGATTGTCTTAGATATCCTTACACTCCGTACGTTGCTGTGGCCTAGCCAATTATCTTTCAGGTTTCAAGTTTGGAATGTAATTATCTTTGGAAGAAAGAGCCCGGGTAGCTCCAACGTGAGACATCATTGTCCCCAAATGCCTAAAGTTTAGTGAAGAATTAATAAGCTACCACCCACGATTCAGAGGATGAAGAGGGCTCTGGCAAGAAGAGGGTTGTCAGTTAGCCCTTCCGCCCACTCCCATGATAGTCCCAACCGATGACAAATAGGCAGCTGTTCCTTTGATCCATTCTTTTTTTTAATGTTTATTTTATTTTTGAGAGAGAGAGAGAGAATGTGAGCAGGGGAAGGGGAAGAGAAAGAGGGAGACACAGAATCCGAAGCAGGCTCCAGGCTCTGAGCTGTCAGCACAGAGCCCGACGCGGGGCTTGAACCCATGAACCAGGAGATCATGGCCTGAGCCAAAGTTGGACACTTAACCGACTGAGCCACCCAGGTGCCCCCCCCTCCTTTTTAATATTTATTTATCTATTTTGAGAGAGAGAGAGAGAAAGAGAGAGGGACACCATGAATGGGGGAAGGGCAGTGAGAGAGAGGGAGAGAGAGAGAGAATCCCAAGCAGGCTCCACTTTCTGCACAGAGCCTGATGTGGGCCTTGATCTCATGACTGTGAGATCAGACTTGAGTCAAAATCAAGAGTCAGATGCTCAACCGACTGAGCCACCCAGGAGCCCCTCGCCGCCCTCCCACTTTGATCTGTTCTTGGGAGAATAAAACATTTTGTGATTATAACAGGCTGATCAAATGCACAAAAAGGAGAGAATATGTAATTTAATAATAAGGCCCAGAAATGGAGATTTTCACAAGATTGACTCTACAGTTTCAAAACGGTGATGTGTGATTATAAAAAATCATGAAGAAACTCATACAAATTACCTTCCAATATACAACGTAATGCAATAATGTGACACAACAAGAACTAATAGCAAGGAGTGTTCCATCCCCTTCGTATTTTCATGACCCCAAATAAAACTTCTCTTTACGGTTGTGCTTCACGAATTTAAGAAGCAAAAGGCATGACATACTGACAAATGCAGTTTTAGAAATACTGATGCTACACATATGTATAATATAAATCTCAGTCTAAACATCTCATCATAATCTTTAAATTGCTTTTTAAAGCAAATGCTTGCATCCACAGAACTAGAACTTCAAAGAGATAATGTGATCCAGCCACTTTCTCTCTGGAGAGAGATAGTAATGTTTTTATTCCAAAAATATTTATACATTATACATATACTTTAGAACAGGATTATGTATCATATTTTTCTTTCTCCAACAGTGACTGACATATGTTTCTGTTCACAAATATCAACTCGTTCACAAATGCCTCTTTTCTTCTATAAACACAAACGTTATATACCCCACCCTCGGTATTTTCCATTTCCCATCGCTAAATGATCCACAAGGGCTTGGCTTTTTTCTCTTTCAGATAAATTGCAAGTTAAAAAAAAAATGAAATATCTGCTTGTTATAAAAGTACAGGATATAAATGGAAAACCAAAAGTCTACTACTGTTACTTACTTACAGGAAGTAACTACCACTAACAGCTTGGGATATATACGTCCAGGCCTCTTTTTTCTTTCTTTATTATTTTTTTTAAATTTTAGAGTGGAGGCAGGGCAGAGGGAGAGAGACTCTCAAGCAGGCTCCACGCTCAGCACCGAGCCTGACATGGGGCTCGATCCCACAGCCCTGACATCATGACCTGTGTCGAAATCAAGAGTTGGATGCTCAACCAACGGAGCCACCCAGGTGCCCCAGGCCTCTTTCTATACATATGCATAATCTATCGTTTGCTTGTGTGTGTGGGTGGGGAGGAGGGGTGTGAGTGTGTGTGTATGTGTGTGTGTGTGTGTGTGTGTGTGTATATATATATATGACATATACATATGTATATATGTGTATGTGTATGTGTATATATGTGTGTGTATATATGTGTGTCATATATATATATATATGACAACTTTTGCCATTACGAGCAATGCTGCAAGAAAGCTCCTCGTACATACCCTCACTCGTGTAAGTAGATCTTGTGGGCATCACTTGTAAAAGTGGAACTGTTGGTTTGGAGAAGATGTACCGTGAAAGTTTTAGAAGCTTCTGGCAAGTTGAAGCATACGGTTTATCTTGGGAAACTGATTATGCCCTGGGCACTGGCAAAAAAAAGACGCCAAAATACCAACGAAGTGAGACTGGGCACTCTATGCCACCTTGCTTTATTTTTATTCATGAAAAAATTTCTGAATCTTCTCGAAGGTGTACATACGGAGATAATGCCTGTGAAAGGCAATCATGGCTTATTCTGTCAAAAGCAGTGATTGCATCCAATCCATTATCTTCTTCTACTAAAACAACAACAAAAAAAAAAAAAACCCAAACAAAAACCTCGGTTCATTTGCTGGCCCTTCTGTCTTTAAAATATTCCTACAGCTATTTCATACTGGGAACTGCGTAATGTCAGTACGCTCCACGCCTACTATTTATTATTCCTTCTTGTTCCTTTTGAAAAAAGGAAGAGCGAATGCTTCCCGTATCATTATCTGTGTCATTTCTCATTTTGTCCATATTCTATTAAAACTGCCTGTTGAGGTACAGACTCAATCTTCACGGTTTGGACAGCCCGGCCAAGTCACCAGGAGCTCTCACCCTCTTCACAAACCTGATCGTTTTGTTTCCCTTTGCACTGTCTTAAAAAAAAAAAAAGGAAAGAAAAAAATCCTCTACCCTTCCTCAGTATAATCTGGCGGCCCCCAAGAAAGGAAGCTGAAGCTCATAGGCCACTTTTATCGCACTCTGAATATCTTCTATTCTAAGCTTAATTTACCTACCTTTGGCAAAGTGTCTGGTTTGTGAGGTTTTGCCTTTATTTTTACTGCCTATAAAGTAGTTTCCCTTTTTGTATATTTCACAGCCTTTACTTTCAAATGTATAAATGAACAATCCTGCCATCCAATTCCGTATTTGCCAATTTTATTCCTGACTATTGCTATCTGTATCCAAATAAGAATCTGTCAATTCAGATTATATTCATACAGATTCTAAATATCTTCTTGGCGGCTGTTATCTGTATATCCCAGCTTTGTCTAAAGAGACTACAGTTCTCTACAGATAACAGCACGCTAACAAGATATTTAGAATCTGTATGTTGTTAGTTTCTCTAAACAACTTTTATACTCTAATCTTGTGAAGGGTGCACACATTCAAAGAGAGGGGGAGGTCATTCTCCACAGGTCTTACCTGCCTTCTATAGATTTATCTTTCGCTTTTAGTCTTATACATTTCCTCCCCCATTCAACTCAAGGAAGACTCTCAAAGACACCCTGATGGGGCGCCTGACTGGTTCAGTCGAAAGAGCATGCAACTCTTGATCTCGGGGTCGTGAGTGTGAGCCCCATGTGGGATGTACGGATTACTTGAACAAGTAAAACAAAACTTAAAAAAAAAAAAAAAAAGATCCCCTGCACACTTAAAATGTGTCCTTTTAATATAAAATCATTTTCTTCCACCACATTTGTACTCATTCCTCTTGTCCAAATGCTATAAGGCGTGTTGTCTGTTTCCATATGCTAGTTCACTGTCTATCGATACAGCTCTGGTTTACGCAAAACTGCACAAAGTTTCCAGTTTTTTAGAGTATCTGTAAAATGGTTCCTATTGCTTTAAACTAAACTTCTTTCTGCCCCAATCCATATCTTAGTTCTCGATTTTTCTATTTCTTCTGGGCCTTGGGTTCCATTGATGTGGAGATTATTATCTGTTCTTGGCTTCTTTACTCTAATGTTTCCCTTTCCCCCTCCTATAACTCTTCCCATATCTATTTTTTTCTTCTTCTTCACATCCTTTGGGGGAAAAAAACCAGAGCATTCAAAAACAAAACAAAAAAAAAAAAAACAAACCCTTTTTCTATCCCCTGTATTAAACTAACCCAATGTATCAAAACTTCAATTCCTATTAAATAGGGGCGCCTAACTGGCTCAGTTGGTTAAGCGTCCAACTCTTGACCTCAGCTCAGGTCATGATCTCATGGTTCGTGAGTTTGAGCCCCGCATCGGGCTCTGTGCGGACAGTGCAGATCCTGCTTGGGATTCTCTCTCTCCCCTTCTCTCTCTGCCCCTGCTGTGCGCGTGCTCTCTCACTCTCTCTCTCAAAATAAATGAAATGAACTTAAAAAAATATTTTTTGTGGGGCGCCTGGGTGGCGCAGTCGGTTAAGCGTCCAACTTCAGCCAGGTCACGATCTCGCGGTCCGTGAGTTCGAGCCCCGCGTCGGGCTCTGGGCTGATGGCTCGGAGCCTGGAGCCTGTTTCCGATTCTGTGTCTCCCTCTCTCTCTGCCCCTCCCCCGTTCATGCTCTGTCTCTCTCTGTCCCAAAAATAAATAAACATTGAAAAAAAAAATTTAAAAAAAAAAATTAAAAAAAAAATATTTTTTGTTAAGAAAATTGTTTTAAATAGAGGGAGGTACCTATGTAATACCCTGAAGGACTGAGACATCTTAAATGAATGTGATAAAATTTTAAATGATCATATTAAAATACAAGGGGATATGCGTTGACGTTACACAACTATAATATAGAAACCATATGAGCTACAAGTAATTACTACCAAAAGTTGGTTGAATGTCGATAGCTTTCATTTTTCTTTCTTAAAAATTTTTAATGTTTATTTATTTTTGAGCAAGAGAGAGATGGAGAGACAGAGCATGAGTGGAAGAGGGGCAGAGAGAGAGAGAGAGGGAGATACAGAATCCAAAGGAGGCTCCGGGCTCTGAGCTGTCAGCATAGAGCCCGACACAGGACTCGACCCCATGAGCAGTGAGATCATGACCTGAGCCGAAGTTGGACACTTAACCGACTGAGCCACTCAGGCGCCCTGAATGTCAATAGCTTTCAAATTAAATATAATGTCATTGTGAAAAAGGCTAGAATGATAATTTCAGGTATTAAAAAGCAATCTGGGAAGCAAATCTTTCCATTAAATTATGCACTGGAAGTAACTCACTAGCATATTGTATCTAGTTTTGATCAGTATAATTTTGAAAAGGAAGTGGGAGAAGAAGGAAACACATTCTGAGAAGAGCAATAAAGAGTATTAGTGGAAAATAGGTTTTACAAACAAAGATAAAGGAACTAAAGAAAAGAAGGTTGGGGTGCCTGGGTGGCTCAGTCAGTTGAGCGACTGACTTCAGCTCAGGTCATGATCTCACGGTTTGTGAGTTCAAGCCCCATGTCGGGCTCTGTGCTGACAGCTCAGAGCCTGGAGCCTGCTTTGGATTCTGTGTCTCCCTCTCTCTCTGCCCTCCCCTGCTCATGCTCTATCTCTCTCTGTCTCAGAAATAAACATTAAAAAAAAAAAAAGAAAGAAAAGAAGGTTAAAGAATGGGTTTTTTCCCAGTCTCTAAGTAAATATAATGCATTTGATGAAAACAATGCCATATCCATGTTTAATTCAGAGGACACAAAAGGAACAGATGCATGTTTAAAGTAAAAGAGATCTATAGAATGGATATAAAAGTTTATATTAATATTAATTAAACTGCTCTTATTATACAACACTGCCTAGAGCCTAAATACTTCTTTTTTTTTTTTAATTTTTTTTTTCCAACGTTTATTTATTTTTAAGACAGAGAGAGACAGAGCATGAACGGGGGAGGGGCAGAGAGAGAGGGAGACACAGAATCAGAAACAGGCTCCAGGCTCTGAGCCATCAGCCCAGAGCCTGACGCGGGGCTCGAACTCCCAGACCGCGAGATCGTGACCTGGCTGAAGTCGGACGCTTAACCGACTGCGCCACCCAGGCGCCCCGAGCCTAAATACTTCTAAGGGCTTTCTATCAGCACTATATCACAATATAGGAATTTTCAGATTTGTTTTGTTTTGTTTTGTTTCTTTAAAAAAAATTTTTTTAAATTAGTTTTCTTTATTTTTGAGAGGCAGAGAGAGACAGAGCACGTGGGGAGGAGGGGCAGAGAAAGAGGGAGACACAGATTCGGAAGCAGGCTCCGGGCTCTGAGCTGTCAGCACAGAGCCCGACGCGGGGTCTGAACTCACGAACTGTGAGATCATGACCTGAGCCGAAGTCGGACACTCAACCGACTGAGCCACGCAGGCGCCCCTGTTTTGTTTTGTTTCTTAAGATTTTATTTTTAAGTAATCTCTATACCTAACGTGGGGCTCGAACACACAACCCCGAGATCAAGAGTCGCAGGCACTACTGACTGAGGCAGCCAGGTGCCTCTGGAATTTAAAGATTTATTTTTTTCTAACGGCCCAGCTCAACGGTTCAACCTTATTGTTCATTATTTCAGGTTGTAGTCTAGACTGGCTCATCGGTAAAAACCAGGCTTACCTTTTTTCTAGTCCCTTTATTTATGCCATTATTTTTCACATACAATAGCTTCCCTCCTTCAAAGCCCAGTTCAAATTTGACCTCCTTTGTAAAGCTATCTCTAACCAAATCTCCAAAATAATCAGGCACCGTTAGCCTGAGTCTCACGATTTGGCATTTAATTATAGCCTCTAGATTTTTTGTTTCCAGCAAAGATAAAAGAACAGGGACTGGATTTACCTTACCTCTTGAAACAACTTAAAACCAGACAAAATATATGAAAAAACAAAACAAAACAAAAAAACAGTAAAAGACTGGATGAAGGACAGGGATCTGTGAAAGATGAGAAGCAAGTTAGATGAGCCCCATGATTGTTCTGGACTTTCCAAGACAGAGGTACAGGGAGGAGGAACCCACATGAAGCATGGCATTCTCCCTGCGAATGTCGAGGGAGTTAAGGCAGCTAGGTTTGTAGGGCAGAACACAGGAGAAGAGATCTGCAGAGACAGAGGGCTACGGAGATCAAAAAACAGTCTCCCTCAAAAATAAATAAAATGGGGGCGTCTGGGTGACTCAGTCGGTGGAGCATCCGACTTCAGCTCAGGTCATGATCTCATGGTTCGTGAGTTCGAGCCCCGTGTCGGACTCTGTGCTGACAGCTCAGAGCCTGGAGCCTGCGTCTAATTCTGTGTCTCCCTCTCTCTCTGCCCCTCTCCTGCTCACACTTTGTCTCTCTCTCTCAAAAATAAATAAACATTAAAAAAATTTTAACAAAAAAGAAAGAAAGAAAGAAAGAAAGAAAGAAAGAAAGAAAGAAAGAAAGAAAGAAAGTAAAGCTGGCATGAGGTGCCCAGCTGGCTCAGTTAGTAGAACATGTGACTCTTAATCTCAGGGTCATGAGTCCAAGGCCAATGTTGGGCACAAAGCTTAGTGGAAAAACAAAAAACAAAAAAACCTGGCATGACATAAACTAAGGCAAAATAGATTTCTGAGGAAAGAATATTTATTATCAGTCTGATGAAAGACTTCAGCTTCCTCCTTAAGAAACTAGAAATTGAGGTGCCTGGGTGGCTCAGTCAGTTAAGCAGCCAACTCTTGATTTTGGCTCAGGTCATGATCTCACAGTTTGTGAGTTCAAGCCCCACCCCGGACTCAACACAGATAGTGCAGAGCCTGCTTGGGATTCTCTCTCTCTCTCTCTCTCTCTCTCTCTCTCTCGTGCGTGCTTGCTCACTCTGCCCCTCCCCCTGCTGGCTTGCTCTCTCTCAAAATAAATAAACATTGAAAACTAACAGAAACTAGCAGTTAAATAGCAGCTTAATCACAAAAAGCAGGAAAATGGAAATAATAAAGATCAGAGAGGAAACTGATGAAATGTAATACAGAAAGAGAAAAACAACAACAATAAAACCCAAAAAGGTTTGGTTCTTTGGAAAGCTACATACGTTTGATAAAACTCTAGTTAGATTAGGGAAATAAAGAGAAAAAACACAAATTACCAATACCAGGATTGAGAGAGGTGAGATTACTAGACATTGTATAGCTTTTAAAAGAATAGTGAGTAAATATGAACAATTGTATGCCAATACACTTGACAACTCAGTTGAAATGGATAAATTCCTTGAAAGACACGGGCTGCTAAAATAACTCCACAAGAAATAAATAACCCGAATAGCTATATGTCTACTATAAAACTGAATTTTCTCTGGTGAATTCCACGAAACATTTAAGGAAGAAATATCACCAGTTCTACAGAAACATATCCAGAAAATTAAGAGGTGGGAACATGTGTCAATTCATTCAACAAAGCCAGCATTATCCTAATATCAACAAAGCCAGCATTATCTTTTTTTTTTTAATTTTTTTTAATGTTTATTTATTTTTGAGACAGAGAGAGACAGAGCATGAACGGGGGAGGGTCAGAGAGAGGGAGACACAGAATCCAAAACAGGCTCCAGGCTCCGAGCTGTCAGCACAGAGCCTGACGCGGGGCTCAAACTCACGGACTGCGAGATCATGACCTGAGCCGAAGTCGGCCGCTCAACCGACTGAGCCACCCAGGCGCCCCGCCAGCATTATCTTAATATCAAAACCAGACAGAGATAAGAAAACTAAGAAGACTAAAACCAAAATTCCTCATGAGTACAGATGGAAAAATTCCTACAATTTTAGCAAATCAAATGTAATAATATATAGAAAGAAGATAATACATCATGGGGTTTGTTCCTTCAGTGTATGGTTGCTTTAGCGTTCAAAAATCAATCAACATAATTCACAGTATTAGCAGACGAACCAAGAAAAATGATGAGATCATCTCGATAGGTGCAAAAAAGCATTTGACAAAATGCAACATCCATTTCCGATGAAAAACACCGAACAGGACTCTCAGCCAATTATGAACAGAAAGGAACTTCCTCAAGCCTATAGCTAGCATCATAATTAATGGTCAAAGAATGAATGCTCCCCACCCCCACAAATATCAGCAAAAAGCAAGAATGTATACGCAACCGCTGCTAATGGACATTTTTCTGGAGTTCCCGTGTAGTGCAATAAGGCAAGAAAATGGAATAAACAGCATCAGACTGGGAAAAAAAGAAACAAACGTATCTTTATTTATAGGGAAAATGACTGTCTACGTGGAAAACCCCACAGAATCTACCAACAGCCTCCCAGAGTAAGTCAGTTTGTCAAGATTGCAAGACACAAGGTCAATAATCATCAACAAATTGTATTATTCTATACTGGCAACAAACAATCAGAAATGGAAATCATGTATTAGGGCATCTTTATCGGTTGGTACGTGCTGTTACTTCAATATACGCTAAATAATAACAACAATGACAACATCTCATTTGAGAGCGTAGGATAAGAAGATACTAACGTAGACTGAAAGTCGTAAAGATACACAGTCAACTGTGAAAGGATTAGAATACCTTACTGTATCCTACCCGTCCCGAGTACCGAAAAAGCTATTCCCAAGAAAAATCACACACTCATTTCTCTATTTTGGCGGCCATTTAGGAAACTGAAGTAAAGAAATTACAAGTTTCATTTTTTTTTTTTAAATGTTTATTTATTTATTTATTTATTTTTATTTATTTATTTTTGGGACAGAGAGAGACAGAGCATGAACGGGGGAGGGGCAGAGAGAGAGGGAGACACAGAATCAGAAACAGGCTCCAGGCTCTGAGCCATCAGCCCAGAGCCTGACGCGGGGCTCGAACTCACGGACCGCGAGATCGTGACCTGGCTGAAGTCGGATGCTTAACCGACTGCGCCACCCAGGCGCCCCACAAGTTTCATTTTGATAAAAACTTCAACCATCTAGATTATGGGAGCTCTTCTTTTATCAAATAGATTATTTCACTTAGCATAAAACCCTCTAGGTCCATCCATGTTGTCACAAATGGCAAGACCTCGGCCTTTCTTATGGCTGAGTCATATTTCATTATATATATGTGTGTATGTATGTATATAGCCCACATCTTCTTTGTCCATTTATCTATTATGCTTCACTTGCTTATGTTAACAGCACATTTTTATTTTTGAATTTTTTTAAGTAAACTCTACCCCCAACAGGGGGCTTGAACTCACGACCCCAAGATCAAGAGTCCCATGCTCTACTCACTGAGCCAGTCAAGTGCCCTAGCAATACATTTTTAAGTTGTTTATTTTATGATCATAAAAGTTTAAAATAGGGTAGAGGTCATCAACACGACGTGATCAGCAACCCAAACATCTACCTTAGGATAAGCATTTCGGAAAGTGAGTCCACTGGAAGGCCACACCAGCTAATTTGTATAGGCTCTTGGGATAATTCATTTCTTTAACGTTGCACTATACAGATAATAGTCTGAGACTATAAAATGATCTTTCATTGGTTTCGCAACTAAAACTGGGTAGAAAAAATAATAAATAGATAAAAACGGAGAAAAATATAGAAAGAACAGTCTGGTAGGTATCAATCTTAACCTGAGAAAACGCCAATTAGGAACCTAGACACCCAGAGCCGGGAGGCAGTTTGAAACTCTGTAGGTCTGAGTAAGCACAGCCAACAGTCAAGAAATAATTTGTTGTGGGGCGCCTGGGTGGCTCAGTCGGTTGACTTCGGCTCGGGTCATGATCTCGCGGTTCGTGGGTTTGAGCACCACATCTGTCTCTCTGGTGTGAGCGCAGGACCTGCTTTGCATCCTCTGTCTCTCTCTCTCTCTCTCTCTCTCTCTCAAAAATAAATAAACATTTTTTTAAAGAAAGAAGTAAGTTGTTTCTACCTAGGTAAATATTCTACAATTAATATACACTGCCACTAGCTGAAACGTGGTACTACAGTTATGGCCTCCCTTGTCCTAACAAGGATGTGTCCAACCGGCAGTTGACAATTTTTTTTCTCTGTTTCGTTTGTTTGCTTTGTTTTTTTTCCTAATTTTTCTAATTATGCCAGAAGACGTTCTGCATAATTTTACTATTTCTATTAAGAATAAAACCTTTATGGGGCGCCTGGGTGGCTCAGTCGGTTGAATGTCCAACTCTTGATTTTGGATCAGGTCATGATCTCACGGTCCCTGAGTTCGAGCCCCGCATCAGGCTCCACACTGACAGCGCGGAGCCTGCTTGGGATTCTCTCTCCCCGACCCTCCCCTGCTCACTCTCTCTCTCTCTCTCTCTCTCTCTCTCTCTCTCAAAATATCCAAATAAACATAAAAAAAGAAAGAATAAAATCTTTATGGGGCACCTGGCTAGCTCAATCTGAAGACCATGGGACTTTTTCTTTTCACTTTAGTGGACTTTTTATTACAAAGCTGTTAAGCATAAAGTGATATATCTTTTCTCTCTCTTTAGTTAACACGGGCAAATGTTCATTTAGTAATGTCACCTCAACCAGTTTATTGCTGACATTTATTAGCAAGTCAGGAGCTAATACTCTGAGGATACCTCACCCGTGTTTGACTTCTAGATCACTGTTTATCTCGGGGTTGTGAGTTCAAGCCTCACGTTGGGTGCAGAGATTACTTTAAAGAAAATCTTAAAAAAAAAAAAAGAATAGAATCTTTGCTCTATCATTCACAACAAATTATCTGTCAGCCTTAATTAATAAATGTTCTTACACTTAACCGTCAATGAAAACTTAGTATTGACAGACATTATGTTTAAAAAGATGATAGAGTTTAGAGCAAGATCAGAAGAAACTAATCATAAAAACAGATTATACAAACAAATTTACAGTCAGAAAACCTGTATTCAAGCTCCCTGAGCTTCAGTTTCCCGATCTATAAAATGGAGACAATTCTTGGGTTTTCTGCCTCCCAATGTTGTTTAAAGCATCAATGAAGCAAGAATACACGAAAGTTATTATAACTGCCACTCAAATTCATTTATTCCACAAACAATACCAATAGTAGCAACGAAAAGCATGGAGTACTTTCTCTGTGCCAGCTAATGGGCTAGGCTCTTTGTATATATTATCTCTTTTAATGACAATAATAAATATAACAATAATAACGATGATGATGACGACGACGGGCCCTTGTTAAGCATTCACCAAGTACCCCAGCACTAGATCGTAGGCATACAGAAACAAGAAATTGGACCCTGGGAGTTGTGGATCGCACTGATAGGTCATATTAACGAGGACGCAGAGGAAGGAAGAGAAGCCACTAACTCTGCCTGGCTCACACGAACTCTAGCTTCAAAAGGCATTTAAAGTAGCTGTCAGGGCAACAGGCCAATGGGAGGGACCGTTTTAAGAAGTCCCGCGGTGCAGGATTACCCAAGGCATAACTGTAGTGGGAAGGACATGAGTTGAGGGCAAAACCAGAATTCCAGTTTTATTATGTACAATTTAAGATGGGGATCATTATGGGGTACCTGGGTGACTCAATCAGTTAAGCGTCCGACTTCAGCTCAGGTCATGATCTTGCAGTTCGTGGGTTCGAGCCCCGCACCGGGCTCTGCGCTGACAGCTCGGAGCCCGGAGCCTGCTTCAGATTCTGTGTCTCCCTCTCTCTCTGCCCCTCCCCTGCTCACGCGCTCTCTCAAAAATAATAAAATAAACATTAAAAAAAAAAAAAGATGGGGATCATTATGTGTAAGTAGGGGTTAACTAGAAACAAAAAGGAAAATAAAGGCATTTCAGGAAGAGGAAATGGGTGCAAAGATCGAAGTGCGGAAAAATATATATGTTAAGAGAACAGTGACAAGTCCCAAGTCTCCCAGCGTTCGCCTTGACTATCTGTCCTGTGAACTCTACTAAGGTAAAGCAGAAACAAAGATCAGATGATCGAATGCATAAAGCATAGGGGATTGGCAAGGCAACTACGACAGAACTGAGGACTACAAAACCAAAGGGGTCCCTGGGTGGCTCGGTCGGTTGAGTATCTGACTCCTGATTTTGGCTCAGGTCATGATTTCACGGGTTGTGAGTTCGAGCCCTGCGTCGGGCTCTTCGCTGACAGTGTGGAGCCTGCTTGGGATTTCTCTCTGCCCCTTCCTGACTTGCTCTCTCTCTCTCTCTCTCTCTCTCTCTCTCTCTGTGCCCCACACCTCTCTGTCTCTCAAAAAATAAACTTAAAAAAAAAAAAAAGAAAGTTGCTGGGAGAAAATACTTGCAAATCATGTTCCCATAAGGGATTTGTATCTAGAATACATAAAGAACGCTCACGACTGAATAATAAGAAGATAAATAACCCAACTAAAAATGGGGCAAAGGATCTGAACGGGGTGGTTCTTCAAAGATGATACAGACACAAATGGCCACGAGCACAAATGAAAAGACGCTCAACATCACTGGCAATCAGGGAAGGACAAATCAAGACCCTGAGATTCCGCTTCACACCTACCAGCACAGCTAGAATCAAAAAGGCAGAAAATTAGTGTTGCCAAGAATATGGAAAAATCGTAATCCTCATGCATTGTGGGTGGGAATGTAAAACGGAGTCTCCTGGGATTTGTTCAAGGGTCTAGGAATCCAAGCCTATTAGGTATGAAAATTCTTTAGGCACTTTCTTCGACAGCCTAGTTTGCTAGATAAAGCCTGTTTAATGGAGATGAGGAATCTGCAAGAGCTGATCCGGTCAACCACACGGATGCCTTATTTGGCACACCCATCACTTGAGGTCAGCTACCTTTCCTCCAACACGTTCCGTTTGGCTCAAACGAGAGGGATATTTGTTTTTAATTTTTTAATGTTTATTTTTGAGAGAGAAAGAGAGAGCGCACGCACACACCAGGGGTTGGAGAGGCAGAGGTGGGGGACGGAGGATCCAAAGCAAGCTCTGTGCTGATAGCAGGGAGCCCAATGCGGGGCTTGAACTCAAGAACCGTGAGATCACGACCTGAGCCGAAGTCGGATACTCAACGGGCAAAGCCATCCAGGTGCCCCCAAATGAGTATTTATTATGTATCTTACTTTAATTGTCGCATTTAATCCTCACATCCCCTACCCACATCACAGATAAGGAAACTGGCCCAGAGAGGAGAGAAGATTCCCGAAGTCACATAAATCAGCTGGTGGTACAATTAGGATTCCGGTTGGGGCCAAAACTCACACCTTTCCCACTAGAGTCTTCCAGGGGGTAAATCCTGCTGAGTGAGACTTCATGAACTGGCTTCTCCCCAGGGATCCCTTCCCCTGACAGCTACTTTGAAGGCCTTTTGGAGCTGAAGTTTGTAGGACTGCTAATTTTAAAACAATGATAACATTTACACATGAAACACTTCTCTCACTTGTTCCCTTGACAACCACACACCTAAGATCAGATATGGAAAAAAGTTCTCTGTCAGTGCTTGTAGGGAAAAAAATCTCCGATTGTGAGAACATCATTTTTAATTGACTTTGAAAGACAGCAAGGGTCCGCCAACAGCAGTAGAGGCCGGTAGTTCTCAGCCACCATGGAAAGTAGCATCATCACCACAAAAAAAGGCCAGTCGATGAAAGGTCACCTTTGCTCAATACAAAGTTTCTAGTTCCTTTCACATCACTGTCCCTCCTGAACTAAAACGCCATATAGCTAAGTGTCTAAGACTCAGCTATACGTGTTTCACCAACAACTTAACATATATTAATAAATATTAATTATATTGATTCATAAATATAATAATAAATTATATATATATATTAGGCAGGAACAAAGGAGAGACTCTCTGCCAGCAATGGTATTTTGTAAATTACACAGGTGACACCCAAGAATATTTCCATTGTAAAAAAAATTAAACAGGGCCGGGATCGTACAGGGTAGAAAGTATTAAGACAACATTCACCAGCCACCCTGATGCTTCCAGACCTTTGGCTGTGCATATATGTTCATATATAGGTACACATATTGTCTATTTTTTCTACCAATAGATGGGATTATGTGATACATGTTGTCCTGTAACTTTCTGATTGATGATGATGATCTAGCTAACATACCACACAACTCACTCATTTATAGTGTAGAATTCCGCCGTTTGGGGTACATTCAAGATAACACGTGCAACCGTATCCACAATTTTAGGATATTTTCGGCATCTCAAAAAGAAACCCTGGGCCCCGTAGCACCCTCATAATCCTCACATTCTCTCCAACCCAAAGCAACCACTAGTCTACTTCCTGTCTCTATGGATTTCCCTGTTCTGGCCACTTTGTATGAATGGAATCATATAAAAGACAGCTTTCGTGGCAAGCGTCTTTCTTTCTTAGCATAATGTGTTTAAGGTTCATCTCTGTTGTGTGTGTGTGTCAGTACCTTCTTTCCTATACATAGCTGAAGAATATTTCTTTTTTTTTCAATTTTTTTTAATGTTTATTTATTTTTGAGAGAGACAGAGACAGAATGCGAGTGGGTTGGGGCAGAGAGAGAGGGAGACATAGAATCCAAGCTGTTAGCACAGAGCCCGACGCGGGGCTTGAACTCACGAGCTGTGAGATCATGACCTGAGCCAAAGTCAGACGCTTAACCGACTGAGCCACCCAGGCGCCCCCATAGCCGAAGAATATTTCATCATGTGCAGATGCCGCCTCTGTCCTGCCCCTTTTTTCATTTAACATATTCTTTCCATTCTTTTTTTTTTTTTTTTTGGTAATGTTTTTAATGTTTCTTTTTGAGAGAGAGACAGACAGAGAGAGAGAGAGAGAGAGAGAGAGAGCACAAGTAGGGGAGGGACAGTGAGAGAAAGACACAGAATCCAAAGCAGGCTCCAGGCTCTGAGCTGTCAGCACAGAGCCCGATGGGGGGCTCGAACTCACAAACCACGAGATCATGACCTGAGCTGAAGTCGGATGCTCAACCGACTGAGCCACCGAGGTGCCCCTATACTCTTTCCATTCTTACACACAGATTTACTTCACCCTCTTTGGTGACTGCAAAGTATTACATAGTTCTTATGCAACATAATTTCTGTAAGCATTTCCCTGTTGATGGATATATAAGCTACTCCACATGTAGCTTAAATATTAAAACAATAGCTTATCACCCCCCATATGATACGTAGGGAGAAAGGGAGAGGCCATCTTTCTTGGTGGAAGAAGGACTCTGTCTCTAGAATAGTCGTTCTAAAGGTATGTTCCTTGGCTCTGCAGCACCACCTGGGAAAGTGTTAAAAATACATGTATCTGAGTTTCTGATTTCAAAACGCTGGGGTAGGGCCCAGTGCTCACTGTTTCCACAAGCCTTCCTCCTGGTGATTCTGACATGCTTGAGGACCACTGCCTTAAATCTGCATCACTGCACTAAAGTGCCTTCCATTATCTGGTTTAAAGGCCATTTGAAAAATTAGCAGGAGTTGGGGCACCTGTGTGGCTCAGTCGGTTAAACGTCCGACTTCGGCACAGGTCGTGACCTCCTAGTTTGTAAGTTCGAGCCCCGCGTCGGGCTCTGTGCGGACAGCTCGGAGCCTGGAGCCTGCTTTGCATTCTGTGTCTCTCTCTCTCTCTCTCTCTCTCTCTACCCCTCCCCCACTCGCGCTCTGTCTCTCTCTCTCTCTCAAAAATAAACAGTAAAAAAAAACCTTTTTTTTAATTAGCAGGAGCACGCACATTGGCTTTAACACATGACTAGGGGCATGGATACGGTGGGTGTATGCTGGAGGGGTGAGTGAGTTTCTTTTAATTTTCCTTCGGAGTGATTAACGTAACACAAAAAAAGCTCTTCCTCTCAGATGTTTCCTATCTGCTTGACGCCTCCTTCTCTCTTCCCATAGCGTTGAATAACCAACAATGAAAGCCCGGATGTGGCATCAAGATGCCAGGAGATACAAGGCTTCCCCTTCCTGACCCTCACGTTTCTGCTGATGAGAGAGCCATGGGACGATAAACTGTAAAACGCAGCTCCCGTTCCAAACCAAAATATTGGAACATACGACGTCACCGAATCGCAGAGGGGAACTAGAGTGGAATTTCGAGATCTCCTGGTCAAGATGCGTTTTGGAGAGGAGACAGACAAAGCCCCGAAAAACGACGTGACACAACGAAGCCACACAGCAAGCCGAAAACTCGTCTCTTACTGTGCCATACACTCTACCGTCCACGAAACACTATACGCTAGATACAATGGTCCTTTGCCAGGAATATGCATGAAATTCACCTGGGGAGGGGCCCCTGGGTGGCTCGTCAGTTAAGCGTCTGACTTCGGCTCAGGTCACGATCTCGCGGTCCGTGAGTTCGAGCCCCGCGTTGGGCTCTGTGCTGACCGCTCAGAGCCTGGAGCCTGTTTCGGATTCTGTGTCTCCCTCTCTCTCTGCCCCTCCCCTGTTCATGCTCTGTCTCTCTCTGTCTCAAAGATAAATAAACGTTAAAAAAAAAAAAAAAAAAAAAGAAATTCACCTGGGGAGATGTGTTCGGAAAATACAGGTAGAAAGACTGCTTTTTTTTTTCCCATCTCCCTAGAGGGAACACTGATATGATTTGATTATATCTAGAAAACACTGATGGACATCCAGTATTATATTGTTATTCTAATTCAGCAATGCCCTCAGAGGTCAAGGAGTGTCCACAATGGTCAAAAGTACTGGGACCGCTTATCCTTATGCTAATTAGCTCTACATTGCAGTTTTTTTTCTTTCTTTTTTAATTTTCCTTTAATGTTTACTTATTTTGGGGAGAGACAGAGCATGAGCGGGGGAGGGGCAGAGACAGAGAGGGAGACACAGAATCCGAAGCAGGCTCCAGGCTCAGAGCTGTCAACACAGAGCCCCATGCGGGGCTTGAACTAGGGAACGGTGAAATCATGACCTGAGCCAAAGTCAGACACTTAAGCGACTAAGCCACCCAGGCGCCCCCCCCTTTTGTTTTTAACATTTATTCGTTTTTGAGAGACAGAGAGAGAGTGTGAGCAGGGGAGAGGCAGAGAGAGAGAGACAAACACAGAATCCAAAGCAGGCTCCAGGTTCTGAGCTGTCCGCACAGAGCCCGAATCGGGGCTCGAACTCGGGAATGGCGGGATCGTGACCTGAGCCGAAGTCGGATGCTTGACCCACAGAGCCGCCAGGCGCCCCAACCACATCGCAGTCTGTGATATCTGGTTTTTTTTTTCTCTTGGCTTTCTATTGTATTTCCGTCTTGTCCTTTGGCACTTGTTACCTCTTACATCTATCAGTGTGTTTACGTCCTGCTGTCCTTATCTATATTCCCACACCTACTACTACTATCAATGAGCTGAGACACCAATAAATATGATCTTCAGAACTATGATAACAAGGTGACAGTTAAAACAGGTCATGAGTGAGGAACCAGAAAATTTGGCGTAGGGCACTGTGATATTTATATTGGCTGAAACAAAATGGAAAGTCAATGTTCCCAGACCTAACATTCTTTGGGAAAGTGGCCGATAGCAAGACCTTCTTCATAAAAACAAAACAAATAACGAACTCTGGGGCTTTTTTGTTTTGAACATCAGGAAGGTATGTAGTTTTCCACTCAAGGCTTCTTCTCTGAGGTCTGTTTGCTCTGTTTGCGATCACGAAACTTAATTGTTTAAGAGCAGTTGTAGGTTCGCGGCAAAAGAGAACGGGAAGTACAGAGAGTTCCCACAGGCACTCTGTCCATGCACATGCACGCCCCTCGGCCCCCACCATCACGTCACACGTCACAAGCATCCTGTGTGGTTTCTGGGGCCACTTGAAAATCACCGAAGAGACCGCTCAGATTACCTGTAACACCACGGAACTGTGGGTGTTGCTGGTAAAGATGCGTGTGGTTCCTGACTTGGAACACTGCAGATGCGACGAGAGACCCATTTCGCTGCTTCCGAGGGACAATTTCATGTGCTGGTCTTCGTCCTCCACCAGAGATCTGAAGATTTTTATAAATCGGAAAGAGAGGCCAATTAAAAGGTGATAAAAAACTCACGATAAAGACCTCATTTAGGGAGACAATCAGTCACGAGGGCCAGTCGCTTGACTCCGGAATAGACTGCATTTTGTTTCGTCGCATTTGAGGCTGCTACGAAAATGACAGGTATTTGGAAAACGTTTTCGAGGTCGGAAAAGATAAATTGGAAGTGAGAAATCGACCTAAAGGCTGGTTCAAGACTATACTCACGGAGGGTTTTTGTGTTTTTAGTGCTGGAATAATTGCTTTTGGTATTGTACTGTTGTGGTAGCAGCAACATCAAATTGTGTTATTCACAGTTAAAATTACTTTGGAATACCTAATTTTGGAAAGAGAAAAATAACAGCTATCATGTATTGAATAGTCACTATGCGTCATGTACTTGTCAAGAAATTTACACACATGACTTCGTATAATCCTTAAAACAATCCAAAGTTGGGGCGCCTGTGTGGCTCAGTCGGTTAAGCATCCGACTTCGGCTCAGGTCATGATCTCGCGGTCCGTGAGTTCGAGCCCCGCGTCGGCCCTGTGCTGACAGCTCGGAGCCTGGAGCCTGCTTCGGATTCTGGGTCTTCCTTTTGCTCTGCCCCTCCCCCGTTCATGCTCTGTCTCTCTCTGTCTCAAAAATCAATAAACGTTAAAAAAAATTAAAAAAAAAAAAAAACAATCCAAAGCAAGAGGTACTATTATTATTTCCTTTGTATTAGCGGTAGGGAAAAATGGGCTACAGAAAAGTTTAAATAAATTACCTAAGGTCACAAAATTATGAAAGTAGTTGGGTCAGGATTTGAATCTACGTCTAGTATGATTCTAAACTCTGCAGACTTTGTTAATAAAAGTCAAAGATTAACTGATGTATTAATACACTGCTTCCTCTTCTATCATTAGTTGTGATTCTTTTTTGTAAATTTTTTTAATGTTTATTTTTGAGAGAGAGAGAGAGAGACAGAGCGTGAGCGGGGGAGGGGCAGAGCAAAAGGAAGACCCAGAATCCGAAGCAGGCTCCAGGCTCTGAGCTGTCAGCACAGAGCCCGACGCGGGGCTCGAACTCAAGAACCGCGAGATCATGACCCGAGCCCAAGTTGGTGCTTAACCGACTGAGCCACTCGGGAGCCACCCCCGTGAGTTATAATTCCAATCAACCCCCAACTGAACAAAAATTTTATATGTGAATTAATTTCTTTTTCTAGCAGTATCTCTCATTCATCATTTGGGGATTATTTAGTTAAACAGCTACAGCCTAGTGGCATTTCCATCTTTTCCAAGAAATAAAAAGTGGGAATAATAAATGCAAACTATGCCCATGTACGTATTACGTTAATAATTTTTCAGGATCCATAAAAAGCACTGGGGGACCTGGCATTCAACAGGTCAGTTAGTTGTTTTTGTTTTTTTTTTTTTAATGTTTATTTATTTCTGAGGCAGAGCACGAGTGGGGGAGGAGCAGAGAAAGAGGGAGACAGACTTCGAAGCAGGCTCCAGGCTCTAAGCTGTCAGCACAGAGCCCGACGCGGGGCTCGAACTCACAAACCGGGAGATCATGACCTGAGCCGAAGTGGGACGCTCAACCGACTGAGCCCCCCAGGCGCCCCAGGTCAGTTAGTCTTCATAGAGAATATGCAAACTACTTAATAGGGAGCCCCAGGTAACACTAAAAATTGATTACCACAGTACCACCTTTTATTATCGTAGACTAAGCAGGCCTGCGTTTCGTTAGGTACACGATGCCAGAGGTGTCTCTGAATCATCTAAGAGCAGGGAGCCCATGGCTGTGAATGGGTTTGTACATTCACGATGCAGACTGCTAAAATGGACACCGGGGAAGGAGGAGGAAGAAAAGATTTGCAAGCCCTAGAACTCCGCGTTTGCTATTTACCTCTAACTTCCTACGTCTGGAATTGTTATTGTTTTTTTCTTTGTTAAGGTTTTCTTTTTAAGTACGCTCTGTACCCGGCATGGGGATCGAATCCCGCGGTCAAGAGTCGCGCGCTCCACCAGCTGAACCAGCCGGGCCTCCCAAATTATTTGTTTTTCTAACTCTGGCCTACCCGGTATCACGAAGATTTCACTTGTTCACTACCATGCCTATAATCTCAGTTGATCAGTCTGAACAAGAAAATAGTTTGAAGACTATACCATATTAATAAAGATCCTGCTTTTTGAATGCTCACGTCAACCAAATGGTTTTAAATCCTATAACAATTAGCAAAAGTTCTGGCCTCAAGGGTGACATCAATTCCCCTTAATGATATTAGAGCCATGGTATAACCAAAAATGAATAATATATGACCATGTTTTATTCAACTCTCATGGATATTTAATAAAGAGAATCATTTAAATAAGATTTTTACAAGCATAAAAGAAAATGAATATAGCTTTCTACTAATTTCAGAAATAGCCTTAAAAAGAATTAAATTATATACATGACATACAGCATGCACACAGTCCCACACCCTTTTAAACAGCTTTTGCAGGCAGACATTTAAAATGATAGAATCAATTGGAAAAGTGGGAAATAGACTGGTATCCCCTGACCGGAAAATTTCCATTCAGACAGAATTATTTTAATGAAACATCCAAGCAGCATGTTTTATTATTTTCCGCAACCCCTGCACAGAACGTGGCACTTGAGAAGTGCAACGTATGCCACCTGAATGAACACAGAATCTCATTTTTGTGGACATTTCTTTGTCATGCAGTGCCGTAAATGACCATCAATTATCATTTTTATAGAACCACAGATGTAAAAGGGACAGGAAGAAAGCTGAAGCCGCACTGTGCCCACGACATATCCTGGAAATCGCTTTTTTAAAGAAACTACAGATAACAACGCATTTACTTGTCATTTGTCTCTAGCTCTTAAAGTTGAAAAGCAGGATGTGAAAATGCAGGCTTTTCTCGGCAAGATAATACGGTTGGCTTTCTAATTAATTCCTTCAAAAGCTGAAGAAGGCTTCACTAAAATCGTCCTCTTTATGACTTTTCATCAACATACTTTGACTTTTTACCATTCAGAACACTCCCTATTATTTCTGCATCACTAACAATACCTGCCATGTCCACCTTCTCAGCAGATTCGATATTCTCCCCTGTCTTCTTTTCATTAAGTTTACCGACTGGATGTGACGAGCATTGGTTTTCAACATGGCAAGGAGGGAAAACCTCTCAGCAAAGCCCAGGCCACAATTATATAAACCTATCCTTAAAGGAATGATCATCTGAGTAATTCCAAGAACAAAGAGCATTTTAAAAATCTTATTGTTGGGGAGTCTGGGTGGCTCAGCGGGTGAAGCGTCCGACTTCAGCTCAGGGCATGATCTCGCGGTTCCCGAGTTCGAGCCCCACGTCGGGCTCTGTGCTGACGGCTCAGAGCCTGGAGACTGTGTCTTCAGATTCTGTGTCTCCCTCTCTCTCTGCCCTCCCCCACTCGCACTCTGTCTCTCTCTCTCTCAGAAATAAATATTAAAAAAATTTTTTTTAAATAAAAATCTTATTATTTAAGTCATATGGTTAAAAGCAATGTAAAGACCAGCGGTTCTCAGAAGGGGCTGGAGGGCCAAGGGGATTTTGTTTCTCTGCCCCCATGTTTGGCAATGTTAGGAGCCATTTTTCATCGTCGCAAGGGAGTGTGTGTGCTACCTTCACCTAGTGGGATGCGGTTAAACATCCCAGCAATGCACAGGAAAGTTCTCGACGGCAAAGATGTACTGAGGCAAAAATGTCAAGAGTGCCAAGACTGAGAAACCTGATATAGAGAGATTAACCTACTCAGGGAAATTTTTCTAAAGCAATTTCATGTTCTAAATTACTTCCCAGTCTGAGGGTTGCCTACACGAGGTTAATGCTGGCAGTAAGAAACACGGTGGCATTATTAATTACCGCTAATTCTTCCAAGGCTACCTAACAATAAAATACCTCTGCTTTCTTCCAGCCCCACAATTTGAACAATCAAGTGTTTACAGTAGATAAGTAGATAATGCTTTGGAGTTTTATAGGACAATTGTGCAGGAAAGCTTTTGTTCTATATAAATTCATGTGAGAATAATAATTTTCTAATTCTGCTTAAGACAACTGCTATTTGGATTCACTTGTACATGCTAACTCAGAATCAAGCAAATCCCAGGGGCGCCCGGGGGGCTCAGTCGGTTGAGCTCCGACTCTTGATTTCGGCTCAGGTCGTGATCTCACGGTTCGTGAGTTTGAGCCCTGCATCGGGTTCATTGCTGCTGGTTGCGGAGCCTGCTTGGAAATCTCTCTCTCTCTCTCTCTCTCTCTCTCTCTTTCTCTCAAAATAAGTAAACAAACTTAAAGAAAAGAATCAAGCAAATCCTGCCTAAATAGTCCCATTTCGTCAACGCTATAAAATTCTTCACCTGAGAGAGTATGTTCAGCAATCTTCTGTTCAAAACTCAAATCTGTTTCTCGTGTCTATGTATTTGCTATCAAAGCCACTCCAGCCCACCCTACTGCCACCGGACAGATCTGGTTTTCTTGACAATGACCAACCACGGAGCACAAAAGCAATCTTTCACAGAGCGTGCACGAACCACTCAACCGTGCTTGTTCTACAAGAATAGCGACTTTTTCAAAGAGCGACAGGGTAGAGCCAGAAGCACTGCCTGATGATTTTCCTGAAAGCATTGCAAAGGTGGTCGACTTGAACACACACAAACTATGCTCTTTCTTTGCACTGCCACTTGAAGACAAAAGAAACAGAAGGTCCAAGCAACTGTCGTGCTAACAAGGTGATGCTAACATCATAATCTTGCCTAAAATCAATGACCGTACTTTAAAAATCACCCCCAAGGGAAATGTGTGTCCATGTTAGGAGCACACAACTCATAGGGATCTCAGTGTGAATGGTTAATAGATGGAAAATGGTCAACCTCATTAGTATTCCAGAATATGCAAATTAAAGCAAAGATTCCATCTTTCAACCTGTAAACTTAAATGAGAAATTGCTAGTGCAAACATGTATTAAGCCCCTGCTCCCTACATGGCACTGTTCACTCAAGTGGAATTTTTAATTTTTTTTAAATTAAAAAAAATGTTTATTCTTGAGAGAGAGAGACAGAGAGAGAGAGAGAGAGAATCCAAAGCAGGCTCCAGGCTCCGAGCTGTCAGCACAGAGCCCGACGCAGGGCTCGAACCCACGAACCGTGAAATGACGATCTGAGCTGAAGTCGGAGGCTCAACGGACTGAGCCACCCAGGCGCTCCTGGAATTTTTAATTTTTTTAAGAACCATCAAATGGACACTTTTTTCTTTTTTTATGGTGAACACCAGGACAATGGAAGATTGTGCATTACATGGCTGACCCGGTAGGGAGAATGTTCTGTGTCCATCTGGTTGAAACATGTTTGCTGCAGTGAATAGTTCTGTGGAGGTTATCAGGTTGGTAGACGTTCTATAAAGAACCTGTACTCTCAGGATTCACTACAGCAACTGGGTTTGTTGATATGCACTGTAAGGGAAGAGTATTATTGTGTTATTTGGCTCCAAAGTGTCAAAAGGTCTTCTGACACTCCATGCCAAAAACAAGAAAACAAAAGACAAAAACCCACCAGAAATTCCTCCCAGTCCACTGGAGTGAGTACTCGTATGTTTTAAAAATGAGGTATCAGCTTGATAAATGATGGAATGCACATCTCAGTTTCTTGCTTTCTATCACTGCAAGCACCAGATCATGTTATGCAGAAAGCCAGGTGAGGTCAAATATCACTGACAAGGAAGAGGCGACGTTTTGGTGCTCTTTGAAATTACTAGCACGAAAATACATGAAACATCTGACTTTTGTGTGTGTGGAGATATCGTACGTGCCAACCCAAGCCCTGGCACGTTCACTTCCTGCACACGTCAAATGAAGACCAGCTCATTAAAAGGGTGTGCGTGAAAGATGCTGGATTTGCAGGAAAAAAGTGCTGCCCAAGACTCTCCGAATCGTCGTCAAACTGTTCTCTGTACTTTCCTATGTTGTTTTTATTTATTTTTTGAAAGTTTATTTATTTATTTTGAGAGAGACAGAGACAACGCAAGTGGGGGAGGGGAAGAGAGAGAAAGAGAGAGAGAGAGAATCCCGAACAGGCTCCACACAGAGCCCGATGCAGGGCTCGAACTCACGAAACTGTGAGATCATGACCCGAGCCGAAGTCGAGAGTCGGACACTTAACTTACGAAGCCACCCAGCCGCCCCTCCCATGTTGTTTTTAATTTCCGATGGGGAAAAAAATTTCTCAGAGAAAGTGACAAAGGTAGAAGTATCTGAATAACACCTTGAACTTTCCTCTATTCAGTTCCCAATTAGCCTCACAGCACTTCTTTTTGGTGGCCACGATTATATTACAAAGTGGCTAAAGCCAACGGTGTGTTTTATTTCCTTTTTCAAAAGATTTAATGTTTTTAAGTACTCTCTATACCCAGTGTGGGGCTCGAACTCACAACCCCAAGGCCAAGAGTTGCATGCTCTGCCGACTGAGTCAGCTGGGCAGCGCCCAACAATGTACTTGAATAACATGACTCCACTATAACAAAAGAATAGGGGGCTCTAAGTTAGCGTTAAAAGGATTACACGAAGACTGTAATTTCTCAGAGTCATGGTGCTACCATAACTGAAAGTCAGCACCCGTGGGTGAGTATGCAAGAACCAACAATAACAAAACAAAACACAAATAATACTTCAAAGAAGTACTCCCCCTCCATTTGTGTCTTCTGCTCTGAAACAGAGAAGGGTCTGCCGGCCTCGGCATTTGCTAAATGAAACATTTCTCGCGATAAAGTTGCACGGCAGGTGGGGGAGAAATGTAGCCACCTGTTCTCATACTCATTTGAAATTGAGTGCTAAATCTGTCAAGGTATTTCCTTCCACCCTTGAGAAATAAATTAAAAACTTAAGATGGGCAAAGTTGTTCCCCATTGATTTTTCTATAGATTCAAAGTACGCGCACCACATTGAACGCTAAAGATATTTATAACCATCCTACCTCACAAAAGTTACAGTCTTAACCATCCTTCATCACCCCTCCCGGGCAAAAGCTGAATGATACACACCACACACACACACACACACACACACACACACACACACACTCAGCTTCCATTTAAAAAGAATGGGAAATTGTTTTTAAAAAATCAGAAAGAAAATTCCAATGTATGAAGTAAGGCAATATGTATACAATACGCCTGGTACTTTCAATTTAAAGAAGGAAAAACAAAACTTGAAAACTTCAAATATTTTAAAGATACGTCCCAACTAAAACGTCATTTACAGCGTCATTACACAAATAAGTCATACATATCATAGCAACTTTTCTTAATAAGGCATAAATTAATAGCCATTTAAGAAACTATGGAGAACGTATCTCTTACTGAAGTGCTTGCCTGAAAGAAATGCAAGATAAAGCTTTGGTTAGTTATTTCTAATTTTTAATGACATAAATGCAAGCACCTTATTGTCAACTCACAATGGATTCACTAACGGAACTCTTTCGCAGGTACGATATAAAATAGAGGCTAATCTTCCCAAGGCTTTCTTTCCTGCTGCAGAAATACCAGAATCCACAGAAGAGAAACAGGGTTCAAGGTGACAGGGTCAGACGGCAAAATGATTTTCTAAAGTAACGAGGCTTCCCTATATGCCTGTGTCTGTCACGTTTAAAATAAAATCACATTAATAAATAGCCGATGTCGCTTTTAACATAGAAATAAGATCGTTTCTCCCGCACCTGCTGTGTACTCGGCATTGCACCAGCCACATTCTCTGAGCTACTTAATCCTCGGAACAATCCCATTTTAAAGACAGGAAACTGAAGCTCAAGAGGGTTTAAGGCTTCACCATGAGTCTGGCAAATTATGATTTGAACTTGAGTCTGATTCCAGAGCCCACGACGGTCCCATTACACCGAGCCCCCCCCAAAATAAGTGAACACTAGAGAGTAGAGGCCCTGAAGCAATTGGCGTTTCGATGCTTCATTTCTAAACACAAGGAAGATCTCAGAAAGACACATTCTGTCAACGGAAAGTAAGTTTTTGGTTGGATTAATTCAGTCGACAATCACCCACTTTGACCACCTCCGCTAAAACAATACCATTGCTAGAAATCTCTCATGCCCTTCTCCCAACACACATAGGGTAAGGAGGTAGCATATCTTAGTACGCAGCTCAGATCAAGTTTGGGGAGAACTTTACGATACTGATATCAACATTTAAAGGCACAGATTCTGAATTCCAGAGCCGCCCATCACTGTCACGGAAATAGCACGACAGCACAGATGAGGGAATTGGGCTAAACAAATGGAACAACAAATGATACCCCGTTAGAGAACTGTGACAGGATGAAAGTTAGTTACCCGAACCATAAAGCATGGGCACCAAATATCTCAATCCTGGCCCCGAAAAACTTCAAAACTAATGTTCGCTCCCTCTACCTACCGTATTGCCATACTTTTAAGTCTTTCTTCTTCTTTTAAAATTCACACACCAATTGAGCTACATCGAGCGTCAGGTGTCTAGACCAGAAAATTCTTCCGTTTTGAAGCTTGAGCCAAGCTATTTCTCATTCTTTACTACTATTTCTCATTCTTTCTCTACTATTTCTCATTCTTTACGTTTCTTATTAATACTGTGATAAAAGACAGATACATAGATACACACGCACACATATGCACATACCTGAAGTAGAGATAAAAGAATGAATTCCCAAATGCTGATTCCATACCTACGATATATAAAGTAACTAGGTCAATGCTTCCTTGCCCTAAGAAGTCATAAGAAGGTAAGAGACGGGGGTATAGGGAGATGGGAGTGTGTAGGTGTGAGTTAGGGAAAACAGCATGCGTTCCCATCATTGTCAATAACCCCCTTCCCAGGACACAGAGAAAACAGCAGTTATAATCCTCTGGCCACACATAAGCCTTCTGGAAGGGTGAGCCACCCTACAGCCAGCACCAGCCCCGCCACGGAGAAGTCTAGCTGTACCTGAGGCAGGGAGCAAGACTTGTTCTTCTTCAATCCTCAAATGAAGAAACTGGCATGGGAGCTCCGATACCCCGGCCAACTTTCTTTAAAGGACTTCTTGCTTTGGCTCCCAGGAGATTGGCTAACCAAGGTGTCGTTTTTACTTCTATTATCTGGAGCTCACCAACTTTGAAATTTGACTGTTGAGCTATGGTGCATTTCAACAGGAGAGCGTGTGATTAAAGAATTGGGCTTACGCCTGCCTAAAATTTCAGTTTATTAAATATTCAAACATCCAAGTTATCCAATTTTTGAGTTTATTATAAAGGCTGATGCCACAAACTCAAAACCAATTAGAAATCACTGAGACAAGTCTCTTTGGGAAGAGGAGAATCATTAATCAAGCGGTAAAAATCCTATCCTTGTCTGAATTTCCTAGTTATATTGAACTTCGTAAAGTCAATAATTCATGACCGGATCTTAAGGGAATGTTTATTTCTCTTTTAAAATGAAACATGACAAAAAAACCAAAGAGTAATAAGACTTTTAAACTTACAAAGTAATAGCCAATTGCATTCCATGTTTTTAAAAAAAATTTTTTTTAAATGTTTATTTATTTTTGAGACAGAGACAGAGCATGAGCATGGGAGGGGCGGAGAGAGCACGAGGCACAGAATCTGAAGCAGCTCCAGGCTCTGAGCTGTCAGCACAGAGCCCGACGCTGGGCTCAAACTCACGGACCATGAGATCGTGACCTGAGCTGAAGTCGGAAGGCTAGCCAACGTGAGCCACCCAGGCACCCCGCATTCCATGTTTTAAGAAGTATTAGTGGCGGCTGAGTCCCACTGCCTTTGTGTCTTCAAAGCGTGTAATAAATGTAACAAATCTCAACCTCGATTTTGCAATGACTTACGGGCATCTCTAATTATGTCAATGAATGTGGTAAAAAATTCACTACTGAATCGATCACATTTCAATGTAACAGGTTTAATGTGATGTAACCAAATTGGGGCGCCTGGGTGGCTCAGTCGGTTAAGCGTCTGACTTCAGCTCAGGTCATGATCTCACAGTTCGTGAGTTCCAGCCCCACGTCCAGCTCTGTGCCCACAGCACGGAGCCTGGAGCCCACTATGAGTTCTGTGTTTCTCCCTCTCTCTCTGCCCCTCCCCTGCCCCTGCTCACACTCTGTCTCACTCTCTCTCCCTCTCAAAAATAAATAAACATCAAAAAAAATTTTTTTAATATGATGTGACCAAATCAATGTTTTACTATGGCAGCCAGTATGTTTCAGAGAGGGGAAGGTAACACAAAAAAATATATGCGCATCACAGGACAGACTCTCAACCCAACAAATCTGGGAATCACACTTAGCGACTTCTCTCAAGCTCATCTCAGATAAGGAGCCAATGGAAGCAAAGGGTCAAATTTACATAACATTTCAGATTAAAATGCTTTCCATTTTGTACGCATCTGCGTCACCATTAAGGTGGGTTTTGTCCATAAAATTGTGTTAGAAGAAGACTTTAAGTTATCCCTCTTATACCACGCTTACGTAACCATTGCGTGCCTTCATTTCTCAAGTCGTCAGGAGATGCAAAAAATCTTTACAGCCCCTTTATTTACAGCCCACCCACCTATTGACACATTCAAGTGTCATATTCTAAGTAAAAATGCAGGGGTTTTTTTAATTAAAAAAAATTTTTTTTTTAACGTTTATTTATTTTTGAGACAGAAGAGAGACAGAGCATGAATGGGGGAGGGGCAGAGAGAGAGGGAGACGCAGAATCAGAAGCAGGCTCCAGGCTCTGGGCCGTCAGCCCAGAGCCCGACGCGGGGCTCGAACTCATGGACCGTGAGATCGTGATCTGAGCTGAAGTCGGACGCTTAACAGACTGAGCCACCCAGGCGCCCCGCAGGTTTTTTTTTTTTTTTAAAAGTTTATTTTGTTTTGAGACACAGAGAGAGAGAGAGAGAGAGAGACAGCGTGAGTGGGGGGAGAGGCGGAGTGAGAGGAGGTAGAGAATCCTAAGCAGGCTCTATGCTGCCAGCAGAGCCCGACGTGGGGTTTGAACTCACAGAACCATCAGTTCATAACCTGAGCCGAAACAAAGAGTTGGACGTTTAACCGACAGAGCCACCCAGGCGCCCCCCCCCACCAAAACTGCAGTTTTTAACCTCAGAAATGGCTTTTGATTTGTCTCCTCAAATACCATCAAGATCCACCATCTTATTACACTCCTAGAAAACTAGGTGACGTCATCCTAGATGACGTCATCCTAGATGACGATGATGTTTGGTTCCACATCACGACACTATTCCAAGATCTAGCTACAGGCAGCTATGCTGATGTGAGTAACGAAAAATGCTCCCCAAAAATATTTGTGTGAGTCTTTGTCCACAGCACGGTAGCACGGAGGAAGGACTCCTTTAGGGAAAGGGTTTATGTACCATGACTGTATTTCTTTACCTAAAATATTAAATATTCTCTTTTTTTCCTGTTTTTGATTATTTTTGACAGAGAGCGAGCGAGCGAGCATGAGTGGGGGAGGGGCAGAGAGGAGGAGACGCAGAATGTGAAGCCGGCTCCAGGCTCCGAGCTGTCAGCACAGAGTCCGATGCGGGGCTTGAACCGTGAGATCATGACCTGAGCCAAAGTCGGACGCTTAACCGACTGAGCCACCCAGGTGCACCTAAAAGTATTAAATATTCTTCATAAAACTGGTAATGATTTCCCACCAGGCAGACTGTTTTTTGGTTTTTGTTTTTGGGGTTTTTTTTTTTTTTTGAGGGAGTAGATGCAAAATAAAATTCATTAGGCATTTTGCCAGTTTGGGGACAAGGTGTTTCTTTTTAGGAAAATTACGGCTTCTGGCTTAAACAGAGTATGTGTTCTTGCATGGAATTGCAAAAGGGTAGACGCACACCATATCATTGAAACAGTATGACACAGTGGGTGTCAAACATTCACATTTGCCAGCCACTTAAGTGGGAACTTTAATTAATTTATTTTTAAAATATTTATTTTGAGAGAGAGCAAGAGCGTGAGCAGGGGAGGGGCAGAAAGAGAGAGAGAGAGAATCCCAAGCAGGCTCCACACTGTCAGAGCAGAGCCTGACTCGGGGCTCAATCCCACTAACTGTGAGATCATGACCTGGGCCAATATTAAGAGTTGGACACCCGATCGACTGAGCCACCCAGGTGCCCTTAAATGGGAATTTTAAATAGAAGATCATTGGAGCATCTTCGGACCGTGTGTACGTGTTTTGTAGAAGCTAGCTATGAACTGTGAAGGAATAATGAGGTACTACCTTGATGTGTTCGAGGCAGGAAAGAGGGATATTAAGCAAGAACCGACAAGCTTTCCTCTCCTTTCCTTCCTACGCTCTTTTAAAGCAGTGTTTCACATCCCACCTTCTAATTTCCGACTCTCAGATGCAGGTGACAAGGAGACGGGGGAGAGTCACCAGGGAGGTGAGGATGGCACAGAGTCAAGGTGTTAAAAATCTGCCCAGGTGGTTGGAAAATGCTATTCTAAATGCTACGTCCCTCACTCACCCCATCTACACCAGGTACTTCTTAAAGCAATACGTCATTTTAAATCTCCCAAAACTAATCTTTTCACAGATCCCACTTTAAGGAAAAAACTGGGTTCTTTAAAGGTACTCTCAATGGAAACAACTTTGACTCCACACCTCTGAAAGATCTGATTTTATTACAGGTGTTACGTTTTAAGCAATCTCAACCCCCTACGTGGGGCTCGAGCTCACAACCCTGAGATCAAGGGTCGCACCGTCCACCCACTGAGCCGGCCAGGCGCCCCATACTCTACAGTTCCTGATGATCATTTCCGGAAGCCTGGTCAGACAGAAGAAAGTTCAGCAATCTAAGTGTCATGCATTCAAGAGAGCCACAGATGGGGCATTTTGGATTCTAGAAGGCAATCGTTATCATCAAAATATTTCAGTCATCTTTGACTCCCTCGGCTTCCCGATCTCCCGCGTCTAGTCAACAAACTACCACTTGTCTCCACGGTCACTGCCCGTACACCACACTTCTGGTATCTGTTACTTCTTACTTGGATTTGGTGATTCATGTAAATTACGTATTTGTTACAGCACAGCTACTTCACATACAGTGACTGTATTTAGAACTCTGAAAGTCACTTCCTTGCTCAAAAGTCTTCAATGACTCCTCACTGCTTCCTGAACAAAAACCAAATCCCACACTCGGGTTCCAAGCTTCTTGGATCAGCTCTCCTTAACCTATTGCACATTCCAGAAAATAATTCAAAATAACTATGTATCCAACACATAGAAAATACATGAAAAACCCAAATCTATTCACAAACTATCAACCGTTTTGTTTTAGAGCGTGTTGTCTGCGGACACAGTAACGGCTATGCCCTTTTGCTATTGTTAACCAAGTAATGTGTAGAAACCATGTAGTTTAAACTCTTTGGTTTATTTTTTAAAATGTTCATTCCGGTATAGTTACCATACAGGGTTATATTAGTTTCAGCTGTACATTATAGCAATTCAGTGTTCATCAAGATAAGTGTACTCTTAATCCCTTTCATCTCCCCCCACCCCCACCTCCCCTCTGGTAACCATCTGTTTGTTCTCTACAGTGAAGAGTCTGTTTCTTGGTTTCTCTCTCTTTTTTCCCCTTCATTTGTTTTGTTTCTTAAATTCCACATGAGTGAAATCATATGGCATTTGTCTTTCTCTGATTTCTATTGTTTAGCATTATACTCTCTAGACCCATTGATGTTGCTGTAACTGGCAAGATTTCATTCTTTTTTTATGGTTGAGTAATATTCCTGTGTGTGTGTGTGTGTGTGTGTGTGTGTGTGTGTGTGTACACCACATCTTGTTTATCCATTCATCTACTGATGGACACTCGGGCTGCTTCCATAATTTGGCTATTGTAAATAATGCTGCAATAAACACAGGGGTGCACATATCCCTTTGATTTGGTGTTTTCATTTTTTGGGGTAGATACCCACTGAAGCGATTACTGGATCATAAGGTGGTTCTACTGTTCATTTTTAGAAGAACCTCCATACTGTTCTCCACAGTGGCCACACTAGTTTGCATTCCTAGCAATAGTGCACGAGGATTCCTTTTTCTCCACATCCTCACCAACACTTGTTGTTTCTTGCGTTTCTAAGTTTAGCCATTCTGACAGGTGTGAGGTGATATCTCACTGTGGTTTTGATTTGCATTTGCCTGATGATGAGTGATGTTGAGCATCTTTTCGTGTGTTTGTCGGCCATCTGGAGAGGTCTTCTTTGGAGAAATGTCTGTTCATGTCTTCTGCTCATTTTTTAATTGGACTGTGTTTTTTCATTGTTGACATGTGTAAGTTGTTTATATATTTTGAATACTAACCCTTTATCAGATATGTCATTTGCAAATATCTTATCCCATTCACTTCGTTGTCTTTTAGTTTTGTTGTTTCCTTCACACTGCAGAAGCTTTTTATTTTGATGTAATCCCAACAGTTTATTTTTGCTTGTGTTTCCCTTGCCTCAGGAGACATACCTAGACTATTTTTAATAGAAGGAAAATTTTACTTAATTTAAATCTAATATTTGCTAAACCTCTGCAATTAGGTTGAAGTCCTTTCAAGTATCAAACAAGATCATAAGCAAACGTGGATGATTTTTAGTACTAATTTTAAATTCACGTCTCCTAAACCCTAGTCAGACTTCATTTTCTCTTACTCTGTCATTCCTTTTTTCCAATTACACACACAAAACACATTATCATTTCAGTGCAAACATACTAGCTTCAGAACATAAATTTCTCTAAAATAGTTTTTCCCATTATGGTAAAGGATACTTGCAAATAAGTCAAATAACTCCTAACTTTCAGAGTAGTTGCCGTCTTGGAACAGATTATAATCTTATTTTCTTTATCAAATTACTCTTTGATGAACCATGACTAAAGTAGTCTGGTCATTGGTAAATTGCTTCTACTAAAATAACTTTCGGTCTGTGTCAGCATCATGGTATTTATCAGCAAGCCAGAAACAGAATCAGAATCCAAACTAATTTGGATTAGTTTTTTTTCGTAGGAAAGATAGGCATAACTTACTCTCTAACGAGACTGTGATGTATTAGATTAGCGCATATATCAGATGAAGAAATTCACACTCTTAAGTGAAATGATCTGCACAAGGCAACCAACCTAAAAACTACTTTCCATAAATTCATTTATCCACTCAACATTTACTGAACACCTTCTATATGCCAGACACTGCACTAGGAGATAAGTAAACAGAGAGCAGGCCAGATACTTGCTTGCAAAGAAATCATAGTAAAAGAAAGAATTACTTTCCAAATGGCTAAAAGATATAAAAATAATAATAAATTGTCACCATTATCTATAAAGAGATACCATGCCGCATAATTCATACAAACCACAGTAACAAAACTAATTGCAAACTTCACTCCCTAGTACAGAAGTGTATCAGTTCATATATAGCACGTAAGGACCAGATAAACAAGATAAATAACATAAACTTTCCTTACTATTATTTTATTTTATTTTAATTAAACTTTTTTAATGTTTTATTTATTTTTGAGAGCACGTGCACGTGGGCAAGCGGGGGAGGGACAGAGAGAGAGGGAGACAGAAACTGAAGCAGGCTCTCAGCTCTGAGCTGTCAGCACAGAGCCTGATGCAAGGCTCGAATCCACAGACCGCGAGATCACAACCTGATCCGAAGTCAGACGCTTAATCGACTGAGCCACCCAGGCACCCCTCTATTATTTTATTTTAAAAGACTGTCCCAGGTCGTCAAATCATTTGAAAAAAAAAAAAAAAGGCAGTCTCTTATTGCATCTGTCTATATAGTGCAGCAATATATCTATGAAAAATATTCTGATGATCCAGGTCTCTGGTCTACTTAAGATCAAAATGTTGGTTCCAATTCCATGAACTTTTGTTTAGTTGTGAATCATTCAGAAATGATTATATGCACAAAACCTTTGAAAGAAAATGCTCATAATGAATGAAAATTGCTTCAGTTTGGTGATGCTAATGGATTGGATAACCTATTCACAACCTAGAACATCCATACGCTTTTCAAAATTCTGGTTCAATTATTCTGTGGGTCCATCCGAAGTAAAGCTAGATCAAACTAAATGAGTTAATAAGGAATTAAGTGAGCTAACTGCAGACAAAACCTCCAGTGTAATCCCATCTATAAAGACAAATGTAGTTGAGGCTTCTATAGTAAACCAGTCTTTTAAAAAAATTTTTATTTATTTTTATTTATTTTTGAGAGAAAGAGAGAGACAAAGCACAAGCAGGGGAGGGGCAGAGACAGAGGGAGACACAGACTCTGAAGCAGGCTCTAGGCTCCGAGCTGTCAGCACAGAGCCCGACACGGGGCTCGAACCCACAAGCCATGAGATCAGGACCTGAGCCAAAGTCGGACGCTTAACCGACTGAGCTACCCAGGCTCCCCCGTAGTAAACTAGTCTTAAACATTAATTTGTAATATAGTTGATGGAATGGGATAAAATAATAAAAGGGAAATATAAATTAAGAATGGGTTGAACCATCAGGGCACCTGGGTGGCTCAGGTTTGTGGGTTCAAGCCCCACATCAAGCTTTCTGTTGTCAGCACAGAACCTGCTTCAGATCCTCTGTCCCCCTCTCTCTCTCTGCCCCTCCACCACTTGTGTTTTCTCTCTCTCTCGCGCTCTCTCAAAAACAAATAAGCGTTAAGAAAAAAGAATGGGTTGAAATCATCAAATACAAACATGCATTAAGGAAAAGTGATCCAACATAAATATCGCATTCTCTTTCAAGGTATAAAGGTATGACAAAAAATAATTTGTAAGGTTCCTTCCAGCTTTTGGATTCAAAGAACTGCCCCTGAATATGATAATTATATTCTTTTTTTTTTTTTTAAAAAGTAAGCTCTACACCCAAAGGAGCGCTTGAACTCACCACCCAGAGATTAAGAGTCGTGTGCTCTACAAACTGAGCCAGCCAGGCACCCTTATAAGTATGCTCTTTTCAAGACAGCATGGTCTTATCCCACTGATCGGTGGGATCATTCTCATGATGTTTTCTGCTCGAAATGTTAGTGCTGTAAAATACAGGATCCAACCCTCTTAATTTTTTTTAAATTTTTTATTTTAGAGAAAGGCTGGGGGGGGGGGAGAGGGACAAAGGGAGAGAAAGAGAAAGAATCTTAGGCAGGCTCTATGCTCAGCATGGAGCCTGACATGGGGCTCCATCCCATGACTGTGGGATCATGACCTGAGCTGAAATCAAGAGTCAGACACTCAACAGACTGAGCCACCCAGGTGCGGCTTTCCAACCCTTTTAAATTTTTTTTTTCAACGTTTATTTATTTTTGGACAGAGAGAGACAGAGCATGAATGGGGGAGGGGCAGAGAGAGAGGGAGACACAGAACCGGAAACAGGCTCCAGGCTCTGAGCCATCAGCCCAGAGCCCGACGCGGGGCTCGAACTCACGGACTGCGAGATCGTGACCTGGCTGAAGTCGGACGCTTAACCGACTGCGCCACCCAGGCGCCCCCCAACCCTTTTAAATCAAAAACTCAATCAAGCCCCTGTACCTTCTATAATGGAAGGCAGACAATGTCCAGAGAGTTAAATAACTGGTTCTGAGCTCAGAACATTCCCACACTCACCTCCCAAGTTTAGAAATGTCACTTCTCAGGCCATACCAACTTGCTGGAGAACCCAGTTTATGCTCAATAGCTGAGTGGCATAGACCACCCTCATTTGTTATTTTATTGTTCCTATCTTACTCCATAGATGTTAACTAAGTAACATCCAAATTTCCGTGTTTTCCCCTGCACAAGCACTGAGGGCATCAGCATGGCAATAGCCACATAATCATGTGCCAGCTAACTTTGTAGTATCTTTTGAAGGTTCTTTTTTTGAAGGTTCTCTACAACTTATACTGTCTATATGTCTTTCTGGAGACATGTGAAGACCTTGTAGTTGTTAAGTATTACTCTCTTATAGCCCTCATGCTTTATCTAATTCTGGACAGTTCTCCAAATAAAATGAAAATAGTTGGAGAAAGTGGAAAGGATTGCAGAGGCTTTTTAAACGTTTTCCTCAGGGGAGCCTGTGTGGCTCAGCTGGTTAAGCGTTGAATTTCGGCTCAGGTCATGATCTCACGGTTTGTGGGTTCAAGCCCCGCATTGGGCGGGCTCCGTGCTGACAGCTCAGAGCCTGGAGCCTGCTTCTGATTCTGTGTCTCCCTCTCTCTCTGGCCCTCCCCTGATCGCACTCGGTCTCTCTCTCTCTCTCAAAAAGAAATAAGCATTAAAAAAAAAAAAAAAAAACCTTTATAAATAAATTAATAAATAAAAGGAGACTTGGACCATGCAAATGATCTCAAAAATAGTCTGCATTTTAAGAAGTCAAATCAACAATAAACTTTTTAAATGATTGCCATCTTAGTTTTAACTCACACTTGCATTTTATGTGTTTGTGTATACTTGTAAAATTGATGCATACAATACATTTGTGCTTATTTTATAGGACTTGGAGCATAATAATGAGGCTTTCAACACAACCCCAGATTATAGTGCTGTCCCTGGAGAATTCTACTTGTAAATAAGATTTCCAGGAAATCACCGTTGCAGAGTTTGAGACCTGCCTAGTTATGGTTGAATTATTATAATTTTCACGAGCAAAACCACTGGCGCAGAGATTAATAAATTTGGCTTAGTAATAAAAATGTAAAATTTGTAGAACCCCTCCTGTATTATCCAGGCGGGCCCAATCTAATCACACGAGCCCTCAGAAGTGGAAGAGGAAGGCAGAAGAGCAGGTCAGAAAACAATTCATGATAAGGGGCGCCCCGGTGGCTCAGTGCCTTAAGTGTCCGACTTTGGCTCAGGTCACGATTTCCCGGTTTGCGAGTTTGAGCCCCGCATGGGGCTCTGCGCTGACAGAGCTGAGCCTGATTGGGATTCTCTCTCTCTCTCTCTCTCTCTCTCTCTCTCTCTCTCTCTCTGCCCTTCCCCCACTTGCACTCGGTCTCTCTCTCCCAAAATAAATAAATAAACGTTAAAAAAAAAAAAAGGAAAAGATTCATGTGAAAAGGACTCTTTTCATTGTCAGTGTTGAAGACGTTGGAAGGGAGCACAAGGCAAGAAATGCAGGCCGCCTCTAGCAGCTGACCTCAACTCTCAGCTTCTAGCCAGCAAGCAGACGGGAACCTCGTTGGTCCTACCACTGAGGAGAACGGAGTTCTGCCAGTGACCCCAATGAGCAGTTAATGGATTCTCCCCGAGAGCCTCAGATGCGATCACAGCCCTGCGGATGCCTTCACGTTAGCCCAGTGAGACCCATATCAGACTTCTGCGCTCAAAAATAAAAAAAACTCTAATAAATTTGTAATGTCTTATGCCATTTGTTTGCAGGAATTCATTCTGGCAGCAAGAAAACGAATACAGAGGGTTTTTTCAGTGCTTGCACACAATTAAGCAATGGGACTATCCTGTCCACAAGACAGGACCAAACATACTGACTCAGGAGTATCCTGGGAAAGTACTACAAAGAGCACGACAGAGCGCTGTCCATGGTGGGAGAGTGTGGGTAGCCAACAAAGGTAGAATAGCGCTTCTAGAGAAACAGGGAGCCGTGAAATTAATCCTGATATTATCAGAGAGGAAAGATAACCGCCCCAATATTTTCCTACAACATCACCACTTGACCGCACGGCCCAGTAAAGCTGACTTCTCCTCACACCACCGCTCCCTTCAAAAAAGCTTCCCTCATTTATCATACTTCTTTGTTCTTCTAATCCTAGGGAGATATCATCTAATTAAGAGCTGGCATGAAACTAGCAAATGTCTATAAAGACAAAAAAGGCATCAGCGAAGTTAAGAGCTTTGAAATCAAGCAGACCTGAGTTTGAGTTCTCACTGTACGTCTTCCTTGAAGTGTAAACAGTGAGCAAGGTAATTAACCTCTCGGAACCACTGTGCCCTTTGGTGTAAAACAGAGATTTACCCTGAGAGCGCGTTTGGGAGGCAGTCTGCAAAGTGCTTGACAGTTTTTCAACATTGCAAACAAATGCATTTCATATGAAATTTATAACACTGGTTCGACAGGCTAGATTCAAGTTCTAAGTTCCCGGAGCTCTGAAAGGTGTTTTTATTTATATTTTTCTTAGGGAAGGCTAATTGCTTTTCTCTACTGAATCATCTCCCTATCTCCACACAGCTGGAGATGCTTTTATCTTACCATACCATAAATGTGGCAACACGGGGCAAAAACAACATACGCCCTCGTCATAGGATGTAACACCAGAGAAAATATTTCAGTATTATTGAAAACAGAGTATAATTTTATTTTTCACTAAGATTACATCCTACGGACCAGGGTCAAATTCTTGCTACTTGAAAGGTAAAATATGTACCCTTGTGTGCTGTATAAAGCACCTACATCCTGTCCAACTTCTAGGATGGCATTCCGTTCCTCTTGTTTAAAAACGTGACCATCGGGGAGCCTGCGTGGTTCAGTTGGTTGAGCATCTGACTTCGGCTCAGGTCACGATCTCGCATTCATGGATTCAAGCCCCGCATCGGGCTCTGTGCTGACAGCTCAGAGCCTGCTTTGGATTCTGTGTCTCCCTCTCTCTCTGCCCCTCCCCTGCTTGTGCTCTGTTTCTCTCTGTCTCTCAAAAAATAAAATAAAACATTAAACTTTTTAAAAAAAAAAAAAAGGTTACTGTCAAGTTTAAATATAAATTGGATCATTTTCCATCCTATGTAATATTCACTTTAAAATCTGGTATTGGGGTGCCTGGGTGGCTCAGTCGGTTTAGCATCCAACTTCAGCTCAGGTCACGATCTCATGGTTCGTGAAGCCTGCTTCAGATCTTCTGTCTCCCTCTCTCTCTGCCCCTTCCCACTTGTGTGTGCTCCCTCTCTATTTCTCTCTTTCTCTCTCAAAAGTAAATAAACTTCAAAAAAATTTAACAAATAAAATAAAATCTGTTATGTATTTTCAAGGCACCTGGCTGGCTCGGACAGTGGAGCATGGGACTCTTGATCTCGGGGTAGTAAGTTTGAGCCTCACGCAGGATGTAAACATTACTTAAAAGTAAGATCTTTGGGGGCAGCTGAGTGGTTCAGTCAGTTAAGTGTCTGACTTCAACTCAGGTCATGATCTCATAGTTCGTGAGTTCGAGCCCCATGTCAGGCCCTGTGCCGAGAGCTCAGAGCCTGGAGCCTGCTTCAGATTCTGTGTCTCCCTCGCTCTCTGCCCCTCCCTTGCTCATGCTCTGTCTCTCTCTCCTTCAAAAGTAAATAAACTTTAAAAAATTTTATAAATAAATTCTTTAAAAAATCTTAAAAGTAAAATCAAATCTGGTATCTATTTTCAATTCCTATCTTCACATTCGGCCCAGACACCTTTCTCATCTATAGTGTTTTCATTTCCATTCAATCCATTATCAATACTGAAAATACAGTAAATAAAAATTAACCTGAGGGGCGCCTGAGTGGCTCAGTCGGTTAAGCGTCCGACCTCAGCTCAGGTCATGATCTCACGGTTCATCAGTTCGAGCCCCGCGTCAGGCTCTGTGCTGACAGTTCAGAGCCTGGAGCCTGCTTTGGATTCTGTGTCTCCTTCTGTCTGCCTCTCCCCGGCTTGCACTTTGTCTCTCGCTCTGTCTCAAAAATAAATAAACCTTAAAAAAAAATTAACCTGATTATCTTGGCTCAGAATTTTCACGCGAGTAAAATAAACTGACAGAGAGACAGACAGTATGAGTGGAGAAGGAGCAGAGACAGAGGAAGACACAGAATCGGAGGCAGGCTCCAGGCTCTGAGTTGCCAGCACGGAGCCCGATGCGGGGCTCGAACTCATGAACTGTGAGATCGTGACCCGAGCTGAAGTCAGGCGCTCAACCGACTGAGCCACCCAGGTGCCCCAAGAATAGTCATTTTAAATGACTGCAAGGACTAGAGCCCTAATACCCAGCAGAGTTGTGCCTGGCACAGAACACAAAGCGAGTAATTCTGAAGATTATAACGTCAATATACAAGGTGAGTGAGAAAGCACTGAGCGCTTTCATAAAGGGATTACTCGGCAACTTCTTTATATACCAATTCCCCAAGAATCTTCCACGGACCCTGCCTCTTTCTGACAGTCTTGAGGAAATAAAGCAATACACAGTGGTTGCCATTTCGATTTAAAATACCATCATGCACAGTGCTTGCAGTTCTGGACTCTTTAAACCACAAGTTCAAGTCATTCACACAAATTCTTGCCTCTCTCTTACATCTTTCTTTCCCCTCCCCCTCACTGGGCCCTACTTAGGTTCTCCTCTAAATATTCTAACTTTCAAGCAGAATGTCTGGAATCCTTAGAATTCTTAGTAACTCCAGGCTTCCCATGAGGATGTGAGATTTGCATTTCTGCCTCTTCCCTCTGCGGCGAGTGTTTCCAGGGGTACTTGGAAGGAACATTAAAGTATATTCAAAGAAATGAATCTAGATTAATTCTTGACAGGTACAATTCTTGGAAAGTTCTGAAAACATCAGAAATACTAGCTTTTTGTCTTGCAAGTTTCTTTGTGCTGTATTCTTCAGTTATGTAAAAAGGACTTCAAGAGATCTTTCAAAACACACACACAATTGGCTTTAAAACAAAGTTTTACGTTCACTTGCACATGCCAGGCTTCCTCAGACTAAAAAATCTGGGAAGGAAGTTTATAAACGCTGAATTCACTATGGAACGGTGTGAATCCTATGATTAAAAAATGATATAATCCCAGGCTCTAAGACAAGCAGAGCATCTATATAAAAGGGGCAACGTGTCTTCTAGTTGGACCACCCAGGGAGCACTGCTTTCAGATGTATTATCTTGTAGAACGATTAACACAAGAAAACTATCTGGGTGAGGACAGCCAGCAGAGTGAAAGGTCCGGAAAACAAGACTCAATGCAAGGAGTGAGGTAGTGAGCTCTCTGTCACAGACAGTGATTAAGGAGAATGTGTATTACCATCTTTCAGACGTGTCGCAGAAAGGATTCCTGCTTTAAAGGGGGTTTGGATTCTCTAAAGGACCTCTAAGGTCACATTTATCTCTATGGTTTTCCATTAGTAAGTCTTAAAGGAGCTTACATTTACGTTTTTTTCTCCACGTAATTTTGTTAGAGTGAGCATTTAGTAAAAACAAATTAAGCAGACAGAAATAAAAGTTTATGTAGACGCTAATGGTGAAAGTGGCTAAATACATTCTTTTCTAATTTGAGATTATCAATTTAAGAAGTATTTTGCTAAATAAAATACGATTACTAAAACCACAAGGTTTTGTTTTATTCCCTAAATTGGGGGGGGGGGAGACAATCTTAGGGAACAGAAAAGATGTCAAATTTAGAAAATGCCTAGTTTTATTTGATCTCTTTTTTGAATCACCCATAAACAAGGGATACTTATCTAGGATGCACAATCTTTTCTCAGGAAATCCAGATACTGAATTTTAATGATGAAATGATAGAAAGCAGTTGCTGTAAAATACTGTGCTATTGATATTTACTACAAACTCCATTTTACATATTAAACAAAGTAATTGTAAACAGGAAGCTAACCGAATGCAAGTGCATTAGCTAAAGGGGGACAAGTCTAATTTACTAAACTCCTTCTATGCTCACTGCCTTTTTAGCCTGAGAAAGGTGAAATTCGAAGGAAAACATCTCACAGCGTCTGCCTTTCTAGAATTCACTGTTACATTGCACTGGTTAATTCCTACCCATTGTCTTCCTCTTTTTGCCACACGGTTATTATCCAAAGTTACTGCTTGTGAAAAAAAACATGAAAGGATTGCTAATGCTAATCCGTTCTATCTCAGTGTGCCCTTAGAAACTAACAATACGTTAACCCTAGAACATTAGCCTGAAGGAACCATTTGCTGTTTTAAAACAATGAATACCAAAATACCAGAAAGCCACTTAGATGTGACTGCCCTTTCAGCTTTATTAATTTAGGCAAAAGGACAGGTTAATTTATATGGTGCACACCTGTCAGGAGCGCAGTCTTTACTAATTCAGTTTACCCTGACCAGGAGATCCTCCCTCAGGCTAAGGCTGAACTTCAACCTACTGTTGAACAGAGGGTAACACAAACACGTCACTCAGATTTCCATCAAGACGGTCCCTTCAGAGAATCCCATGCCACGTGGATGGCACACCACCCTGCAAGGGTGCAAAATGGAAGCTGAAGGAAGACCAGATCTACCCAGTTAAAGACGAAGTATTTGGTAACCAAGCTACCTGAAGGCCAAAGGATTTTTTTTCCCCTAAATCTTTTGTCTTCAAGGTACCACTCCACTATTCCCGAAGCATACGATAATAGAGTGCGGAGAGCGCTTTATGCTATGGAAGAAACCATTTTCTTTAATGTCGTCATAAGCATTGTCCTTATCATCAATCAACCTGAAAAATATGGAGAGCTTGCAACTCTCAGTCAGGCTTTCAAGACGGAGAAAGAAGACCCACTTGGGTTTGAAATCCACAAGGGAAGAACTGCCTTTCTGCGCAGTGTTTGCAGTAACTGAAGTGTTGTCTCTTGTACCTTTCACCAGCGTGCCAGCACCGCCCTACCTACGGCACCAACACAGGAGCTCTAGCTGAGGGGCACCTATACCAGGTTGAGAACAAGCCCACAAGGAGCCTTGACAGTTTTTCCATGCTCGCTCAATTACTACAGCACATTTTGACTACAACCGAAAATATTTTTCTTGAATTTTCAGTCTAGGAAAAACTACCCACGTCTTCCACGAAAACCACGTCACGTGTATCTGACAAATCACAGTAAATAATGCGAAAACACTACAAACCAATACTACCCAAGCAAATGTATAAAAGGATGTTTCTCGTCACTGTCCAGAACTCTATATCCAAGATAATATTTTAAACGTTTATACGTGAGCTTGTAGACAAATTATAAAAGCTCGCAATTGACCAGAAAGTCGGAATTAAACTGTTCCATCATAGGGCAAAGGCTTTAGACTCAAAGACACCAATAACCATTTAAGCTGTGTCTGCCGGCTCAGCAACTGTGAGAGCAAATATAATGTTTCTTGACTCAGTGTTTTAACTTAGTCTTTATAATTTTTGAGAGCGAAAATTATGCTCAACTTAAGTATCCTTGTGTGTGAAGTGTCGTGGAATAGTTACAACACGTTACCCATGATATTTTTATTTCTGGCCAAGCAAGACCATGAACTCCAACCTAAAACAGTCAAAAACTAAGCAATGTATTTACAAGCCCAACTTAACCTCCCCACGCTAGTCTTTTCCTATATTTAACGTTTTCCCTGTGTACATTTACATAATATTTTAAAGCCTGTGTTAATTTATTTATAAAGAAAAATAAGTTAAGGCCAATTTAATAATATAGACTGTCACAATGTCAAAACAGTGTAACCCAACGCCAGCCCTTCAAGTATATATTTGTCCATTCTACCTCTGTGCCACTACCAAGAATCAACATCAACATGCAAAGCTCTGTGGAATTTTCTAGCTTCTGCCATCTATATCAATTCATTCATATCATCAGGTCAAAGAGGTGACTGCTTAAAAGGAAGAAAGGGATTCATTCAAGATGTTTTACTAGGCTGTATCCGAGCCTGTGGATAGTATGAATTAATACAATATAAAAAAAATTTTTAACCGTCTCTAAAAATTGGAAAACCAGCTGCAATTTGGATCTTCTGTACAGTAAAATATAGTAGGAAGATAAGACTCATTATTAGCCATTATTTATTGTACCCTACTGATTTTAAGTTTTGGGGCGTGTATGCTTTGTTTTGTTTTCACAATTAAGTTGCTTTTGGTAAATCTTTGCTCATTTCTCACCAGCCAAGATTCATAAAGTCAACAGGCACATCTCATTTTCTCAAATTATTTGAAGGAGCTCCATTAACTCGGCACCTCCACTAATTGGTGCTTTTGACACATTCAGCTTTTGAGAAACAAGTAGAACCAATCTCCCCCCCCCCCTTTTTTCTTACAAATATAAAGTTTTAACTTTACAGGAAGAGTAAAATTAACAGACAGAGAAAATCACCTGAAGCATCTCTAAGGAAGGACATAAAAAATTATCTGAAAACGACACGATGACGGGACTTCACTCTGAAATGTGCTCATTTTTCAGCGCTTTCTAGGGAAAGATGCGTTTGGACTGAGAAGATGAGCACCCTTCCTCGGCAGCTGAAATCCTTTCAAAGAACCAGAGAAGATACCACTGTGCATCTGAACCTGGCAGAAAAAAACCTAAGTAACAGAACGGCACCTCACCGGCTTTCTAAACACAACCTAAAGCAGGAAGAATTTTCCACATCTTTCCTACTGAAAGATATTTTCAAGGAAATACAGTTGAAACAGCCTTGCACTCATAAGCCCTTTTCGTACCAATATTAAAAAAAAAAAAGGGTCTACCTTTCCCTTATTCCTTCCTCCACCGAAAGGAAAAAAAGCTTCACAGACAATATTTCAAAAGGATATTTTATTACATCTCCTGGATTTTGTTTCTAAGGCAACAGTTTGCAAATTAAAAAAAATAAGATTTTGAAAAATTCTAGCAAGACTTCCCAATATGTTTTAGTATATATTTACTTAAAATAAATTTCTAAAATAGGCATTTGTAGAACATACTTTGCAACTCCATGTAGATATGTAGCTATTCATAGAACCGTAACTTGCACAAATTTGAACTTACACTTCTGAACCTGAATTATACAACCGGGAAAGATATAAACACCAAACTTATTAATATTCATACACAACGCAAGAATGAAAGTCCGGATTAAAAGACCCATTTTCTGATCAATGCGTTAACTCCGAATGTTTCAGATTCATCAAAAAAAAAAAAAATTATAGAACACATTTCCCTATTTAACACCACACCAACATCAACCACAAAAGAAGTCATCTAAGTGTTTCAGATATACAAAAATTCAGCAAAAAATCCAACCAGTGTAAAAGATCAAAGTTTATCCTTATGCAATTCCTTAGGTATACCTTTAGACTTTTTTACATCAGTAATTCGATCACCATTAAGCACGTTAAATGAAAATAAACAAACTCCTAGGACAACAAACCGAAGGTAAGACGTGGGCATGCCAATATATTTAATGATAAGCAAGCTTGAGGTTTTTGATCTTGTGGGTTTTGGGATGTCGCTGCTTGGGATTTTACCCCCCCCCCCTTTTTTTTTTTGCCACAAGGTTGATCCACGAATGAAAGCCCACTTTAATATCCTCTTTTCTCTCACTTACATGTATGCTGGAGAAAGTGGAGTTGACCTGGATGTTTTAAGCACAGGAACTGGGAATTTCCAGATAGCAGGAGAGCCCGTTTTCCATTTCAATGGCATGTTGTCACTACGGTACTACAATAACAGTAAACAGCGTTTCCATGACAGAGTACCAACTAGGACTTCCATTCCACGCAGCCCCGACACAGCAGCGGCAGCCGCCGAGAACAAGCCAACGATCCTGCCAGTGCCCTGAAACCGACGCTTCCAATCTGGAAAATAGGGCTGCAAGGTACCTCCTTTAAATCCTCCTGTCCCCTAAAGCAAGATGATGATTCTATCGTTCTAACTCAACAATAGTGCCACCTCGTTAGGAAAGCGTTGACTGCAGTATATATATATATTTTTTAAGACTGCACCGTGCATACCACACAATGCAGCTTTATTTAATCAAAGCGGCTGGGGTTTTCTTTCTTTTTCTTTCTGTCTCTCTCTCTCTCTCTCTCTTTTTTTTTAAGCTTGCAACACCATTGTTCTACCTTAACAGGGATACTGCAGCCCTGTACTATATTCTGCACCTATTAACCTGATTTCTGACCAATAGTAGCAGGAAAAAAAAAACAGAAGGGTTTCACAGGAAAATGAAACAACATACCTACTCAGAATACACTTGTCATCCTCTGAACATTCTTCTTTTGAGCTGCAACAATACAAATGGGATATAAACCTCAGCATAGCCTTAGGCCACAGCTAATAGAGATCAGTGACTAAATTCGGCAGCCTGCTTTCCTCCTGTGCGAGCTCTGGCCACACAATACAAGAATGCCATTATGGGAAAAGCCCGTTTAAAAACTGCCAGTCTCTCTGTTTTCCAGTTAGAAGAAGGCAAAATGTAAGAACAAATATAAACTGCTGCGGAACTCTGCCCGCTCTTCTAGCGGCTTCTGATTCAAGTTGCTCTCCTTTCCCTATTCTTATTTCCAAGCCGGGATGAGCAAAATCGCATACAGTGACAACATGCTGTGGTAACACGAATACCACTCTGTCTTCTGCAGCAGAGCACAGAGTAGTGTGCTCTTAATAGCAGTCCTCGGAGGGACGCTATCAACAATCTAATTCAAGGCTGCCCTCCCCTTCTTCTCTCTCCTACGTCCCCTCGCGCTCACCCCCCCTCTCGCCTCCCCCCCACCCGCAAAGAGCTCACAAATTGCCTAGAGGAGAGACCAATGTTGCCGGCCAAGCAGGTGTCCAGCAGGGACGTTCCAAAGCTCAGCGGCGGGTCCGGTAACCTCTAGGGGTTAGTGACTGACAAGGAGATTGAAAAATTCAAGCTGCTGTCAAAGGCAACTGGAGGTATTTCGTGAAAGCAGTGGCAAGTAGACGTTTCATCTATATTGCTTTAAAACACTGCCAGAAAATAGCATCCTCGTAAGTGCCCTGAAAGTGACGGGGGCGGCGGGGAGGGGGGGGGTTGTTTTAAGTTTCTCTTTCAAGCACCCAACTCACAAATTTTCTACACGATTCAGAGACGTGAACATAGGACAGACGGGTATTATGCTGAACTCTTTATTTACAGGCTGAAGAATTTTACAATTTCACCCCTGATGTAGGCAAGTCGCCATCACTCAACATCTACCTATATAACCAGAATTATCTGCCTTCGCCAATGCAAGCTTAGGAAAAGCAGACTGCCCTTGACGCGGAAGCCACCAAAAAAATCACTGCAGTGAAAAAGAGCTCATATTTCTTTTCAAGTTTGTATGCAAACAATAAACTTCTGCTTCTAACTTAAGTAGCTGGCTTTCGGATACTCTTTCCAAATTATTCCTAGTTTTAATTGAAAAGATTGAGACGTGGTCCCTTAAGAGGCTTTCTTATCTGTATTCAAAAAAGGCACAGATGAATGTGACCAGAGGAAGCAACTACTTTGCAAACTTCCAAAATACAGAATTTAATGTACCAGAAATACAGTGTGCAATGAGCTAAGGTAATCACAACTAACCGTCCTTTAAGATCCACATCAATATTCAGGCCCAAAGTATTTTCCTATGAAAGCCAACCATACACGTACATTCGGTATATACACACACCACAAGCAAACATACATATATGGAGAGAAAGCTTCTTGTGAAATCCTGACCAGTAATGCACAAACGCTATCAAATAGTAAGGAGATGTCAGCCATCACTAACTCACAAATAATTTTTAATCCAATCTATCCCACACAAACACCCCCAAACACCCAGGCAAGCAACTGAAAAAGTTAAATTATATTTCTCTTTTTAGTACCCACACACAAAACTGTCTCATAGAAATCTTCAGAGGAATCTGAGAAAGGAGTATTTATCAATACCTTAATGAGCAAAGTACATGTAAAAGGTTAAAAACAAAAAGCACCACTAATGCAAATAAACCATAGTCAATATTTTACATTAGAAGGCTTTGTGTAATAACTCTGAAGAGTTATGGGACAAAAAGTTTCCGGGTACAACAATCAGGAGCGGCAACTTGTTGGAAACTCCAAGAATAAAATACACACACACACACACACACACACACACACACACACACCCATCAAGCAAGTTTGAAATGTTCCATTCCAAAAAGGTGAAGCATTCTCAAACATTTACAAATATAAAACATAAAACAGCCACACAAACTAGCTGTAGGTAGCAAGGAGGGGACGTTTTAGAAAGGAAGCTCAACCACTTTCCAGCTTATGAAAATCTTACAAAACAGTAACTGCAAATAGAATTTCTGAGAACAAAGACCCCCCGCCCCCCGCCAAACCTATATAAAAACACGGTTAGTGAAGCGTTTCGAGCGGTCTGTAAAGTGCACTCAACATTTATGAGGGGGAAATAGGGTGAATGTATAGTTTTCCAAGTCTCCAAACAGGTGAAGATGACTTTATTGCAAAGGTTCTGCAGTTATTAGCTTTCTGTGAACAATCAACTTACTCAAAAAAAGCAACATAATCTTTGTCTAACCTCAGGTCCCACAGAAATCAACCAGCACCAACAAATCATCTATGTCAATTTCCAACCTAGATTTCTCTTAAAGTTTAGAACCTGTTCTTGTGGACCTCTGACAATTGTAATATCTGCTCAAAGTGAAAAGAAAATAAGACTGCTCCCTCCACACCACCCTCGGTGCTTATAAAGACCCCAAACCCTAAAAGCTTACATCTGATGGTGACCATTTATTTCTGTTCAGTTTTTCTGCTTTAATAAATTGCTAGGAGTCATTTGTAATTATCTCTCATGAGCAAGCAACTCATATGCCAAAGGCTTTAAAAAGAATTTCTTTAAGCATAAATATAGTCCATGAAATACGCTTTATGCTATTAATTTGGTTAACATCATTCTTCATACATTGTTTAGAAATAAACTTCAGCCAGGTAAAATCACCCCAATTGCAAATTAGTAGAGTCCAAATGAATCAGATTTTACTACCCTGACGGCGACTCCAGTAGCCAACTATCGAGTGTAATTACCATTACATTCTGGAACTGAAAATGTTTTCACCTACAGAATGAAAGGGAGCAAATGATTAAGTGTAGGTTTTAAATATAATTTTATGCAGGCTCAGTGTCCCACTACTTTAATATTTAGGCTGGGAAATGTCAAAAACCCTCATTGACTTCATAGGAAACAGTGATTTCATTTATGGAACATTTAGTTTCTACTATGGACCCCACCGCGCAAAAGAGACAAGATAGAAAGACAACATACGCAAATGCTCGTCAAAGCATTTTAGGAACATTAATGAATCACTTAAAAATACCTGTGAAGTGCATATTTCAGAGATGTCATAAACAAAGGACAATGTGGGGATTTGGCCGAGGCCACAAAAAGTGTCATTCTTGGCCAAATCTTGCAACATGGAATTCCCTGGTTCCCAATGTAGAAAAAGAAGAATTTTAGAACTTTTAGAATTCTTACACATCACCTTGCTCAGTACCCTCTTTGTACAGATGAAGAACTGAGGCCCAGAGATGTTAACTTGCCCAATGTTCCATCTGCTGGTCTAAGACTCCCACTCTAGAATCCATTTGCAAAATCTTCACTGCAGAAGGTGTTTAAATAGGAGGAGGGAGAAAAAAGTAAATAAAAATTAAGCCAGTCATAGTATGGAAGAGAAGTACAATACCCAGCAAGGAGTGTATTTTTTTTTTCTAAACATCAATGTTTCTAAATAATTTTATAGGACAGTTTAACTACTGGCTGACCGTTAAAGTCCTTTAGCGCCACCACCCCACTCGATGAATTGACTATGATGTTGCATATCTGACCTCTCCCTCCATATTTTCCTGATATTCCCTAAGAACTGACCTACCTCTTCCTTGCAAGTTTTGGTTAATCCTGTGGTAGGTACAACTAGAGACTGATAGCATTAACCACAGTTTGTGTGAGCAGGTGCCGTGTAAGCTTCTCTTCGATCCTGACAGTGTCTCCTCGGACTAATCTGGGATATCCACATGATTTGCATTGCTCAGATCGGACCATAGATTAAGCCAAATCGTGTGTTCTGTTCTGTTCTACCAATCAGTAAGAGTATTTGGAAGGTGACCAAGTAGAAAATGTTAAACCTTTTAGAGCACACAAAAAAATGGACTTCCGCACAACAGAGCAAAAATCTTAAAACATTCAGGGCGCCTTACTATAGAAAATGGAACCGTTCACAGGAATGGCCACATATACATGTGTGTGTGCGCGTATGGGTGTTGTGTGTACCTCCTTGAGTTGTTTCAGGAAACTGAGTATCAAATGCATTAATTTTTTTTTTTACTAGATACTCAGATATGTAGCCTTGCTAAAATCAAAACAGAAAATCCCAGATGTTTCTCAAAGGTTGACTATGTTGGAAAGTCGTGAGTAACTTCATCTTTTAGAAGTACCTTCTCACATGTCAATTTCCTTAACAGAGCTGTGTGGACCCTTACAGTCCCGCAAAGGATTTACACCTATGACTATGTCTGGGATTAATATAGTAGCTCTCCCCTTTCTCACAATACAAACAAGCACAAAAACACAACTGTCGTGCCGGCACACACGCATACATATGCGTGCGTGTATGCACGCATATGCATATACAGAATTCCTCCCCACTGACAGGAGTAAAGTGTAGGCAAGCACTCTTCCCGTCTTTGACATGTTCAAAAGAGAAGAAGGATACTGAGTTTTGGGGGAAGGAGGCACAGAACAGCCATAAGTGGGGATGGTAAGCCGGCAAGCCAGGAAACAACAGGAAAAGGGACAAAAGGAGAGGACAAAAACAGCGAGGAGGGGAATGGCTGGACGGAAGGAGAATGAGAAGCCAGAATGGTAGTAGTTCCCAGATGTGGCAACTTTTACACTTGGAGGTCCAATGAATGAGGTTATGGGACTAAGACAGGAGTTGGGGTAGGACAGCAAATACAGAGGGACTGAGCAGGTGACAAGGAAGGTCCAATTGCTGGGGACCCAAGGGCCCACAGGTTCTGACTATCCTTACTCTCTAAAAAAAAGGATTAGCACTGAATGGGAAATTTGGAAGTTCTTGCCCTTTCTTCCATCTTGTGTTTTCTGTAGTCTCTAGATTCTAGTAAAATCTGTAAGTCTAGTAAACTCTGTAAGTTTTTTTTCTCCCCCTTGGCTACCCCTGAGTGCCTCATTCATGGATGATTCCCAAATCCACACGCCCAAGTAAGTCTTTGCACATCTATGACATGCGCAAATGAAATCGATCCTTAAGTATTCCCCCCTATTAACAACTGCCTTAAACCCCAAACCAAAGTGTTTGTATCAGGTGTGGTGGTGGTAGACAAAAAAACCTTTTTAAATCACGTACCCGATTTTGCATTCTCATTTTCAAAGCATCTGAAAAAGGCAGTTTAGAGAGGCATTTTATTTATCGCCGTCAGATAGAGATAATGTGTCTAGTGGCCATGCTTTAGTGCACCCTATGTCCCCACTGTGCGACTTCATCTGCCTGAGACACCCTCCCTGCTCCTCCCTCAAGGAGTCCCCAAATCTTTGTATCTTCCTAACTGAGCACTGCTCCGGGCACACAGGAAAGCACTCAGTAAATATTTGTCGGGTAAACTGAAAGAGAAGTTTACAAGCAGAGGGGTGATTAAATAAGAATTCTGTTCTGGGGCACCCGGGTGGCTCAGTCGGTTCAGCGTCCGACTTCAGCTCAGGTCACGATCTCACAGCTTATGGGTTCGAGCCCCGCGTCGGGCTCTGTGCTGACAGCTCAGGGCCTGGAGCCTGCTTTGGATTCTGTGTCTCCCTCTCTCTCTGCTCCTCCCCCGCTTGCACTCTGTCTCTCTCTCTGTCTCTCAAAAATAAGCGTTTCTAAAAATTAAAAAAAAAACAAAAAAGAATTGTGTATCAAAGCCAGGATATATCCTGGAAGGATTTTTAAATCTTGACTCTGCTCTAAAAGCAGAGTTCAGGTAAAAAGAATATTCACCTGTTAATTTGATAATTTTAGGCTATGAATTCCTTAAAATGAAAAAAATTAGATATATACATTATCTTGTTAAAAATAAGTATATGCTGAAGAAAATCACCCAGAATACATGTTTTTTAAAAATGAAATAAATGCATCACTTATGATGTCTGCTCTCATCTCAAATAATGATAATTTATCTGTTGTCTCCCAGCAAATTCCTAAGTATCTCTTAAATTATAAATAAAACAGCCAAACCATCATTAGATTTTTCTGATGTGTTTGTACATTAAACCTGAAGACTTATCGCAATAAAAAGCCATTAAAAATGTACAGTGTTGGGGCACCTGGCTGGCTCAGTTGGTGGAGCATGTGAGTCTTGATCTCAGGGGAGTGAATTCAGGCCCCACGTTGAACGTAGACCTTCCTTAAAAAAAATGAAAAATAAAAACAAATATACAGTGCTACTGAAAGGAAAGTTAAGAATATGGCTCTCCTAGGGGCACCTAGGTGGCTCAGTTGGTTAAGCATCTGACTCTTGATCGTCTCAGGTCATGATCTCACAGTTCAGAGGTTCAAGCCCCACATCGGACTCTGCAAAACAAATGAATAAACTTAAAAAAAGCATATGGGTTTCCTGGGGTGTCTGGCTGGCTCAGTCAATAGAGCATGAAACTCTTGATCTCGGGGTTGTGAGTTTGAGGCCCGCGTTGGGTGTAGAGATTACTTAAAAATAAAAACCTTGGGGCGCCTGGGTGGCGCAGTCGGTTGGGCGTCCGATTTCAGCCAGGTCACGATCTCGCGGTCCGTGAGTTTGAGCCCCGCGTCGGGCTCTGGGCTGATGGCTCAGAGCCTGGAGCCTGTTTCCGATTCTGTGTCTCCCTCTCTCTCTGCCCCTCCCCCGTTCATGCTCTGTCTCTCTCTGTCCCAAAAATAAATAAATGTTGAAAAAAAAAATTAAAAAAAAAAATAAAAACCTTAAGGGGCGCCTGGGTGGCGCAGTTGGTTAGGCGTCCGACTTCAGCCAGGTCACGATCTCGCGGTCCGTGAGTTCGAGCCCCGCGTCAGGCTCTGGGCTGATGGCTTGGAGCCTGGAACCTGTTTCCGATTCTGTGTCTCCCTCTCTCTCTGCCCCTCCCCTGTTCATGCTCTGTCTCTCTCTGTCCCAAAAATAAATAAACGTTGAAAAAAAATAAATAAAATAAAAAAATAAAAACCTTAAAACAAACAAACAAAAAGACTATGGCTCTCCTGGCTAAAAAATATGTTCATATAAAGCTTTTCAAATAGTTTCACTACTTCTATTTTAATTTGGCATCATATATAGAAGCAAAACCATAAAAGTTGCATGAAAACAAAAGAATAAGCAATATTACAATCTTTTTATAAACCCTGAACTATTTTTTATTAAAAAAATTTTTTTTTAACGTTTATTCATTTTTGAGAGACAGAGAGAGAGAGAGCGTGGGCGGAGGAGGGGCAGAGTGAGAGGGAGACATAGAATCCGAAACAGGCTCCAGGCTCTGAGCTGTCAGCACAGAGCCCAGCGTGGGGCTCGAACCCACGAACTGCAAGATCATGACCTGAGCGAAAGTTGGGACGCTTAATCGACTGAGCCACCCAGATGCCCCTATAAATCCTGAACTATTTTAATGAGAGTAAATACTTCCTAATAATGTTTATCTATGATGGTCGGAAAACTTTTTTTAATTTTTAAATTAAAAAAATTTTTTTTAATGTTTATTGTTTATTTTTTTTTTATTTTTTTTTCCAACGTTTTTATTTATTTTTGGGACAGAGAGAGACAGAGCATGAACGGGGGAGGGGCAGAGAGAGAGGGAGACACAGAATCGGAAACAGGCTCCAGGCTCTGAGCCATCAGCCCAGAGCCCGACGCGGGGCTCGAACTCACGGACCGTGAGATCGTGACCTGGCTGAAGTTGGACGCTTAACCGACTGCGCCACCCAGGCGCCCCTTATTGTTTATTTTTGAGAGAGAGAGAGAGAGAGAGTGCAAGTAGGGGAGGGGCAGAGAGAGAAGGAGACACAGAATCCAAAGCAGGCTCTAGGCTCTGAGCTGTGAGCACAGAGCCCGACGTGGGACCTGAACTCACGAACTGTGAGATCATGACGTGAGTTGAAGTCAGATGCTTAATTGACTGAACCACCCAGGCTCCCCAAACTTATTTTAAGTTTATTTATTTTTGAGAGAGAGAGGGAGAGAACAAGCAGGGGAGGAACAGAGAGAGGGAGACCGAGGATATGATGTAGGCTCCATGCTGCCAGCATAGAGCCCGATGCAGGGCTCAAACTCACAGACCATAAGATCATGACCTAAGCCAAAGTTGGATGCTTAACCGACTGAGTCACCCCGGCACCACAAAAAACTTTTCAATAATAAGCACATCATATATACCCAATCTCAAAAGGCATGTTAGTTAAGGAAAGTCAACATCTGCTTATATTCTACATTCTTTCAGCAATGACTATGCTTTTATAAAACTCCGAGTTACTGGAAGGCCTTTACAGTAACGTATAACATTTTCCTCAACATTCCAATTAAAATTAGTGAAATCATGCTACTATTTAAAAAATGATACTTATTTCCTTTTACCCAAAGAGTTATTACCACATGCACATCTGCACCATAAATGTTATAGCTAAAAAATGAGATCTAGAAGTAAACTCTTTCATGGAAAGCCAATCGTAAGGACTCATTAAGATCATACAATACTACTTAAAATTTCCACGAAAAGGGGCCCTTTATGTTCAACTAGTTTAATTTTATGTTGAGCATTTCCTGGGCCTAACTATTACAATTTCAAATTTCCTAGGAATATACATCTATAGAAACTACTATTGACTAAATATTAAAGGCTGTAACCAGACATGAAGGAGAAAATCTTAAATTCCAAAAAAAAGACTCAATGTCAGACTCGAACCTTGTGACCTGTTGCCATAACATGGGGCTCGAAAGTCTTCATAAAGGTATATAGTTTATGGTCATGCTATTTGCCTCCTATGGTGGTATCCAAGAGATTCAGCAACCAGTTCAATACCTCTGTTTTCTGAACTATTTTCAGATCCTTCTCATTTTCTAATTTAGAATTCTTCTCTTGGGTGATCTTACATTAGAAAGATTTTATTCTTAGGGAAAGAAGGCGGGTATATCTTACCTTGAAAGATAACAAATATGTGGTGGTAAGTCTAAATTACAGAAGCAAGCCGAAAAGCGTGCAATTTAAAACTGCCATGCCTCAAAACGTACTTAGCAATTAATTCAGTGAAAATCCTATGATGTCAGACATCATTAACTCATGTTCTATAAAGAGCTCACGTGTTACGAACTAACCACAACACAGTTTTAAAGTTATGTCTAACTTCGTTACTTGGATGCAATGGTTGTCCAGTGGGGGGAAGATCCAGTAGATCTCATGTTCTATCACTAACTAAAGTAAATGCAATTTTGATATGAGGAAGCAAAAAACATATTTCAGGTGCGCCTGGGTGGCTCAGTCGGTTGAGTGTCCGCCTTCGGCTCAGGTCACGATCTCACGGTTCGTGGGTTCCAGCCCCGCATCGGGCTCTGTGCCGACAGCTCAGAGCCTGGAGCCTGCTTCGGATTCTGTGTGTGTGTGTCTCTCTCTCTCTGCCCCTTCTCCACTCATGCTCTGTCTCTCTCTCTCTCAAAAATAAATAAACATTAAAAAATATTTTAAACAAAAAACATACCTCATCTTCTAGGTTGACCCTAGATTTAAGCTAGATGCAATTTATTTTTATTTCTTTTATTTTTTAAAGTTTATTTATTTAAGTAATGTCTACACCCAACGTGGGGCTTGAACTCACGACCCCGAGATCAAGAGTCGCACGCTCTTCATACTGAGCCAGCCCGGCGCCCCCTAACCTAGACGGGGCGTGGGCTTCGTGACTGCCTTTCTAAGTCTGTCTGCTCCAGCCAGTAAATTCAGAACCACTCCATGTCTTCAAAATAAAATACATGCTTCATTTTTATTTTTTTGTTTACTTATTTCTGACCGAGAGAGAGAGAGAGAGAGAGAGAGAGAGAGAGAGAGAGAACGAACATGTGGGGGGGAGAGGGGCAGAGAGAGAAGGAGACAGAAGATCCAAAGCGGGCTCTGCGCTGAGAGCGGAGAGCCTGATGTGGGGCTGTAACTCACAAGCTGTGAGTTCATGACCTAAACCGACTGAGCCAGCCAGGCGCCCCTCAAATATAGGTTTTAAACAACCAGTTACTTCTCGTGGGATTCTGAAGCTACAGAACATTTGAGTGAAATACTATCTTCCAATTAGCTAGCACTTACTTATGCATTCATTCCTTATTCAGCTGGATCTAAGTCACAGACATCGTTGAGCCTTTTTATGAGTCTTCTATCACCAGGTCTGGACGTGTTATTGAAATTCCTATGATGTTGTTCGGTCAGTAAATGAAAATATTTCTGTTTGGGAATTTCCAGAGTTAATCATTTTTCGAGATTCAGATCTGCAAAGCACAGAAACCTATACCCCAAAAAGGGCAAAGAGGCAGCAAGACCGAGCTTAATCGGACCCTCCCAACAGGGAACAAGCCCTCGCAAATTAATTAGGACCATGTTTCCACATTTGCTGACTACACTGCATTTGTTTTCACCGAGGCCTCCTTCCTCTATTAGCCATTACCGACGGTGCAAGATTGACTCCTTGAACTTCACAAATACCAAAATCAATCAACTCACTATGCCGAGCCCAAAGCCTATAAATTAGAGGTGCCTGCTGAATTAGTTCAATCACCAGTAAGTACTAAGAACTTACGACTTTGCTGGATGTTACAAGTATACAAAAGAACTCATGTTCTCCAGCCACGATCTAATCAGGCAGTCTGCACAGTCACTGGGCTAACTCTTCAAATCTCAAAACTTAATTTTTCACCTTCCGACAGCAACCTTTTTGCCTCCTGACTGTCTTCAAGTCTCAAATGGACACAAATCTTTCAAAAACACCTCCCAGTCGACATAATACACAGGGGCTAGTGCGAGAATGCCTCGGGTGGAGACACATACAGACTTTGACACGAAGCATGGATGCTACCAAAGAAAGGTGGCTCTTTTCTTTACACGCCGATACACAGAGCACAGGAAAAGTCCTATACCTTGAAGGCAGGTGTTCTCAAACTTTGGTATGGCCTAAGAATCACCTGGGGTGAATATTTTCTGTAGAAGTCTGCAGGTGGGGCCTAGCACTCTGCATTTTATACAAGTGACCCAGTTGATTTTCCTGCCCGGTCCACCGCACGTGAAGAAACATTGCTTTAGAGTCAAGGTTGCTCACCCCCCACCGGAGATAGCCCCAGCTACGGCGAGGCTGTTTTCCCTCTGGGTCGCCGGCCTTCCCCAGCATATCAGCGTGGGCTGCTCACCACTGCTTGCCAGTCTGCACCGTCCACGGCCATTATCTTGCCCCTCCCACACTCGAGATCCTTCCAGGTCTGGGTGAGTCTGAAAGCAAGGTCTCCAGCTGGCTGACAGACAGGCACAGAGGCAGACCGACAGACATACGCAGAGTGGGGGCTGTGAAGTCCCAGCAATTAGGAAACAAAGGTAGTCTAAATTACACAGACTGTCCAATAGCACGTGAAAGTGAAAAATTTGTTTCAAACCTTTTTGATCAGGAAGGATGGAGAAGGACACGGCCGTGGGCACCTGTGGTCTGGTTGTGGTCTCCCACTGACTAGCTTTGTGACTTGCCATAGTACCCTCCCTGATCTGTAAAATAGGGAAGGGGCCCCTTTGTCCCATTCACGGCAATCTTATGAAAACCAACTGAACTTGTGTTTGGGAAAGCCCATTTGAAAATGCAGAGCACAATAGATGGTGTGTGGTATTTTTGTAACAGGATAATTTATCATTTTTTTTCAGCTTCATAAACACATTAACCTAGACATTATTCCAAGTTGCCTTGATGACCGAATGTCTTCTAGTATCTCAGGGTCTTTTTTATACAAATAAATTCTCACTGGCAAAAAGGTAGAGGAAAATGCAGACCCTTGGACATACCCCGAAGTTGATTTTTTGAATATATCCTTGAAATCGGCTTGTTTTAAAGACAATTGCCTCCGTCTCCTGAAAGTGGAGTGCAAAAAAAAAAAAAAAAAAAAAAAAAAAAAAAAAAAAATCTGGTTAATTGTGGCTTTACTGTATTTAGTTCCAATTTTTCAAAGCATGCTCTGCAGAATATATATTTTAGCTGCAAATTAATAAACCATGTTCATAAATCCTGAACAGTCAATACCACTCAGAACAACTTGTAAATATGTAAATTCACTTAAAAAAAAAAAAAAAAAAACTTAACAAGAAAGCCATAAGATTCTATTTGTTTTTAGAAGCCCTCTTAACGTTTCAGAAAGTCTGGAATGAAGACTGACGTTAAATGCAACATCTATTGGCAGCTGATCTGAAAGACTAAACTGGCAAAATCGGGACAGAAGGAAAGGCTTTTCCAGTCAATATATACCCGGCCTTGGAATGCTTTGTCATTTTCTAGTTTTTGAAGCTTAGAGTTCAGTTCTTTGCTGATCCACTGTTTTGCCATAAAAACCTGAGAGCAAATGACACACATTACAAGCTTTCAGGGAACAGATGGTTAATGTTCTTCTAGGTGCGTTTACTACCAATTTTCTTATTGTCATACTGCTCACAATTAATAAAAACATACAAACAGAGGCACCGGTCTCCTTAACCGGAAGATTTGGGTTTTGTGAACTCTCCCGTATCTCACTCCTCCGGGCTAATATAAAAGACAACGATGAACAGACAAGACTTCTGGTACTGCCCGAGGAACGCAGCTCTCAAAATAGAGACCTACTACGGAGCACTGCGGTATGGGCTGACACCAGTCAACTTTCTGAGAAAGTGTAGGAGCAGCTAACGCCAAATTTCATGCATTTACCTTTATTACGTTTCATGTTGCAATTAGCTTACGGAGAGTGACCGCTGCTAAGCGTTACCCTCATCTAACTTTGTCTTCAAAATAAACAGTTCGGGCTCCTTTCTGGGTCATCTCACAAGCACTATTCAAGTCACAACTCAATCAAAGTCAGAGTCTGATAGTACCGTCAGAAAGACCTTGGCAGAGACCTTATCCAAAATGTTATCCTCAAGCTAAGGACTTCTTATGTAAAGGTAGGTAGCAAGTCTTTTATTTATTTTATTTGGAGCCATGTATTCAAAACAGCATCTCTTTAATGGCAATACTATTTCAAAGTCCACTTTTAAAACGCTATACACATAAAAATTATTATTTTGCAATCATAAAAAGCTACAATGGGTTGAATTAATATTTGCCATGTTTTAGCATTAAGCCTCACCACGCAAATGGCAATTACATTATTTTTTACTTACAAATACATTAACGTATCTTTAAATACAGCTTATTTTATATTCCTATTAATATTATTCCTTTCCTTTGTGTATTTAAGAAGAATCTGGTGTGCCACCTTCTGGTAACTGAGGGAAATTATGTATCTCTACACAAGTCACTATTCTTTATTTTAACTTTAAAAAATATATATATATATGTATTTCTTAACCTGTATTACATTTAAGCTTCAGATATATATACAAATCTATACCACAGTCTGAAAGAAAATAAAATCTCCTTAGTGACTTTAAAAAAAAAAAAAATCAAGCTTTCTCCATGCTTCCTATGATTTTTGCATGGTTACCAATATGTCTCCTGAATTCTACAATACATATAAAATTGATTTTTGTACACCGTTTCACAGCCACATATGAAAACAACAGGCTTGCTATTGTAATGAATAAGTAACAGCAGTAAATAAAGGAAAAGAAAGGTCTCTTACCAATAAGCCCATTTTTCTCTTAAGGTTTGAACTCTCATCATTTGTCATGTTCTTGTGGATCCCTCTCTCATCAAATTCTCTGGAGTTTTAAAGTTGAGAGCTGGGAGGCACGGCTAGGCTCTGCTACACAGTAGCGCACCCCAGTGTATCTGCCTGGTATAACACTTCAGTTGCAGCTCCCAAAGGCAGAAACAGCCTTTTTATATATTCAAAAACCTATGCACTGAACACCTTCCATTGGTAGGAAATTGTAGCCGGCGTGGCTGAACTATTTTTATTTCTTATCTTAAGGACGGATCAGATGCGGGGATCAGAACCACAGGAACCTCGAGCTTAGTTCCAGTTAATTGAACGGGAACAAAGTGCCGGGCTTTAGAGCAGAGGTGGGATGAGACAAATACCAACACCGGGAGATCTGACGTAGGAGAAAACACGTTTGCCTGAAAGTAACCTTCTTTTTTCAAGGGTCGCTGCCCTGTTCTTTGTCATGTTACCTTAAATCTTCGTTCTCTGTAACCCTTCCCTCTCCCGTGCCTCTAGTAGCCAGGCATGAAGTCCTAGCCTTTATTCTTTGTCGATTTCACAGGTGTCTAGTCCCTAGTGTTTGTTTTTGTTCTTGTTTATGTTTTTTTAGCAAATGAGCTACTTCCAAAAATACACATAACTGATCTCTCTGCATCACCCATGTTCGATCTGTCAATCACATTGCTTCTAGGTGACTCTCTTCAAAGACGGCTATACGTGATGTAAATTAAACGTTCAACACATGGTTTAGTCAACAAATATTTGTTAAGGATTTGCCACGTATGTGGTGGGTACTCCGCTAGGTGATATGGATATAAAGGTGAACAGGGAACAATCCCCTGCTCTCAGGGAGCTCTTAGTTGAGTGAGGGAAACAGACATGCACTCTGACAGCACAAAATATGGCATAAAAGCTTTAGTTGTACATGCCTACGATTCTACAGAGGAACAATAAAAATCAGGCTGCGACTGGGGTCGAAGGATGAGGTATTATTCCCCAGGTAGACTCCAGAAGACGCAGTCTGTGCAGACACACAGAGATTTAAAGGAGTACAACATGTTGGAAGGGTCAAGAAAGTCTTCAATATTACTAGAGGGTGTTTAGGTACACAGTGTTGAGGGGAGTAGATTTTAACATATAAGGAAATCACATGTGAGTGAAGTGGTGTGGATTTCATCCTATGAGCTACGAGAAGCCAGTTGTTGAATGCGTGGATCACTCAAGGAATTAATCAAGCAACGATGCTCAGCACTAAGAACTCATTACGGGGGCGTCTGAGTGGCTCACTTGGTTGAGCGTCCGACTTCGGCTCAGGTCATGATCTCACGGTTGGCGGGTTTGAGCCCTGTGTCGGGCTCTGTGCTGACAGCTCAGAGCCTGGAGCCTGCTTCAGATTTCGTGTCTCCCTCTCTCTGCCCCTCCCCCACTCACACTCTGTCTCTCAAAAATGAATAAATGTTAAAAAAAATTTTAATAAAAAAAAAGGACTCATTATGAGCTGACCAACCCACTCCTGAACTCCACCAACTGCCCATTCTCTGTCTCGTAGGCTTGTTTTGTTCTGTCTCCCTTTGCTTCAGAGGCCCCCCTACGAGAAATCTCTTCCCCTCTCCACTTTTCTGAACTCAACTCATCCTTCTAGATCCAGCTCAAATTCCATTCTTTTCTGTGATGTCTCCCATGGTAATTTGAGTCTCCAGTTTTGAAATGTTCCTCCATTACACGGACCATGCATTCCTCCTAAAGTTTAGCGCACAATGTTCGAAAACCCTCTTCGACTCTTTGCCTATAAAGCCAAACAAGATGGCGCGGAGAGGACACTAAGGCAAGTCAGAGCCTGATGGTAAGTGGCCGAGGAAAGCACACCTCCCCATTCTTCACAGTACACACTCCTCTCAATAACTTCCTTTACTACTCTCAAGCCTGAGAGGAAAGGGCATGAAATGTGCACAGAACTTTATCTGCACTGGGCAGCGACTCGGCATTACTAGGTAACAATGTTGGTTGCACACATCACAACTCTCGCCGGAAAATTCCAGAGAATTGATGAGAAAGGGATACCAACAGAACAGCTTAATTATAGAACTGTGATCTTTGGTGGGGGGGGGGGGGGAAGAGCTGTGAGGGAGGCTTGGGGGGGGGCCATGCTTGTGTTTTACTACTTGTGGTAAACCGAGATAATTCACCTGAAGGTTCATACAATAAAACAGAATTCACAAAGACCACAGAAAGAGATGGGAGAGATGGGAAAAGCGAGGGCAGGGGATTGGATCTAGAAGGTTTAGCCTCTCATGAAGTTTTATGGGAGAAAATCCAAGTGTAAGAAGGGGGTATGGTTAAAGAAGGGGGTAATAGTATGAGCTGGAAGATTAATCCAGGGCAAGAAGCTTTACCAGAGAAACATGTCCTGGGGTGTAAATATTTAGTGTCCTCTCCCTGTGGAACCACACCCCATTATGCACAGTGTCAAATACTCAGACAAGCTTTCGTTGATGTTGGCATTTAGCCTTCGGCTTGGTCTCATCCTCTTTATGTGTGCATAATCTCTTAGATTTATGCAATGATGCAAAAACCATGGTGCTTTCTTTTATGTAGACAATAAAAAAAATCTTTTCATCTTATTCAACCATTTTATGTTAGAGGGTTAAGAGGACTCTGCCAATAATTTCAAAAAGCAGTTAATACTTAAAAATATTCTTTCAATGACTTAAAAATGTCCCAGATAAAAGCTGTCTGCACCTTCTTTCTTGTTTATTGAGTGCAAAAACTGACCACTTTCCTTTCCATTAACTTATAAGGAAAAAATTCAAATACGGGGGGAAAAAACCAGAGAATGTGATTTTGGATAGGTGCCACACTTTTCTCAAGAATTCTCCACAACGGGGCAGTACTTAGGGGACATAAAAATGATTTAATCCACTAGGTCCTCGGAAGAATGCTTTTAAACCATGTATCAATGGTACCATAGACTTGAAAACAAAGAGAAAACAAACCAGACCGTTTCCTCATTTAATTTTGTGGAAACCAGAACAATTGCCAGAGTGTGTCCCTCAAGCCTGGCAGAAAAAAGGCAATAATCGTTTTTCTATTATAGTTTAAACTGGAATAGGTATTTTTTTTTTTCCAACTTCATAGGCACGTTCACGTGCGCTAGTTCACGTAGAAGCGGGGAACGGAGGGGAATCACCACGTCCTGCTAGGACACAGTAAGTCTCTTATGTTATTAGTGATTTTGATGGCAGGGTCTGTATTCACCTAGTATAAACAATTCACTTACGTTCCATTTAAAATAGCATCATCGTGTGATCTCATCCATAGCTGTTAAGATGGTTCAGAGCAGGAGGCCTGAGTGGCTTACCGAGTTTTCTGTCGTGCAGAAAGGTCCTCGGGCGACAGACTTGGAAAACCAGTGATCTAAAGAAGGGTCGGTCAGGGGTACTCATGTTGGGAGTAACTACTCATACTCCTCCAGCCTGGAAGGTCACATTTCGGGTGAATGACCAGTGGCACAGGTGGGGTCAAAAGGGAAGAAAAGCCTTTTCCTGGTACTAATAACTCTACCTGTACCGTCACAGGATTAGGAAGAAAAGAAAAGTAGAAGGCCCGTTTCGTAACTTCCCATTCCCACTTGAATGAATCATAACCTTTTTATACAGCCTTAAAATGTAAGGAAGTGCTGTGCCACAAACGATGGAGGGTAGTTCAGGAGTAATTCAAACTACCTAACAGATCGTAAATCATTCAAGGTTGACTGTGAAATATACCGACTCGTATTTTACTGGCCCAAGTCTTAAATCCCTTACCATCGCGGACTTACTGTGAGAATCTAACGTGGGCGAAGATATACGTGACAAGACCACTGGGAAGAAGGAAATGTGATCACGTTGGTGCAGAAACGGGGAACTAAGCTGACTGACGCCCCATAGGCAAAAGGGCCGACACAGGGAGTTAATGAGGAAGTAAGCATATTCCTGTGCTTCGACCCAGCCTTCCCATCCAGATACCCCGTCAAGTATTTTACTTGTCTTAAATGTTGGGTGGTAGCCTTAGCTAGCAGGATTCCAAATAAAAAAAAATTTACTGGACCTTTTAAGAGTCTCATTTTTCCTTTTCCCCTGGACTCTGAGGGAGGCAAGGCAGGTGTTAATATTCCCATTTTAGTGAAGAAACAGAGTTGTTAAATGACGACTCAAGTGACACAGCTGCTGAGAGAACTGGGAAACAAGAATCCAGGTCCCCTGACACCTAATTTGGTGTCCGTTAGTTTCCTCTGTATTGTATGAATATTTATTTTAGGGAACCCCCCCCTCCCACACACACCAATATGACTCCTAAACACCGCCACAGAGTTCCTTTATGAGGAAGGAAGGAAGAGGCTGGAGGAAAAGAGGAACAGGTTATGGGAGATACAGGACGATCTCTGATTCAGGTTGCAGAATCGTCAGCCTATACCTATGCCAGAAATACCTTCCCAGTGGCAATTCTCAGAGCTCCCTTTTTATCACTCGATTAGCACTTCTTGGCACAGATCTCCAATGGGCCATACTCCCTCATGCCTCAGTAGTTTCTCCTATGATGTTCTCTCCACTTGGAATGCCCTGCTCTCCTTGTCTACCAAGCAAATTTCTAGTCATACTCCAGTGTTCGAGCTTATCTCCTTCCATGAACAACAACCCCCCCATCCCTTAGCAGACTCCATTGCTAGGTTTTCTAACCCCCCACGACACCTTGAATATTATAGGTCCTGTCACTTTAGATTGTAACTGTTTCTATAAACTCTAGACTGTATACTCCTGAGGGCTGCGTTTGGGTCCTCCTTATGTTTTTATTTCCCCATCCCAGTGCCTGTCACACAGTAATCCAGTTAGTTGTAGGAGGCAACTGGGGTGAAAGGCTCAGTAAGCGACTCCTGACCTAAACTGAGCAAAGGAAACGCGTAGCTACAATAAGGAAGGGAGTCGCCAATCATCGTTTGTCAAGGTCAAGACAGGACTGGTAAAACTAAAAACCGAAGAAATGCACTTCATTGGTTTATCACCTAGGCCAGAACACTGAAATACGAAACAGCATCTCCTAAAACCAAGAATTTCTACAGACTACTCATTGAAAAGGATAAAAACCATATTCTTTGGCTTATGAGGTCTTCTTAAATTATCGTAACCAGTGCTGATGAAAAGGGGAGCCACGAAGTCCAATTTTGACAATAACTGCTCCACTAGACTGAGCAAAAAAATAAAACAGTGAATTCAACCAAGCAAGTCACTTCACATCACCACAACCTAGTAGCTCAAATGACACGGTGAGCAGTCAAGAGTAAAATACACACATTAAGCACAGGAGGGCCCAACGCTAACAAGCTCCTGTAACTTTCAAAATAGAGGAAAAAAAAAATACATGTTTGATTAAAGACCTGTGAATCGTCTGTTCCACTATGAGAATTACAATTTAGGCTGAAGGAAATGTCTCCAATCCCTTTGTCACACCCATTTACGCAAACCGGCAGGGTAGAAATACCAAGGATATCAACATAATGAGTGATAAAAAGAATCAAAGACAATGGAGTTCCCCACAGGGAAGAGCTTATTCATAACAAACTTTAGCATTTTCTTAGGGTTAGGTAGAGGGGGTGGAGGCTCCAGCAGCTGTGAGGGCTCACTGGTACAGATCATTAACCACGATCTTGGGGCGTGTTCGGGGGTACAAAGGCTGGAGGTTTTTATTTAAATAAAAGTAACGTGGTGTCATAAAAGGGAGCCGTGTTTTGCTAACACTGCACTTGAATTTTGCTACTGGGACACAGAAACGCAGTGTATAAGTCCCTACGGGCTAGTTTGGAAATGCAAGAGTCATAAAAGTCTCTAGGATCCTGAATCCTAAAGGAAAGATTGGCACAGAAGTCACACAGAACAGACAGACAGGCGGGGATTCTGACACTAACAGAGGAAATAGTCCCAGAACAATGAAAAAAAGGGTAGCAAAAGGTAGGATTCTGTATTAACCACTCACACAAGAGCCAAGAGTGAACTTGACACCCCACCATTCCTAATCTAAAATTAGAATTAATTATGCCTTCCATATTGCTTTGACTATCTCAATCCTCATTCAAAAACCTATGACTCCTTATTTGTGTGGATATATTTGTAGACTCCACTTTCAGGGTCCCACAACCCCAGCTCCACGTGACTTACTTAATCTCATTTCCCATTACGAGCTGTCCCAGATTTGCACACAACTGGAAAACACAAAATCCCTTTCACCAGGAACTGCCACAGTAGCATTCATTTAATGCAGCTTATAGCCTCTTTCTTTTAAATTTTAAAAATTAATTTATTTAGGGGTGCCTGGGTGGCTCAGTCGATTGGGTGTCCGACTTCGGCTCAGGTTATGATCTTGAGGTTCGGGAGTTCGAGCCCCCCATCGGGCTCTCTGTTGACAGCTTAGAGACTGCAGCCTGCTTTGGATTCTTTGTCTCCCTCTCTTTCTGCCTCTGTCTCTCTCTCTCAAAAATAAACATTAAAAAGTTTTAAATTAGTTAATTTATTTTGAGAGAGGCAGAGAGAGTGTGAGCAGGAGAAGGGTATAGAGAGGGGGAGGATCCCAAGCAGGCTCCGCACTGTCAGCTCAGAGCCTGGTGCGGGCCTCAAACTCACGAACCCATGAGGTCATGATCTGAGCTGAAACCCAGAGTCGGACGCTTAACCGACCGAGCCACCCAGGTGCCCCTGCAGCTTAAAGTTTCTGTGCATTCAAGAAAGGAAGGTACCAAAAATAGATAGAGTAAGGATCAGAGCAGAAAGGGAAATTCGCAAAGGTTTTCCCTGTCCTCAAATATCTTCTCCTATAGTGCCAACTCTCTCTCCAACAAACTTTCTCTCCAAGGTTTGCACCTGCGCTTTCTCTCTCTCCCCCTCTCTTCCCCCGTCCCCCTCTCTCATTGTTTGCTATGTACTACTGCCAGAAATTCCATCGTATGGGTTCATTTGAGCTAAAAAGAATCCTGTGAAAATTACAATAAGTAGAGCTGCCAGGATAAGGCGACTGTCAGTTAGTCTCACGTTGGTGCAAATGAGTTCAGTCAAGTTCCTTCAAATAGCAAAGAGCTGCTGCCCTCAGGGAACCGGGAAGGCTGGTGGTGAGAGAGCCTTCTGGGGTCCTTGCAAACTTGGGTGGGGTACTATATGAAGGCAGCTGGCGGGGGGGGGCGCGGGGGGGGGGGGTAGAGCAACTGTATCCAGAGACAGAGAAAGAGAAACCGAGATCTAGAAAAGGGTACAGAGAAGGTTGTAGAAGAATAACAAAGCTCCATTTCCTCTACTACTCTATGCCTTCCAGCCCAGAACCTGTCACGCCTGTCCCGAACCCCTGTTCCCAGGCCCTGGAGCTCAGGCTAGTACTCCAGGGGATAGATCGGCTATTTAAGAAACTTAAAATGCAGTATTTGGGGCATGGTCAGAAATTTCACCATCCTGCAAACAAATAACTTGTAAATAAACCTTCAGGACACACACCATTGTTAGAGCGGAAGGACCTGCACGCACACCCTAATTAGGCTGGTCTCTTCTCTCTTTTGGAGAGGCTAGATGTTTGGATTTTTTTTTTAATTCTGTTATCATCCATTCAACTCACAAAACACTCCCCTGGCCTAAATTATGGCCACTGCTCTATTCATGCCAAGTTCTGCCTGTTCCTTTTTTCTTTTCTTTTCGAAGATTTTATTTTTAAGTAATCTCTACACCCAACGTGGGGCTCAAACCCACAAACAAACCTGAGATCAAAAGCCACATGCTCCACCGACTGAGCCGGCCAGGTGCCCCAAGTGCTGCCCGTTCTTAAGTTCCAAATCAAGCTCTACCCTTTGAAGCCTGATTTGATTTGTCTAACACTCATCAAATGCCCTTTTCTGAACTCTTGCAGCCCTTAACGCACACTGTTACTATTTAGCCTTACGTGTGCTCACCTCGACTTGCAAAATGAACCTTGTAAGCTAACTTTCTACAGGCAGAGGCCATTCGTTCGCCCACCCAAGCCATCAATAAGTACCTACTCTGTAACAGGTGTTGTGTTTCTGCTGGAAGTTCAAAGCTGCGTAAGCCCAGTTCCCCATCCCTCAAGGTGCTCACAGCCCCGGGAATATCAAGGCCAGTCACGGTGCTGTGTGAGATGCACTGTGGGGGAGGTGTGCTCAAGGTCATACGAATGCACACAGAGAGCCTTAGCTGGGTGAGGGAAAGGCTGGGAAGCAGGGGACGTTTCACGGAGGAGACATCAGGGCTGAGTGTGAATCCTAAGCAAGAAGGTGTCAGGCAGTCAAGTGAGACAGAGGGGAGGGTTGGAAGAGGGGGAGACCAAATTCGTTAAGGTGCGACTGCAAACAATTGTGCCAACGTAATCTTAAACTAAAGCAGTAATGGGGGGGGGGGGGGAGGCGGGATTCAGAAAGGTTTTTAGCATATGGAATGGACAGGACTTAATGACTAGAGATTGTGAGAATCGCTAATGTTTGTGGATCACTTAACATGTGCCCAGTGGTGTCACAAATGCTTTACCCATTTATTCATTTAACTTACTTAATCTTTCCTATGGCCTTATCATGTAGGTAGTATTCATAGCTCCATTTTACAGAAGAGGAAACGAAGGCACAGAAAAGTCCAGTGACACGATTAAAGTTATATAATGAGTAAATATTAGAACTGGAGGGGTGCTTGGGAGGCTCAGTCGGTTGAGCATCTGATTCTTGGTTTCAGCTCAGGTCATGATCCCAGGGTCATGGGATTGAGCCCAACATCAGGCTCCTCGCTGACCATGGAGCCTGTTTGCAATTCTCTGCCTTTCAAATACATTTTTTAAAATATTGGAACCGGGATTTGTCTGCAGGCAGTCTAGCTCGAGTCCACTGCTTAAGCCCTCTACTCTATCTTTATTTTTTATATGTTTATTTAGTTTTTGAGAGAGAAAGAGAGTGGGAGCGAGGGAGGGCAGAGAGGGAGGGAGACACAGAATCTGAAGCGGGCCCCGGGCTCCGAGCTGTCGGCACAGAGCCCGACGCAGGGCTCGAACCCACGGACCTCGAGATCGTGACCTGAGCCGAAGTCAGAAGCTTAACCTACTGAGCCACCCAGGCGCCCTTACTCTGTTAGCTTTAAATGTGAGATTGCTGGGGAGAGGGGAGCCCAGCAGGACTGCAAAGTTAATGGGAGAGAAAAGGAGAGGCAAACAGGGCCACAGTAGATGAAACTCAAATACCAAATACACTGTCTGTTGCATTTATTAATTACTTCTGTTCCTTGGTCCTAATGTCAAAAGCAAATTTCTCGGTTCCTAGTCTCCATATATATTCTAGCATTTTCTTCAGTGGTACTGGTAACCTGAAAGGTACCTGGTCTTGATCTAAGTCTGTTCGTTCTCAGTTTTAGCACCTGGCACATTCAGCTTATCCCTAGAATTAATTAGCAATGTGGCTTATCTACTTTATTAGGTAGAAGGCATCCACAGCAAAAAAAAAAAAAAAAAAAAAAAAGATGTCTTATTCACCTTTGATGAACAGCAGCCAGGACTCAGTATACATTTAATAAAATTTAATTGGCTTGGACATAGGATAACGTTTCTTAAAGTTTCCAGTTCTTCAGACATTTGTGAATGACCTTCACCTGTCATATCCCAGTGATCCCTTTATTATTTATTTGGTCTTTAAATCAGCCCTTTCACATTTACATTTGTTTTAAAAGAAAAACTTTCTACTTATTGCAAATGGAAAACTGCTATAACTTACAATAATGAGAAGGCAGCGTTAAAAATAGATGCACAACTCCTAAAACAAGAGATGCTTGCACACACCTTAACACATCACCCGATTCCCGCCCCCCCCACCCACAGTGCCACACTTCGCCACACTATGGGGTCGGTTTTTCTTTTTAATCAAAGTGAAGTACATAACATAAAATTAATAGTTTTTTTTTTAAAAAAAAGTAGCTCTGTGGGGGCGCCTGGGTAGTTCAGTTGGTTGAGCGCCTGACTTTAGCCCAGGTCACGACTTCACGGTTCCTGAGTTCGAGCCCTGAGTCGGGCTCTGTGCTGACAGCTCAGAGCCTGGAGCCCGCTTTGGATTCTGTCTCCCTCTCTCTCTCTGCTCCTCCCCTGCTTGCAGTCTGTCTCTCTCAAAAATAAATAAACATTAAAAAAAGTTAAAAAAAATTAAAAAAAGTAAGCTCTGTGCCCAACAGAGCTTGAGGGCTTGAACTCACGATCTTGAGATCAAGAGTCGCATGTTCTACCAACTGAGCCGGCCCGGCACCCCTAAAATGAACAAAAACCCATATCCCTTAAGCAGCTGCTGCTTGTTCTCCTCTCGCCACAGCCACTGGCAACTACCCATATACACTCTGTCGCTATGGACTCATCTGTTTTGATATATCACATAAATGGAGTCATGCACTGTGAGCCTTTGCGCCACGCTTCTTTCACGGAGCGTAATGTTTCGGAGGTTTACCCACGATGCATAATGCGCCAGTACGTCATTCCTGCTTTTGGCTAAATATTCCATTGTAGGCATATGTGCCACATTTTGTTTACTCATTCGGCCACTGATGGACATTTGAGCTGTTTCCATCCACCTTTTGGCTCTTGGGCTGCTGTGACGGGCACGTACATGTATTTCTCCGACTGCCTGTTTTCCATTGTTTCGGGTATATACTTAGAAGTGGACTTTCTGGGACATATAACTCTATTTTAGCCACCTCAAAAGGTTTTGTTCGGCACTCTGCGGGTTTCAAAATAACGCGTGAGATTGAAAGGTTTCACGTCAGAAGGTGTGTCTCCAAATATATGACATGTAATTAAAGAAGCTCATTCTTACATGTTTACTAAAATACAAATTTCAAATAATTTCGTCCTATTTGTGTGATAGTTGTTTTCTTTGCAGTCGGGCCCTTTACATCAGTAGCAGAAGGATCGGGGAAATTGTTAAATCAGGTCTTCATACCTGAAGATACGTGACCGATTTCATCCAAATCATGCCCGGGTATTAGCATTTCCATCACAGTTTGGAACCATGTTAGTTCAACAACAAAATAAGAAAAAAAACCCCACAACACAGATCTGATTCGAATTCACAATTCCATATACTCTAAATACTTGATATTTAAAAATTAGCATTTTCTGGGGCACCTGGGTGGCTCAGTCGGTTAAGCGTCTGACGCTTGATTTCAGCTCAGGTGATGATCTCACAGTTCTCTCTCTCTCTCCCTTTCTCTCTGCCCCTCCTCCACTCATTCTCTCTCTCTCTCTCTCTCAAAACTAAATCAATAAGCACTTTTTAAAAATTGGCATTTTCTGGATGTGCAGTTTTGCCGCATCCCTAAAAAGACTGTAGCCATGCATTCTTGGGCGTGCCTGAGCACTGCAGTAGTAACTCCGTTGGTCCGGATAAGTAACCTGCTCGAGTCGTGACCCACAGAAGCATGCCCACCATACTGCAAAAGACACTGCTCTGCTAGGAGCTACTTCTTAAGGCTGCACGTGCTGTGCTCACGTCTTCTTTGTGCCAAACAAACAGGAAGTTTCTATCGTGTCTGCCAACTGCCAAAGAAAGAGTGCACAGCTCATCACAAAGAATTCAATGAATTCAAAACTGAAGAAGGGGTTTCTAATGGCTCTGAAGATGCAGACCTCGGGGCGCCTGGGTGGCTCAGTCGGTTGAGCGGCCGACTTCGGCTCAGGTCATGATCTCACGGTCCGTGAGTTCGAGCCCCGCGTCGGGCTCTGTGCTGACAGCTCGGAGCCTGGAGCCTGTTTCCGGTTCTGTGTCTCCCTCTCTCTGCCCCTCCCCTGTTCATGCTCTGTTTCTCTGTGTCTCAAAAATAAATAAACATTAAAAAAAAAAAAAAAAGATGTAGACCTCTTGACCGCCTACGAGGAAGATGAATTCTCTTCGGTGGGCATCTCACAGAACCCAAGCAGTGAAAGACAAGTGCTTTCGGGAGGACTCCCAGCCACATGCACCTTGCAACATCTTCTACGGGGAGATGTACTCATCCTGTGGTTTGACAGAATACTTGGTATTCAAAGAGCACCCACCTTTAATTTAAACAGTACGCCACATTTCTTCCAGAGTCAACCAAGTCATCCCCTAGAACATTCTACGCCCACTGACAGACACACTATCTACTGACAAACAAGAGAGAATAATTTTTAAACAAATCCTTTCCCTTTTTCAATACACAGATGATCAGGGAATCTATCTATTCTTGTTCTAAGGGGAAAGCATTTAACCAATTTTTCAAATGCAGTTATCCAGGGATCTATACAAAAATAGAATCTACCTGAAATGCTGCATAAAAAGTAAAATTTTCTGTCGTGAAGACTTTCACTGCCACTGACTACTCACACATAAATGGCAGGGGTTGCCAATTAAAAAATAAAACAGATGAACAAAAATCTAGCCTCGAGCCAAATATTGAAAATATGAGCCCAACGGGCGCCTGGGGGGGCTCAGTCGGTTGAGCGCCCGACTTCGGCTCAGGTCATGATCTCACAGTTCCTGAGTTTGAGCCCCACATTGGGCTCTGTGCTGACAGCTCAGAGCCTGGAGCCTGCTTCAGATTCTGTGTCTCCCTCTCTCTCAGCCCCTCCCCTGCTCACATTCTGTCTCTCAAAAATATACATTGAAAAAAAAAAAAAGAAAGAAAAAAGAAAAGATGAGCCCAAGACATAATAAAATAATTTAAGAGTCTCAGAATAAATTTAAAGGCCAAATATGATATTATATGTGAAGTGCCCAGCACAAGGCCCGTTCGCTGGTAACACGGCAATTTATCAAGATTAGGTGGCTCTCCTTGGAACCAAAACACAAATCCTCAGGCCAGAATTAAATCATAATTGTTGGGGCTCCCATAATCCTACGTGGTCCCCAATTTTAGCACTCAGCACATTCTGCCTCATCTAATAATTCTATATATTTATATATGTGTCTTATTAGGTTGTAAGTACTCTTGAAGGCTCCTTAAAGCTTTTAAAACAAGATGTGACCTAAAAATTCCAAACATGGAAGAGAAAACTGCGTAATAAATACAAGTAATAACACCTTACTTTTGTTTGATGCCCTACCAATTACAAAGGACTTTCATGTCCTTAACTTCACTAATTGATGATCTTTTGTTATCTCTGCCTTAACAAGAAAGCTATTGAGATGCAGGAAGGTCACACGATAGCTTGGTAAAGGCAAAGCTGAGATCAGAAACAGAGTTTATTCGGGGCGCTTGGGTGGCTCAGGTCATGATCTCGCGGTTTGTGAGTTCGAGCCCCAACGTTGGGCTCTGTGCTGACAGCTCAGCTGACAGCTGACAGCTCCTTCGGACTCTGTGTCTCCCTGTCTCACTGTCCCTTCTCCACTCTCACTGTTTCTCTCTCTCAAAAATAAGTAAACATAAAAAAAAAAAAAATAAAAGAAACGTTTTATTCAGGCGAATGGGGAGAGAAGGGGAGGAGAAAAGTAACAGTGAAGGGGGCACATGGAAGGAGAGAAGGAAGGCACTTCTCCATGGGAAGAACACTTCAACTTTATGGTATTTTATGATACTTCCCTGAACAATATTTGAAATGTGCTGTCTTACTTTTTTTGACTGCTGGCACAATGGGATCATCTCTTAAGAATCACCTTGCATGTGATATATGGTGGCTCACAGGGACCTTTAACTAGCTGTATCTGCCTAGGCCTCATCAGGAGAGAGAAACCAAACAATAATTCGAACTGGGAGAGTTACACATGAGGAATAATGAACTATGATGGGATTAGAACACCCGAAAATTGGAGTAATGACCAATTGCCTAGTAATGAGTAAAGAAACTTCTAAAAAGTACAGAAATCATAGTGATCATATCAGGAGCAACTACTATCTCTAAGGCCGAGATAGAGCACCCCAGGAAGAGATCCCTCCCCCAGGGCTGAAATACAGTGTCTATGTGTCCAAAGGAGAACCCCACACCCAGGCTGAGATCCAGACCTTGTTTGGAGAGGGCCGAGCTGGGGTTTACTGAAGGGCAGAGAAGATGCTGTGGTGACCATCTTCTGGAATTGGCCGGAAAACCCATCCTGTAGAACTTTCTGAAACTCACCTTTGGGAACATGCCCAAAATGCACCCCTCTGGAAAGTGTCTTTGCCAGAAGCTCTGCTACAAAACTGTCTAAGGGGGCACCAGGAAAAACTCCCGACTGTTGGGTGAAGAAGCTGAGCCCTAAAGAAGATGCCCGAGTTGCAGGAACAGTCTGCCGAGTAAGCACGTGGGAACCAGGAAGCAGAGCCCCGCGCCCCCCACCCCCCCCCCCCCCATATCCCTCACCAGCAGAACTTCCAGGCCAGGTGTAAAGGAAACAAATATTTCAAGGGCTCAGGTTCATGTTCCCAGAGCAGGCAAAAAGCATGAATCTGCAGCTGAAGGGCAATAAAACCAGTAACAGGCACATTGGTTAAGAGAGAAACACCGTTTGTAGGTATGTGAGAGCCAAACTACACATGGCTAGGTACGATGCTTGTTTGACCAAGTCCACGCAATGGACAAATTTGCTGGGATGAGAATTATGGGAGCTGTGTTGCTTTGATTCTATTACTATTGGACTTCTTACCCAGATAATATATCCTACTAGAATGCCAGAGAAGACAACCTTAAAAGATCATATAGAATAAAGAGATCAAATCACCTGGCAATCCGGAAGCCAGACGAGACAAGGATATGCAACGAATGTGCGGTATGCACGGTAATATACTGTAGTTAAGGAATTACAGTAAACCTTGGATCGTGAGTATCTTGTTCTGCAAGTGTTCCGCAAAATGAGCAAACATTTCTAATAAGTTTTAAGTTGATAAACGAGCCATGTCTTGTCATATAAGCAGTACGTGATGCTGAATGTCACATGTTCACAGCTGAGCCAATGGTCCTCTCGCTCGCTCGCTGTGGGATCGTGGGTGATCGTCAATGTAATGTCACATTTCTGAGAAATCCTCAAAAGGAAGCAAAAGCAAGTGCCATTGGGTAGGTTCCTTGTTAAAGGTGCATGAAGAAAAAAAGATTCCATTGAGCCAATAGATAGCAGTGATTCCATTAGTGCTAGTGAACGTCATCCTACACAATAACCCTCCCCCCTCTGGTCTCCCTCATGCCGGGCCACGAAGGTTTTCAAAGGCAATTTTATATTTTGTATTTTCTTTATTATGTTGTATTCTGTTACTGTATTGTAATCATTTTTATGTGGAAATTTTTGGGTTGTGGGATGAATCATCTGAGTTTCCATTATTTCTTATGGGGAAATTCACTTTGATATATATACAAGTGCTTTGGCTGACAGGCATGTTTCCGGAACGAATTATGCTCGCAAACCAAGGTTTTACTATTCTCCTCAAGATAACGATTTTACGTGTTAAAGTGGTCTTCGCTGTCAAAGTGCTTTCATGGCTGCTGACTCGTCTTAAACCTGTGAGATGGATCCATATGAATTTTAGGATTGCTTGTTCTAATTTCGAGAAGAATGCTGGTGCAATTTTGATTGGGATTGCATTGAATGTGTAGATAGCTTTGGGTAGTATTGACATTTTGACCCCAATGTTCATAGCAGCACTCTCAACAATAGCCAAATTATGGAAAGAGCCTAAATGTCCATCAACTGATGAATGGATAAAGAAATTGTGGTATATATACACAATGGAATACTATGTGGCAATGAGAAAGAATGAAATATGGCCTTTTGTAGCAACGTGGATGGAACTGGAGAGTGTAATGCTAAGTGAAATAAGCCATACAGAGAAAGACAGATACCATATGGTTTCACTCTTATGTGGATCCTGAGAAACTTAACAGGAACCCATGGGGGAGGGGAAGGAAAAAAAAAAAAAAAAGAGGTTAGAGTGGGAGAGAGCCAAAGCATAAGAGACTGTTAAAAACTGAGAACAAACTGAGGGTTGATGGGGGGTGGGAGGGAGGGGAGGGTGGGGGATGGGTATTGAGGAGGGCACCTTTTGGGATGAGCACTGGGTGTTGTATGGAAACCAATTTGTCAATAAATTTCATATATATAAAAAAAAAAAAAGAAATTCATAGAAAAAAAAAAACCAACCTGTGAGATGGAAATCGTTAGCCCCATTTGACGGATAGGAACATAAACCACAACTGCGGAAACTCCATCAGTTACCCTGGGTTCACATAAGCTATTTGTGATCACCCTTCCCCAACACAGAAATAAAGTTTGCATGTGTATTTACCCAAACAGATGCATTCAAAAGGACCTTTCAGGCTATAATCCATCCCTATCAGAGAATCCCAAACCTATCACTGGGCATCATGGGTGGTTTTCTGCTACAAGCTTCTCTCCTGCTCCAGTCTCCTAAAATTGCTACAAAATGAACTTAGTTTCAATTTACTTTGATTAGAAGTATACTTGAGGAATCTTCTAGCATTCGAAGATGACATTATCACCGGATACGGATGAATATAAAAGCAGTAAAGCTATACTCACTTCAATAGCTTTCAAAGGAACGTCTTTCTCATGCTTTTGGGGTTTGCGGGCCAGTGAAATTTCAAAAACATCTTGGGGTCCTACAAAGGGTCGCCAAATTTATTTTGCAAAGTAAGGATATTTTAAAAGGCAACTATAAATCCATGACCCTTTACCCACAATTTCAAAATGCAGACAACTGGAAATCAAATGACTCTTTTTCTTTTCTTGCCTGTAATTCATTTGGCAGCAAAATCTGAACTGACCTGAACTCGTCTGGCAGTAAAACCTGACCTGAACGAATGTGAGGCTATCCACAGACTTTTTCTATCTCACTTGGTATAAATATGCTTACATTTCACTGCAGAAATATTACTGAAACTGATTAGGGGATGTCAAGTCAGTCCCTGCTGGGGCTATTATATAATATAGGATACATGCATTTTATTACTTGTATAAAATCCAAAAAGAACCTGAATTCTGAAACATATCTTGCCTTAAGGCTTTCCAGATAATAAGGGTACCCAGGCCCTTATCGCCGTCATTTCATTAAGGAAAGGGCAAAAGGACATTTTAACAATCCAAAAAGGGAAGGGCAATCTTAGAAAGGATGGTTCTTTCTACTCAATAGATTTAGCTATCCGGGAGAAAAACATCAAGTTGTCGTTTTTCTTATTTTATTGCAAACATGTAACAATACCCTTAACAAACCAGCTTCCATGTACTAAATGGCATGTGGGAACCACTGCTGTTGGAAGACATTCTACTCAGATGGCTCCCTGCTCAAAAGACGGTCTTCAGACTCTTTTCGTAGTCTGGGGTGGAACTGTCATCCTAGGACGGGAACAAGCTCAGGCAGTCAATGACTGCTGTAGCCCATTGATAAATGACATTGACGCAGCACAAACGCTAGTGGTCGTGTGGAAGCCATCCAACAAGAGGAGTTTTGACACGTTCCCACCTTAAACTACCTCTAGTGAACAGATCAGGAGGTGCTTGCGCCCCTCTGGTCCAGATCCAACTGATTTTTAAAGAACCAAGGCAACTGAATGAACACGTATATGTAAGAATAAATCTCGAAAATCTAAAGATGCCTCCTGATTGTTGGAACTCTGGGCAAGCTAGAAGGAAAAACCACTGGCAGGCCAGCTTGTGGAATGAGTCTCTCATGGCTTTCTCAGATTGCTTATAGTCGAGCACTGCCTATGCCCTGAACAGTCGGACGTATTAACACAACTGAACTTCCCGGACATGCCAAACTCTGTCCCAGTAGATGCTACTGAATCAGGTGTTCCCCAGAACATTTAGTTTCTGTCTTAAACTATAGGACACCTGATTCAGTAGCATCTACTGGGACAGAATTTGACATAGGCTCTTTCTGTCTCTCTCCACCATCTGCATCCACAGACGGGACCATTAATTATTCAGTTCGACAACGTTTAATGAATCTCTACTTTGCATTAGTCACTGCGTTAGATGCAGGAAAGGTATGGCTTGATGGGAACATGTCACTTTCCTCATGAGCTTCATTGCCTACTTAGGAGAGACTATTAAAAAAGTAATCATTACACCATGTCATATGATAGATGTTCAACCAAACGCTGGGGGAGGGGTGGAATATCACGTCGTTCTGTTGGGGGCGGGGAGCAGAGTTCACAGATCGAACAAGACCACAGGCTCAGAAGAGGGTCTGAATAATCCTCGAGAGGCTTTAATCACAGAAAAGGCCATGGTAACTCTCTCATCTGTACTTCAAAATATAAATCTGACAAAGACCTAATTTCCGTGATGAGAATAAATCCAATACTCCTAAAATATCAAATACTCTTCTCCCCTCATTGTTTGGTACCTGTGCCTGGCTGGTGCTCTAAGCATGTGCTTGACTTACATGTTGGGTAATCCAAAAGTATCACAGAAATAGGAAAGACTGTGGCATATTTGGGGAAGGACCAAAAACACCATACAGCAATGGCAGAGGGTGCCAAATTGAGAAGTGGCAGAAAGTAGGGCTAGAAAGGTGGTTTGGAGTTCGGTATGAAGGGCTCTCTATGCCATGCGAAGGAAACTGGACTTCTTGAACTCAGGACCCCAACCTTAAATAACCAGGGAAAGGTAAACCAGGCAACAGGTTTTTAAATAATCTCCATTTTGGGGCGCCTGGGTGGCTCAGTCAGCTAAGCATCTGACTTCGGCTCAGGTCACGATCTCGCAGTTTGTGGGTTCGAGCCCCGGGTCGGGCTCTGTGCTGACAGCTCGGAGCCTGGAGCCTGCTTTGGATTCTGTGTCTCCCTCGCTCTCTCTCTGCCCCTCCCCCACCTGTGCTCTGTCTCTCTCTGTCTCTCAAAAATAATAAATGAATGTTAAAAAAATTTAAAAAATAAGTAATCTCCATTTAAATAATGATTATCATGAGATAGCAGTAGTGACTCCTCAGATTATACCATAATTACCTGAAAAACCATCTTACTCCCAACTGCCTCTTTTTCTGACAACTTATTCTATAATGAAGTAAAAGTCAAATCAGCAATAATAAACCAGTAAGTGAATTAATATCTATCTAAATACAAGTACTCCAGTTGGGAAGCAAAAATACCATCAAATATAATGAAGAAAATATGGGTGTTGCCTGCAGGAAAGCATTATTTATAAGAATAACAACAATATGTATGTCAGATGACTAACCATCCAATAGCAGGGTTAGTAAACATTAAAAATCAGGTTTGTAAGGAAAAGCATGACAGTAACTTAAAAGTCAAAATATAGAGAATGTCTGTTCTCTTCCCCTTCCTGAATAGTTGAGTCCAAAAGCCATTTTAGGGGCGCCTGGGTGGCGCAGTCGGTTAAGCGTCCGACTTCAGCCAGGTCACGATCTCGCGGTCCGGGAGTTCGAGCCCCGCGTCAGGCTCTGGGCTGATGGCTCGGAGCCCGGAGCCTGTTTCCGATTCTGTGTCTCCCTCTCTCTCTGCCCCTCCCCCGTTCATGCTCTGTCTCTCTCTGTCCCAAAAATAAATAAACGTTGAAAAAAAAAAATAAAAAAAAAAAAAAAAAGCCATTTTAGGGTAAAGCAAAGAAGGTACCCTGGCCTGGGGAAGGAGGTGGGGGACAGAGTAGGCCCCTTTTGGGGCTTTAAGGATGAGCATCCCTGCAGGGGGGCAGTACTGACGGCCGCCTGGCATGATGAGTTGAACTCTAAACCAAATGGGGAGGGTATTCATGCTGGGGGACAGCAGCCACAGCCAGGCAAGAATTGTTGCAGGCCAACACTTGAGGATGCAAAGGGCAATGATGCATCAGTAGGGTACTGACTACATACAGGGGCATTGGTCAAAGAATGAGCCCCAGATTTGTTTCTCAGTGTTAAGAGATGAAGGGATAAAAATATGGGAAGAGAGAAATATAGAATGAGCTCCACGGTGTAGGACTGAAATTTGAGGTATTGATGAGAACTCACGGTTTTCAATATATAAAGATACTGAAATACAGACGTAAATGTATACAGGGATGTATAAATATACATACATACATTTCCTAGCTCTGTCCCGTGAAAGGGCCTGGAGGCAGCAAAACCCCAACAGTGAACACACACAGCACATGGGTTTCATCTCCAGATACCACTGTTCACGACAAGGAACCAGGATGGCTGATTCCATAATGCAAGGAAGTGCTCAGAAAGTAAAAGATAACTCAAAATTAAGGAAGAAAGACAGAAACATGTCCAAAGGACATAGAAACCAACTCGAACGGGCTCCTACTGGCCACATCTAGGACCATTTGGCATTGAAATAAATAACAGATTATAATTCTTTGATTAAATTGGGAACTTACCAGAAGACCATGGAGGAGGGGAAGGAAAAAAAAAAAAAAAAAGAAAGGTTAGAGAGGGAGGGAGCCAAAACATAAGAGACTCTTAAAAACTGAGAACAGGGGTGCCTGGGTGGCTCAGTCGGTTAAGCGTCCGACTTCGGCTCAGGTCATGATCTCACGGCCTGTGAGTTCGAGCCCCACGTCGGGCTCTGGGCTGACAGCTCGGAGCCTGGAGCCTGCTTCAGATTCTGTGTCTCCCTCTCTCTCTGACCTTCCCCCATTCATGCTCTGTCTCTCTCTGTCTCAAAAATAAATAAACATTAAAAAAAATTAAAAAAAAACCTGAGAACAAACTGAGGGTTGATGGGGGGTGGGAGGGATGGGAGGGTGGGTGATGGGCACTGAGAAGGGCACCTGTTGGGATGAGCACTGGGTGTGGTATAGAAACCAAGTTGACAATAAATTTCATATTTAAAAAAATAAATAAATTGGGAACCAAGGGCTACATGCTGATTAAAAAATAAGTGAAATATTAAAAGTGTGATGAGAAACAAGACATTTACAGAGTCTCAACATACTCCCAACACCCCACCCAGAAATATCACTAATTAGAACAAGCTGAGAAAGTACTTTTCCAGGGGAGAAGCTAAGAGACACCACCTTAATCAACCTAACATCATCAACATGGGACAAATCAAAACCATGTGTCACCCGGCAGGATGCAATGAAAATACAGTATTGTTCCCGTGTGATTCCTGCCCAAGAATCAAAACCTGAATATAATCATGAAGAACCATTAAGACTAACCCAAACTGCAAACCATTCTACAAGGTAACTGGCCAATATAGTCTTCAAAAGTGTCAAGGTCATGGAAGCCTAGGAAGAAAACTGAAGAGACGTTACAATGAAATGCGATGCATGATCCTGAACTGGAACTTTTTGCCATCAAGAACACTTTGGGGCGAATTGGAAAAATGTGAATAGACTTGATTAGAATGTAGTGATGTTATTAATGTTAATTTCCTGATTTTGATGGTTGAATTGAGGTTATATGGGAGAATGTTCTCATTTATAGGAATTATCCACTAGAGGATTTGGGGCCGATGGGCACTGTATCAGCAAGTTACTTTAAAATGATTCGAGAAGAAAAAACAAAAAGTCCTGTGTACTGATCTTGCAGTTTTCTGTTAATTTGAGATTGTTTCAAAATAAAAAGAGTCACAACTAGAAAAATGCTCATATAAATTTTGGCACATACATACAATAAAATAACTCTTAGGACGAGGCTGACGACAACTACAAGAAAAAATAACATGTGAGTGGTTATCATGTTCAGACAGTGTGGAAAGAGCCTTACAAGCATACCTCATGTGATGCTACATAAAATGATGTTGAAAAGCAATGAGGGCACAAAAAATATCCTTGCTATATTAAGTGGAAAATGCGAATACAAAAGAGTATAGTATGAGCCACTTTTGTAAATCAACTATACACACATTTTATATGTATGCTTTAGATCCAAATATTGACTGACTGAATTATGAACGATATGAATTTTCTTATTTTTTCATACGTGTACCTTCTAAGTTTTAAAAATAATGGCCATATTAATTTTGTAAACAATTTATTTTTTTAAAAATTTTTTTTTAACGTTTATTTATTTTTGAGACAGAGAGAGACAGAGCATGAACGGGGGAGGGGCAGAGAGAGAGGGAGACACAGAATCGGAAGCAGGCTCCAGGCTCTGAGCCATCAGCCCAGAGCCCGACGCGGGGCTCGAACTCACGGACCGCGAGATCGTGACCTGAGCTGAAGTCGGACACTTAACCGACTGAGCCACCCAGGCGCCCCAAACAATTTATTTCATATTTTATTTTATTTTATTTTATTTTATTTTATTTTATTTCATATTTTATTTTATTTTATTTTAGAGAGAGAGCGTATGAGCGGGGTTGAGGAGCAGAGGAAGAAAGAGAGAGAATCCCAAGCAGACTCCATGCTCAACACGGAGTCCAACACGGGGCTCAATCCCTTGACTCTGGGATCATGACCTGAGCCAAAATCAAGAGTCAGACATTCAACCGACTGAGCCACCCAGGTGCCCCGATATAATTTATTTTAAAATTTACCACCGAAAACAATGCAGAATAAAAACATAGGGGAAATGTTATTTATTATTATTAAAGAAAAGCATGATACAAAACTACACATAAGATAGGAGTCTAAATTTTGCCTTATAAAAAAAACAGGGGGCACCTGGGTGGCTCAGTCAGTTAAGTGGCCAACTTGGGTTCAGGTCATGATCTCACAGTTCGTGGGTTAGAGCCCTGTGTCAGTCTCTGTGCTGACAGCTCAGAGCCTGGAACCTGCTTCGGATTTTGTGTCTTCCTCTCTCTGTCCCTCCCCCACTTGTGCTCTTTGTCTCTCTCTCTTTCTCAAAAATAAACATTAAAAAAATAAAACAACAACAAAAAACAGGATGGAAAAAATGACTGAAGGAAATATATCTAAATGTTAAAAGTAGTTAAACTTGAAAAAGGGGATTAAAAACTTTTCTTTTTTTAATGTTTATTTTGGGGGGGGGAACGAGTGGGGGAGGGACAGAGAGAGAGGGTAAGAGAAAATCCCAAGGAGGCTCTGGGGAGAGAGACAGAAAGAGAAACTCCCAAGCAGCCTGAGGTAGGGCTCAAATTCACGAACCGTGAGATCATGACCTGAGCTGAAATCAAGAGTCGGACACTTAACCAACTGGGCCACCCAGGCACCCCTAGAAATTATTTCTGATCTATACTTTTCTGTATTTTCTAAGTTTTCTACCATGAATATAGACTAACATTGTGAGAAAAATGTTTTTTCTTCATTAGGTGATTAGGAAGGACTATTAATACAGAAAAGTGTTCATGGTATGTTGTGGAAGGAAAAAAAATACTGGGGTGTCTATCTGGCTCAGTCCATAGAGCATCCAACTCTTGACCTTGGGGTCGTGAGTTCAAGCCACACGTTACTTTAAAAAAAAAACAAAAAAACGATAAATTGTACATAATCCTGATGACTATGCAAAATATATGCATGGAAAAACAGCTGAAAGGAAGTACACCAACACAATAACTGGTTTATAATAGATAGGATGGAATAATGTGTGATTTCTTTTCTTTTCTGCATTTTCCAAAATTTCTGTAATTTTCACATACACATATATCATCTTTAATGGGTGGGACATCTCTTAATAAGCGAAGGAAGTACATGGGGGTATTGGGACAAGCATTTATGATGAGTGTCTTAAAACATAATGTTTACAATAGAAAAAAGAGCCCTTATCTTAACACCCTCAGAAGAAAAAGACACAGCACGGAATAGTTGACATGGATGTTGGGTAGGGTAGGGCAAAATAATGTCCCTCCCCCAAAGGTATCCACTTCCAAATCCCTGGGGTCTGTGACTATGTTCCCTCACATAGCAGAAGAGACCTTGTAGATGTAATTAAATTTTCCTGAGATGGAGAGATTATCCTAGATTATCCAGTTGGGCTGAATACAACCATAAGGGTCCTTAAAATTAGAAGAAAGCAGACAAAGTCCAAGGGATGAGATGTGAGAAGAATTCAACCTACAGTTGCTGACTCTGTAGGTAGAGGAAGGATCCTCCTTGAAAGGAATGCAGGTAGCCTCTGGAAGCCGGGAAAGGCAAGGAAATGGGTTCACCCTTAGGGCCTCCAGAAAGGAAGGCAGCCCAGCAATGCCCTCCAGCACGGTCAAAGAATAAATCTGTTGTTTTAAGCACTAAGTTTGTGGTAATTTGATACAGTAGCAAGAGGAAACTAATACATGGGGGGTTATAGATAGGTGGAAAACAATCTGATGATTTTAGCAACTTGTTTTAAGGAAAAACACGATAACTGAGGCAGGAAAGCAAGTCGGGCCTGAATTAACAATGTCGTTAACGGCCAGAAGTGTGCCTGGATGTAAATGTGTCATTAAGTACATCTTTTTTTTTTTTTTAATGTTTATTTTTGAGACACACACACACACACACACACACACACACAGCATGAGCGGGGGAGGGGCAGAGAGAGAGGGAGACATAGAATCTGAAGCAGGATCCAGGATCTGAGCTGTCAGCACAGAGCCCGATGCGGGGCTCCAACCAACAAACCATGAGATCATGACCTGAGCCGAAGTCGGACGCTTAACCGACTGAACCACCCAGGCGCCCCTGTCATTAAGTGTATCTTTAAGGCCAAATACTACACTAGACATTCACTAGAATTGCACTCCTGGGGAAGTGTAGGACAGACTGTGTTGAGTTTCCCTTCTATTTTAATCTATGTCCCTCCTCCCCACTGATTATTAGATTAATACTTATTCCCTAGCCAACCCACAGAAAAGAAACCACTTCAACTATTTAGCTAGGAGAAAAAGTATTTTTACACATAAAAATAATGATAAAGGCTCCATCAATTTCACTGTAAGTTTATCACATCCACTGTACAATACTGAAAATTTGACAAAATACATTTTGCTATAGAAACTTGTTTTGGGGGGCACCCGGGTGGCTCAGTTGGTTGAGCGACCGACTTCGGCTCAGGTCACGATCTCGCGGTGAGTTCGACCTCACATCGGGCTCTGTGCTGACAGCTCGGAGCCTGGAGCCTTCTTCGGATTCTGTGTCTCCCTCCCTCTCTCTGCCCCTCCCCCACTCATGCTCTGTCTCTCTGTCTCAGAAATAAATAAACATTAAAAAAAAACTAAAAAAAAAAAGAAACTTGTTTTTGGCTTTAAATCTACGCGATGCATGTTTCTGATGTAAAAATGACACATAAGCGTGTCAAAATAAACCCCTGAATACTCACGTCTTGGCTCTTTTCCCTTGCTATGTGAGCTCAGAGAAGTTCTCTCACCTTTGCATATCAGATTCCCTGTCTTTTTACATTCAAGACGGTTGAATGCTATCTCTACCATCTTTTTCTATCTCTAAAGAAATGTAGTCTGTCATTTGAGGAGCAAACTATAATTAGCAAAACAAATAACCTTAACTGTGTTTTCAACTCTTCAAAAATCAACCAGAATTGATTCAGGGTCTACCTTGCTCGGGGAACAAAGGAAGGCAAGCATATTGTGTCATTCATTTTCGAGGAAAGGAGAAAGTATTTCTGTTGGGGGGGGGGGGGCGGGGAAGGAGAAAGGAAAAGAAAGAAATGGGTAGCAGATGCAATAAACTGCCACTGTGACAGTGACAGAGCCAGGGCCAAAAAAACCGGGGTTTCTCAAACTCCAAGCTCAGCACTGCATTGTGCCTTTTCCACAGAAGGTGGAAACTGGGTAAATGAAGCACCTTTAACGGGAGTGTGTGGGAGGGCAGGATCCAAAGCTCCTATGTCCCTCCTTTCTCCTTCATGTGACACGTGCAGACTGCAGGGTCTGCAGATCAAATAGGTCTTCTGTCCCCAGAGGCCTCCTCCGTTTGAGCACTGCCTTGGGGACCCTGGAGACAAAAGTGTGTTCTAGATGGCCTCCCACGGGCTCCGACAGCCACCGAGGCTTGGGAAGGCAAAAAAAAAAAAAAAAAAAAAAAAAAAGGAACTTAGCTAAGCCTGACAGATTTGCCAACTCTGGACAATGGCTGATCTCAGACAAGTTCGGACGAAGTTACGTAAGAGTGTTTTCAATAATGTGCCAAGGCAATATCAACGACACTCTCTATATCTAAGGCATGGCTCCTGTCAAGAACAACATCAAGTTTAATTTGAATTCACTCTGCTGTCTCTGTTATTTTGTTTCCCAGAAAACGGAGTGCTAAGATCAGACCCAGACAGAGTAGGGTTGCATGAGGGACACAGAGCTTCAAATGGCCATGGATGAACCCCAAAGGCAGGTACAGAAACGCTAATCCGATGAAAGGGTACAGCTTCCAAGAAAAAGTAAAGGTATACTTTTTTCCTGGTCATTTCAATGTGAAACGAAGCAATGGTCAAAAAAAAAAAAAAAAAAAAGGGTTGAAGGGGCGCCTAGCTGGCTCAGTCGGTAGAGCATGCGACTCTTGATTTTGGGGTTATAGGTTCGAGCCCCACATTGGGTATACAGATTACCTAAATATAAAACCTTAAAAAAAGCAAAAGTGTTGGGGGGTTGGGAGTTGAAATCTCACACAACACTGATAACTAGAAAGACAAAGGAAAACTTTGTTTTCTGCCTATTTTTTTTAATTTAAAAAAATTTTTTTTAATGTTTGTTTATGTTTGAGGGAGAGAGACAGAGCGTGAGTGGGAGAGGGGCAGAGAGAGAGGGAGACACAAAATCCAAAGCAGGCTCCAGGCTCCGAGCTGTCAGCACAGAGCCCAACGCGGGGCTCAAACTCACTAACTGTGAGATCACGACCCGAGCCGAAGTCGGATGCTTAACAGACTGAGCCACCCAGGCGCCCCTGTTTTCTGCCTGGTTTTAAAAAGCATCCACATTCATTAAGGCTCTGCATTATTTCATGGGTCCATATTCCTTGTCACCCAAAATAGAACCGAATGTAACCCAAAATAGAACATGACCCAGCTATGGTTCAGGAACCTTTCAAAATTTTACATCGTCTTTTAACACTCTCCCTGCAACTGCATTTGCTGGGAAGATGAAAAGGGAGGGAAATGAAAGATAAGAAAAAGGAGAGAAGTGAAAAGTTTTTAAAGAAAAACTTACTTTTATCCCCTTTCAAGCTCCCAATTCATTTATAGCACTGAACCTATCCGTCAGAATGTATGCATACACCCAAAGTAAGCAGAATTGGCTCGGCCTTAGGGGTCAACGCCATGGGTAGCAGATAAGAAGGCCTGCACAAAACTTAGAGCTATTCCTTTTTATTCATCTGCTGCCCTCTCTAAAAGATCATCGTGGAACTGGTTAACCATTAACTACCTACCATGTATTAGTTTGTCAGGGATTAGTGAACCAGTTAATGGAAACGCATTTAGGACAGGTGACACAGGATAGCCAACCCCCCCCCCACCCCTCTCCTGCCAACACTCAGGGAGCTCACAATCCAAGGAAGGAGACAGACAGGCAGAAGGTTAAAGGCACAGACTCTGGGGCTGAACTTCCTGGGTCTGAACCCCGCATCCAGGCACATTAGTGTGTGACTCAGGCACCTTAACATAAACCCTCTGTGCCTCAATTTCTTGTTTGTCGAATAATGATAGGGATTATTATGAAAACAAGATAAATTAATATATAGGGCTTGAACCTGGCACAAGGCAAATGCTATTTAAGTATTAGCTATTATAATGACTATTGCCAATGGAACTATTAATACTATTTATTGGGACTTTGATCGTCGCTACCACTACCATAGAAATAAGGTACAGGAGGCGCCCGGGGGGCTCATTCGGTTAAGCGTCCAACTCTTCATTTCTGTTCAGATCGTGACTCAGGCCCTGATCTCACAGTCTGTGCGGAGCCCGCTTGGGGTTCTCTCTCCCTTCCTCTCTCTCTGCCCCTCCTCCACTCGCACTAGAAGCCACCTGCACTTTGTGGCTTTGTGGACCTCCCTCCATCTTCCAAGAGTGTGGCTCTAGCTTGTCTCCATCTTCGTATCTCCTTCCTCTGCCTCTGACTCCTCTTGTGCCCCCGTTAGACCCTTGTGATGACATTGGGCCCATCTCAACCCCATCATGTCTGCAAAGTCCTTTTTGCCATTCGCAGTTATCAGCCAGAGGGTCTGGGGATTAGGCTGTGGCCATCTTTGAGGGGCCATGATTCTGACGACCACAGGTAGTATTTGCCAGATTTCTTCACTGTAAAGGTATTATTTTTTTTTTCCGTTCCACACTCTTTTCCTCGAAAGTGAGTCAGGAAGTCCAAACTCAAGGCAGGAGGGAGATGAAGTTCTTTTTCTTCGACGGGGAAAATGCATACATATAAACCCACTTACACACACACATACACATATATAAAATTTGAATTTTGTAAGGCAGATTTGTGTCTTCTCCCTCATTTATTTTTTTCCAATTGCTCATTTCTATCAGTACTGACTCATGGGTAGAAGTCTGAGAAAGGGGTTGGATTAGCACCCAAGAGCACACAGAGAGGGACAACAGTTAATCCAATCACTCGGCAAATTTTTATTAAGTAATATGTAAAGGTGATAAATAATAAACACAGAAAGAAGGAAAATGCAGAGATTTAAACTGAGGTGATGTCACACTAAACAGGTGGCTATTTCAGATTGGGTAGTCAAAGAGAATCTCTCAAAGGGAAGAACATTTAAGTGGGGATGTGAAAACAAGAGCCAGCCACACAAAGACCACGGGGAAGGATGTTCCAGACAAAGGGAACAGCCAGTGCAAAAGCCATTCCGGGAATCTTTCTTCCTTTGAAAATAAACAAACAGAAAAACAGCACGGGGCCAATGAAAATGTATCAAAAAACGAGGAAAAGATTTGTCATCATAAACACTGAGGGAAAGAGCAGAACTCTGCAAATGCTTTCACATAGGAGCCAGAAAACAATGTCAAAAGCCTCTGACACATTCAAGAGAAGAAGAAAACATGGCCTCAATAAACCAGGAAGAGGAAGTCAAATACGATAACAAGATCACATGAGGAAAGTGTAAATTATATTGGCCAACTGCAAGGAAACTCAACCAGAGTAACAACCAAAATGTACGTTGGAGGGAGTAAACAGATTTGACACAGTATAAAACAACTTCATGAAACAGACGGAAAAAAGATAAATATTAAAGCGAGGTGAGAAAAGATGATACTATATCAATACCCCCAAAGTGGGTGCAAATGTGAACTAAATAGTTCATATTAAGAAATCATTTGTCCCATGGAAGAGTTTATACTTTATAGCTATTGTGTCTCTAACAAGTTTTTATTGGCATGTGAAAATGCTCCTGAGACAACTAAGGAAATTAGCAGGATACAGACATGATATATACAGTATAGAAAACAATGAGTGCTTCCATTTACTGAGAACGTATGTACCATGTGCCAAGACCTATCTTGAAAACATTTTATTTTATCCTCAGAGCAACCCCACGCCGTGATACTATTTTATTTTATGGATGAGAAGACAGACCGAGAGAGGTTAAGAAACCTTCCCAAGTTCACACAGCTGCAAAGGAGCAGAGCTTGATCTTAACTTACATTGGGCCGACTTCAAAGCCTCTGCTCTTAACCACAACTCTGAAACCAGATCGCATTCAATAATTACAAACTCGGTTACATTTTTAAAAACACCAGGGCGCCTGGCTGGCTCAGTAGATTAAGTGTCTGACTCTTGGTTTCTGCTCAGGTCGTGATCTCATGGATAGTGGGTTCGAGCCCCACATCGGGCTCTGTGCTGACAGCACAGAGACTGCTTGGGATTCTCTCTCTTTCTGCCCTCTCCTCTCTCTCTCTCTCTCTCTCTCTCAAAAATAAATAAACATTAAAAAAAGAATAATGTTAAAAATTTTTTTTAAAATGAAAAAGCATCATAGGACTAGAGTAAAAATCCACCAAGGAGCTAACAGAGATTACCTTAGGTGATTATCTCCACTGTGTATATATAATTTTCTATTTTTAAGTGCTCTATAGTAAACACGTATTGCTTGTAGAGTCAAAACAAAATGGTGGAGAAGGGAATAAAGAACTTTTTAGGCTGGGACTCATGAAAAAAATTTAGACTTGAGATACAAATGTTAAGGTCTTCAGACCTTAACACATAGTTAGAGATTCAGGTGATGGCTGTAGATGAGCCTGCCCAGAAAGAATGTGTAGAATATGTACAGAATTAAAGAAGAGGAGTAAGGGAAGTAATTCTTCTCCCCGGGAACAGAAATAGTTTCTTATGGCTTGGAAAACTCCTCTAGATAGATTAGACACGCGACATCACTAATATGTTCGTGTCCTTTGTATGAAGGCACCCAACTCTTCAGCGAGAGGAACAAGTATGCTGTTAAACTGCACATGTGCCCATGGCAATATATTATGACATAATAATGGGTAACCAAAACCTACGGAATAGCTGAGCCAAAATAAAAGTCCATTAGATAAAATGTAACTGGCCTCAGAAATTCACACATTGTCCTCTCATCGTATAATCTTTATAGGCATCTTCCTAGCCTAAGATTTCAGTTTATTATAATCATAGCCTCACTTACTTCAGCAAAGGAAAAACTAGATCCTCATAAGTTTTCAATCCTTAAAAGGCACAGAAAAACATATCTTTCTGAAAGTTTATAAAGCCAAATTACGAAAACAGTAATAAAAGGGCTTATCTTCAAAGACTGGTCTTCCTTGAATGTAATCAAACAGCTGTTTATTTATCACCTATTATGTGCTTAGGCTTAATGATATAATTCCAGACTTTTAAAACTAAAAGGAACAATGGTATCTTCCAATCCTTAAATTTTACACAGGAGGACAGTGCTTGACAAATAAAGGATCAATATTTTTAAATATCTAATGAACTGAATCAAACCCTGTGTTCCCTTGACATCATATACTATTAAGAAATAACTATAGGGGCGCCTGGGTGGCTCAGTCGGTTAAGCGGCCGACTTCAGCTCAGGTCATGATCTCACGGTCCGTGAGTTCGAGCCCCGCGTCGGGCTCTGTGCTGACAGCTCAGAGCCTGGAGCCCGTTTCCGATTCTGTGTCTCCCTCTCTCTCTGCCTCTCCCCTGTTCATGCTCTGTCTCTCTCTGTCTCAAAAATAAATAAACGTTAAAAAAAAATTTTTTTTAAAAGAAATAACTATATATTATGTCGGTTAAAAAAAAAAAGTCTGAGCTTTTTCCTAGAATGTGTACTGAATTTCATGAGCCTATTTTACGATTTTAATGATTGTCACTTAATATTCAATTACTTAACTATAAGTAGGGCTTGACTGTGGGAAGCAAAACTACCCAATTTAACCAAATAAAATAATCAGCAACAAATAACTGTTGACAAACGTTGTACGTTCTCAAATATTTAATGCATGCCTATTATGCACAATATTCTGTATTATATATGATATAAACACACAGTAGATATAGTTAGTCACTCGCTCAAAGGATGCCCTTAATGATGGTATAAGCAAAGACATGCTGAAATTACTTTAATGCAGGACCATATGTGATAAAATTCATTGCCCGGGTAAAACCGTTCAGAGGCAAAAGAGACCCCACTGACCTGCTTGGATCAATCAAGGAAAGCTTTAGGTAGGGCATGGAATTTGATCGGGGTCTTGAAAAACAAGTGAGATTTCAATAGTAAGAGACAGGAAAAGGCAATCTGGGTGACATTATCAGATTAGCAATTTTATGTCATTAAAAACATTTTTTTTAATGTTTATTTTTGAGACAGAGAGAGAGAGAGAGAGAGAGATTGCAAGACTAAAAGCATGAGCAGGGGAGGGGCAGAGAGAGAGGGAGACACAGACTCCGAAGCAGGCTCCAGGCTCTGAGCTGTCAGCACAGGGCCCGATGCGGGGCTTGAACCCACGAACCGTGAGATCATGACCTGAGCCGAAGTCAGACACTTAACCGACTGAGCCACCTAGGGCCCCTATTCCATTTTTTTAAAGTTTATTTATTTATTTTGAGAGAGAGAGCATGCGCCCATGTGCACGCGCACGAGTCGGGATGGGGCAGAGAGACAGAGGGAGAGACAGAATCCCAAGCAGGCTCCGCGCTGATGGCCATGGAGCCCGAGGCGGGGCTCGATCTCGCGAACCACGAGATCATGACCTGAACTGAAATTACGCCTAATTAACCGACTGAGCCACCCAGGCGCAATTAGCAAAGATCACTTTGACTAGAATGTGAAGAATCTAGTTGACCAGCAAATACTGTCAAATTTACCCTTCAATATTTCACAACTCCGTCTACAAAGACGGAGTTCCCTCCTGACCTCACCTTTGTTTCAGATGCTCCTCGTGTCTTATACCGGCTACTACAATAGCCACCTGACCGGCAGGGAACCACGTGTTAGCGTTCACTGCTCTAGCGCTAACACCTGGCCCAGTGAGTGGTACATGATACTTGTTAAAGGGATGGCAACCTTATTATGTAGAGTCCAGCACTCTGTTTCCTGTATTGCAAGTACCAGACAATTATTTTACACCGTGGTTGATTTATCACAGTACTTTTAGAAAACCGGAACACCGTCAGCTTTGCACATCGTTGCAGAGATCCTTATTAGGGCTAGGAACCCCATCAAAAACTACCACCAACACAACACCAAAGGGGTGACTCTTAGCACCGTGTGCCCTCTCAGACATGACCGTAATGTGTTGGGAGGATGACGCTCAGATAGAAATGCCGTTCGCGGCGAAGTAAGCCACGTGTGGCCGATCTTTCCCAATACCTCATGAGTCGCGGGACTGAAACTTCAGATAGGGTAAAACGTACGATGAACGGTAGATTGCAAGACTAAAAGCATCTAAGACTCGTAAGAGGTTAATGTCCTTTTGTATTGGCGCCCCCACCCTTAATTCTTTTTCTTTCTACGTGCTTTGTTAATTTTGCATAGCACTTTTCTGCAATATATATTTTTCTATCCGACCCTACCCCTACATTCACCAAAATATAAACTCAATGACAACAAAAGATTCATCACTTTTTACCATATATCAGCACAAGAGAGTGTTTAGTACTTAGTGATCACAGAGCACATGTTTGTTGAATTACACACAGAAGAAATTGTTAGATTTTTTTTTTTTGATTAGCAATTACTATATGCCAGACATTGTGTTAAGCAATGGGGATACATTTCTTTAATACATTCATTATCTTATTTGAATAATTACTTTAAATTCCTGTTAAATTTATATAATAATTTGGGAAGAGTTCAGGTTTTTGTTTTGTTTTGTTTTGTTTTGTTTTAAGTAGGCTTCATGCCCAATTGTGGAGTTTGAATTCGTGACCCTGAGATTAAGTAAGACCTAAGCTGAGATCAAGAATCAGATGCTTGGGGCGCCTGGGTGGCGCAGTCGGTTAAGCGTCCGACTTCAGCCAGGTCACGATCTCGCGGTCCGTGAGTTCGAGCCCCGCGTCGGGCTCTGGGCTGATGGCTCAGAGCCTGGAGCCTGTTTCCGATTCTGTGTCTCCCTCTCTCTCTGCCCCTCCCCCATTCATGCTCTGTCTCTCGCTGTCCCAAAAATAAATAAACGTTGAAAAAAAAAAAAATTAAAAAAAAAAAAGAATCAGATGCTTAACCGACTGAGCCACCCAGGCACCCCAAAAGGTACTGTTTCTTAATTTATTTAAAATTTTTTTTTAACGTTTATCTATTTTTGAGAAGAGAGAGACAGAGCATGAGTGGGGGAGGAGCAGAGAGAGAGGGAGACACAGAATCTGAAACAGGCTCCAGGCTCTGAGCTGTCAGCACAGAGCCCGATGCGGGGCTCGAACTCATGGACCGTGAGATCACGACCTGAGCCAAAGTCGGATGCTTAACCGACTGAGCCACCGAGGCGCCCCCAAAACGTACTCGTTCTTCATTTTTACCTTATATCCCACTACTTTTTAGCACTCAGAGTTCTATCAACTAAGAAGTTGTTTTTAAGTCTTACCTTTCATAGGTACATAAGCCTATCTTCTAAAACTTGATCACTTTTTTTTCTTGGCTCTTCCTTTCCATTACCTATGCTACTTTACTGACATTGGCCAGAACTTATAAATATATATTAAGTAATAATGGTTGTAGGTATCTTTGTTTTGTTTCTGCCTATGGAACTACTCCCACATTTGACATTAAGTATGATGCTGTGTTGTGGGTTTTAGAGACAGAATTCTTTTTCTTGTTAAGAGAGCAAGCTTCCATCACATTTTTTTAAATGTATTTTTTAAGAGGCACCTGGGTGGCTCAGTGGGTTAAGCATCCGTAGTTTCGAGTCAGGTCATGATCTCACAGTTTGTGAGTTTGAGCCCCGCGTCGGGCTCTGTGCTGACAGCTCAAGAGCCTGGAGCCTGCTTCGGATTCTGTGTCTCCCCCTCTCTCTGCTCCTCCCCTGCTCATTCTCTCTCACTTTCTCTCTCTCAAAATAAATAAACTTTTTAAAAAAATAAAAAAAATAAATGTTTTTTTTTTTGTAATCTCTATACCCAACATGGGACCCAAACTCAGAGTCACATGCCCTACCGACTAAGCCAGCCAGGCGTCCCTCACATTTTTATTCTTAAAACGGGTGCTGAATTTTTTCAAACACCTTCACCATTTCTTCTTTTAAGGAGATCTATCAACAGGATGCATCGTATGACTTTCACAGTATTAAACAATTAACACTCTGGGATGAAACATTCTCAGTCACAGAGGGTTAATTTTTTGCATACATTCCTAAATGTGTTTGGGTTATATTTTATTTCGAATCCATAATTGATCTATAATTTGTGTACACAAACAAGCAACCTTTTTCTCAGATTTTGATACCTGAATTCTGCAGCATCATAAAATGAATGGGGCAGTTTTCCATCATTTTCTATGCTCTGAATCATTTTATTAAGTATCAGAATTATCGGTTTCTTTCAAAGAAGTCTTATTTATAATAAGAAAGATTAGAACAGCAGGAAATCAAAAGTTGCTGTGTTATAAACTAGTCATACAACTAGTTCCTTATGCCTTGTCAAGTATGGCTCAGGTTCCAATTCAGTTACCTCGTCATGTACAAAGGTATTAACTTAGAATTAAAACTATAAAAAGACTCAGGGCGCCTGGGTGGCTCAGTCGGTTAAGCGGTTGACTTTGGCTCAGGTCATGATCTCAAGGTTTGTGGGTTCGAGCCCCGCATCGGGCTCTGTGCCGACAGCTCAGAGCCCGGAGCCTGCTTCGGATTCTGGGTCTTCCTCTCTCTCTGCCCCTCCCTTGCTTGTGCTCTGTCTCTTAAAAATAAATAAACGTTAAAAAAAAATTTTTTTTTTAATAAAAAAAAAACTACAGAGACTTTTCTTTTATAAAGTGTTCTTATTAACTATTCAGATTCTTTGGTTTCTGGTCAAGAATGAACTTATAATGTGAGGGCTAAAACCATAACATTTCAGGAAGAAAGCCTCAAATTTGGGACGGCAAGGGTTTCCTGTCTAAGATGCAAAAAGCATGAGTATAAAAGAAAAAAAGGATCAATTGAACTTCAGCGAAATAAAAAAAAAAATTCCACTCATCAAAAGCCACAAAAATGGGATGGCAAGCCACAGACTGGAAGAAAATATTTATGATGCAATATATCGAAATATTCAGAATAAACTTAAAAACTCCTCAAATGCAAAAAGAAAACAACAAGCCAAATTTTAAAATGGGCAAAGGATTCGAACAGATACTTCTAAAAGATAGACAAATAGCTAATACACATATGAAAATATACTCGCATCATTACACATGAGGAAAATGCAAAGTGAAATCCATAATGAGAAGCCACTACATACTCAAGAGAATGGCTAAAATTAAAAAGGGTACCTAGGCGTGCCTGGCTGGCTCAGTCAGTAGAGCATGCGACTCTTGATCTCAGGATCGTGAGTTCAAGCCCCATGTTAGGTGTGGAGCCTAGTTAAAAGTAAATAAAAAACAAAGGGGCGCCTGGGTGGCTCAGTTGGTTAAGCGTCCGACTTCGGCTCAGGTCATGATCTCGCGGTCCGTGAGTTTGAGCCCCGCGTCGGACTCTGTGCTGACAGCTCAGAGCCTGGAGTCTGCTTCAGATTCTGGGTCTCCCTCCCTCTCTGACGCTTCCCCACTCTCACTTTGTCTCACTATGTCTCTCAAAAATAAATAAATGTAATAAAAAAATTAAAAAATAAAGACTGTCTTTAGAAAGAAAGAAAGAAAGAAAGAAAGAAAGAAAGAAAGAAAGAAAGAAAGAAAAGAAAATGGATAAACAAATTGTGGTATAGTTAAAAAAAAAAAAAAAGGAATGCCACACAGCAGTAAAACAGAAATAACTACTGATACCTGCAGGGATCACGATAAATTTCAAAAACATTATTTCAAAATTTCAAAAAATCTAAAGAAGCCATACACTAAAGAATTCAACAGTGTGTCTCACTCCATTTACATGAAGTTCAAGAACAAGCAACACTACCACATTAGTCAGCATAATCGTTCTCTTCAGAAGGAGTGGAGGCGACAGAAAGACTAGAAAGGGGAACAAGGTAATTCTCTGGCGGGGTGGAATTGTTTTATATCTTGCTCTGAGCTGTGGTAACCTGGATGTGCGCATGCGTAAAAAACAATCGAGATGTGTATTTACGTGCTTGCATATTTTACTGCATTTAATTATAGCTCCATAAAAAGTAATGGAAACAAATTCAAGTATGCTATAACTACCTCCGTTATGGACTTGACCTTTGGAAGTCAGCCCTTCCACTATTTCCTCTTCCAAATGTGTGTTATAGACCCTCCTACTCAGCGGTGCTTGGACCCCACAGACTCAATGCACTGTTAGGAATTCACCCCCTCCCCCCGGTTATTCTTTTCTTCTCTCTTTTCCCTCAACATGGCCACACATTATTCCTGCTATGACTTACTTGCTTTCTGTGTCTCTGAAGAAGTCTACCTTACGGCACCTTGCCCACATGACAGTACACATTTCAACCAACAGGCACCTTTCATATATTATTTCCCTAATAGGATTATTATGTAAAATCCCTAGTATTGTATCTGTCGAATAACTGACTTTATATGCGGCCCCTTCTTACTTCGAACTTTTCTGTCTTTTCATGTTCTTCTAAGATGCACCTATTTTAAATCATATCAGAATTCAGAAACACAGTATTATATTTCCAAATAGTTAAAATCCCACATTTACGTTTCAGTAATAGTACCAACATACCATGCATTATTTGCCAAGCTCTCTCTCTCTCTCTCTCTCTCTCTCTCTCCATACCCCACAGACACCTATGTAATCCTTAAAACAACCAATATTATTATGCCCAATTCATAGATGAGAAAGTTAAGGTACTTGTGCAATTAAGAAATTTGCACAAGTCTAGACGACCAGTAAGCGTTTGAGCCATGATGTACACAACTCCAGCATATTACTTCAAACGATTCACCCAAACCATACAATTCAACTATTGGGAATAAGGGATACTCTTTCACACCTACAAAGCAAAGGCTACGTTTCTTTAAACCATGACTTTAAAATCACAAGTTGTCAGAGAAAGTTCTGAATTTCTCATTACAGCCTGAGAAAAGCTTTAACTGGATTTCTGAATAACAGAAATGTACAATCACAGGGCAGTGCTATTTTAAAAACTACTTGGTTGAGACATCTATTGTCAAGCAATGGATACCTGTATGTATTCACTGATATGCTTAAAACAAAAACTTCAAGTCAATGGCTCCATTTACTGAATGTCAGGGGGGTCACAACTCACACTAATTATGATTTCCAATTTTATTCTCTATTTTTTTGTCAGCTCAGAACCCATGGTCACTGACATGTTCTTCATTCCATCTCTCATTCCTTTGTTCATTCTTTTGTTCACTCACGCAGCAAATAGTGTATATTAATCCAGGCATTCAACACATATTCATTAAGTACCAACTTCAGGTATAAACACAGGCAGAAGAGAGATTATATAACTTATAAGGCAAATTGCTTCCATAAATATACCGGTTACGGAGTATTGCAGCAACTGATTCCCCTCTATGAAGATGATCCATCATCTCTAAAACTGGGATAATGACCTGTTCAGGAGGAAAAGAAGTCAATATTTACTATAAAAATCAATACTAAAATTTTCAAATTATTCTATCTATGTAATACGTGACACATTTTGTGACTGAAAGACAAAAATGTACGTCCATGTTCCTGACGTCCATGTTCTAGCTTATGAAAATTAAGAAAATGAAGAACGTTAAAGGAATTGAATCTGCAATTGTTAAATTATCTTCAAAATTCCAAACTGGCTCATTAGACAGTATCGACTACATTTCTGGTGAAATCATTAGAATAACAACCAGGTACACAGGAAGTTCGATTAACCCTAAGGAGACCTGAGATCCTGCATGAAGTTGGGGGAGACCAGAGAAGTTGGAGGTGGAGAGTGGAGGCCAACATTTGCCAAGGAGATACACAGCCCTACATCCCACGTTACCAAGAGCACACAAAGTCTCAAAAGCCTGTAAGCAGGGCCCACAATTTTAGAAGTGGTTGGTCCGAATTAAAGCTAGAAAGGTATAATAAGATTTTGAAAGCTTCAAAATACAGAATAGGTAACAGGGGGGTTGTTTTCTTGATCTGGACTGAATTTTTATTTCGGTGGTGGTTTTTTAATGGAAAAAGAGCAGGTGGGGTTACAGCAAACTAAGTCTAATATACTGTTTCTAGTAAATGTGAATGCTTTGCATGGGAGATGTAGAGTATATTTCACGTGCTCTATTGATTTCAAATATATTGGGAAGCAGGAATGTATATTTTAGTTAAAGGTTTCTTGTTGATAAAATCAATTTACTGCACTGGGGAGATAAAGATGTAGACTATGCAATTTAGTTTGTTTATATAATTGTTTGTAATGAAGCTATATAAAGACCTAAAATAATTAAGCTAGAGAAAAAGGTTCTCTTCATTGTTTCCTGCCTTCTATTTCTTGGGTCTTCATAATTCTAAAAAAAAAAAAATCAAATGGCAATATAGCATTTATATTTATTTACACAATCATATTTTCTGTTATTACAAGAAACTGAGTAGCCTCAATGAAAAAAAGTTTTAAGCATCTCAAAATCAACTGACCTTTGACTTACCTTTTCCAAAAATGTTGAAGCGGTGAGAGAATTTTGAGGTGTTGAGAAACTTTTTTACATTTTAGTTTAGAAAGAGACCGTGCAAGCAGGGGAAGAGGGGCAGAGGGAGAGAGAGGGGGGGGATTTCAAGCAGGTTTCACGCCCTGCACGGAGTCCAACGAGGGGCTCAATCCCACGACCCTGGGATCACGCATGGCCTGAGCGGAAACCAAGAGTCAGACGCTCGACTGCCTGAGCTACCCAGGCGCCCCAGAGGTGTTGAGAAATTTTAATTGTTTTTTTTAGGCTCTACAACTGTTTTTTTAGAAGATGTGCCAAGAGGTAAACAGCCATAGCTAGATTGTTCTTAGGAATCTGGCAATGTGAAAATAAATAATTCATGTCCCTTTTCATCAACTGCATCTAGAGTGGAACATACAGGTCCCCAGAATGAGGTATTAGAACTTTCACTCGATCCCACGGTTTCAATGAATCCACCGGCTGCACTATATCTCAGAGTCTGGGGCTTTCCCATCCAAAGCCTCCAGATAATAAACCTCTGGTTTCCCAAGGCACAGAGTAGTGGATGTCGTCGGGACATGGAACTCCACCCACTTACTATAAAGACTTTCAAAGAACAGCCCACATTTTCAATCTCAAGATTTATTCCTGCCTTCTGCAGACCAGATGCCTCTGAGTCTGGAAATATGAGGAGTTCTATGGGAAGAATATGTTGGTTTCTCCCAAAAGCTCGTGTCGGGAGAGATTCTGAAGTTGTAACTTCCTCTGACCAGGTAAAAGATTAAACTACACGATTGTCAATGTTTCCACTCCTGTTCTTTGTCCTTTCGAATTTTTCCATTTCTTCAGTCTCGCGTTAGTGAACTTAGGAAGGGAGAGGAAGTAAACAATGTAAACAGTGATCCATTTATGCAAGATTTAACTAAAACTAGCTGTTTTCAATCAAGGAATCTGTATGACCAAATATATATATTAGGAAATTAACACTGCTGGGGTGCCTGGGCGGTTCAGTCAGTCAAGCATCTCACTCTTGATTTCGGCTCAGGTCATGATCTCACGATCGTGAGATCGAGCCCTGCACTGGGCTCTGTGCTGAGTATGGAGCCTGCCTGGGATTCTCTCTCTCCCTCTCTCTTTTCCCCTCCCCCTATTTGTGCTCTCTCTCTCTCAAAACAAATAAATAAACATTAAAAGAAAAGTTAACACTACTTGCAATGTGGGGGTAGATCAGAGAGAGAGAGAAACTACAAGTTTCCAGAGACTAGTTCAGAAACTACAAGACCAGTTCAGAAACCACTCCCATAGTCAGAGCATGAATTAAGAGCACAGAGAAGAGCTATGGGGATCACCAGGGAAAACCAGGACTCGGGACTCACAGATATTAAAGGGATAAGGTGACAGCAAAGACAAAATCTATTTAAGTAACTGGGGAAATGGTAATGATATCAAGCGAGGCAGGGTATAGCAAAAAAGGAAAAATACCACAAGGAAGGAGAACAATGGTTTGGTGTAGACACACCGAAGTACTCTAGGGCACACCAGATAGCACCAAACAGACAACGGAAGACAGAAAGCGTCTAAACCTTGATTTAGATCGGAAGGAGAAATGAAAATACAAGGATATGCAGCCAGTTAAGAGCTGGAGTAATGAAATTGGGAAATATTCTTCAGAAGCGCCTTCGCCATGAGAAAGGGTAATCCCCAAAACACTGTTGTGCAAGGAACCAAGGAAGATAAGCTGGCAGAGAGAGAGAGAAAATAGGTAGGAAGGAAACTAAGAGAAATGTGCGATTAAAGCTAAGGAAGGAGGCAGGTTCCGAAGAATAGTGGCTGGAGGGGATTCGACTGTTTCAAGTTCTGCCCAGAACGAGTGAGCTACAAGCTAACTGATTCGACAGCTATAAAGTCAGTGATTACCTTTTTTTTCAAGAGTAGTTTGAACACAGGTGGGGAGAACCACACTGCAGTGGTTTGAAAAATATGACAAACATGAACAGGGGTACCTGGTTGGCTCAGTCAGAAGAGCATGCGACCCTTGATCTAAGGGGTCGTGAGCTCGAGTCCCACATTGGGTGTAGAGATTACTAAAAAACAATAATAATAACGAACTTAAAAAAAAACCCAACACGAAATAAATTCTTTCAAGAACTCGCAAGGAACTCAAACTTGTCCAGGAATTACTCGATGGTAATGGCAGCCGTCGAGCAAGCAAGGCGAAAGAAAGGATGAAATAAGCAGGGAACAATCGGGTAGCCATTTAGAAAAATAAATAAGTTTATCCCACTGCACATCACATTAGGGCATCCTAAATAAATGCCAGATAGATCAAAGGGATAAAATGAAACTCTGAAACAGTACCAAAGAGAATCCAAGTGAAATTACTTATAATCATGCAGTAGAGAAGGTAAGCAGGACCCCAAGTCGAGGAACCGTAAGAGAAAAAAAGCCGTTAAGTGTAATTATACAAAAAAATTAGAACTCTGTGCTTTAAAAAATATCACAAGGCCAAATGGCATTTGATGAACTAGGAAAGACACATTCACCACGCACACATGAGAGACAACAAAGGGCTAATGATTTTAGCTTACACACACACACACACACACACACACGTACACACACAATTAATCAATAAAAACAGTAAGACATTATAGTCATATAAATACAATGTGCATGTAAAGAATGCAATTAAAAACATACAACTTGAAATGAGGCATTGGTTCCCCTATGAAATTCACACACACACATGTACAAAGTCTGTTTATGTCCATTACTGGTGAGAGGGAATAGAAGTTTGGGAGGAATGTTCACTTGCCATTCTATACTTTTCTGTTCAACTTGTTTCGAAATAGAAAAATAAAGAGGAGCCAGCAAAAGAAATAAGGAGGTGTGGCCACGAGGTAGGAGAAAGGAAGGTGTGGTAACCTAGACGGTTAAATCAAGTGTAGTATAAAGAAAGAAGTGATCAAGTGTGTCAGATACTGCTGAGAGGTGAAGTGAGGAACTGAGAAATTACAACACGATTTGGTAACATGGAGGTCACTGGACACCTTGATAAGAGTGGTTTACATGGAATGGTGGAGAAAATGGCTGATTAGCATGGGTTCAAGAGAGAATGAAAGAGAGGAAACGAGTACATGAAACTCTTGCAGAGTTTCACTTTAATAAGGAGCACAAAAAATAGGTGGCAGTTGGAGGGGCGATATAGGGTGGAGGTAGATGTTTTGTTCTGTTTTACTTATTTATTCACTCATTCATTCATTTTTAAGTAGGCTTCGTGCCCAGTGTGGAGCCAACGTGGGGCTTGACCTCACAGCCTTGAGATCAAGACCTGAGCTGAGATCAAGAGTTGGATGCTTAATCAACTGAACCACCGAGGAGCCCCTGTTTTATTTTGTTTTGATAATGGGGGATACTAGGGCAGGTAAAACCGAAAAGCATGACATTACACAAAAATGTAAACTGAAGAAGTACAATATTGTGTTATAAATTTCAAAAGCATGTAAGACAATACGTGTGTGGATTCATATATGGATATACACATACACACATATGAATACAGAAAAAGCATTAAAATATTCATGGGGATGATAAACCCCCAATTTGGGATAGTGTTACCTCGGGAGAGAAAAGGGGAGAAATGCAATTGAGGAGGGACAGACTATCTAGTTGTGTTCAAGGGACAAGGTAGCCCTGTTCCTCCGCTATTTTAACTCCTCCCCGAGGAGAGAGAGGCTAAAAGCTTCACCTGTATTTAACACTTTAATAGGTATCTGAAAAAAAAGATGGCAAAATGTTAAGCTATCACAGCTAAGTGGTGGGCATATGAGGGCTCGTTATACTGGTCTCTGTTCTTTTCTGTATGTTTGAAATATTTTCATAAAAGGAAACAAAACAGCGTAGTACATGAAAGTGGGGACCATGTGGATGAGCAGACAAGATATGACATATAAAGGCCCGCAGATATAGATGGACAGAATGCTTCCAAAGATTAAGGAAAAAGACAGGACAACAACAGACGCAGACATGCATTATAATGAAAAAGACACACGTCTCCACAGTCATGACATTCTCACGAATACAAGGAAAACTGATCATGACGCAGAGCACACACCTGACAAAGACATAATTGTGGTTTTGCCCTTAGAATGTTCTACTTAGTGCACCAGAAATGAAACAGATAAGACTGTTTTGGATTGTTGCAATAACTTGCATCAGTTCAACCAATTTTGCTCTGAAGCGTTTAAGTGATTCACAAGTCTAATATTTCACACAAACCTATCGTATGTTTAGATGATATTTCAAACAGAGATCTCCAGTTTTGGACTTAGCATTTAATTAAAATCCACTGTCTCACTCTTTCCCACTCTGCCCAAGAGCATCCAGCTTCATCTCAGAGTTTGTGAGTTCGAGCCCCGCATCGGGCTCTGTGCTGACAGCTTGGAGCCTGGAGCCTGCTTCGGATTCTGTGCCCTCTCTCTACCCCTTCCCCACTCATGCTCTGTCTCTCTCTGTCTCTCAAAGATGAATAAACATTAAACAAAAATTTTTTAATTAAAAAATAATTAAAAAATAAAAATTAAAAAAATAATAAAAAAAATAATGAGATTTGAGAAATGTCTAACCAATCTTACACCATGAAAGGTAAACACTGCTGATGAATTAACCTTATGTTACAGAAAACAAACCCAGAGTGTCTAGGATCACCTGCCTTCGAATAAAATTTTGTTAAGCACACTGATAAGAAAAGCGGACAGAAAAGATCAGTGAAAAGTGTAATACACTACAAAATTGAAAAAGGGCACCGTGTAGAAAAACTGCATAATGGTACTTCTCTCAATCAAGCAGTACAAATTCAAAATCACCTTGAAATTGCAAAGAGTGGCGTTTAAGAAATAGAATTGTATTCTCTGGGACAAGTTTTAAAAATGTCACAGAGTGTTAAGACTATCAAATCTTTCAGCTTTCACAGAGGAAAGACACCACACTCGCCTCCCACCCATGGCACTGAAGACGCCCTCCTACCCTAAACACGTCAGTCCTAGATGTTGAGCTGGGTGGTGATTTTTCCCCCCTTGAGTAAATCTAGAACTGGAGCGGATTGTGTAGGATGCTCCCACATATGCACCCATAAGAACATCTGCAACACTAAAAATAATAAAGGTTGTGCCGTCTTAAAGGTTGCAGCTGTACTGGATTTCAGAACATTTACGCGAGTGATCAACTTGCCTGCTTTCCTCCTTATCAGCATTTTTGTGCTGTAACGAGGGGGTCCAGAGAGGTAGAACAGCTAGTTGTTGGCCTAAACTCCTACCAAAAAGACTCGATCCCTCATGTCCCAGAAGTTTCTCCCTTTCCCCTGGCCGCATGCCAGGATGCACTGTCCTTGACAATTTCAGTTTTCTTCCAAAAGTCACGGAGGCGATCTGCCCACGGACCACCATGTGGTCATTACCATTACAGCTTACAGCATGAAGTTCCACTGCCTCTTACAACAGTACCACTCTTCCCCCCCCCTTTTTTTTTTTAACGTTTATTTATTATTTTTGAGAGACAGAGCACGTGCGGGAGAGGGGCAGAGAGAGGGGGAGACACAGAAACTGAAGTAGCTCCAGGCTCTGAGCTGTCAGCACAGAGCTGGACACGGGGCTCGATACCATGAACCGTGAGATCATGACCTGAGCTGAAGTCAGACGCTCAACCGATGGAACCACCCAGGCGCCCCTCTATCTGGTTTTTCTAATAGTGGTTGCCCTCTTGTAACAAGGGCTAAACTTTCTCTAATGGATGTTTAAAGGTCAACTGCCAAGCTTTAGCTGTCTTCGTCTCCTTCAATGTTACAGTGTTATAACTCTTATCTACCGGAGTGACACTGTCATGTTTCATATTGAATCATACCTCTCTCTGCTACCCACCAAAATCCTTACCCTAAATTATACACTCAGTCTCCCTCACTCAATCTCCCTGTCACTAAGGTTTCGTTTCCCCCATTCACCTGGTCAGGGAATAGTGCATTTCTCACCATTCCTGTCTACAGTCTTACTTTTGGAAGTTAGCAATCTGTCTCAGCCTCTTCAGTCAAAGTCCATTCCACATAATTCATTAAGCACTGTTACACAAACATCTTGCAAGAAAAAAAAGAAATGAGAAAAGAAAATATGGGCAAGGGGCGCCTGGGTGGCTCAGTCAGTTAAGCATCCAACTTTAGCTCAGGTCATGATCTCGCGGTTCTTGAGTTCGAGCCCCGCGTCGGGCTCTGTGCTGACAGCTCGGAGCCTGGAGCCTGCTTCGGATTCTGTGTCTCCGTCTCTCTCTACCCCTTCCCTGTTCACTCAGGCTCTTTCTCTCTCTCTCTCTCTCTCTCTCTCTCTCTCTCTCTCTCTCAAAAATAAACATGTAAAAATTAAAAACCAAAAAAAAAGAAAATATGGGCAAGAAAAAATAAAAATCATTATTTACATCAGTGGTCCACAAACTTTGAGTATGTGGCAGAATCCTCTAGAAAGCGAGATAAACCGAGATTGCTGGGCCTCACCCCCAGCATCCAGCATTTCTCATTCAGTTGATGTGGGATAGGTCTAGAGAATTTTTTTTCTTTTTTTTTTTAATATTTTATTTTAAGTGATCTCTACACCCAATGTGGGGCTCAAACTTACAACCCTGAGATCAAGAGTTGCATGCTCTACTGACGGAGCCAACTGGCTGCCCCAAGAATTTGCTTTTCAAAGAAGTTCACAAGGGCTGTTCCTGCTGGGAGACCACGGATCACACTTTAAGAATTAATGACTGACAGATAACATCGTTTTTATAGAGAGCTTAGAAGAATCAACTGGAAAACTAATACAGTAAAATGCCCACTACAGCAAAATCAGCCCCATAAAGACAAAGATGTCTTCTCTTCCAACAAAATTTGTAAACTACCTAGGAATGAGCTTAAAAAAGAAACCCGGAAGACTTACAAACAATAAAATTTTACTGGTTTGTAAAACCATAAAGGACATGAATAAATGGATACAGGGATAAATATATACAAATATCGAATAGAAAAACTCAACATGACAAAGATGCGAAGTTCCCTCAAAATTCGTATAGAAATTCAACACAATTCCAATCACATTGGCAAAGGGTCCTAAGTTCTTTTTGGTGGCAGAGGATGGCTATTTTGTATGTTGAATCCTCAGTTCATTGGAAAAAGAAAATCACCCAAAATGTTTTAAAACAGAAAAATAAGGGACGATGCAACCTTTCGCAGTCGATAGTACAATGTACTGTAAAGTTACGGTAACTATAACCGTGCGGTACCAGTATGGGGACAGGGGGATCCATAGAATAAAGTCCCCAAACAGATCCAAGTGCTTATGGTTATTAGCTATGTGGAGAAAGTGGTACTCAGGTTGGGTAACAAAAAATGGTGAATCTCTCAATAAAGAGGTTTGGGGAAACTGGCTAAGTTAGGGAAAAAACTGAAATCCCATCTACACCATACAGATACATCCCACAGATGGAATAAATAACTGAGCGTGAAAAACTAAAACTGTAACAGTAGAAGATAAAAAAGAATATATATTTTTAAAGAGGCAAAAATAAAATCTTTCTGAGGGCCAACACAAAACGCAGAAGCCATAAAGAATATGAAAATGGTGGGGCGCCTGGGTGGCTCAGTTGGTTAAGCGTAGGACTTTGGCTGAGGTCATGATCTCGTGGTCTGTGAGTCTGAGCCCCGTGTCGCGCTCTGTGCTGACAGCTCAGAGCCTGGAGCCTGCTCCGGATTCTGTGCGCCCCTGTCTCTCTGCCCCTCCCCCACTTGTGCTCGGTCTCGCTCTCTCAAAAATAAATAAATGTTAAAAAAAAAAAAAAAGAAAATAGTTTGTCAATTTGTTAGTAAAAAGAAAGAAAGGTTACGATTCTCTAGGGTGCAACTGCGCCCCGAACATACGGACAAGCGACAGCAGCAGGTGGGGGGATGAGGAGGAAACCTGCAACACGTAACCGGCAGAAGGTTAGTGTTCATAATATGTAAAGTATTCCCCAAAATCAATAGTAAAGCTGTGTCAACCAGGAGGCAAGTTTCTGAAGAGGCCTTTCACCGAAAAAGAACCACAACAGGAAGAGTAAGCAAAAGCAAAGAGGTTTGAGCTCAGTCGCGTGGGTTTGTATGCGTGGGTAAAACTGGGAGAAAAGCCCCAGCCGTTTTAAGGGTGCATTCATTGCACAACCTACTGCTCTTTTCCACACTGTCACCTTCAAAAGATAGTGAGACATCTCTCAGGGCCTATTTACCATGGGAAGTCCTATATCTCCCTCTAAGAACCGCAAACAAGGGAAAGACAATGAGAGAGAAAGAAGGCTTACGAGAAATTCAAAAATGAAGTCTATACCAAAATTCAGGAAAGAGAAAAAAAATTACTGTGCATTTTACTGGAGAAGGAAACTAAGCGGAATCGTCTATTAAAGCTTCCAATTGGGGGTGAGTTTAAACAAGCAGGTGAAGGTGGTTGTTTTTTTTTCCCCAATTGCACGTTAGCAGGCCATAATTCAATTTGTCCTCAATGTTCCAAAGGGTAAAATTCTTAAGTGGTTTTATATTACAGTAATCATCTTACCAGAAAGCTGTTTATCCAAGCAAAATGAGATTCACAAGCGATCTTAAAACAAAAATGCTTGTATGTCCAAGATAATAGAATAATCAAGTTCCAAGTGACTGCTGAAAAATCGAGATGCAACACAGGGATTTTATTACATTATATTCTTCTGGTATTATAAAAGTAAAGATTGAATCATTTAATTGTCTTTGCACAAGAGATCCGTAAGCTGATGGATTCTGGTTTTCAAATCAATCTATAGCTGAAATCTAAAGTCCATGCTTTAAATGCTGAGCAGCATCTAAACAGCAGCAAAAAGAAATAAAAGTATTTCTTTCACAGTGATAAATTCCATATAGTGTTTCTTTAAAAAGAAAAAGTATTAATCATTCCTCAAAATAACTTAGGTGAATATGAGGAGAATCCTGACTATATTTTGAATAAAATTTTTATGGGAAAATTTTGAAAAATTCACACAGATGAGATTAGTCTATGTATATTATGTATGTGTATATATAACTATATATATACATATATATAACTATATATATAAATAATATACATTTATATGTTATATATAAGATATTATACATAATACTTATTACTCTGACCAAGAAGAATATATTGAGTTCTACCCACATGATTAGCTATTAATATTGAATTAAGAACCCTCTTTAACTAAGATCCACTCTAATTTATAGACCACAATCTCAGAAAACAAATGGAGTATTTGATAGTAATCTGCCTTCCTAAAGGTTTACCCTATTGTTCAACATTAAATTAAAAATACAAAGAATTTCCTTTTAAAAATATACAATACTATTTAAAAAAATTTTTTTTTAATGTTTATTTATTTTTGAGAGAGGGAGGGGCAGAGAGAGAGGGAGACACAGAATCTGAAGCAGGCTCCAGGCTCCGAGCTGTCAGCACAGAGCCCGGCTCGGGGCTCAGACTCATGAACCATGAGATCGTGACCTGAGCCGAAGTAGGATGTCAACCCACTGAGCCACCCAGGAGCCCGTAAGATACAATACTATTTAATATCCCATTCATTCATAATCAAAACGAGTCAATTAAATGAAAAACAACAATAAAAACCTGGCCTGATCATAATTAGTGTAGTCCATTCACTAGTGTTGTACTTCTTTTTAGTAAGTAACCTTCAACTATGGTAATAATTGGTAAGTGACAATTCACTAATTCGAGCTCAATAGAAAGCCAATGTTTCCGATTAAGAGCTTTGCAACATACACGTCTCCACTTTATTAATTGGGCCACTCAACGTTTACTGTGCAAGGGACCCGAGGGAGTGCAGGAGGCAGGTCTGGATAGAGAATAGTTCTCCTGGGTCCATAACAGGTACGTTTATCAAATTTAACAACACGAAAGAAGGCAGGAAGAGAAGGGCAGGCAGCTCTATCATTTGTACAATCTTACATATCCACGGTGGAAATTGTATTATGGGGTTTAATTGGGTCCATCGTTCACCGATGAGTCAAAAATTTAAAGTAGGAATCATTTGTGATTTGCCTTACCATTTGATCTACAGCCAAAGCTTTTTCTTTGTGCACAGGCCTACTGATTGAATCTTGACGTTTTCTTTCATAAATTAAGCTCACCATTACAGTAAAATGCATGAATGGTGATTTATAGAATTGTTTTGTTTTCTTTAAAACAGGAAGAGAATATAAAGCACCTTGCACAGCAATATGAATCCAGAATCCTTAAGTTTGTACAATTTCCCCCAAATTAAAAAAAAAGTTTTTTTTAAGTACACTCTACACCACACATGGGGCTTGAACTCATGACATGCTCTACTGACTGAGCCAGCAGGCACCATCACCCCCAATCTTAAAATGGCAGGTGCGGGGACGCCTGGGTGGCTCAGTCAGTTAAGCGTCTGACTTTGGCTCAGGTCGTGATCTCGTGGTTCATGAGTTTAAGCCCCGCGTCGGGCTCTGTGCTGACAGCTCACAGCCTGGAGCCGGCTCCAGATTCTGTGTGTGTCTCTCTCTCTGCCCCATCCCCTGCTTGCTCTCTCTCTCAAAAATAAATAAACGTTAAAAAAAAATTAAAATAGCAGGTGCAGGGGCGCCTGGGTGGCTCAGTCACTTAAGCGTCCGACTTCAGCTCAGGTCATGATCTCATGGTTCGTGAGTTTGAGCCCCACATCGGGCTCTCTGCTGTCAGCACAGAACCCGCTTTGGATCCTCTATCCCTCTCTCTCTCTGCCCCTCCCCTACTTCTATTCTCTCTCTCTGTCTCTCTCAAAATAAACACATAAACTTAGAAAACAATTTTTTACTCAAAAATAAATAAATAAATAAATAAATAAATAAATAAATAAATAAATAAAATGGCAGGTGCAGGACTGAGGTGAATGGAGTTACACCTCAGGCTCTAAATTTTAAGAGGGTCCCCAAAACTCAATATTCAAATAAATACTCATTGAAAGCTAGTTTACAAATGCAACACACAACTACCATTATACTTAATAATGAAAGACTGGATGCTACCCTCTAATCTCAGGAGCAAGACAAGGATATCTGCTCTTACCACTTCTATTCAACAACGTGCTAGAAGCAGTAGCCAAGGAATCAGTCAAGGAGAAGAAATGACTGGCATCTGGATTGGAAAGGAGGTAACAAAACTACCTCTATTGGCAGATGACTTGAACTTGCATAAAGAAAATCCTAAGGAATGAAGTAAAAGACTACTAGAATTAATAAATGAGTTCAGCCAGGTTATAAGATACGTCAATATACCCAAATCAATTGCATTTCTATACGTTTGCAATAAACAAAATGAAAATGGAATTAAGAAAACAATTTCAATAATCACAGCATGAGAAAGAATAAAATACTTTGGAATAAATTTCACAGAAAGTACAAAATCGATACTCTCAGAACAAAACGTTGCTAAAAAAAATTAATAATATCTAAATAAATGGGAAAACATCCCATGTTCATGGATTAACTAATATTGTTATGATGCCAATGCTCCCCAAACCGATCTGAAGATTCAACATAATCCCTATCAGAATGTCACTAACTTTTTTGTAGAAACTCTCTAGCTGATGGTAAAATTAAGGACAGTATCTCCAACAAACAACGCTGGGCACAACTGGATAGCATATGCCAAATAATGAAGTTGGACCTTTCATTTCAAACCATATACAAAAATTAACTAAAATGGGGTGTCTGAGTGGCTCAGTTGGTTGAGCATCTGACCTCAGGTCATGATCCCATGGTTTGTGGGTTCGAGCCCCATGTTAGGCTCACTGCTGTCAGTGAAGAGCCTGCTTCAGATCCTCGGTCTCCCTCTCTCTCTGCCCTTCCTCTGCTCGCATGTACTCTCTCTCACGCTCTCTCTCTCAAAAGTAAATGAACATTAAAAAAAAATTAAAATGGGTCAACCTCTTCATGTTAGCGCTAACAGGAAAAAATTCATAGAAGAAAACATAGAGGTAAATTGCTATGCTCTCAGATTTGGTAAAGGATTCTTAAATATGACATCAAAGCAGAAGAAAATGAAGATAATTGAGCTTCATCAAGATAAAAAATTTTTGATTGTGAGGAACATGGAGTAGGAGGTTCACGAGCTCATCTCTTCCCATAGACATACTAAAGCTACAACTACATACAATAAAACGCACTTTAAAAATGACCTAAACAGGGGCACCTGGGTGGCTCACTTGATTGACGGTCCAACTCTTGATTTTGGCTCAGGTCATGATCCGAGGGTCGTGGGATCAAGCCCTGTGTCAGGCTCTGCACGAAGCATAAAGCCTGCTTGGGATTCTCCCTCTCTCTCCCTCTGCCCCTCTCCCCAACTTGCTCTCTCTCTCTCAAAAAATCAAATCAAATCAAATCAAATCAAATCAAATCAAATCAAATCAAATACCTAGGAATAAAGTTAACCCTGGCGGTGAAAGACCTGTACTCTGAAAACTCTAAGACAACAATGAAAGAAACTAGAGACGACACAAATAAATGGAAAGATATAACTTGGTCATGGATTAGAAGAATTAATATTTTTAAATGTCCATACTACACAAAACAATCTACAGATTCAATGCAAAAATCTATCAAAATACCAACTGTATTTTCTCCAGAACTAGAAGAAATAAACCTAAAATTCATACAGAACCACAAAAGATCCTAAATAGCCAAAGCAATTTTGAAAAAGAAGAACAAAGCTGGAAGTATCACAACCCCAAATTTCAAACTACATTACAAAGCTACAGTAAGCAAAACAACATGGTACTGGCCAAAAAACAAAAACAAAAACAAAAACAAAAACAAAACACATATATCAGTGAAACAGAAGACAGAGCCCAGGAATAAATCCATGCTTCTATGATCAATTAATCAATGAGAAAGAAGGCAAGCATATACAACGGGAAACAGATGGTCTCTTTAACAAATGGTGTTGGAAAAACTGGACAGCTACATGCAACAGAATGAAACTGGACCACTTTCTTATACCACATACAAAAATAACCTCAAAATGGGCTAAGGATCTAAATGTGAGACCTGCAACCATAAAACTCTTAAAAGAAAATATAGGTAGTAAACTCTTGGACATCTGTCTTAGCAATATTTTTATGGATCTATCTCCTCAGATGAGGGAAGCAAAAGCAAAAATAACTGGGACTACATCAAACTAAAAAGCTTTTGTCCAGCAAAGGAAGCCATCAATGAAATGAAAAGGCAACCTAGTGAATGGGAGCAGATATTTGCAAATGATATATCCAATAAGGGATTCATATCCAAAATATATTTTTAAAACTCTAACAACTCAACACCAAAACAGACAAGCAATCTAATTGAAAATGAGCAGATGACCTGAAGAGACATTTTTCCAAAGACATCCAGCTGGCCAACAGACACATGAAAAGATGCTCGACATCACTATCAGGGAAATGCAAATCAAAACCACAGTGAGGGGCACCTAGGTAGCTCAACTGAACATCTGAGTCTTGGTTTCCACTCAGGTCACGATCCCAGGGTTGTGGGATCAAGTCCCGTGTCAGTGTGGAGCCTGCTTAAGATCCTCTGTCTCGGGGCGCCTGGGTGGCTCAGTCGGTTGAGCGTCCGACTTCGGCTCAGGTCGTGATCTCTCAGTCTGTGAGTTTGAGCCCTGCGTCAGGCTCTGTGCTGACAGCTCGGAGTCTGGAGCCTGCTTCAAATTCTGTGTCTCCCTCTCTCTCTGCCCCTCTCCCACTTATGCTCTGTCTCTCTCTCTCTATATATATATCAAAAATAAATAAAAACATAAAAAAAAATCCTCTCTCTCTCTCTCTCTCTCTCTCCAACCCTGCCCCCTGCCCCTCTCCTCCAATCGCCCTCTCTCTGAAAAAAAAACCAAGATAGGACAAAAGCCATAATGAGACATCACCTGACACCAGTAGTTAGAACGGCTAAAATAAAAAGGACAAGAATAACAAGTGTTGACGAGGATGTGGAGAAGAGGGAACCCTCGCGCACTGTTGGTGGGAACGCAAACTGGTGCAGCCACTGTAGAAAACAGTATGAAGGTTCCTCAAAAAATTGAAAATAGAAATACCATATGATCCATTTAATTTACTTCTGGGTATTTCCCCAAAGAAAACAAAAACACTAATTCAAACCGATATATGCGCTCCTTTGATTATCGCTGCCTTTTTTACAAGAGCCAAGACGTGGAAGCAACTTACGCGTCCTTCAACAGACGAATGGATAAAGAAGATGTGGCATATGGATGTACAATGGAATATTACTCAACCATAAAAAATGAAATCTTGCTATTCACAACAGCAGGGATGGGCCTAGAGCATATGATGCTAAGTTAAATAAGTCAGAGAAAGACAAATACCATATAATTTCACTTACATGCAAAATCTAAAACAAACAAAACAAACAAACAAAACAAACAAAACAAAATAGAAACAGACTTATAAATATAGAGAACTGGGGGGTTGCCAGAGGGGAGGGGTGGGGGGGATGGGTCAAACAGGTGAAGGGGATTAAGAGGCACAAACTTCCAGTTATAAAATAAGTAAGTCATGGGAAGAAAAAGTACAGCATAGAGAATGTCATCAGTAACATTGTAATAACTTTGTAAGGTGACAGATGGTAACTACCCCTATGGTGGGGAGCATGTGTTAACGTAGATAATTGTCAAATCGCTAAATTATACACCTGAAACTAACAGAATATTGTATGTCAACTATACTTCAATTAAAAATTTTTAAAAAATAAATAAAGGGGCTGGCTCGGTCAGTGGAGCATGTGACTCTTGATCTCAAGATTGTGAGTTCGAGCCCCACACTGGGTGTAGAAATTGCTTAAAAAAAATAATCTTTCAAAAAACTCAATCAATAAAAAGTTTTGAAGCTTCAGGCTTGCTGCCTAGAGAAAAGAGAAAACCCGGAGATGGAGTGGGTCAAAGACGCATCCTGAAGCCTCTCCAAAGTGCAGGCATGGACAAAGCTCCTGGGCCTGGAGGGAAGAAGGAGGGGGCCCAGCTGCTGGTTAGCCCCCTGCACTTCCCCCCTCCATGGGATGCCTGAGTACTGCGCTCTGTCCCATTCCATAAATCAAATAAACGAATAAATGTTTTCAAAATGAGAAAAGGAAAAGAAACTGAAAGGTAAAAAGACAACCTCCAGAATGGGAGAAAAGATTTACAACTCATAAATCTGATGAGGAATATCCAGAACTCCGACTTAACAACAAAAAACCCAATTAAAAAAATGCACAAAGAACCTGAACGGCTACTCGCTCCAAAGGAGGCATACAAATGACCAAGAACACATGCAAAGATGCTTGACATCACTCATCATCAGCAAAATGCAGATCAAATCCACACTGAGATACGACTTCACACCCATCAGGAAGGCTATTATGAAAAACCAAACAAAACCAGTAGTAACAAATGTTGGCAGGTGTATGGAGACATTGGAGGCCTTGTGCATTACTGGTGGGAAGAGAAAATGGCGCAGCTACTGGGAAATAAGAGTTTGGCAGTTCCACGGCACCTGGGGGGCTCAGTTAAGTGTCCGACTTCAACTCAGGTCATGATCTCACGGTTCGTGGGTTTGAGCCCCACATCGGGCTCTGTGCTGACAGATCAGAGTCTGGAGCCCGCTTCCGATTCTGTGTCTCCCTCTCTCTCTCTCTCTGCCCCTCCCCCCGCACACACTGTCTCTCTTTCTCTCTCAAAACAAAATAAAGACATAAAAATTAAAAAAAAAAAAAGTTTGGCACTTCTTGAATACATTGAACATAGGACTACCACACGACCTGCACATCGACCCCTAGAAATATACCCAGAAGATTTGAAAACAGAGGAGTGAACAAAAACTCACTCGTGCATGTAAGCGGCACCATTCACAGGAGCCAAAACTGGAAACAACCCCAATGGTCACCAGTGGGTGAATGAAGAAAGAAAATGTACTGTACCTATATGAGGGGACATCATTCAGCCACAAAAAGGAACAAAGTGCTGATTCATGCCACAACATGGATGACCAATGATAACATGACGCTAACCAAAAGAAGCCAATCAAAAAACGTAACGTATTATAGGACTCCATTCATGTACAACGCCCAGAAGACGGAAATCTACAAAGATAGGAAGTACATTAGTAGTTGCTTGGTGCTGGATGAACTGGGGGCCGGGGGGTGATATCTAAAGGGCAGGGGGGCTATTTTTCTGGTGATAAAAACATATCAAAGTGGATTATGGTAACAGTTGTATCTGTGAATATACTAAAAATTATGGAACTGCACGTTTGAAATGGATGAATCCTACGGTACGTGAATAAAATCTCAACAAACCTGTTTTTTAAAACGTCTAAGTGAATCCGGAAAACCCACGATAACCAAAAGATGAGCATTTTAAATAAAGACAGCATTGGTATTACTGATCTTTCCTATTGTCTCAGACTCCAGTATGGCTCGGCAGGTACTACGCTGTTTCACCCATACTCAGCGGCAGCTCCTTAAATTTTCAGCATTTATTTTTTAAATTTTATTATTTTTTTTTGTAATCTGCAGCGTTTAAATGGGCCCTTGAAATTTCAGTAGTCATTGCAATACATTCCCTTTTGTTTGCTTAGAAACAAAACAACTCGCTTTTCACACTTGCCTATGATTGGTGTATGTACTACTGAAATAATGTAATCACAGTTACCGGTACAAACGCCATAAGGAGGTTTGGTGTTAAGCCACTGACGCCATAGGCAAGTTCAATGGAAACCGGAAGGACAACTAGAGAAGAGACCTCTAGTCAAGAGAATGCAGTGTATCATGGCTTCAATTAATAGGACTCAAAGGCTACTAACTTGTTAAATGGGGTTTCTTTTTTTTTTTAACGTTTATTTATTTTTGAGACAGAGAGAGACAGAGCATGAACGGGGGAGGGTCAGAGAGAGAGGGAGACACAGAATCGGAAGCAGGCTCCAGGCTCTGAGCTGTCAGCCCAGAGCCCGACGCGGGGCTCGAACTCACGGACCGCGAGATCGTGACCTGAGCTGAAGTCGGACACTTAACCGACTGAGCCACCCAGGCGCCCCTTAAATGGGGTTTCTAATGTACTTGGTTTGGAACAGAGTTACCAGGTAAAATGGAGAACATCCAGTTCAATTCAAACGTCAGATAAACAGCAAATACATTTTTAGTATAAGGATGTCTCCAATACTGCCCGGAACTTCCTTATACTAAACAAGTCAGTTGTTATTCATCTAAAACTTGAATCAAACTGGGCAGCCTATATTTCTATTTGCTAAATCTGGCAACCCTACTTTGAGGAAATTGCTTGTAGGGCAAACCACGGGTACTGAAAACAGCTGGCAAGAGTGGCTGAGAATTTGGGAGTCTGCCCCGTGAAGTGCAGCTTCACAAGTTCCTAAATAAGAGTGAAGGAAGGAAGATCATTTGACAACACAAGATTTGTTTTGCTAGATATTTTTACTACTTATAGCACTTCCAACCACTATTCCATCTACCCCCAGCAGACTAGAAAACAAAATTTGTATGATTATTTACATATTTACCTTCAAAAACACATAAACATAAAAACTTTTTCTGATACTTTCAATTAAAATATTTCTCCCCTCTTTCCCGAAATTTGTATTATTAACAACAAAAGGCGGGCTTTAAGGCTTTCGTTTGGATTAGTATTTAAAAGAAAAAGAGGGGCTCTTGGGTGGCTCAGTCGGTTACGCGTCCGACTCTAGATCTCAGTTTCAAGCCTTGATCTCAGGGTCGTGAGTTCAAGCCCCTCATTGGGCTCTGCACTGGGCATGAAGCCTATTTTTTAAAAAAATAGTAATAAAATAAAAGAGAAAGAAACAAGTTCAATTGCAAGTATCCAGAACACCAAGGCTTACACTTGGAACTTCCTTGTCCCTTCAAGGTTCAGGACTCCTTTTCTCTCTAGACCACAGGAAGATGGCCAGCAGTCCAGCTGAGAAGCCCCTCGGCCCCTGCCCAGAGGCCCAACTTCCCATCAGCAGGGCACTTGCATTTAATCCTCTCTGCTTTACCGAGGACAAAAAGTTTGCTTAAAAAAGCTTTTACCAAAGTAGTTAGAAGTCATGAGAGAGAAAAAGAGGCTGAAAGAAGGGGGAAAAAAAAACCAAGGCATTTTTAAACATTTTCTTCTCACAATAGATATGAGAAGGGGGGAATACAACAAAAGGCCATGTAAATATGTTGTCTTTAATAAGTTCATATCAGTCTTAGATTTTATAATCTCCATGGCATCTTATTGCATCAGAGAGGGACAAGCTATGGCCAGTAATACATGAGGAAATTGCATACAAATCTCGAACACATCATCTGCTAACACAATGACCTACATTACCACAAAAAGCCCAATCATACAGGCGTTAACTCACTGGCCAGTACTCCACGTCTCCATTATCAGACTACACAAGATGTCCTTAAGTTTCATTTAGGGTCTAACTTAAGATCTTATTATATACACAAGGATATTCGTTGCAGTACTATCTGCAAAAGCAGAAACAGTCCAAATATCTGTCAACAGGGGACTGGTTGAATAGACCACAGTATACATACACAACATGGAGCCCGACGCGGGGCTTGAACTCACGAGCAGTGAGATCATGACCTGAGCCAAAGTTGGACACTTAACCGACGGAGCCCCCCAGGCTCTACCTGCCAGAATATATTCTTATTGGGGGGTGGGGGGAGAGGGGAAGCTCATAGTGTATACAATGTGCTACTGTTTATTTAAGAAGGGGGGAGGGATGGTTACCTAGAGGAGGAGAGAAAGACAGTAATTGGACTTCTTTTACTATGTCTTCCTTTGTATTGACTTTCAAACTGTGTAAATACTCTACCTAATTCAAAAATAAAATGACATGTGGGGCACCTGGGCGGCTCAGTTGGTCAAGCATCTGACTCTTGATTTTGGCTCAGGTCATGATCTCACAGTTCGTGAGTTCGAGCCCCAAGTCAGACTCTGCTCTGACAGCACAGGGCCTGCTTGGCATTCTCTCTCTCCCTCTTTCTCTCTGCCCTTCCCCTGCTCATGCTCACTCACGCTGTCTCTCTCAGAATAAATAAATAGGGGCGCCTGGGTGGCTCAGTTGGTTAAGCGTCCGACTTCGGCTCAGGTTGTGATCTCACAGTTCATGAGTTCAAGCCCTGCATCGGGCTCTGTGCTGACAGCTCGGAGCCTGGAGCCTGCTTCAGATTCTGAGTCTCCCTCTCTCTCTGCCCCTCCCCTACTCACACTCTGTCTCTCCCTCTCTCAAAAATAAATAAACATTAAAAAAATTAAAAAATAAAATCAATTTAAAAATAAAACACCATTTAACTATATATTTCTGGTGGCCTATACCTTAAGGACAAAAAAACCTGCCCATGAGCACATACACACACATAAATTGTAAACTGCTTCCGATAATCACATCGTTGATGGTTGTGTCGGTATTGTTATTCTGAGGCTATTTAGCACGTATAGTGGAATAAACAAAATAATTATGTAGGTGTCACTGAAATTTTGGATTTGCTGAAAGGGGATAAAGATGTTATATCAATAAGGTTAAAGTTACAATCCCATAGCCTTACATCTAAATTGGCATCATCAGAAGGAATACATGATACAGTTTATCTTACAGGAAAATTGTGGCTGTATGCCAAAAAAAAAAGACTTCAAAACAATGATCAATCTAGTAGAAACAATGGTCTGACCAACTATATTGTAATCTAAATAACATTACCCACCCCCAAAGGAACAAGGACTCCGTTAAAAAAATTTTTTTTTAACATTTATTTATTTTTGAGAAAGAGAGAAAGAGAGCGAGCCGAGAAGGGGCAGAGAGAGAGGGAGACACAGAATCCAAAGCAGGCTCCAGGCTCTGAGCTGTCAGCAGAGAGCCTGAGGTGGGGCTCGAACCCACGAACCGCGAGATCATGACCCGAGCTGAAGTCTGGCGCTCAACTGACTGAGCCACCCAGGCGCCTCACAAAGACTCCTTTTTATAAACGGCTGATTATGGGGTCTAGAGCAGAAAATGTAGGAGACAGGAATAACTTGCACTGAAAAGCAAGGAAGTCATCAAAGACTATCAGGGACCATGTCAAGAGGACTCTGAAACCAACACAAGCCCCCACTGGCCAATTAGGAGATCATTTCAGCAGCAAGGACTGAAGCACATCATATATGCTTGAATACAAGAGTTCATAATGATGCTAAAAATGAGCACTGATCATCTTTGGAAGTCAGTAAAAAGTCAGTTTATTATTTTGGAAACTCCAGTACTCATCTTGCCTTTTCCATGTGATTTCTACCTCAGGATAAATGCACCGTAATAGAGGTAACTGCAGAAACTTGGGGAACAGTGAGAAGTATGTCAAAATCAGGCTGGAGGAACCGGGGAGCACCAGCCACAGTGTGGAAGACCTATGGTGAAACGCACCAAACAGTTTGCAGATTGTCATAATAGTCTAAGAGAGCGGCAGGTAGATTTGGAAATAAAATAGTGGCAGTGAGGATGAGGAGGAATGAACAAATTTAACGAACTGGATGGATGGAAGGAGTTTAAAATACCACTCAAGTTTTTGGATCTTGGGGGACTGATGGATGGTGGTGCCCTTAACCAAACTAAAGTTCGGGGCACCCGGGTGGCTCAGTAGGTTGAGCGTGCGACTTTGGCTCAGGTCATGATCTCATGCCCTGTGAGTTCAAGCCCTGTGTTGGGCTCTGTGCTGACAGCTCAGAGCCTGGAACCTGCTTCGGATTCTGTGTCTCCCTCTCTCTCGGCCCCCACTCCCCCGCTCATGCTCTCTGTCTCTCTCAAAAGCAGATAAACATTAAAAAAAATTTTTTTTAAACATGGAAAACTCATTAAAAAACAAATTCCAACAGAGTACAAAATCATCCTTAGAAAAAATGCGCAATGGCCAACTAGAGAATAAGGAAACACAGGAAAAGAAGTATGGGCTGGTAGTACTCTGCTTCCTTTACGACCTTCCCGTCTTTACTTGTTCCATAGGATCCATTACATCCACTTCTGCTGTACACAAATCCTTTTTAAATGTTGACTTTGCTAGGGTCCTTTCTGTGGAAGGCACTTCAAATAAGTGATGTACACTCATTGCTCACAGGGGGGTGGGTCCAAAGATCTGGGTTTCCATCCTCGCTCAACCAGTTTCTAGCCATGTGACTTTGGGCCAGGTACCTTCCTAAGCCTCAGTAATCTTACCTATAAAACAGGGGATAGGATTTATCCTACTCATTTCCAATGTTGTCCATTCATTGGCCTCATAAACTACAAGGAGAGCAGTGATAGCAGCAGTGAGATAACACTGCTTCGGAGACCGTAAAGCAGAAGGAAAGGAGAATGTGCGAAAAGGGCGTGTGTGGTTGAATGTTTTATAGAAGATATTATTTCTTCAATTTATAATTACTTACCAACAGTTGCTAGAGGCCCATCATGGTGCAGGGCAAACCATACATGAGTAGGTATGTGATAAAGACTTAACTACTTGCCACACACTGTCCTAAGCAATCAGCGCGAACAATTTCGGTAAAGCTCACTCCCTTGAAGGTAGACGTGAGTATGTGAAATTCACCAGTGAGGACCTTGAGATCCAGGGAGCTTGAAAAACTTGTCCAATGTCAAATCAGCCAGAAGTGACGAAACCAGGGATCGAAGCCAGTAATCTCTTCTGGATCAAGAATTATAACTCAGTGACTCACAAGGTACCTAAATAAATGCAAGTCACAAAACTACCGGCGAAAATACTTGTTGACTTTGCTTCCCCTTTCCCCAGACTACATTACAGCACCATTTCTTTCAGCGAAGCAGGAAGACTGTTACTTTCCAATACATCCAATTACGAAACGTCACTAAGACAATCTGCTGGAAAATTACTTGAGTATTAAGCCAAGCAATTCTTTTTAACCCAGAAAATGAAAATGTTGAATATTTTACGGTACAATGCCTAGAATGAACCAGTTTTGTGGGAACGTCATCTATTCAGACTGCAGCAAAGAAGTAAGTAAATAAGAGGCCTCAGAGACAAAACAGATGTCACAAAGCTCAAGCACAAATGAACATTCACATTAGTAACTGACATGCCCCTTAGTCCTTCGAGTACAATTCTTAAGAGGCTTGGCAAACTGGTTCTGCGCCTGCCACAAATCAGAAGGGGGCAGGGAGGCAGCTACAGGAAGGCACACTGACAGGGCGACTCCATGACATGTGATGGCAATAGAAAGAGGAAAATCATAAATACTGGTTCAAGGAAGATAGGAAGGGCATGACCATCTGAGGTCATATATTGCAAGTCTCAACAAATCTTAAGAGTATCTCTAAAACACTCTATAGTAATGGCAGTAAAGATGACCAGGAGTCAGCAAGAAAATATTTACCCAAAGTATTTAAAATAAAAAATGTCGGTGTGAAGGGGGCCAAGTTATTTAAAAAGAAACACTCCACGATGCTCCACTTTACAAGGAATCAAGAAACCTGAGCGGCATCTTTACCTTTTTTCACCTTATTTTCATGAAAAATATAGCAATTCCCTAACAGTATACCAACTGCCTTAACTCTGCTGTCAAAGTAAATCTCATAATGTATAAAGGAGTAGGGGGTAATGAGAGACTTACGGGGCTTATGGCAAGAAAAATTCACTCCCGATCACGATATAAACACATTGATGATGAACAAAATGCATTTCAGAGATACAACCCATTGTCTGCACCTTCATTACTAACAGCTGATATAACATAGAAAAAGCGTGTACAATAAAATACAATTTCCTTCCTAAGCCTCAGGAAATACACACACACAAATTTCCTTCGTAAGCCTCAGGAAATACACACACACACACACACCCCAACCAACTTGTCTCCAGGTAAGATGTACTTCAGGCTCTGGATCGTCCCCATGAAATGTTCCACATTCTCTCTGGCTAACACTCCCCTACAATATCAGAGATGACAACCCTCCCATTCTCAGGGAAGAGGCATCTTATAGTATAACGATTAAGAGCATGGACTCCTCAGACAGCTAGCATGAACTCAAATGCTAGTTCTACCAATGAATCGCAGAACCCTGAATACATAATTCTCATCTGTAAAATGAGGGGCTGGGGCACCTGAGTGGCTCGGTTGGTTAAGCGTCGACTCTTGGTTTCAGCTCAGGTCACGATCTCACGGGTTCACGGGGCCAAGTCCCACATCGGGCTCTGCACTGACAGTGCGGAACCTGCTTGGGATTCTGTCTCTTCCTCTCTCTCTCTGCCCCTCCCCCACTTGCACTGTCTCTGTCTCTCTCAAAATTAGAAATAAACTTAAAAAAAGTACCTAGTGCTTAACATCACTCAAAAATTGTTAGGGAGGGGTGCCTGGGTGACTCAGTCAGTTGAGCATCTGACTCTTGATTTCAGCCCAGGTCATGATCCCAGGGTCGTGGGATCGAGCCCCGCAGCAGGCTCTGCACTGAGTGTGGAGCCTGCTTGAGATTCTCTCTCCCCCCCCCCCCGCCCAAATCATGCTCATTCACTCTCTCTCTCTAAAATAAATAAAAATAAAATTTAAAAAAATTGTTATGGATACGTAATTTATAGCACACCTACAAAGAACCAGGCACTGCACAGGGCATTAGGAATACGACGATGAACAAGGGAGAGTCACCGCTTTCAAAGACCTCCATCTCACAGGGGAAATAGACCGTTAACCTAGAGCTATGAATAAAGGTATGTATGCTATCGTGCTATGGATCACAGAGAAGGAAGACTTAACCCAACAAATTCCCGGAAGACAGGTCTCCTGTGTCTTAAATGAAGTCAGACAAGCAAAACAAAGGCCACGACAACAGTATCTCCTGAGGCACGTGAGGGCTAACCCTTGTGCATCGCGTAGCACTGAGAGGCAGGCGCTACATGTTCATAAAACTCAAAGCATTACATGCACTTTATCGAGTACGAGGGTACTGAAAAAGCGCAACTACTCCCAAACCACCCGCCCCACCCAGCAGTCAGGCAGCCTGAGATTCCCACAAGGAAGGCTCACCTCCCAAGCATGCCCTTATAGCCTTTTAGAAAATGCAAAACATACCTACAAGTGGAGGCAGATGAAAAGGGAACTAATATTTATAGAGGTCTTCTGTGCGCCAGGCTTTTCACACTACTTATCGTGCTGAATCCTCACAACGACCCAGTGAGGAAGGTACTACGATCCTCATTTGACAGATTAAAAAAAAAAAAAAAAAAAAAAAATGGAGCCTTCCCAAGGTTAGAGGGCCCAAGGTCACAACGAGTAAGTGGACAAGTCAGGATTTAAACCCTGAAAACATGAACTACGACCACTCGATTATACTGTCACCCCGTGTGCCAGACCAGAGGTAACCTACATTAAGATCAGTCAGTCACTGGGGCGCCTGGGTGGCTCAGTCGGTTAAGCGGCCGACTTCGGCTCAGGTCATGATCTCGCAGTCCGTGAGTTCGAGCCCCGCGTCGGGCCCTGTGCTGACAGCTCAGAGCCTGGAGCCTGCTTCGGATTCTGGGTCTCCCTCTCTCTGCCCCTCCCCTGTTCACACTCTGTCTCTGTCTCTCTCAAAAATAAACAAACATTTAAAAACTTAAAAAATAAATCAGTCAGTCGCTGTATTAGTTTGTTGAGGATGCCGTGAGCAAGCAGCACAGACTGCGGGACTTGGAGAACAGAAATGTACTGTTTCACAATTCTAGAGGCTGGAGCTCTTAGGGAAAGGTGGTGGCAGGCTGCTTTCTTCTAAGGCCTCGCTCCCTGACTTGCAAATGGCTGTCTTCCCTCTGTGTCCCAATCTCCTCTTCTTACAAGGACATCAGTCATAGTGGATTAGGGCCCACCCGAAAATACCCATCTCCAAACACGGTCAAATTCTGAGACCCCGGAGGTTAGGACTTCAGTATCTGAATTTAGCCAAGGATCCAATTCAGTCCCTCATAGTCACACTGTGAAAAAGATCCTCTTTGTAAGAGGACATGAGGACTGCAAATGTTTTTAAGTCGTAAGTGAAATTTATGAAGGTTGTTGTTTTCAGAAATGCAGGCATGGGGGCGCCTGGGTGGCTCGGTCGGTTAAGCGTCCGACTTTGGCTCGGGTCGTGATTCACAGTTCATGGGTTTGAGCCCCATGTCGGGCTTTCCACTGTCAGCCGGAGCCTGCTTGGGATCCTCTGTCCCTCTCTCTCTCTCTGCCTGTCCCCCGCTCTCTGTCTTGAAAAAAAAAAAAAAAAAAAAAGAAAAAAAGAAATGCAGGCATGTACTCTCAGCAAGGTAGAGCCAATGAGTCAGTGATTACCACTCCGTAGGGAGCATTTTGGAAACGTGTTGAAGTGCTTTTACAACTCTTAATTATTGGGGGAAACCACTAGCAACTGGTGGGCAAGGGACCAGAGTCATGGAATGCTTGGGACAGTCCCACGCAACAAAGAATTGCTCCATATCCCAGAAGAGAGGAATGTTCTACCAGGCTAAATACAACACAAGCAGGTATCAGGAGCACTCTTGTGTATACTAACACTAGGTAGTTTCTGTAAGAAGTTCAGAGAAAAGCCTAATCATTTAGGGCATGCTTCTCATGGAGATAGAAGTTTGAATCAAATAAAGACATCGTCTCAAAGTGAAATGATGTGTTCACTCCATGCTCTATATATTAAAGCGTTTTTCAACAACCTATCGTTGAAACTTTTGCAAAAATGTCAGAGGATACGGCTTTCCTTTTAACAAATCTCAAACAAACCATTATGAACATAGTAGACACATAAAAAGCACGTACCTCTCGGAAGTTATTTTTAATACGTCAGGTTGTCATAGCATATATATCTATATGTATATATAGATATAAATTTTTGTAACACTAAAACCCTCAGCTCTGCCATACTAGAAGTATTTATTTGGGAGGTGCCTGTGGTTTTTCAATCTTCTCTGTGTAGAGACTCTACTGCCCAACTTCTGTATGGCTTCTTGTTTTATTGTTTCGCTTTTTAAACCATCCCTTATTCCTCATCACTCGCAGAAGGATGTGGTCTTCAAGGGTTTTGGAAGTGCCGACAATCTAGAATATGCCGCGACAGGTGGTAGTATTTCAAAACACAAGATCCGCTTTCTGTGATACCCTGTCAGTGCCCTGTCCGACATCACACCATACGGAGTTAGTTTGTCACCAGACTTACAAACATGGCCCAGGTCATCTGGGAGAATTATCATACTTCATTTCCCCCATTTTGACAGTCCATAATTTGTCCTGGCATGCTTTTCCTACTTCAACTAATTCCCTCTTTCTCTGGCCATATGCAAACGAGGCTGGTAAGTTGTTACTTATCCTGACATGTTCACTTTATGGTCCACGTGCATCACCGCTTTTTTTTATTTCCTCAGGCTTCTTATACAGAATTGTCTTCTTGCTCCTCACAAACCCAAACTGGCTCTTTATTTATTTATTTATTTTTTTTTTTCAACGTTTATTTATTTTTGGGACAGAGAGAGACAGAGCATGAACGGGGGAGGGGCAGAGAGAGAGGGAGACACAGAATCGGAAACAGGCTCCAGGCTCCGAGCCATCAGCCCAGAGCCCGACGCGGGGCTCGAACTCACGGACCGCGAGATCGTGACCTGGCTGAAGTCGGACGCTTAACCGACTGCGCCACCCAGGCGCCCCCCAAACTGGCTCTTTAGAAGTAGGTACAAACATCCATGACTTCATTCCATCTTCTAGGACAACAGTGCCTTCAGTTACATCCTAGAATACATACTGTGGTATTATACATTACATTCACTTGCCCTTTATGTTATAATCATGGCATTATATTATTATTATTATTATTATTATTATTATTATTATTATATGTATAGGTAGGTGATATTATCCGTGAACATTATTTCTGGCTAAAGAAAGTATTACAAAATTTTTATTTAAAAGGGGGAGGTGGGGGGCGCCTGGGTGGCTCAGTCGGTTGAGCGTCCAACTTCAGCTCAGGCCATGATCTCACACTCCATGAGTTCAAGCCCCGCGTCGGGCTCTGTGCTGACAGCTCAGGGCCTGGAGCCTGCTTCGGATTCTGTGTCTCCCTCTCTCTCTGCCGCTCCCCTGCTCATGCTCTGTCTCTCTGTGTCTCAAAAATAAATAAAAACATTAAAAAATAAAATAAAATAAAAAAATAATAAAAGGGGGAGGTGGGGGCCCGAAGGGGATAAGCGCGAACACGGAGCCTCCCAGAGAACTGAGCCCGGAGAACTCAGGAACTAGCCCTGAATCTGGTCAAGAGGAAAAGGAAAATGTTCTTCATTACTGGCACTCTGCTAGCTTAGCAGACAGAACTAAGAAACAGTGACCCCGAAACTCGCAGCAAAAAAGTTAAAGAAAGAGCAGAGTAGTAGTTGATGAGAAACCCGACAATTGAGTGTGAATATGCAAAACTGACTCCTAGGTGATCCTCTCAGATCTTGCTGAGCAGCAGCCACAGCGTCAGGGTGGATTAAAGCGTCTAAGACGGAAGATGTGCAGACAGACTAGTTAGAATTTCAATCCTGAAAGGGTGGCGAGAAGCTGACTTTGACTAATAGATTAATTCTTTCAATTAAGTCTATGACCCACATAACATGCTCACCACTAGAGAGAAGCTTAGTTGTACTTCGACTGACCTGTATATGTGCTGAACTTCAGAGGAGTAAGAAAAGGTGATCAAGAAGTCAGAAAGAATGTAAGGTCAAGAGGCCAAGAGGGTTTAGCTTCAGAAGAATAAAATTCTGTCACTAATAAGTTTCCATTGCCCGCTCTCGGCATACCAATGAGAAAAAACATTAGGGGCGCGGAAGAGAAGTAGGAGGGCCATTGGTTCAACCCATTACCTCTAAGTGGGCTCCATTCTCCTTAAGCCTGGGCCAACATCTGAGCCAGTAACTCCGGGTTACTTTTAATTAGGTACTTTTAGAACTGAAAACAGTCTAGGCTAGACTCTGATGTTTGATGTTGAAAGAAAGCATGTCATGCTATATTAGTTTGTCCTTTAACCAGAAAAGATAGCTTCGAAAGAATGGCCAAACAATTGAAGAATGAAACCATTTTCATTCCTGCTTTTCATTCTGGAACATCGAGCTCATCCACATCTCCGGTCCCTCGTTTTTAAAAAGGTCACCGTGAATTCTTAATAAATAAAGCATTAGGCTAGATTTCATTCGTATCAAATTAATCTTAAGTGAAAAACCAGGGAGGCCACATTTGATCAGATGACTTACAAAGAGAACACATTCTTATCTTTTGCTGGAACGTTAATGAATATTTTTCACTACCCAAAAGACAAAAAATTCGTTATTTTAGGAATTACGCCCTCACCGTGGTTTGAAACGTTTTCAGATTGAGTCTGAAATTACAATAAACCAAATGATGATTCATTTTAATTTTATTTGCCGGAGCCATTTAGGCTGATAAATTAAAAGGTAAACTCTCATTAACTCACAGGTAAAAATCATGAATATTTGAACGACAGCTTTGCTTCTATCAAGTTAATATCACCAATAACAAACAATTTAAATTTCTTTGATTTAACTAAACCATAAAGCATTTATGTGTAGATACTTGTCTTCAACAAACATTTCTGAAGCATACATTTCTTCTGATTTTTCACATTAAAAAAGAAAAGCTGAAAATAGTGCTTTATACTCTTTAGTCAGTCTTTGCTCTCCTCTTCTTGTTTATTTAGACTAAAAAAGAAAGCTCAGCTTTCCCTTTCCCCCTCCAATTCCCAATTTTGCATGCATTAATCTTTAGAATATAAGGTTAAAACACATTTTCTTTTCCAAACTGAAGCAGCTACTGCTATTTTTAAATATTGGTTTATCCCTTTGGTCGCCTCTGAAAAATCTAGCTGCTTAAGTGACCAGCGTCAAATAACCGGCAGGACTCTCTTTTTGTTCCAAATATTGGAGAAATGGGTGCCACACATTTAAGTCCGAGACTGAGTTTTAAAGCATACAGACAAGAAAATGAGCTAGGTAGCTTCCATACAGTCGTACACTGAGCCTGCTCTGGAAAGCTTCTGCAAGTAACCTTTTCTTACTCCCAAATGGTAAAGTGGGGAGAAAAGAGACTTTCAAGTCACACAGACGTGAGCTTAAATCCCAGCCTGGTCACGTCTTTTCCTACCTCTTTCTCCCGGGATTTAATTTCTTCGTTGGCCATGGGATGATACCGCCTACTTCTCCGAGGGAGGTTGCAAGGACTGAATGGAATAACAGAATGTCAAGTGCCCAAGTAAGCAGAATTGTAATAAACGTTAATTCCCTATCTTCCCCTCCCAACTTGGAGATGACTCTGAATTTTAATATATCAAAATGAAAACTCTTCAGATAAAGTGCTTTCATGCAAACCATCAGAAGAACTTACTGCAATTTCAATCTGTAATACATGTTTGATATTTTAAATGTCTATGTTCTTTTACCTCCAACTCCCTCAATTTTGGGATCCACAGATATTTTATATGTTAATGACTGCCATCTTTTAAAATAAAGAGCACTCTGCACTCAATATATTCAACTAGATTTCTATGTATTATATTAAGTTCATTTATGTAAGAATTGAAGGAAACCAAAGGTCACTCTTGGATGACAGTGTGAAATCTTCTGGGTTTGCAATGCCTAACGTACTTTAGTTTTGTTTTTTAATCCCTATACCCTTTTTCTGAACTTCTGTATTCTGAAAACCAAATTAATTTCCATACATTTTAAGAGATAAATGTATGCCAGTCTCACAGTCAGCACTAACTGAACTTGTGGGAGACCCGACACCCTTCTCAGTCTCTGAGAACTGCGAATCTTCGATGCACAGCAAGAGATAAGGGTTGTATTTTCTGGTCCCACCCCACCGGGGCAAAGCTAACTGGACCAAGGGTGAAACTTGCCCCAAACTAATTATACTGTCTCTCCAGGGATTGGAGCAGAATAATTCTAGTCTGGTTTGTTGGAGTAAACTCAGGATCCTGGGGTAGCCATGTGCAAAGAGAATCAGAGAAAGGCAGCCTTCAGAGACAGACGGATGAAGGAATCACACACAGAGAAGCAACATAAAGCCACTGTGGCCCAAAACACAGATGCTCTAATAGGTGCAAGGTTACTGAGCCTTGCCAGCTCACTGCCCTTGACCCCTCCCCATAAAACCATTCCTTAAGGCACCGGCAGCTGTGTCTCTGTTACTCAGAAGTAAAAAAAAAAAACTCGCCTAAGACAGGGATAAACAGTGACACATAAGCACCAAAGGTTTTATAGCTCCCCAAGGGCTGAGCATCACCATTTTCACAGATACTAAAATTTTATCCCAACTAAAATCACTTAAACTTTTTCTCCTGTTCCACTTACTGTTATTGTCTGACAACGTGGCTGGTGGCATTACTTTGAAATTATTTTCCGTTATAGCAAAAATTGTGTTTAGAGAAAAACTGAGTAGGATTATTACTTAGCAGAAAGAAAAGGGCAAAAAATTATGTTTATGGGTGGAGATGGTGATAGTTGTAAGCTCTAACTAAGATAGTTAAGCCAGAGTTTTTCATTGATCTGGACCTGTTGGTGGAATATGAAATCTCTTCAATACGTCAGGATGGACATTTGTTTCTTTTAAAATTTTTTTTTTCAACGTTTATTTATTTTTAGGACAGAGAGAGACAGAGCATGAACGGGGGAGGGGCAGAGAGAGAGGGAGACACAGAATCGGAAACAGGCTCCAGGCTCTGAGCCATCAGCCCAGAGCCCGACGCGGGGCTCGAACTCACGGACCGCGAGATCGTGACCTGGCTGAAGTCGGACGCTTAACCGACTGCGCCACCCAGGCGCCCCTGGACATTTGTTTCTAATGACACAGAACTGCGGGGAAAACGAAGTACTAAGAACGCATACTTATTCTTTCATGTAATTTTTGTTTCAGGTACACGGACTTTTGAGTTACTAGGTTACAAAGACAACTATATTTCTTACGGCTGGTCAAGGAGCTTTAAAGTCATTGACAAAATCATGCTTCCAAAATACCAACCAGAGACAATAGGTCCTACAACTGTCCCTCCATACCATATTTATTCTGAGTCAAAACAAATGACATTATTCTTAGGAAATAAGAGTTTAACCCAAAATGGATCACAGAACTAATATAAAATGCGAAACTATAAAACTTCTGGAAGAAAAGATAGGAGAAAATCTTCAGGATCTTAGGTTAGACAAATACAGCTATGCCATAAAAGCACAATCCATGTTTAAAAAAAAAATGATAAACTGGTCTTTATCAAAATTAAAATCTCTTGTTCTGGGAAAGATACTATCAACAGAATTGAAAAGACAAGCCACAAACTAGGAAAAAGTTATCTGCAAATCACATATCTGATCAAGGATTTGTATCCATGATCTTTCAAGAAAAATGAAAGGTAGGGAGGGAGATGAATTACAAAAACAAAACAAAACAGGGGCGCCTGGGTGGCTCAGTCGGTTAAGCATCCGACTTTGGCTCAGGTCATGATCTCGCGATCCGTGAGTCCGAGCCCCGCGTCAGGCTCTGTGCTGACCGCTCGGAGCCTGGAGCCTGCTTCGGATTCTGTGTCTCCCTCTTCCTCTGCCCCTCCCTTGCTCATGTTCTGTCTCTCTCTCTCAAAAATAAATAAACATCAAAAAAATTAAAAAAAACAAAAAGAACCATGACAATTTAACAATAAAGACAACTTAATTTTTTTAATGAGCTTTAGTTCCAAATTGATGTTTAACCAAAAGATATGAGTGACCAAGAGACACATGAAAAGATGCTCAAAATCATCAGTCATTATGTACATGCAAACTAACACAATAAGATAATTCTTTATCCTTTCTCTCCATTGGTACATACTCAGGGAGCTTACCACAATTCCTCACACAAGTAATATTATATAAAAACATTCTTATTGTGAAAATTAATAAAGGAAAACCTTATTAAACTAAAGTGGAGGGGTGGGGGCGTCTGGGTGGCTCAGTCAGTCAAGCATCGGACTCTTGGTTTTGGCTCAGGTCATGATCCCAAGGTCATAGGATTGAGTCCTGTGTCCAGCTTGCACTGAGCGTGAAGCCTGCTTGGGATTCTTTCTCTCGCTCTCTCTCTGCCCCTCCCCCTCTCCCCTCTCTGTCACATGCGCCCTCTCCCTCTCAAAATAAATAAAATAAACTGAAAACAGAAAACAAAACAAAACAAAACAAAACCCCGAGAGGTTGGTTCAGAGGCCAAAAGGGGGAAGGTCTCATGTGCTACCATTCCTCATCAACCACAGACCCCAACACAAAGAAACATGCTTTCTAAGTCTCAAGTCAACAGCACTTTACTCCCCCAGGCAGAGGAATAATGGTTTTCTCCTTCCCCAGCAAGAGCTCGGCCAATGAGAGATTGTCATGACTCAGCCAATGAGAAGCCACTATAGTTCAAAGTCCCATTTTGCTCCATTGAAGACTTTGTTTATAACAGCACTTCCCAACTACCCCCTTTCCTCTGAGGAGTGCTCCCCTCCTTCCTTGTGCAGATTTCATATGGTTTTGCCTTAGTTTGCATGTGCCGATTTGCAATTCTCTGCTATTATTCCGCAATATACCCATTTTTGCTGGTAAAATAACTGACGGTTTTATTTGTAAGCTTAACATTGCTCACACATCTTTGCATACGTGTGAAAGACTTGATTCAATTTAGTCTACAAAGCAAAATCACTGGAATGAATATATGTATTGTTTTTATAGAAACTGCCAAATTATTCCAAAGCCCATACTAATTGACACTCCCAGGAAGAGTTAAGTGAGCGGAACTGTCTGCCACCTGCCTCCCTGCCTCCCCACCCCCAATTACGAACATTTTTTTCAAAAGTCTCGCTGAATTTCCTTTGGAAAAAAAAAAAGCCCCCCTGAATTTCCTGATATTTAGCTAGTGAGCCTGTCTTCTACTTACCGGCTATGCATACATCTTTTTCTATGAATTTACCATTTCAATCATATGCCCTGTTTGTGCTTTTCTTTTTAATTTTATGAGTTAGTTCCTTTTCTACTTTAGAATTCGTCCTTAGTCACTTTTATGTTACCATTGTTTTTTCCTACTTTGTTTCTGGTACTTTAAATTTTTTTTTTTCAACGTTTATTTATTTTTGGGACAGAGAGAGACAGAGCATGAACGGGGGAGGGGCAGAGAGAGAGGGAGACACAGAATCGGAAACAGGCTCCAGGCTCCGAGCCGTCAGCCCAGAGCCTGACGCGGGGCTCGAACTCACGGACCGCGAGATCGTGACCTGGCTGAAGTCGGAGGCTTAACCGACTGCGCCACCCAGGCGCCCCTGTTTCTGGTACTTTAAAAAATATGATCAACTACTGGGGTATAATTCATATATAAAATTCATCCGGTGAAAGAAAAAAAATACAATGGGTATCTTACTACCTACAGAATGGCTAACGCAATTTTTAAGGAAAATACCGAGGTGCTGGCAGAAATAGTCTGACATTTTCTTACACAGTTAAATATACAGTCAGCATACAATCCGTAGATGCTACCCAAAGGTATTTACCCCAAGAAACGAAAATTTACGTTCACACAAAAATCTATAAACAAGTGTTCATGGCAGCTTTATTTATAATCATCCCCATCTGAAAACAGTCGGGTGTGTTCTCCAATTGGTGAAAGGAAAAACAGGGGTACATTCACACGAAAAAATATCACTCAGCAGTAACAAGGAACCGACTGCTTATCCATGCGACAATTTGAATGGGTCTCAGAAATATTCTGCTAAGTAAAAGGAGCCAGAGCCCCAAGACAAAATACTATATGATTCCATTTATATGACATACTGGGAAAGGCAAAAGTACAGGGACAGAGAACAGATCAGGGCTTGCCGGAGGCCACGATGAGGTAACCAGCTGACAAGGGAGCAAGTGAATCTGGGTGGTGGCAGAACTGTTCTGTATCTTCGTGACAGGACTCTGATAGGTTTGTCCGGACTCAGAACTCACTGTTTGCTAAAACGGAGGGGAGGTTTCTATATGCAAATTACACCTCAAGGAACTAACCAAAAGGGTTTATAGAATTTTTTTTTTAATGTTTGTCTATTTATTTTAGAGAGAGACAGAGCACAAGCAGGGGAGGGACAGAGAGAGAGGGAGACACAGAATGGAAGCAGGCTCCAGGCTCCGAGCTGTCAGCACAGAGCCCGACGTGGGGCTTGAACTCATAGACCGTGAGATCACGACCTGAGCCGAAGTTGGCTGCTCAACCGACTGAGCCACCCAGGCGCCCCCAAAAGGGTTTAAAAATTAAATCCATGGGACCTGGATTTCCAACTGGACTCCTATTTAGGGATTATGAAGTGAGAACACACTATAGGACTGCTAGACGTGACACGAAGGAGCCCTTCCTGCCGCCTCTACTAATCAAATCCTTTGAATGAGGTTCCAAAATGGCACATCGGGAAAATCAAAGTAACTGAGAAAAAAAAAAAAAAAAGCTGCTATACCAATACTTGATCGCAGAAAGTCAGAGTAAGCCCTCTGCTCAAAAACTTAAATAGGACACTGACGCAGCATCTACTGTTTGTAGGGGAAAAAAACAAAACAAAACGTATAATATTGCCTGCATCTGTTCAGCACTTTGGGAGTTCACAAAGCATTTTCATATACGCCATCTCGTTTGAGTTTATTACAAAATACCTCAGAGCAAAGGATACATCACTAACTCACTAAGGCCAACAAACACTAGCTCACAGGGCCCCGCCAGCCAGGATTGTAGGAAGCAGCAAGCCCCAAAGGCCAACGGGAGATAAGCTCTGGGCACAAGTGTGAAGTAGGGATTGTCAACCCCCAAGCTTCCTTTTCCTTCCATGCTCTGAGCAGTGCTTAGCCCAGAGATAAAATTAAGCCAGTCCCAGATAGCAGAACAGACCAGATTAGATGATACGGCTATGGTGTCGCTGAACAGACCAACCCTGGTGGAAGAAAGCAGAGAACACGTGTATACAAGCATTTGCACACATTTGCATTCATTCCTACCCGCAGCTGCTGAGAGGAAACCGCAGGCTGTCTCTTTTCTAGGGTCCATTTAATTCTGAAAATATCTCCCTAGAGAGTATTCCTGTAAAATAAGAGTCACATTTTCTTCTTACTCCCAGGGCACGCCCTATTTCCTGAGTCCTGGGCCTTTGTTCATCGTGTTACCTCTTCCTGGGATGTGCATTTACAACCCCACTTCCCCCACCACAAAGCAGTAATTTAAACCCCACCATCCTTAAGGACCAGCCGCAAACTTCCCCAAGCAGCCAGGCAGAAGTCAACACTCCCTTCTGGTTTCTGCTGCATGCTGCTTAGCTTTCTCTTACAGAACCGATGACAATCTGCCTTAACTCACAGATGTTGGCTCACTTCCGGTCTTAAACTCCTCAAGAGCAGAGACCTAGCCTTATTCAGCTGGGAGCCACCAAAGAGCGAGCAGTTGTACCTTCCTCTATGCACGGTAAGGTCCCAGCATGTTTGCTGACCTGCATCTGTAATCAAGTGTATCACACGTTTCCAGAAAGCACCAAGGCAAGAGGAAACACGGAGGCAGACATGGAAAGGCAAAATATTCAAAATAATAAAGCAAAACTATGTTTCCCCCTGCATCAGTGAGGGTTCTCCTGAGAAAAAGAAGCAATACAAGATTTTATATATATGTATATATATACACATATATGACATATAAATACAAAACATATTAAATATAAAATACATATATATATTTAAGTAATTTAAATAATCTCTATACCCAGTGTGGGGCTTGAACTCGTGACCCCCAAGATCAAGAGCCACATGCTCTACTGACCAAGCCAGCCAGGTGCCCCTACTATATGTGTGTATATATATACATATATATATATATATATATATATATATACACATATATATATACATACACATATATATATGTATATATATATGTATATATACATATACATTTGTGTGTATACATACACATACATGTATGTGTGTATATATGTATATATGCATATACACATATGTGTGCGTGTGTATGTATACACACACACACACACGCACACGCACACGAAGAGAAAGAGAGAGGGAGAGAGATTTTAAGGAATTCACTCACACCATTGTGGAGGCTGGCAGGCTGGAGACCCAGGAAAGAGTTGATGTTGAAGCTTGAGTCCGAAGGTAATTGGATAGCTGGCAGAAATCTCGTTTCTTTGGGATGGATCAGTCTTTTTCTCCTAACATCTTCAAATAATTGCAATCTCCTAACGTCTTCAAATAAGACACACCCACTTCGTGGAGGGTAACCTGCTTCACTCAAGGTATACTGATTTAAATGTTCATCTCATCTGAAAAATGCCTCCAAAGAAACATCTAGAATGCTTAGCCAAATAGCCAAACTGACATAGAGAATTAATCCTAACACTCCGTTTTTTATACATACTACTCCACACCTCCCTCTTTCTGGTCCTCCTACTACCAGAGAGGGAGCCACCTCCTTTAAGAAGAAACCGTTTTATTTAAGGGAAGCTATACAAACTCCTGCCAGGTCCTAACTAAACGACAATGTTCCAGAGGCCCAAATGACTAAGGCCATGTAAAACAAATAAATTATCCACTTACGAAATGTTCACAGGCTCGTTTCAAGTTGCAGATACACCTGAATTGGGTATAACGCATAGCCCGATTTATGTTAATTTTGTTACACTGCAGTACATTTTACAAAGGCGCAGAAGAGTTCGTTTCAAAATAACCTTCCTCCCAGAACACAAGCCAACATTCTCTTCCTATGCTGCTCTTTCTAAACAAGGTACAAGTGGCCTCAACGGAAAGCGAGGTTTCAACAGATCAAGGAAGAAGAAACCGAGAAGAGGAAAACTGTTGCAAAATAAAATATGAGGACTGATCATCTTGAACACGAAAATCCCCTGACGCTCGAAGAAGACGTCGTGAGAAACTGTTTTATCCACTTTAACTAAGAATTTTTAAGGTCTCACCCACAAGTATTTTGTGACACGGGAGCAGAATCCACCTAGGCTACTACTCTATCCACCAAATACTGAACTTCTAGCAAAGCGCATCCGGACCTCAGTCAGGGTTTCTCCCGAGAGTAAGGACGACGGCATTCAAAGGGACTAATTCAACAGGTATCTACTGAGCGCTTACTATGTGGTCGGCACTGTGGACAGTATGAAGGTGCCTCCAGCGGAGAAGACCGGGTGAAAGCACAATCGCAGACGGACGCGTCACATGGAACTGCTCCCACCACCCGAGGTCACCCAGGGGCGCCGGCACCTAATTCCAAGTCACTGCTTCCTAAATCCACTCGGTCTCGGTCGCCTGCTTTTCCTCACAATTTCAGATGTCTCCTCTGCACAGCTCTGTCTACGGTGCCGATGCTGGCAGTTCACCTATTTCTGTCCTCCTCCCTTCTCACACCCACCCCCCAGCAAATAATCCGGCGCATCCCCTTGGCGCCACTACCACTGGTTTGCCGAGAACTGTCGAAATGAAAACATTTAAACGTTATGTTATCTTTTTGAGTTTATTTATTTTTGAAGAGAGAGACAGACAGACAGACGGAGAGAACACGTCCGAGAGCAGGGGAGGGGCAGAGAATGAGAGGGAGAGAGAGAGTCCCAAGCAGGCTCTGCGTGGTCAGTGCAGGGCCTGACTCAGGGCTCGAGCCCACAAACTGTGAGATCATGACCTGAGCCAAAATCAACAGTCGTATGCCTAACGGACTGAGCCACCCAGGCGCCCCAACATGTATGGTATTTTAAAATTAGTTTTCAGGGCGCCTGGGTGGCTCAGTCGGTTAAGCGTCTGACTTCGGCTCAGGTCACGATCCCACGGTTCGTGGGTTCAAGCCCCACATCGGGCTCTGTGCTGACAGCTCAGAGCCCCAAACCTGTTTCGGATTCTGTGTCTCCTTCTCTCTCTCTGCCCTTCCCCTGATCGTGCTCTGTCTCTGTCTGTCAAAAATAAACATGAAAAACATTATTTTTCATTTGTGGTCAAAAACACATAACGTAAAATTATTTTATTTTAAGCCAAGACCTCTTCTGTGATCCAGAACCACGAGCCAACTGTATATTAGACAACTGGGACGACACACAAGCGCCTTGATTTTCAGGTGTGCTGCATTTAACTCGTCACCCTGTCTACATGATCTGTTTTTCCCTCTCGGACTCCTGTCGTGCTCTCTGGCGCTGGGAATGGTAGGACTTCTGCCACATCAGTGCAAACCAGAAACCCGGGCTCCATCCTTTGTTCCTTCCCACGTTCTCAATCCTTTGTCCATGCAAACTGGGAAGCCTTCAACTGGCTTTCAAACCCAACCCTCCTCCTCTCTCTATTTTCTGTCAGACCTTAGTTCAGACACGTTATTTTAGCTCGAATTACTCTATCAGCCTTCTGACAAATCTCCTAATTAATCCTGGGACTTGCTTCCATTCAACTCTTCCCACAAACTACAGCCTGACCAATATTGCTGAAAGGCTACCCTGAAGTCACAAATACTGCCGTGGCTCACCAGTGTCATTAGTATAAAAACTGAATTCTTTGGAGTTCTATATAAACCTTTTAGTGAGGACCTGGTCACCTGCTACTTCTCAGCACCTTCCCCGGCCAGAACACAGAGTCCCCAGCCCTAGTCCACGTTTTACCTCCCTTATATGGCTCCCTCAGCTTGGAAGCCCCCCCCCCCCCCCGTATACCTAGTTACCTCCTACACATTGTCTAAGAAACACTGAAGTCAGTCTTCCTCACTACTGAAGAGCTGTAGGGATACAAGAATATCAACTGGAGTGTACTGAGCTTGGGAGAGGTGCAAGGATCTGAGATACTGAAACAAAAACCTCATAGATGTGAAAATTAATACAAGGAAACCTCATTTAGAATGGAGTCAGATGTGAAAAGGTGCTCCACATCACCCATCATCAGAGAAATACATATCAAAACCACCATGAGATACCACCTGACACCTGTCAGAATGGCTAACATTCTGACTCAGGCAACGACAGATGTTGGCGAGGATGCGGAGAAAGAGGAACCTTTTGAATTGCCAGTGGGAATGCAAGCTGGTGCAGCCACTCTGGAAAACAGTATGGAGGTTCCTCAAAAAATTAAAAACAGAACTACCCTACAACCCAGCAATTGCACTACTAGGTATTTATTCAAAGGATATAAAAATGCTGATTTCAAGAGGCAAATGCACCCAATGTTTACAGCAGTGCTATCAACAATAGCCAAATTATGGAAAGAGTCCAAATATCCATTGACTGATGAATGAATAAAAAGAAGTGGTGTGTATATACAGCGGAATATTACTCAGTGATCAAAAAGAATGAAATCTTGCCATTTGCAACAACGTGGATGGAGCTAGACGGTATTATGCTAAGTGAAATAAGTCAGAGAAAGACAGATATATGATTTCACTCATATGTGGAATTTAAGAAACAAAACAGATGAACATAGGGGATAACTAGATAAGATAAAAGATAAAATAAAAACAGACAGGGCAGCAAATCATAAGAGACTCTTAAATACAGAGAACAAACAGGGTTGCTGGAGGGATACTGGGTCTCCTGGGACCCAGTTAACTGGGGGATGGGCTAAATGGGTGACTGGCATTAGGGAAAACACTTGGGATGAGCACTGGCTGCTGTCTGTAAGTGACGGACCACTAAATTCTACTCCTGAAATCATTATTACAATATATGTTAACTAACTTGGATTTAAATTTAAGACAGAAAAGAAGAAAGAATGGAGTCAGGAGGCCAGAAGGGGGAGCTCTCATGCCCTATCACTGGTGGTCAATTGCAGACCCAAAGGAAGGGACAGACCTTACAAGTTGATACTACTTTCGCTATTATGTGACTACTCCAAAGGGAAGACGAAAGGTTTCCCCTCCCCCAGCAACAGCCCAGCCAGCGAGAGACCGTCACAGCTCAGGCAACGAGCAGCCACTATACTTCGAACTCACGTTTACTCCAATGGACTTCTTCTTTATAACAGCCCCCCCACCCAACTCCATTTCCTCTGTAAAAGAGCATTCTTCTCCTTTGTTCTCCAAACTTGCCTATGTCTTTGTATCCGCTTGCTTGTCCCAAAGTGTGATTCTGTGCTATTCCTAAACAAACCTGTTTTTGTTGGTAAAATACCTGGCAGTGTTATTTTTAAGGCTAACACAGACCATATAAACAATTCTCCAATCCAAAAGGGACAGACCAGTAGTTCTGAAAGTACGATCTTTTTTCACACTGTTCATATGCATAGTGCATTCGGTCAGTAACTCTCAATGTGTGCACTGACCCTCTAGAAGGGAAGGGGAAGCTTCGGCAGAGATCATTACAAGTGTACGTGGTGGGGCAGGAGAAAAAGGCAAAGAGAGAACCAGCTACACAGACCCAAAGATATCTTCTTAAACGTTTATGCTGCAAGTGGGGGCAGTAAATAAAAAAAAAAAAAAAAATGGATTTACCAGAGTCCAGTCTTCAAACGTACATAATTAGGGGCAAACAGCCCATGATGTTTATTTACAACTTAATAAGTTCTTAGAAAATCACCAGCGGAAAATGTTTGCCATGGTCACAAATTCAATAACCTGCGCGAAAGGACATAGCAGGCAGTGGCCTAATCCAAAGGAGTGGGAACATCCATGGGATACAGCCTGCCAGTTGCATAACTGAAGAAAAAGGGATTTATTTAAAAAATACAGTGGAGGGACGCCTGGGTGGTTCAGTCAGTTAAGCTTCTGGCTTTGGCTCAGGTCATGATCTCGCAGTCCGTGGGTTCAAGCCCTGTGTCTGGCTCTGTGTGGACAGCGGGGAGCCTGAAGCCTGCTTTGGATTCTCTGTCTCCCTCTCTCTCTCTCTCTGCCCTCCCCACTCGTGCTCTGCTCTGTCTCTCTCTGTCTCTCTCTCTCTGTCTCTCTCTCTCTCTCTCTCAAAAATAAACATACATACATGCATAAAAATAAAAACAATACAGTGGAACTGCTACAGCAGGATGAAGTTAACAAACTTACTGTGCGAGGTGAAATACATATGAATGTCTGCTGCCAGGTCAGACTCATACATGTGCATTTGAAGAGGTTCCGGACCCTTTGAGAACTAGTTTGTTCTCAATCGCCAAGAGTGGCTACAATGAAAAGAGCAGACCCATTTATGGTTGAGATTTTTACTTCAAGAAACCCTTAGGTAGAATCCACATTTCAGCTGAGGTCAACAGTGGCCTCTGCACCAAAGGGAGACCAAACAAGAAATGTTTGTGGCAGTTTATGCAGGTAGAACACCCCAGGAATCCAGCAGGTTGCTAGGTCCGTGACTATAATGAGAACTTCAAGTGCAAGAACGCAGGAAATGTAAGACAAGGGAATCAGAAAGGGGACTTTGTTTCTAACCTGCACTCAGCTAAAAAGGTCTAACTGAAGAAGTTAATTCGCCTATAAGGAACTGAGTTACCTCATCTATAAAGTGTAGTGGGGGTGAGAAATGGCAGCTAAAAAAATCTTCTAAGGTCCCTCCCGGCTTTGAAACGACATGAGTTGGTCTGGAGTGGCTTCCCTCACAAATACACGGGAGGTGAAAGAGAAACAGGCAACCGTGAAAACTGTCAGCAAGGAAGACAAAGGTACTGATGGCTGGTTGAAGTGAGTAAATATTATATAGGGAAGCTGGATATGAGGAGTCAACTTAGTATTATTCATGAAGAAGCTTTCCCCATTGTTTCCGAAACACCCTCCCCCACCCCCCAACTTTCAGTATTACTTCCTTCATTCTTCTAAGACTCCTACGCTGATATGCCATATTTCAGGAAAATTGGATGACAAATAATGTGGTTGCTTTCCTCAACAGATGGGGTTGAACTTCCAGTTAATCCACTGTCATTTCCACAGCCAGGGGTGTGTAGGGAGGAGGTTATTGGGAGAGAAAAAAGAAGAAGGAAAAGGCAAGAGGAATGGGGGACTCTTTCTCCTTCTGACTACATCATGATAAAAATGTCCATTTGCAAGGAAGGTAAAACAATTCTAAACTTTTACACATCTAATACATGGCTTTGAAACATATATAAAACAAAAATGTCTGAACGATACTAAGAAACCGAAAAATGCACAGATTAGATTATTTCAAACCATCTCTCTCAGGAACTGATAAAGCCAGCGGACAAAAAAATAATCTGGTAAGGTTACACATACTCTGAACACAATTATCAAGTTTAATCTATTGGCTATACATGGAACGTTATTTCACCAAATGGAGAAAATATCTTGTGTTCACAAGCACACACAGAATATTTACAAAAATGGATCACATACTAAGCCACAAAGTAAGTCTCAGCAAACATCAAAAGGACTGAAAATCAAATATCATCATATTCTATAATCACTGCAAAATTACGCTAAAAATCAACAATAAGTGAAAGCAAAAAACCATCCAAGTTTGGATATCAAGGAACACTTCTAAACAACACATAGGGTCAAAGAAGAAATTGCAATAGAAATCAGAAAATGCTTAAACGGAACAAAAACAAACACAACATAGCAAAACTTGGGAGATGCAGCTAAAGCAAAGCTTAGAGGAAAACTTATAACCTTAAGTACTTACATTAAAAAAGAAAGGCCAGGGGGCACCTGGCTGGCTCAACCAGTAGACTGTGTGACTCTTGATCTCAGGGTCATGAGTTCAAGCCCCACATTGGGCATGGAGCCAACTGAAAAATTTAAAAAAAAAAAGAAACAGAAAAGAAAAGAAAGGCAAAAAAAACAAAACAAACCCAGATAGACTAGGCATCCAAAGTAGTAAGCTAGAAAACAAACCTGACATAATAAAAATTTTTAAAGTACAAGTATAGAAATAATAAAGAGCACAAAATGAATGAGATAGAAATCAAGAAAATCAAAAGTTGGGCTGTCGGGGGGCAGTGGCGGTTAGCTGAATAACAATGACACACTTCTGGCAAAAAGAAGAGTTAGCATGAAACGCTGGGAATAAAAGTGAACATTACATAGGCTGAAAAGCTTAAAAAGATGACAGAAAAAACTTTGGGGAAACAGATATGTAGAAGCATAAATTGATGAAACTTCTCTAGGAGGCAATGAGGCAATATATTAATCAAAATGAAACCTGCACGTGTCGTGTGATGTAGCCATTTCACCTGTTAGAATGTTGTCTCACAAAGTGGCCCAGAAATGTATGTCCAAGGCAGTTTGCAATAGATTTATTTTTTCCCCACCCCTCACCTGCAATAGATTTAATTACAGAGTCTAGATCTAACCCAAATGTCCCTAAGTAGGAGACTACTTAGAATTAAACTGTAGAACATCCACATGATGGGTCACTATGAAATTATTAAAAATAGTAAGGTAACAAGCCACGTAAAAGGGTGTACATGAATGTTCATAGCAGCATTATTCACGATAGCCAAAGAGTGGAAGCAGCCCAAATATCCATCAATGGATGAATGTACAAAAATTTTTGGAATATCTACACAATGAAATGGTATTCAGTCATAGAAGGAATTAACTACCCAATACGCATTATAGAACATAACTACCGATACGCATTATAGAACATAAAGGAACCTGGAAATCATTGTCCTAAGTGAAAGAAGCTAAATACAATATGCTATATATATTGTATGGTTCTATTTATATGAAACGTTCAGAATAAGCAAATCCACAGAGAGAGCAGATTAGTGATTGCCAAGGACAGGGGGAGAGGGGTCTGCTAATGGACAGAGGGTCTCTTTTGATGAAAATGTTCTGTCATTAGTGGTAATGGTTGCACAATTTTGTGAATAAACTAAAAAAAACTGAACTGTACACTTGAAAAGGGTGAGTTTTATGGTATGTGAATTTTATCTCAATTTTTAAAAATTACATAGGGTAGGTATTAAGGCCCAGACATGGAAAGATCTGTAACACATATTGAATTTTCTTTAAAACAGCAGGCAAAGAGCGGTTTCTATCATTGTTCTCCTTTGTATTTAAAAGAGGACATATGTACGTACTTTTATTTGCATAGAAAACATCTGTAAGCATAAAGACAAAAATAAAAAACTAACAATGTCTGACACTAGAGAGCGAAGACTTATTTTTCATGGATACTTTCTGTTTTTCAACTATATGAATTACTCTCTAATAAAGAACAGAAAGCACCTGAAATACCTACATTGACAAGGAATACTGGACAATACTATATTGACCACTACTAGAAATTAAACCACATTCATATCCTGTTATAGTGGGAAATCTCCAGCATACAGGCTAAATCTGGCATTCAGCCTCAATTCTCCCAGCCCATGAGATATGCATGAAAATGTTAGTCCTATATACCGGTCTGATGAAATACAATTTTGGTGATGCCTAATGTAATGTAATACAATCCCAATAATGAGAATGTTACTCCACAATGATAGACTTTTTTTAATGTTAGATGTGACACTTAAAGTACTCTATAAATCAAGAAATAAAGGATTTCTCCTGTGTCAAATAAGGAAAATAAAATATTTAAACTACACTCGTGTCTCCAAAGATCAGGCACCAATTGAAATAACTGAAATAATAAAATCTTAGAGTCCAAAGACAACTTAAAGATCATCTGGATCCCACCACCTATACAATGCTGAACTTTCCTCTAACCTATTACCACTGTCAAGAAGTCAATGAGCCTTTCCTTAATCACTTTTAGTGACAGGAAGTCCCTGTACCCTGAGATGGCTCATTCCATTGTTTACAGCTTTATTAGATAACCTCCCTTATATTGAGGAGATGTCTAGCACTTTGAGCTTCCGATTGAATCTAATCATATGTATACATGCATAAATACACACACATACATAAATATATGTATCTTACACGTGTGTACATTTATACCTTTATTGTCTATTTACAGGCCTACCTCAAAGATACTGCAGGTACAGTATCAGACCACTGCAATAAAGTATCACAATGGGGGCGCCTGGGTGGCTCAGTCGGTTGAGCATCCGACTTCAGCTCAGGTCATGATCAAGCAGTTTGTGAGTTCAAGCCCCATGTCGGGCTCTATGCTGACAGCTCGAAGCCTGGAGCCTGCTTCCGATTCTGTGTCTCCCCCTCTCTCTGCCCCTCCCCTGCTCGAGCTCTGTCTCTCTCTCTCTCTCAAAAATACATAAACGTGAAAAAAAAATTCTTAAAAAAAAAGTATCACAACAAAGCAAGTTAAATGAATTTTTTATTTCCAGTGAATATAAAACTTATGCTCAGGGGCGCCTGGGTGGCGCAGTCGGTTAAGCGTCCGACTTCAGCCAGGTCACGATCTCGCGGTCCAGGAGTTCGAGCCCCGCGTCAGGCTCTGGGCTGATGGCTCAGAGCCTGGAGCCTGTTTCCGATTCTGTGTCTCCCTCTCTCTCTGCCCCTCCCCCGTTCATGCTCTGTCTCTCTCTGTCCCAAAAATAAATAAATGTTGAAAAAAAAAATTAAAAAAAAAAAACTTATGCTTAAAAAAAAATTCTTTAAACTATACTGGGGTCTGTTAAGTATGTGATAGCATTATGTCTGAGAAAGCAATGTATGTACCTTATTTAAAAATACTTCATTAGCTGGGCGCCTGGGTGGCTCAGTAGATTAAGCATCTAGCTTCGGCCCAGGTCCTCATCTCACAGCTCGTGAGTTTGAACTCTGCATCAGGCTCTCTGCTGTCAGCACAGAGATCACTTTGGATCCTCTATTCCCCTCTCTCTCTCCCCCTTCCCTGCTCATGTGCGCGTTCTCTCTCAAAAATAATAAATTTTGGGGGTGCCTGGGTGGCTCAGTCGGTTGAGTGTCCGACTTTGGCTCAGGCCATGATCTCACGGTTCGTGGGTTTGAGCCCCGCATCGGGCTCTGTGCTGATAGCTCACAGCCTGGAGCCTGCTTCGAATTCTATGTCTCCCCCTCTCTCTGCTCCTCCCCACTCATGCTCTGTCTCTCTCCTTCAAAAATAAATTTTAAAAAACATTTAAAATTTTTAAAAAAATAATAAATTTTTAAAAATTAAAAAAATGAAAATAAAAATACTTTATTGCTAAAAATGCTAACCACCCTCTGAGCTTTCAGCAAGTTGTAATCTTTTTGCTGGTGGAGGGTACTGCCTTGGTGTCACATGCCTGCGGACTGATGAGGACAGTGGTTGCTGAAGGTTTAGGTGACCGTGACAATTTTTTAAAATAAGAAAAGGATGAAGTTTGCCACATAGATGGACTCTTCCTTTCACAATTTCTCTGTAGCGTGAGGTTCTGTTAGATAGAATATTACACACACTAGAACTTCTTTGAAATTGGATTCAATTCTCTCAAACCCTGCACCTGCTTTATCAAACGAATGTCATACTCTAAATTCTTTGTTTTTGCATTTCAACAATTTCCCCAGCATCTCCACCAGGAGCAGATTTCATCTCAAGAAACCACTTTCTCCGCTCATCTAGAAGGAGCAAACTGCCCGTCTGTTCAAGTTTGATCACGAGACTGTAGCAACTCCGTGTCATCTTCAGGCTCCACTTCCGATTCTACTTCTCTTGCTATTTCCACCCCGTCTGCTGTTACTTCCTCCACTGAAGCCTTGAAGCCCTCCGAGGCATCCACGAGGGTTGGAATCAACTTCTTCCAAACTCCTTTTTAGGTTGACGTGTTGACTTCCTGTCGTGCATCGCGAGGGTTCTTTCTTAACGGCATCCAGAATGGCAAATCCTTTCCAGAAGGTTTTCAACGGACTTTGCCCAGATCCGTCAGAGGAATCCCTATCTATGGCAGCTAGAGCCTTACAAAATGTGCGGCTTAAATAATAACGAGGCTTCAAAGTCAAAATGACTCCTTGACCCCTGGGCTGCACACCGGCCACGAGAACAACGTGCATCTCGTATATCTTCACCAGAGCTCGTCGGTGACCAGGCGCATTTTCAACGAGCAGTACTATTTTGAACGGAATCTTTTCTTTCGGAGCAGTAGGTCTCCCCGGTGGGCTGCAGACATTCAGCAAACCACCTTGTAAACACACGTGCCGCCATCCAGTCTTGGTCATTCCTGTTAAAGAGCACAGGCACAGTGGATTTCGCATAATTCTGAAGGCCCTGCCCTGGGGTTTCTGGAACGGCCCGTGAGCACCGGCTTCAACTTCAAGTCACTGGCTATATTCGCCTCTCATAATTAGAGTCGGCCTGTCCTTTGCAGCTTTGAAGCCGGGCACTGACTTCTCGTCTCTAGCCGCGAAAGTCCCACATGGCATCTTCTTCCGACAGAAGGCTGTCTCAGAGTCCACGCTGCAGATCTGTTGTTTGGTGTAGCCTCTGCATTCCTGATCTTAGTTGGATCTTCTGGATGGCCTCGCGAACCGACCTCTGCTAGCTTCCAACTTTCCTGCCACAGCCTCCTCACCTCTCTCGGCCTCCACACAACTGCAGAGAGTTAAGGCCTTGCTCTGGATCGGGCTTTGGCTTAAGGGACTATCGTGGCTGCTTCGAGCTTCTGTCCAGACCACTAACACTTTCTCCACATCAGCAATAGGCCGTATTGCTTACTTCCCATTCGTGTGTTCACTGGAGTAGCACTTTTAATTTCCTTCAAGAACCTTTTCTTTGCATTCACAATGAGGCTAACTGTCTGCTGCAAGACGCCTGCCTAGCTTTCAGCCTGTCTCGGCTTAAGACGCGCCTCCCTCGCTGAGCTTAATCATTTCTACCTTTTGATTGAAGGGGACAGACACGTGATTCTTCGTTTCATTTGAACAGTTACGGGCCACCGTAGGGTTATTAATTGGTCGAATTTCAATATTGTAGTGTCTCAGGGAATAGGGGGGCCTAAGAAGAGGGAGACTGGGGAACACTTGGTCGGTGGAGCAGTCAGAACACAAACAACACTTATCAATTAAGTTTACCATCTTCTATGGATACGGTTCAGGATGCACAAAACAATCAGAATAGCAATATCAGAGATCACTTATCACAGATCCCTGTAACAAACATAATAATAATGCAAAAGTTTGAAATATTGCAAGAATTATCAAAATGTGACACAGACATGCAGTGACGAAATGCTGCTTGAAAACAGCGTTGACAGACTTATTCAACACAGGGATGCCACAAACCTCCCATTTGTGGGGTGCCTGGGTGGCTCAATCGGTTAAATGTCCGACTTCAGCTCAGGTCATGATCTCACGGCTCATGAGTTCGAGCCCTGCGTCGGGCTCTGTGCTGACAGCTCAGAGCCTGGAGCCTGTTTCAGATTCTGTGTCTCCCTCTCCCTCTGCCCCTACCCCACTCACCCTCTTTCTCTCAAAAATAAACATTGAAAAAAAAATTAATAAAAAAACGCTCCAGTTTGTAAAAACACAGCATCTACAAAGTGCAACAATGGCAAAATATGACAAAATGAGATATACCCCTATATAAAAGCTTTACCTTGGATTAAATAAAGTATGCCAAATTCTTTTGTTTGTTTGTTTTTTGTTTTGTTTTGTTTTGTTAAACTGACCTTGCATTTATTGCCTTTTTTTCGTTTCTCTGAAAGTTTTTTTTTATATTAAATGTAATTTATTGTCAAATTGGTTTCCATACAACACCCAGTGGTCATCCGAAGTGCCCTCCTCAATGCCCATCACCCACTTTCCCCTCTCCCCCACCCCCCATCAACCCTCAGTTTGTTCTCAGTATGTAAGAGTCTCTTATGGTTTGCCTCCCTCCCTCTCTGTAACTTTTTCCCCCCTTTCCCCTCCCCCATGGTCTTCTGTTAAGTTTCTCAGGATCCACATATGAGAGAAAACATATGGTCTCTTTCTCTGCCTGACTTATTTCACTTAGCATAATACCCTCCAGTTCCATCCGCATTGCTGCAAATGGCAGGATTTCATTCTATTTCATTGCCAAGTAGTATTCCATTGTATATATAAACCACATCTTCTTTATGCATTCATCAGTTGATGGACGTTTAGGTTCTTTCCATGATTTGGCTATCGTTGAAAGCTCTGCTATAAACATTGGGGTACACGTGCCCCTATGCATCAGCACTCCTGTATCCCGTGGGTAAATTCCTAGCAGTACTATTGCCGGGTCATAGGGTAGATCTATTTTTAATTTTTTGAGGAACCTCCACACTGTTTTCCAGAGTGGCGGCACCAGTTTGCTTTCCCACCAACAGTAAACTGTGCCAAATTCTAAATCAGGCATCATTGCCTACAATTTTTATCCTAGGAGCATACCTTTTTGAAATAAAACTCAATAAATTCAAGGATCTTTTTCTCTAAAAGAGTTTGGAAGTAAGGTTTCTGACTTCCTTTTTCTTATGTATTCATAGGACAGAATTGAAGTATATGTATTTTTTCTGATTGAAGTCTACTTGTAAGTTCTTGAAGAATTACATTTCAGGGAATTTTATCTGAGCCTCTTTTAGGACAACAGTAACTTTGTACCACTTGATAATATGTTACTTTCGTCCTTGCTATCTCCCCCACTACATTCTTGGGAGGGCAGGCTCCAGGTCTCAGGCTCCCGGCGCCATACCCCTTGCTCCCCATGATGGCCCCAGGATCAGGGGATCTGAATCGCTTCCCAAGTAGCTTGTTGCCTCTCTCAGGTCTCTCAACATCTCTGGGCTTCAAGTTCGTCATCTCTAAACTGAGAGGGATGACGTATAGATCCACATTCAGTGCTAAAAATTTCATTATACTAAGTCAACTCTTACCTCTATGGCCATCGATGGCCTCTTCTACCCCTTCAGTGGTATACCTCAACCCTGGGAACAAAGGAAGGTTTTGCCACTGCTGTTACTTTGAAGCCGTGCTAACTCCCGTAAGAGAAATACACCAGGAAAGACAAAGTAAAATCACAGTGAGATACTGAAGTACTGAGGAAATTTACAGTTAAAGCAGAAAGCCTTCCAATCAACTCAATCTATATTTATGGTTTCCGAACATGTAAAACAATAATGTGTGCCAATATAATATGTCTTTAAAGGATTTTAAGGAGAGTTATGTGTTTGCTGGTTAACTAATGCTGCAATCACACACAAGTTTAATCATTACTTAAGCATTATAATAACATTACTAAATTCAGTACGACACTAGTCCCGCACCCTCACTCTCCGATTTTACTCTGTGAAATCTGTCATCTCTACGTCCCTCCACTTCTATTGCTGTCATCTCAAAACAGATTTTTTAAATACAAGTAAACTCTTAAAGGTATAACGGATTCTTGAATGTGGGCACATGCTTCTTAGAATTAGCACTTTGCCTCATAAACTAAGGAAATGTTGCCTATATAAAGATACCTTTAAATAATATTACTGCTAAAGTAGCAAGATGGCACACAAAACTACTCCAAAATGTCTCCGGTAGGGTAAGTCTGCAGTTTCGAGCTCTGAGATGTAATTAAACCTTAATATTAACTAGCGAGAATTCAGAAATAGCAAAACTAAGTCAAACTTCTGCTTCGGAAAGATGAAGTAGAAGTGATTTGCCCTATTCCTCCTAGAGAGTACAGCTAAAAACCAGTGACATGGCATATAAAACAAATACAAGAAAGCTCAGAAAGGTGGAGAGAGGACACAGACTGGCTTTGGAACTCAGGATCCGAGGAACGACACCGTGGTGAGTTCCCTGGATTTTCTACTAACCTCATCTATTCCAGATGTGAAGCTGAAGAAGCTGGAAACTTAGAAATGTCGAGCACAGAGGTGGGGGAAAAAAGCCCTAAGAAAAGCCTGTTTACCCAGCCAACGGATCAGGAAAAGGGCAGCTTAGCAGGACAGAACACTTTTATTTATTTAGTTTCTAGTTTAATTATTTTGAGAGAGAGAAAGAGGGTGCAAGCAGGGGAGGAGCAGAGAGAGAGGGAGAGAGACTCCCAAGCAGGCTCTGTGCTGTCAGCCCACAGCCCAATATGGTGCTTGATCTCAAGAACCGTTAGACCATGACCCGAGACCAAATCAAGAGTTGGCCACTAAACCAACTGAGCCACACAGGTGCCCCTGGACAGAACACTTTTAGACAGCAACTGCTCTACTCTAGCCAAACACCACAGAAAAAATGTAACTGTACCCACATCACCAAAGGCTTTGGGGGGAGCCTAAGCTTCCACCCTCACAAGGCTGTAATGAGGCACACTTCCCCCATGCTGGGCTGGTGTCAGAGAAGGCTGACTGGAGAGACAGAACTTACACCACCGCCCAGTGGTAATGTGGCTATCTCCCCCCACCCCCCACCCCTGACGCTTGGCATCAGCAGTCCTTAACCTTCTGAGTCAGGGAGGTATCACTGGAGGCCTAATGGGGAACCAGTACTCCCACCCTCACCCATCAGTAATGAAGAACTGACCCCTCAAGCATCAACAGAGGTGAACTGGGGAATCTGGACATCTAGACCTACTCGGCAGTACTGAGGCACCATTGTCCCCACCTCTGACAGAGTGGTGCCAGAAGAAGCTGATTAAAACAGGAAGTTTCAATAAAACCTCAAATCTAATGACGTGCTTAAGATGTCCAAGTCTACATAAAAAAAATAAATAAATAAATCACTTGTCATACCAACAGTCCAAAGGATCTCAAGCTGAGTAACAAAATATATGTCGATATCAAGATGACAGAGATGTTAACGTTATGTGACAAAGATGTTAAAACAAGCATCATAAATGCTTGAACAAGCAATTATGAACATCCTTGAAACAAATGAAAACATAGTCTCAGCAAAGAAACAAAGTCTCAGTAAAGAACTAGAAGATAAGAAGCAGCACCAAATGGAACTTTTAAACCTGAAAAATATAAGTGAAATAAAATACTCAGCAGAAAGGCTCAACAGCAGAATGAATGGGGCAGAAGAGAATAATCAGTGGACTCAAAGACAGAATATAATTAATTACCCAACCTACACAAAAGGGAGAGAAAAAAATAAAACATCAGGACTTAGGGGACTATAAGAAAAGATTTAACGTTCACATCATCAGAGTCCAAGAAGGAGAGAAAAATAGGGTGCAGCTGAAAACATACTCAAAGGAATAATGGCTGAAAACTCTCCAAATTTGGCAAAAGAAATAAGCTTACAGATTCACGAGGCTGTGTGAACCCCAAATTGGGTAAACCTGAAGAAACCTAATATACATTACAGTCATACTTTGACAAAGAAAAACATCCTTAAATAAGAGAGAGACAGAGAAATGCCACCTTACCTACAGGGGAAAGCGAGTCCCATGACAAATTTTTTCAGCAGTAAATCACGGAGGCCATAAGGAAGGGCACACAAGATTTTTTGAATGTGGAAAGGAAGCAACCGTCAGCCCAGAATCTGATATCCAGCAAAAATATCCTTCAGGAATGAAGGGGAAATCAATGTATTCTCAGAGGAAGGAAAACTAAGAATTTGTTGCCTGAAGACCTACTCTAAAACAAAGGCTAAAGGAAGTTCCCTAGACTGAAAGGAAATGATAAAATAAGAAATCTTGCAGTATCAGGAAGAAAGAATGAACACAGTAAGAAAAATACGGGTAAATGGAATAGACTTTCCTTCCTTCCTTATCCTCTTGAGTTGTCTAAATTGTGTTCGTGGTGATGGAATAATTCTATATGTTGATGTAGAGGTGGTTCCATGATATAGAATGTGATACAATGGTATAAAATTACAAAACACATTGTACCGATGTCAATTTCTAGGCCTTGATAAAATACTATGGTTACCTCAGGGAAGACAAGGAGGAGGGCACATGACTTCTTTCTGCACTGTCTTTGCGAGTGACTGTGAATCAGTAATTATTTCAAAACAAAGTTTTTTAGAAGTCTAATTATAACTAGGTTATTTCCTAAGTAATACTGAGGCAATTTAAAACAAATCCTATCAATAAGAGTTACAGGCAAAGTCATTGAAAGCTGGTGGTTAATTTCTGGTCAGTTTCTTTAGTTATTGTCCAAGCAGTTGACAACAATAACAAGTGATTTACCTGATAAAAATGTCCCCTATTCTTTGATAACTATTAAACTGCTGATGTTGTCACTTACCTCATTCTTTTGATATTTTTTCTTCTGTGGATGTTTGCTTAAAATAGCTGGAACAAAATTGAAACTAACAGTCAATGTTCCTTTGAAAATCAAATTATACTATTTATATAAAATAATAATAGCTAGCATTCACTGAATCTTACAATATTCTAGGTACTGTGCTAAACGCTCACATGCATTATTTTATTTAATTCCTATCAAATTCCTTGTTTTCTCCATTTGAGATGAGGCAACCATGACTCAACGAAATTAAGTAACTGACTTATTAACACACAAGTAGCAAGTGGCAGACTAATTTGTAGTCAGGCTTAGAGCCGATACTGTTAACCACTACTGTACTATATGAACTTTAAGTTTGTTTTGTTTCGTTTCATTTATTTTGAGGGAGAGTGTGCACACGTGAGCAGGGGAGGGGCAGAGAGAGAGGAAGAGAGAGAATCCCAAGCAGGCTCCCCGAGCTGTCAGCGCAGAGCCTGACACGGGGCTCCATGCCACATATTGTGGGATCATGACCTGAGCCGAGATCAAGAGTTGGACACCAACCAACTGAATCACTCAGGCACCCCCAGTATATAAACTCTTAAGTCCACAATGGTTAAGTACTATTTTATGTGATAGATAGACAGCATGTGTGTTGATGTCTATCGAATGATTCCTATTAAATAATACATTGCAAATTATTTTAAGTATTCCAGTTAGGATTTCAATCACATTGGAAACTAGAACAAATAAATGTTTCTCAATATATTATAGGTAGGAGATCATGAAAACTGGTTTTATGCTTTAAAGGCACATTCAATAGCACGACCTTCCTACGATGACAATAAGTTTTATAATAATGTATGACGCTGAAACTGGTTGTTAGGATTTTCATGTTTTTTTTTTTTAATTTTTTTTTCAATGTTTGTTTATTTTTGGGACAGAGAGAGACAGAGCATGAATGGGGGAGGGGGCAGAGAGAGAGGGAGACACAGAATCGGAAACAGGCTCCAGGTTCTGAGCCATCAGCCCAGAGCCCGACGCGGGGCTCGAACCCACAGACCGCGAGATCGTGACCTGGCTGAAGTCGGACGCTTAACCGACTGCGCCACCCAGGCGCCTCAGGATTTTCATGTTTTTATAAAGGCATAAGAAGTTTATGATGGGCTAAATTTACCAGATTTTCTAACAGAGTGGCGGGTAGGGTAGGGAATCACAGAAAAAAATGCGGTTTTTCATTGGTTAAAATGTTTTTAATTTTCAAAAGCCAACACAGTTAACTTTAAATCATGTTGACATACAATAATATCATAGAATAGATACTAACATCTTTAATTGTATAATATCTGAAACAAGTATTGTGGGGGTAAGCTTCCTAAAAATGTTTCACAGATATGCTAGGCTCAAATAAATACAACTTAAATGAACCTTCATTTAACTGGGTATTTCCCTGTAATTCTTAGAAAAAAAGGTAAATAATACAAACTATTCTCGGGGTGCGTGGGTGGCTCAGTGAGTTAAACGCCCGACTTCGGCTCAGGTCATGATCTCACGGTTCCTGAGTTCGAGCCCCGTGTTGGGCTCTGTGCTGACAGCTCAGAGCCTGGAGCCCGTTTTGGATTCTGTGTCTCCCCTTCTCTCTGCCCCTCCCCCACTCTCTGTCTGTCTGTCTCTCTCTCTCTCAGAAGTAAATAAACATTTAAAAAAAAATTTAGGGGCACCTGGGTGGCTCAGTCGGTTAAGCGTCCGACTTCGGCTCAGGTCATGATCTCACAGTCCGTGAGTTCGAGCCCCGCGTCGGGCTCTCTGCTGACGGCTCAGAGCCTGGAGCCTGTTTCCGATTCTGTGTCTCCCTCTCTCTCTGCCCCTCCCCTATTCATGCTCTGTCTCTCTCTGTCTCAAAAATAAATAAACGTTAAAAAAAATTTAAAACTAAATAAATAAATAAATAAATTTTTAAATAATAATAATAATACAGACTATTCTCATATGGGACCTTAAATGATTAAGTATTCAATATATGTTTCTGAGGTTATAAACTTAGACATGTTCAAAAGCCTAAGGGAAGCCCATGCACAGGTCCCTTCAAATGCACACATTTATTGCCCTTAAAGAAACACACTCATCCCTGGCCATACAAATGCTCTTCATTTTCAGATCAAGTTTAATTTAGTGCATATCTCTGGTTACTGTTCTCTCCTTGCTTCTGTTTTGTGCCAAAATACGATACTCCATTTTAGCCTTCCAAAGAAAACTTTTGTAAACAAAATGGCTTCCAAATGCATTGAGAGGGTCCATGCCACTTCCTGTTCACTGACTGCACTGGCAAAACCGCTACTGTGTTCTCGGTTACTGCCGGAATTTGTACAGTTTATTGGCATAACGTGAGAGTTTACACAATTACCTACAGTATGGCAGGACTAATATGTGGCACATTACCGATGTTACAAGCTTGCTGCTCGGGCTTACATTCTCCATTAAGAAAAACGGTGACATGTTAACTCTCATGGGAATTCATTTAGCATTTATTCAGTTCGTATTTTTTAGTTGGCCTGTTAGACAATGTGCCAGTTTCATGACCCATTTAGCCTTCAACTCGGCCCGCCTATCAGTCAAAGAAAACACGCAAAACTCGTTGTCATTGTATCACTCACCTAACTTAAGAAGAAGTGCCAGCGGTTTCCCTCTTGCAGCATGGTGTTCAAGTACCTCCACTTTCTGGTCTATTCCTCTCCTTTCTCTCTTACCACTAAATACCATTCGACTGAACAGATCGCAGCAGTCACCTGTACATCCCCAAATGCATACTTTTATTCATACATTCCCTATACCTGGAATATCCTCTCATATCCAAATCCTTCCCGGCCGTCAAGGCTCACCTCCAAAACTAAGTTTGCGGTTGGGGCACCTGGGTGACTCAATCGGTTTGGCATCTGACACCTGACTTCGGCTCAGGTCATGATTTCACAGTACGCGGGTTCGAGCCCCGCATCGGGCTCTGTGCTGACAGTGCAGAGCCTGCTTGGGATTCTCTCTCTTCCTCTCTCGCTGCCCGCCCCCCCCCCCCCGAAATAAATAAATAAAAACTTCAAAAAAAAGAACAACTGAGTTTCTGGTTGAACCTACCTTGACTAGTCTGGTCTCTTCTACTCCTTGAGCACTTTTTTCTCAATCATCTTTTTCATCTCTGTACATACGTACCATCTGTCCAACGGCACTGCAAGCTCGTTGAACACAGAGGCCCTTGACACGTTAACTTCTTCCTCTCCGTGATACCTTACACCTTTTTTAAATCAGAAGGGTTGGATTAAATGATACGTAAGTCTCTTCCCTGCTCCAAAATTTTACACATCTATTTCTTACATCTCCTATCACGTGCATATTTTAGTCATCTGATAAATATTTCAAACTCTCTATCTGATTTTACCCGTGCCTCTTATAAACTTACCCAGCCCTGGCCACTGAGAAAGAGTCTAAGTATGGCAATTTCCAAATGGCAAAGGAACTGGCGACTTGATCAAACGGCCATAATTAGTAAGCTAAATAGCCATTCACTCGCTTTCTCACTCGACAAACATCAGTTAAACATCAGGGTCGGGTATCGCACCAGACAACACAGAGGTGACTGGCCTGGCCCTTGCCCTCAAGGAACTCCCAATCCAATGGGGGACACAGAGAGGGAAAAGCACTCATTGTAAGAAAGATTGCTGAAGAGAAGCACACGCGACACGGTAACAATGTATGAAAGAAACACCCAGCAGCAGCTGTGAAGCAGAGGAGGCTCAAGGAAATGTTCCCAGGACGGGGGACAACGAAACCCCTGAAGGGCAAGAGGCAGCCACCATATCAGGAAAAGCAGCAAGTACCAGAGTGTGAGCATAAGAGAACGTGGAAAGTTTTCGGAAGTGCAATTGAGAAGGCGGCTTTAGAAGGGGTGAGAGAGGAACCAGAGGGACAGGCAGGAGCCCAGATCATGATGGGCCTGCCTGGAATGCTGACAAGTTTGGAGTCTAATCCTGAAGCAACTAGGTACTCAATATTAGGAAAATAATACCTGCAGATAAGTCCTAAAACTTGACATTAGAAACAGTGTGCAGCAGGGACTGTGCTTGTCCCCCAATATCTAGTCTTCGCTTCCAATGAAGTAATAATAATTTTACTGGGGCACATGGCCGCAGAGTTAAGGGCCACGTTTTCCAGCCTCCCTTATAGCAGCTGTCGCCAATGACAGAGGTCTGGCCAGTGAGACGTGTGCAAACTGATGGTCACAACTGTTTCGTTATATACTTAAACGGAAGGAGTATCCCATCTCCTGCCCTTCTGCCATCTCTTCGGTTACAACAAGAATGGGATAGTGAGTCAGAGAAAGCTAAAATCCCAAGACAAAGATGCTTTCTGAGGACCACAGAACAAGACAGAAGGAGCCTGGGCACCTAATAATCAAGAAGCTGCCATCCACCCTTGAACTGCTAAGATGTGAGAAAGAACACTTGTTCAAGGCACTCTATTTGGGGGCCCCTGTCACAGCAGAGTAACCTCTCCCTCCACGAATATACGGTGGAATTTAAAACTGGATCTGAAGGACTCGAGAGCTGCTCACACTCACCAATAAAACCAGACGGTAAAAAAGGAGCCCTAAAACCAAATACATAATAAACAACCAAACAAGTTCCAGAATTCCCATCTTCCAAGTGTTAGTGAGCATGTATAGGTTATCAGAATGTCATCACGTTAACCCAAGGCTACGTAGTAAACATGAATAGAAGGCAAACATGGATTGTGAACGCAAATGACTTGCATGATGTGGTCAGGATAGGACAGCAATGGGCTCATGTTCGTTTACGGTCCTAAAATTATTATTCCATTATTCAGAATCAGTTTTTTAAATGGACAGAAAAATTTTCATTAACAAAGATAACACAGGAAAGGAAGGAACGAGATCTGCACCTGAATTTACCAATACCCATGCCCCCCAAACTAAGGAAACCGATCTCTAAGGTTCTCAAACTAGGTAAGTAAAAGTGAATAAGTATAAATAGGTCTTCAGGAATCTCGGGCTGTCCTCCATGTGCCATCCCTAACACGGCAAGCTATCCACAGGGGCCCAAGAGGCCTTTTGGTGATACCCCACTAAGGCCAAGCCCTCACTGCTGACTGCCAGTATCCCACGCTGCCTTCTAGGCTCGATATCCACCCCTCTCCATCTCCACCATATTGAAAATTACTCTCATGGGGCGCCTGGGTGGCTCAGTCGGTTAAGCGTCCGACTTCGGCTCAGGTCATGATCTTGCGATCTGTGAGTTCGAGCCCCGCGTCGGGCCCTGTGCTGACAGCTCGGAGCCTGGAGCCTGTTTCGGATTCTGTGTCTCCCTCTCTCTGACCCTCCCCTGTTCATGCTCTGTCTCTCTCTGTCTCAAAAATCAATAAACGTTAAAAAAAAAAAAAAAGAAAAAGAAAATTACTCTCATGGCCAGGCACTTAGTATCTTTCAATAATTACATAACAAGGAAACTATTCCATGTTAATGAGGAAAGTATAGAGAAGACTTTAATGAGGAAAGTATAGAGAAGACAGCACCAAGGCTTTCTGTAAACCCATTTTAATCTGCTACAGCAACAGTACGTAACCTTCATTTGGATGGATTTTTTAAAAGGGGTTCTGTTAACTAAAACCCCAAACCCAAACCTGCCAACAAAAATCTTAAGAAGCCACAGGTCTAACCAAATAGTGGGAATGTCAGACAAATTCTACGACTTCAGTACCCATGGAAGTAACATTTTTAAAACAGGCAGGGCCACGAGGTGCCTGTCACATCACATCATGTCACAGAAATTACCTATTCCTATACAAGTCCCTTGGCAGCCTGCGTTTCCACTAAGCGTGCTTCTCCAGTTGAAAATTAAATGATGATGGTCACAACTGTGATCGGATCATCTCCACTGAGTTACTGGGAAGGGATACAGGGAACAACCGAGAAAGTACTTTGGGCACACAGGAATTAAACAAGGGTTTAAAACTTAAGGGCAGCACTTCAGCTTGATGGAGCTAGAGACCAATTTTCCCTTTCCTCCTTCGAATTATGACTCCAAATACAGAGTGCCAAGAGAGACTCACTCGGCCTTATAAGGCCATTCCACAGCATTTTAGAAGAACAAAGAAAATGAACAGGATACAGTGACTGCCTCAAGGACCAGAAGTAGGATTCTGCCTTGTTCACCACGGCATTCCCCAGCGCACGGGTCAGAAGGTGCCCACTGATTTGTCTTGAATGAATTTATATGAAATCACTCATTTCCTCTCAGCAGAGAGTGCTGCCCTATAGAGGAAGGCTAATTAAAGCCAAGGAGTCTCCCTTATATGCAGAGAAAGCAGATTCATCTTTACAGCAGGTAGACAGACCTAACCCACATGCAGAGTCACTTAGAGCCATTCTAAGCTATTAAGGAGTCTACACCATGTCTGGCACTAAATTAAGCAGAAAATCAAACGACTGTGAAGTTTATGAGTATATCGTAATGGGTTCATTTTTTAAAATCATTGAATGCTATCTCAAAAGTCATAGAACAGTGAATATTCACATTACTCTAAATCCTCTTTTCTAAATGGGGGATACTTTCTCATTCACAATGGCTCTCTTAAACCAGACCAGTTTGGCTTGCCTTAAATCAGCAGATTTCTGACTCCTTTCCATGTAGCCCACTACCATAATGGCTTAATAAAATTAGCGATGGAAAAAGGCAGCATCATAATATAGACACCAAAACTCCTAAATCAAGCAAGGATTCTTTTTTATGTTTTTTCTTTTTTTCTTTTCTTTTTTTTTTTTTTAACTCCACAGCATCTCATATTCTCATATCCTAACTCCAGGTGATGTGAACTATTAATCTCCATGATAAAGATGTGCTTCCGCCTAATTCATATAAAGGTACACGGTACTTAGTTTTCTCTTTCCAGTGACAGCAGTGCCATCTTATCCAATTCTTTTTTGTTAATGTTTATTTATTTATCTTCAGAGCGAGAGAGAGAGAGAGAGAGAGAGAGCGAGAGAGCGTGTGAGTGTGCGCACGTGTGGCAGAGGGGCAGGGAGAGAGAGAATTCCAAGCAGGCGCGGGGCTCGATCTCACGACTGTGAGATCATGGCGTGAGCTGAAACCAAGAGTCAGACGCACATCCGACTGAGCCACCCAGGTGTCCTGTCCTCGTCTAATTCTATCCTACTCACTAGCTGCGAGATCATGACATCATCACCACACACGATGAATAGAGAATCCATTTAAGCAAGTAAAAAATACACTTAGGGAAGATGGCAGAGTAGGAGGATTCTGAGCTCACCTCCTCCCACAGACGCACTGAGGCTGCCGCTATGTAAAATGCAACATACGCAGAAAACGACCTGAAAACTACAAGAACAGCTCTTCCACCGCCAGGAATATAGGGAAAAAGACACACTGAAAAGAGTAGGGGGGGAAGAGACAGGTTCGGGAAGCAAACACCCGGCACGCCACCCAGTAGTGGAAGGAATACCGCAGGACTGGAGGCCCGGCCTGAGGAAAAAGGGGACCAAGCCCTAGATTGGGCACCCCACCCCGAGGACCTGCTCCGGGAAGACAAGTCCCCCAAAATGTCTGGCTTTGAAAACCAGTGGGGTTTAACTCTGAGGAAGTAGGAGGGCTATAGGAAACTGATACTCCTCTCTCAAAGGGTCACCATAAGGAGCCCCTGGGTGGCTCAGTCGGTTAAGTATCCAACTGCGGCTCAGGTCACGATCTCATGGTTCACGAGTTCAAGCCCCGCATCGGGATCTGTGCTGACATCTCAGAGCCTGGAGCCTGCTTTGGGTTCTGTGTGTCTCTCGCTCTCTGCCCCACCCCACTCGTGCTCTGTCTCTGTCTCTCTCTCTCAAAAATAAATAAATATTTTTTAAAAACGGTTTTGAAAAGAAGGCTTTCAGTGGAATTTCCCCTATAGGACCCAGGAAGTTGGTTTAATTGAAAGGCACTCTCTATCGGCCTTAATACCACCACTCTCCTGGTCTCACTATGCGCCCCAGGCCCCACCCACTCAACCCACCCATCCTGGCAGACACAAACACAGAGCACCTTCTATCCCACCACATCTGTCAAGCAGTCTCAGTTAAGATGGGCATCCCCCTCAAAGTGACACCCACTCCACCACACCCTTCAGTCAGCCCCGGCCAGGACAAGCACACCTCCTAAGGAACTCCTGTCCTGGAAAGCAGGACCAGCCCCGCCCATCAGCAAGCCCATAGCAGCCACAACCCACAAACAACAGGAGGAAGCAGGGAGTAGTCAAAGGTGGTAAAACTGTATCTACAAAAATTAGTTCAGAGATATACAAAATGAGGGGCGTCTGGGTGGCTTTGTCAGGTAAGCTTCCGACTTTGGCTGAGGTCATGACCTCACAGTTCATGAGTTCAAACCCCACATCAGGCTCTGTGCTGACAGCTCAGAGCCTGGAACCTGCTTCGGATTCTGTGACTCCCTCTCTCTCTGCCCTTCTCCTGCTCGTGGCTGTCTCTCCCTCTCTCTCTCTCTCTCTCTCTCTCTCTCTCAAAAATAAATAAGCATTAAAAAAGAGAGAGAGAGATACAAAATGAAAAGATGTAAAATAAGGTGTCATATACATAAAATGTGGACAGGAGGAGTCAAAATATAGTGCTTTTAGAATGTGTTCGCAGTTAAGTGACCATCAACTTAATACTGACTCTCGTATACGTGGATACGTGCATATATATTTACAACTGTTATATAGAAACCTCATGGTAACCACAAAACAAAAACCTGTAATAGACATACAAAAACCCAAATGTAACCCTACAGAAAATCATCAAATCACAAGGGAAGACAGCAAGAGAAGAAAGCAATGAAGAACTACAAAAACAACCATAAAACAAGTAACAAAATGGCAGTAAGTATATACCTATCAATAGTTACTTTATTTCTTTTTAATTATTTTAAAGACTTTACCTTTAAGTAACCTTTACACCCAATATGGGGCTTGAACTTAGTAACTTGAGATCAAGAGTCACATGCTCCACCAACTGAGCCAGCCAGGCGCCCCCAATAATTACTTTAAATGTAAATGGAATAAATGCTATAATCAAAAGACACAGGGCGACTGGATGGATAAAAAACCAAGACCCATCTATATGCTGCCTGGAAGACGCACAATTCAGACTAAAAACACATACAGACTGAAAGCAAACAGATGAAGAAAGATACTCCACACAAATGGAACAAAAAACAAGCTGAGGCACCAACATTTCTGTTAGACAAAATACACTTTCAAACAAGGACTGTAACAAGAGACAAAGGAGGGAATTACATAATGATAAAAGGTTCAATCCAACAAGAAGATATAACAATTGTAAATATATATGCACCCAACATAAGAGCATGAAAACATGCAAAGCAAATATTAACAGACATAAAGGGTAAAATTAACAGTAATACTATAATAGTAGTGGACTTAACACTCTACTTACATCAATGGATGACAATCCACACAGACAATAAGGGAACAGTGGCAATGAATGACATATGAAACCAGATGGACTTAACAGATATATACAGAACATCCCATCCAAAAATGGAATACAAATTCTTTTCAAATGGACATGGAACATTCTCCAAGATAGATAGATAACATGTTAGCCCACAAAACAAATCTCAATAAATTTTAAAAGACTGAAATCATATACAACATCTTTTCTGACAAGAGTGGTATGAAAATAAGATATAAATTACGAGGAAAAAAAACCTGGAAAAAACCCACAACCACGTGGAGGCTAAACAACTAATGGTCAACCAAAAAAATCAAAGAGTTAATCAGAAAATACCTGGAGACAAATGAAAATGGAAATACAATGGTTCAAAAGCTTTGAGATAGAGCAAAAAAAGCTCTAAGAAGAAAGTTTATAATGATACAGGCCTATCTCAAGAAACAAGAAAAATCTCAGATCAACTATCTAACTTTATACCTAAAGGAGCTAGAAAGAGGAAGAAACAAAAGGCCCAAAGTGAGTAGAAGGAAGTAAATAATAAAGAGCAGAACAGAAAGAAGTGAAATACAGATTAAAAATACAACAGAAAAAAAGACAGTAAAACTAAGAGCTTGAATGTTGAAAAGATAAGCAAAACTGATTGATAAAAGCATAGCCAGACTCATCAAATAAGAAAGGGGGGAAGGACTCAAATAAGTAAAATCAGAAATGAAAGAGAAGTAACAACCAATACCACAGAAATACAAAGGATTACGAGACTACAACAAAAATTTGCACACCAACAAACTGGGAAGAAACTGGAAGAAATGGATAAAGTCCTAGAAACATAGATCCTCCAAGACCGAATTGGGAAGAAATAGAAAATCTGAATAGATCAATTACTTATAAACAAATTGAATCAATAATAAAAAAAAACCTCCCGGGGTGCCTGGGTGGCTCAGTCGGTTAAGCGTCCGACTTCAGCTCAGGTCACGATGTCGCGGTCTGTGAGTTCGAGCCCCGCGTCGGGCTCTGGGCTGATGGCTCAGAGCCTGGAGCCTGCTTCTGATTCTGTGTCTCCCTCTCTCTCTGCCCCTCCCCCGTTCATGCTCTGTCTCTCTCTGTCTCAAAAATAAATAAAAACATTAAAAAAAAAAATTTAAAAAAAAAAAAACCTCCCAACAAATAAAAATCTAGGACCAGATGGCTTCATAGGTGAATTCTACCAAAGAGTTAAAAACTAAGTAATACACATTCTTTTCAAACAATTACACAAAACAGAAAAGGAAGGAATGCTTCCAAATTCATTCTATGAGGCCAACATTACCCTGATACCAAAACCAGACAAAGAAGCTACAAAAAAATAAAATTACAGAACAATGTCCCTGATAAACATAGATTTAAAAATCCTCAACAAATTTTAACCAATGACATTAAGCAATACATTAAAAGGATCATTCACCACAAGTAGGATTTATTTCAGGGATGCAAGGATGGTTCAATATCTACAAATCAATCAATGTGATACACCACATTAACAAAATAAAAGATACAAGTCATATGATCATCTCAATAAATGCAGAAAAAAAACATCTGAAAAATCCAACATTCATTCAAGACAAAAACTCAACAATGTGGGTTTATTTATTTAAAAAAAAAAACTCTAATGTTTTATTGTTGAGAGAGAACGTGCGCTTGGGAAAGGGGCAGAGAGAGAGGGAGACAGAGGATCGGAAGCAAACTCTAACCGAGTCCAATGCAGGGCTCGAACTCAAAAATGGCAAGACCATGACCCAAGGTAAAGTTGGACACCTAACCGACTGAGCCACCCAGGTACCCCAACAATGTGGGTTTAGAGTGAACATATCTCAACATAACAAAGGTCATATATGACAAAGCAGGAGATAAGATCATACTGAATGGTGCAAAGCTCAAAGGTTTTCCTCTAAGATCAGGAATAAATAGGGAATTCCACTCTTGCCGCTTTTATTCAAAGTAGTACTGGAAGTCCTAGTTACAGCAATCAAACAAGAAAAAAAAATAAAAAGTAACCAAAGTGGTAAGAAGGAAGGAAAACTGTCCTACTTGCAAATGACATGATACACTATATAAAAAGAAAACCAAAAAGACTCCACCAAAATCTATTAGACCTTGTAAATGAATTCAGTAAAATTGCAGGAGACAAAATTGATATGCAGAAATCTGTTGCATTTCTATAAACTAATAACAAACCAGCAGAAAGAGAAATTAAGAAAACAATCCCATTTACAATTGCATCAAAAACAGTATCTAGGAACAAATTTAACCAAGGAGGTGATAGGCCTATACTCTGAAAACTATAAGACACTGGTGAAAAAAAAATGAAGACAACACAAATAAATGGAAAGATACACCATGGTCATGGATTGAAAGAATTAATACTGTTAAAATATCCACATTGCCCAAAGCAATCTACAGATTCAATGCAATCCCTATCAAAATACCACAGGTAATTTTCAAAAAACTCAAACGAATAATCCTAAAATTTGAAAGGAACCACAAAAGACCTAGAATAGCCAAAGCAGTCTTACAAAAAAAGAACAAAGCTGGGGTATGAAAACAAAAATCTTCTGCAAAACAAAGGAAATAATCAACAAATCTAAAAGGCCCCCTACAGAATGGGAAAAGATATTTGCAAATGACATATCTGATAAAGGGTTAGTATCCAAAATATATAAAAAACTTATAAAATTCACACCCAGGGGCATCTGGGTGGCTCGGTAGGGTGAGTGCCCGACACTTGATTTTAGCTCAGGTCATGATCTCATCATTCGCGCGATCAAGCCCAACGTCAGGCTCCATACTGACAGCACAGATACTGCTTGGAAAATTCTCTCTCTCTCTCTCTCTCTCTCTCTCTCTCAAAATAAATAAACTTAAAAAAAAACTCATACCCCAAAAAGGGAATAATAATAATAATCCAATTAAAATTAGGCAGAACACAAGAATAGACATTTTTCCAAAGAAAGCACAAAAAAAGACACAGGAATGATGCAGCAGAATAAAGAGCCCAGGAATAACCCATGCTTATAAGGTCAATTAAGACAAAGGAGGCAAGCATATACAATTGGGAAAACACAGTCTCTTCAATAAATAGTGTGGTGAAAACTGAACAGCTACATGCAAAAGAATGAAACTAGACCCCTTTCTTATGTCATATACAACAATAAACTCAAAATGGACTAAAGACCGAAACGTAAGACCTGAAACCATAAATCTCCTAAAAGAAAACACAGGTAGCAAACTCTGGGACATCAGCTTTAGCGCTGTTTTTCTGTTTTTCCCACTGTTGGTGGGAATGCAAACTGGTACAGCCATGGTGGGAAACAGCAGGGAGCTTCCTCAAACAATTAAAAATAGAAATACCACACAATCCAGTAATTCCACGTCAGGGTACTAAAAAAACCAAAACACTAATTCCAAAAGATGTATGTACCTCTATGTTTATGGTAGTATGGTTTACAATAGCCAAGATACAGAAGCACCCTGAATACCCATTGATAGACGAACGGGTAAGGATGATGTGGAGTGTGTGTGTGAGTGTGTGTTGAAATATTACTCACCTATAAAGTCAGCTATCTTGCCATTTGTGACAACATGGATGGACCTAGAGGGTATTATGTTAAGTGAAATAAGTCAGACTAAGAAGGGCAAATACCATACGATTGTATTTATATGTGGAATCTAAAAAACAAAATAAACAAAACAGAAACAGACTCACAAATAGAACGATCTGGTAGTTGCCAAAGGAGAGGGGTTTGGGGGGATGGGCAAAAGAGGTAAAGGCAATTAAAAGGTACAAACTTCCATTTATCAATAAGCCACAGGGATGTAAAGTACAGCTAAGGGAATACAACCAATGGTATTGTAATAACCTTGTACGGTGACAGGTGGTGAGCATTTCTTAATGTACACAATTGGTAAATCACTATGCTGCACACCTGAAACTAATATTATATTGTATGTCAACTGCATTTCAGTTTTATATATATATATATGTATATATGTATACACTATATTTCATTCACACACACACACTTAACATTTACAGCAAATCATTTTGAGTGAATCAAGTCACTTTAACTTCAAATGAAACTACTTTGGCCCCTAAAAAGAAACTCAATCCAAATATATAATGAGCATAAAAAAAAAAGTACTGAGGAAGCATAAAATAACATTTCAAAATCATTTTGAAAGAAAAAGTAGGTGAAATGAGAAGTAACAAGAGACCAATCCAAGAGTAACTCATTTAAAAAGATACCTACTGGGGCGCCTGGGTGGCGCAGTCGGTTAAGCGTCCGACTTCAGCCAGGTCACGATCTCGCGGTCCACGAGTTCGAGCCCCGCGTCAGGCTCTGGGCTGATGGCTCAGAGCCTGGAGCCTGTTTCCGATTCTGTGTCTCCCTCTCTCTCTGCCCCTCCCCCGTTCATGCTCTGTCTCTCTCTGTCCCAAAAATAAATAAATGTTGAAAAAAAAATTTAAAAAAAAAAAAAAAGATACCTACTGGGGTGCCTGGGTAGCTTAGTCAGTTAAGCATCTGACTGTGGCTCACGTCATGATCTCACGGCTCGTGAGTTCGAGCCCCAAGTTGGGCTCTGTGCTGACAGCTCAGAGCCTGGAGACTGCTTCGGATTCTGGGTCTCCCTCTCTCTGCCCCTCCCCAGCTCACGTTCTCTCTCTCTCCCTCAAATATAAATAAACTTGATTAAAAAAATTAAGGGGCGCCTGGGTGGCTTGGTCGGTTAAGCGTCCGACTTCGGCTCAGGTCATGATCTCACGGTCCGTGAGTTCGAGCCCCGCGTCGGGCTCTGTGCTGACAGCTCAGAGCCTGGAGCCTGTTTCAGATTCTGTGTCTCCCTCTCTCTCTCTGCCCCTCCCCTGTTCATGCTCTGTCTCTCTCTGTCTCAAAAATAAATAAACGTTAAAAAAAAAAAAAAATTAAAAAGACACCTATGTTCTTCAAGACGTCAAATTATGTCCAAAGATTTTTTTAAGTTTATTTATTTATTGGGGGGGGGCGTAGAATGTGAGCAGGGGAGAGGCAGAGGGAGAGGGGAAAGAGAGTCTCAAGCAGGCTCCAGGCTGTCAGCACAGAGCCCGACGCAGGGCTCAATCCCACAAACCGTGAGAAGTTGGCTGCTTAGTCAATTGAGTCACTCAGGCATCCCAAAATTATTTTAATAATAGAAAATAGCCACTCTTTAGCTTGAAAGCTGACACTGACTATAACTTATCGCTGTCATGAAGAACTGGGAACAGCCTGCTTTCTCCTGCACCACACACAGATATCTGGTTTGGTAACTCCCACTGGACAGAAACATCCTTGACTAGAACAATGGGCTACATTTTAGTGAAGCGTGAGTTTAGTGAAACTCTTCATGTATTTTTTTTAATTCCAATTTTTTTCACAATACCTGTACACAATATCGTGGACTACATTTTATCGGACATTTTCCAAAACACAGCACCCCGGTACTATATCCCGGCCAAAAAAGAAGTGTTACTTTTATCTCCACCATCTATCCACTACTAACTCATGTCAGGCACAATCTTTGGAAATATTAAAAAATGCCAGTGTGTACACATAAAATTTCTCAGTATCTCTGGCTCTGGCACACTACAGAAGCAAGTGTAGATAAGGAGGGAGCCACTCACACAAGTGAGTTTAGCAGTTTTGTTTTTGTTCGTTTTTCTAATTTATTTTGAGAGAGAGAGAGAGAGAAAACATGAACGGGGGAGGAGCAGACAGAGAGGGAGAGACAGAATCCCAAGCAGGGTCCGTGCTGCCACACACACCATGAGATCATGACCTGAGCCCAAATCAAGAATCGGATGCTCAACCGACTGAGCCACCCAGGCGCCCCCAGCACTTTTGTTTTTAAATACAAGTTTGGCTGTGTTATGGAGTACTGATATCCATATGTTAGTGATAAGTACATAATGGGCAAATCATCATGGATTCAGCATTCAAAAATCAGATAAATACAGAATCCTGTAAAGACTAGTCAGTGATCAAAATGAAATTAAAAGAAGGCGCCCTGCAATAATTTGGAGCTACGCTGCAAAAAAAAAAAAAAAAAAAAAAAAAAAAACCCAAAAAACAGCATAAGATCTGAGGGACACTGAGCAGGGATCTCTGAACATTTTGCTAGAGAAACAGTTAGCAACAGGCACACGGCTTCCATTCCCTTCCTGGCTACGTTTGTTTCAAAACACCTATTTCTCTTTTGGGGGTGATGAAAGTGTTCTAAAATGGATTGTGGTAATGGTTGCCCAACTCTGTGAAGATACTAAAAACCACTGAATTGTACCTTTTAGATGGGGGAATTGTAGGGCAGTTGAATTACAGCTCCATAAAGTTGTTACGTACTCTCAAGAACATATTTGTGGAGCCTAATGTTGTACACAAAAAAAAGCTGTGATTGGCTGTGGCTATGAAGGAGTCTCAATTTGATTTACCCTTGCAATTTTTTTTCCAGTTCCCAATGAACACGCACACACACGCACACACACACACGCACACACACACACCTGTGCACACACGTGTAACGCACATGCACACAGCTTTGGGCATTAAAACATTCGGAATGCTTTCTTTGCTCTTCAAAAAGATCCACTTCAAAAGTACCTTATTCAAAATATCTCACCAACTTTAACACCCTCCTCTGATCCTTCCTCTTTATTTCTCCAGCATGTTTTCTAGTGTGCCTGGTTTAGCGGTGAGGCTCTTATATAATGCCCCCCATCAGTCAGAGGTAGAATAAAAAGGAAGTATTGTGGTTAAAAAAGCGCAGACTCTAAAACTAGGTTGCATAGTTTTTCATGCTAGCTCTTCTACTTCTCAGGTGTGCAACTTCGGGGGAAGTTATCTAACTTCTCTGTGCCTCAGTTTTCTCATCTGTAAAATGGGGATAACGACAGTCCCTGCCTCCATAGCACTGTTGTGTGGTGTGAATGTGTCCACGCATATAAACACTTACAATGGTGCCGTGCCCGTGGTGGGTGCTATAATAACTTAGTAATTACTGCTTCACCATTAGTACCAGTATCGACTCATACTGAGTTGATTTGTGTTCTCTCTTGCCCCTGCTGGACTGTAGGATATTTTAGGGCAGTGGATATATTTTCTTCCTCCTAGGAGAATGCTTCACATATAATTACTTAACAATTACTTTTTGCTCGTGAACGTTTAAATAAGACATCTATACGATGCTAAAAATGTGTAAATTCTTTAGTAAATCCCAAACTCACTTTGCCAAATTGTGCAAGAAGCTATACAGGTACCGAATAATGGTTAGAATCTCCACTGCTGAAATCTTGGTTTCCCTCTGTCAAGTGAAAGATGAGAAGCATGCAAGAATCCTTTGGCTAACAAGTTAGTTAGTTAGTTACTTATTGAGAGAGGGTGCAAGTGAGCGAGGAGCAGAGAGGGAGAGAGGATCCCACAAGGGGCAGAGAAGGAGAGAGAGGGAGGGAGACGGGGAGGGAGAGGGCCTGGAACTCCCGAACCATGAGATCATGACCTGAGCCTAAGTCTGATGCTTAACCAATTGAGCCACCCAGGCGCCCCTCTTTATATTATTATTGAAAAAGCACTTGGTTAAAAACCAAGGGCCCTACGTTCTGCTCCTACTTAGCTCCATCTCAGACGATGGGACCTACCTTCGGCAAGTTGTTCAACCTCATTGTGCACACTACTGAAGTAAATAATAATTAACCATGCTTCCAAAGAAGGTTGCTCTCTAAGTAAATGACATTATTCTTAACATCTGAGCTTATTACCTGAGGACAGAATAAGTCTAATTTTTCTAAAAGTACATTTGAATGTTGTCGCTTCATATTCAAATATGACGGTGATGTCTATCTGTAAATGCAGGTAACACTGCCAATACATAATAGATCTCGTCAGTATGGTGAGCTAGGCTTCTCAAGTGCACTTGAATATACATTATCGTAATAATCATCATGAAATATATAGTCAATATACAGTGATTTGGACAATGCCTTTCCCGATTCATTCCCTTCTGTACACCTATGGCATTCCATAACCAAGTTGGCCACCCAAGGATCAACGGTCTTGTCATTTGTCTGACATGGGAAATGAAGAACATTGGAAGTGGGGAATGCGGGGACACTACCTCACGTGCTTCAACCCAAAAGGTTACGCTAGCCCTCCGACACCAGAAGCTGCTCTCAATAATCTACTTAGACTTATCCATTCATTTATCAAAACTGCCACGAACTTGTATCATCTCTAAGGTATCATTTGATTTGTCGCTAGAGTAACTACAATAAAAGCTTAAGAAAACCATAACAACTCAAAACCTATAGGAGACATTATTCAAACAGAATTAACCCTCCTCCCAGTGGCTTAACTGTTACAAATATTTCAATATTTTCTTCTGTGATGACTTCAAATCTGGAATAGAGACAAATCAAGAAAATATATGACCTCTTTGATTATGAGCACACCAAAAGTTTTCATGTTTAAAGGACACTGTTTATTGTATACATTTTCCTGCATCTCCCTTTCCCTTCGAAATGAAGATTAAACTTTTAAATCCTATTAAGGTAACCACTATCATATTTAAATATATATCAGGTCAATCGTATTAAAAAATTGATAGGCTCCTTGCATTCAGCGTGATGCCATCTTTGATTAAGCAATAAACCAAGCATTTACCTTAAGCCTTCTTGTCTGCCAGAAAACTAGTGCTACTTCTAACCAGTCAGTTCACTATTTAATAAGTGATGTATATTCAAAAAATATCACTCCCGCTGGGATTAAGGTAACATAAAGGAAAGACACAGTTTTCCCTTACATTTCTGGTTCATATATAAATGGCAAATGCCACAAGTTTTAACTAGTTAAGCCATTAACCTACTGAAAGAGTCAATAATAAGAATATCTACTAGGAGGGCACCTGGGTGGCTCAGTCTGTTAAACCGTTAAACCGTTAAACGTCCGACTCTTGGTTTCAGCTCAGGTCATGATCCCAGGGTCGTGGGATCTAGCCCTGCATGGGGCTCTGGGCTGACAACATGGGGCCTGCTTGGGATTCTCTCTCTCCCTCTCTCTCTGCCCCTCCCCTGCTCTCTCTCTCTCACACACACACAATAAAAAAGTAAAACAAGTTTTAAAATATAAAATTAAATAAAAAAAAAAGAACATCTACTCTGTAGCTTGAATTATGCTTAGGACTTGATATGCACTAGCTCACGTAATCCTTAAGACATCAGAGGAGATGTTTACAGAGGAGGCATACATGGCTCAGAGGGATGAAGGGAGTTGCCCCAAGTCACACTGACAACAAGAGGCAGACTCAAGATTTGAACCCAAGCCTATGATTCCAGGGCCCAAGATCTCAGCCATCAATTTCTACTGCCTTCCCACTGAGATACATTAAGTAGTAGAACAGAAAACACTGTTGACATGAAGTTCTTGAGAAAAGAATGGCCATTTCTATAAAATGGGACCAAGAAGCCAAACTCTACAACTCTATTATCCCCGTTTACTGAAAAGACTATATAAAAGCACTTGACACAGAATATAACAACCATCCCTTAATCACCCCTCTATACCCATGTCCTTAGGAGCTCAGGGCAGTAACACAACAATACAACAACGGCAGCAGGCCCTGTGGGCTGTGACCGGAGTGGTGCAGCAACAATGAAAGTGGGACGGCAATAATCAAAATCAGTGGAAAGATTCAGTGTTCGACTGACTCCCGTTCTACTCACCACTTTTCTCCACTTGCCTTTCTCTTCTTCATCTTTCTCATTTGGAGCAAATCAAATCATTTGCTTGGTAACAGGCATTCCTCCAATGCATTGCTCACCCCTTTTCAAAACCATCTAAAACTCGAGAAACCTTCCGTTACCCTCAAAGCACGTGAACCTCGACAACTTTGCTCTATTCTTAAAACACTGCAGTAGCCAGCAATTAACAAAGCAATCTGTATCCTGCATGTGTCGTAAATGAAAGCAGCTTTAAAGTTAGCAGAGGTTAACTTCAATCAGGGACACAGGCAAGCGCTCATAGGATGGTACAAAGCTTTGACCTCATCAATCATGTTGCTTTAAGTTCATGGTCATTGTGTTCTAACAGCCTGTCTTCTGAAGATCGGTCCTTTGGCAGGTCCTTCACTATCAATCTCAGCTATTTCCCACCAATATCAGGAACTCTGTTAGGACTCAACACAGTCGAAGACTTAGACCACTATCAAACAACCAGAGTGTTCCCTTGAAAAAAGTAATGTCTATTACCGTTCCTGAAGGTCATCATGAAAATTTAAGGCTCTGAAAATGTCTGCGCACTTGACTTAAGGAACTGACTCAGCACCCTGTGGCCTCAGAGCTTTTCAAAGGGTCACCCCCGGAGTTACCACAGCTGACCCTGCACAGGCAGAGGCTTGCTTTGAAGTTGGGTTTTACCTCCAATTTTCATACAAATACTGCATTCTAAAGCACAATACACAGGAATTTGTTCAAATATTATTAAACATTTTTAATCAGCTACCAGCGAATGTTCTCCTGAATCTTTGTGTAAAATCAATTCTTCAAGAACACACAAGCTGTTTTACTTTGTAGCTCCTGGGGCACACTATCATGTCACCGCCCTGCTCACCCAGTATACCCACTGTACTCTAGTTTGAGGAAAAGAGCACTTCACAGAGATTCTATTTGCTTCAACTAGTGCAATGCCTAGAATATAACAGGTACTTAAAACATATCTGTCGGATGAATTGGCAGAATGGTTTGAAGAACTAGTTTTCAAATGCAAGAACATTCTCGAAAAATCTTTGGAGGCATAGAATTACTCCCAAGCCCACAAAGGCAAAAGGTCAAACAGAATATATCAATTATGATTTACAAATGTTGGTAAGAAAGAACAATAAAAATTACATTTTGCTTAATTTAGTTAGAAAGGAAAGGTTGCCGGGATGTCATATAGGGATAATATTTCAGGGGGCAGAGAGTAGTTAAGGTATTAAAAACCAATTCCATACACTGAACACTAAGATGAGTTTTCAATGGTCTGTTGTGTTTTCCTTTGTACATCTTCAGTATTAATGGTTTCAAACTTACAGAGAAAAAGAAAGAATTGTAAGGCACAACTCTGTTTCCATGTAACCACGCATGGTGCGGGAACTACTAAAAGCCAAGAACCATGCCTCGTTTGTTTTGTACCTTTCTCCTGTTTTTAATACTGATTTCCATACACATGAGGAGTTCAATAAATATTTAGCAACTGCAACGTTAGGAGTGTCGAATCACGTTAAATAAGTTCTTAACTCAATCCTTCCCCCCCCACCCCCGCAAAGAGACTCACCCTAAAGAAGCATGCTTTGGTTTAAATAACAAAAGAAAAACAAAAAAATAAATACTCCTAATGGTACTAGATGAGAGAGTATCGAAAGACCCGGTTCTTGGCTCATTTCAATCACATGACCCATATCTGTTTTCCTATGATAAAATGAGGATTGTACAGCCAGCCCTCTACTCATAGCTGTTGCCTGAATAAATCAGCATGTATTTACATGCTAACCAGTATGAGAAAGGTATTGGGAAGGAGACAATTGTATATTTACCTCTCTAATCTCCACCACCAACAGCAACAACTTCTTATGTGTAACGAGCTGATTTAAGCACTTTACTCTAAGGTATACAATCCCTTATCTGAAACCCTTGGTGCCAGATGTGTTTACAAATTCAGAAATACCCAGGCTTCTGGAGCGGCAGTAACCTGCACATACCATATGATGTAATACCCCAGTAGGGTCTGAGGCACTACCCCGTAAACACACGGCTAATTCTGCAGCAAAGCCAAATAAAGATTAACGTTAAATAGAACAAACACTATAAACACCCTCGTATCAGTCCAAGTCAGACTTTGCCACCACCTGAGTGAGCGTGGCACTCACCAAACCAAACTTTTTGTCAGTTTTCAGAGTTTTTGAAATGTAACTGTTGCAAGCAACAAGTTGTAGACTTGGGTATAAGTCATTTAATCCTTGCAAGCACCCTGAGAGGTACGTTTTGTTACCCTTATCTTACAGATGAGAAATACAAGAGTAACCAACCCGGCCAGTGTCCCACAGCTAGTGAAGTCTCCCAGTCCAAACTGGAACATAAGACAGTCCTGCCCCAGGGCTTGTCCTCACAACAACTGTACTCCGGGACCTCTCAGAAACTGCTTGAGGATGCTTGACAGACGTGGGAGAAGTAAAACGGTATTAAACGATTTAAGTATCCAAAACACTAACCGGAGACACATCACCAAGCGCCATCGATTTGCTATTCCACGACTATTTCTAGAGGGCGTACCATATGCCAGGTGTTCAGGATACAATGATGAGCAAAGCAGGCCAGGTCTAGCTCACCTTCATGAAGTCGGAGACTGGTGGGGAGACAGCCAGGCATCCAATAAACACAATTATGTCACACAACGCAAGTGTGTGATTACCATTCACGTCCAGAGTTGGAGATCGGGTCAGTGGGTTTGGTGTAAAATAGGACACGGGATTTGAACTGTTTCTTGATGCGTGTGGGGATTTGCAATGACAGGGAAGAAAGGAGACGGTTTCTCCAATAGACGGTGGCATGGCATCCATCCAACAAGCGGTCACTGTGTACCTACTCTGTGCCAAGAGTAAAGCTAAGCAGAAAAGTTCCAAACTGGAGAAAAATCACTTGAAACCCACAGAGGATTTGTGTACGAGAATAATAAGGACACGTAGGGCAGCAGGCCTGGGTCAGACCGTCCAGAATCCTTGAGTACGAAGCTAAGGAATAGGAAGTAGACTCTGCAGGAGTTGTTGAAGATTATTTTGCAGGTTACTGCCCCATAGTATTAAGATCTACCCCTATGGAATGTCGATGACCATCTGAATTCTGATTTGGGGCCGACCAGACCTCAAAGCTGGGTTGCTTTTGAGCAAGAGCTCAGGGCACAAAACAAATACCAAATCTAAATTAATTTTTTTTTTTTTTTTTGAGAGAGAGAGAGAGAGAAAGGATGCGAGTGCACAGAGCAGGGGCGGAGCAGAGAGAAAAGGAGAGAATCTTAATCCATGCTCAGCGTGGAACCCGACGTGGGGGCTTGATCTCAGGACAGTGAGATCCTGACCTGAGCTGAAATGAAGAGTTGGACACCTAACCAACTGAGCCACCCAGGCACCCCATAAATCTAAATGAATTTAAGCATGAATAGAATAACCCTGATCTCTTAAAGAATGGTTATTTAAAAACTCTGGAGAGGGGCACCTGGCTGGCTCAGTCAGAAGAGTAGGCGACTCTTGATATCGGGGTTGTGAATTGGAGCCCCATGTTGGGTGTAGAGATTACTTAAATAAATAAATAAAAACTTTTTTTAAAATCTTAAAAAAAAAAAAAAAACTCTGGAGAAGGCAACAAGTAAAGGAAAATGGCAAACTCCTCTAAAAATCCCAAATGCCATTTCTAAAACCTAAGTATTCTTTCCTGTTCAAATGAAACTTCCAACCTTCCAAAGGAAACATATTTCTATGAGAAAATAAAACCTCGTTCTTTGGAAAACAAATGCTTGGGTTGAACAATGATCTGATTTTTAATAAAGCGGGTGATAGCTTACCTCCGGGCACAGGTGACAATATGACAGTGGAAAGTAAACTGCTTTTCAACACATTCACCTCCCGGTCCCCTATCCCCTTATCTAAACAGAGTGGAAGAACTGAATTTATATGTATGTTGTATTTATGCAGCATACATATCAAACAAAGCTTTTCATTCTCAGGTCTTAATGGCAACACCTGAGTAGCTAGACAGCCTCTGCAAAACACATTTTTATTTATTCCCACTGAGTAATTTTTTTCCCAGTCAATGACCTCCCACAGAAAAGTAGTTAATAAACACTCTTCAATGGCTTCCCCTTCTTCTGAGCATCAAACCCAAATTCTATCTCAGAATTTCCAGGCCTGGTATTATGACCTGACTCCCTTTAGCCTCTGGAACACCTTTAACAACTCCTCCCACCCCATCTCATGGGGTCCAGCCATCCTGGCTTGGTTTCTGCTCCTCAAACACCCTGAAGTCTATTTTCCTGCCTCAAGGCCTTGGCTTACTCTGGTCTCTGCTCTTCACAAGGTAGGTTTACTCCCTCTTCTCTGAGGTCTCTGTTCAAAGGTCACCTTTGCTGCTAAGAGACCTGTCCTGACCACGCTTGCCAAATAAGCCCTTCCCAATTCTCCATGTCACATTTTGTTACTTATTTCCTTCATTGTTCTTCCTACAATCTGTAAGGATCTTCTTCATTTGTTTACTCGTTTATTGTCTATATCCTTGGGTGGACTATAGCTTCTGGGAGACTGCACAAGGGCAAGGATCATGCCTTGTAATAATACAGACCCTCGGGGCACCTCGGTGGCTCAGTCGGTTAAGTATCTGACTTCATTCAGCTCAGGTCATGATCTCACGGTCCATGGGTTCGAGCCCGACGTCGGGCTCTGTGCTGACAGCTCAGAGCCTTGAGCTTGCTTCGGATTCTGTGTCTCCCTGTCTCTCTGCCCCTCTCCCTGCTTGTGCTCTATCTCTGTCTCTGTCTCTCTCTCAAAAATAAATAAATACACATTTAAAAAATAATAGTAACACAGGGCCTCATGCCCAGTAGAGGGTCTCGGCATATGGAAGGTGTTCAACAAATACTGTAAAATAAATTACTAAATGAATGAACAATATATTTAAAATCTGATTGATATGAATGCCAGTAACTTGGAAAAAAAGCCTCCCCCCCCCCATTTTGAGATGTTTTCTTTAGGGCTGTTCATTTTTCCATAATCTTTCTACATTTTCTGAAATCTGATGATGCCTGGCAAATTGTTGAGTTATCTCACAGCAGCAAAAATAGATCCATTTCAAGCAACGGATTTAAGAAAAAATACTTTGACGAGGTTACAGTAGTTTATTAAACATCAAAATCAAACAATTTGAAAACTGGTTAGTCTCATTTCACTACTGCAAGTCAAATTACATGAGGAGAATGTAAAATGTAAAGAAAATGAAAAAGGCGGCAATTCCACAGCAAACTACAGTTATGTTTAGTAACATCAGGAACATCCAGTCTGAGAACCTCTGCGTATACCAGGTGGGTTTATCAAATACATAGTGAAACGATTCACAGCAAAATGTTTAAGACGAACTCATATCCAACTTTCTTTTTTTTCTGGCAAACATAAGTAGTTCATGTGGGTGGCAATCTTAGCTTAGATTTAGTATTAATAATCACAAAAGGAAAAAAATAACATAATGATACAAACTATTTTCCTTGAAACAGTTTGCAAGTTAGTATGTCTTTCCAGAATGGGTTGCCAAGAAAATTACAGATTTAGGCGATTGGCCCAATTAATATAAATCCTCTTTCCCTACCACATCCCATTTTCTTAAATAAAAGTCAGGAACTTACCAAATGAGAGAAACTACAAATCATCTGCAATCCATCTAGCTAAACTGATAATCAATGGCCTTTACTATTCTTCTAGAAACTGCTTTTGTCAGAACATCAAGTTCAAACTCTGTATAGTCACACCACGCTTTTCAAAGTGTGCCTCTAAATGTGCAGATTTTAAAAGTGGGGGGAAACTGAGGCTCTTATTTATCTATTTTCTAAATACATCATTTGATGTTGCAGCAGAAACTACATTCATGGTGTCACTGGCAAAACGAGTGCTCCCAGGGCAGTGAAATGTAGCCCTTACCTTCTTTAGCAACTCTGTTTCTTCTGAGATCCTCGCCCGTTAATGCAGGTTATGTTATGTCGAGGGCCATACCTGATCACACATCCAGCAAACAATTCTAGATTCTAAGTATAAGCGCATTTATAACAACTTGCAATCGAAGGAGGTAACCTTTGTAAATGTAAAATGATGTCATAACTGCTAGGCTGATTATTTCACTTTTCTGTTCTCAAATGTGAGCACTAGATATAGCCCATTTCCAAAACACAGCCGCAAACGTCAGCATGTGCTAATTCACTGTATCTGCCTCCACTCTCAGCTTCTCCATTCAATTTTCTTCGCACACTAATTCCAGCCTGCAAGTGAGTAAACGAGCCTCAGTATGGGAGCTGCTGGGGCAACTGCATGGGGGGAAGGCGACATCGCTGAGAAAATACGTGGTACTGTGTGAAACCAACTTAAGTGAACTAATCTCCAGCCCACAGAAAAGGAGTCTCTTTTTTAACCACCTGGTTTGTAAACGCTGCTTCTTGATGGCTTATACAAATAGGAGATGTGCAGTAAGAAACTCTGACTTCTTTAAAAAAAAAAAAAAAATTAAAAGCAGGTGCCCCTCCCAACAGAGGCCGTTTTAAACCCCAGATTCCCTCAGTTCCCATCCAATGTGCTTAGTAAACAGCCTACACTAACTTGAGGGACTACCCCAAACCACCAGAATCCTCCCTGAGTACAATAAAAGATGAACATCCCAGTTTGCAGATGGAGAAATGGAAGCAGGCATCAAACGTCCCACCCACTCTCTCTCTCCTCTTTCTCAGGCCTGCTCAGCAGTGGAGGAAGAATCAGATTTAGGGCCATGTGCTAGGATCGCACACAAACATACACACGGACATACATAACATACATTTCAAGTGGCTGTGGTTCTTGGAGTAAGTTATTGAAACCTAGAAAGAAACTTTTGAGTTCCTTAGCTAATATACTAGAGGATCATTCCCATCAATTTCGGTTAGCCGTAGGCTAGACCGTAAGCTTCCAAGAAAACCATTAGTCAACTGTGATTAAACCAAAGAAGCCAAGACATCCAGAGATGAAGACGTTCGGAGCGGAGTTAAAAGCTTCGAGGAAGCCGAGTGTGCTCCTGACTCGGGAGCCAGCAGCGAAGCCTCCCAAGTTAGAAGATTCTGAGGGAGGGATGGGTTGCGAGGCAGAAACCAGAAACTGTTAGAGGGCAAGAGACAGTGGGGCCGAGGCGAGCAGAGGGACCCCAGACCGTCAGAGCAGCGACAGGGAAGCCCGAACGAGAAGATCTTGGAGGGATAACAAAGAAGCAAAGGAAAACTGGGTTCGGGGGTGGGGGGGAGTCCTGAAAGAAGCCAGGCGTCTGGCGGAGCCAGCGAGTCCGGGAGGTAGGGATGAGAAGGTGCAGGGATGAGCGCGCACCCGCACGCGAGAGAAAAAGAAGGGGGGTGGGGGGCGTGCAAAGAGCCCAGCTGGTCCCCTGTCCCTGCGCCCCTGGTGCAGATCGCAACTCCTTACCCCGCACCGCCTCGCCGCGCCGGGTCCCGGAGGCGAGGAGGTGGCTGATGGAGCCCCTGCGACTTCAGGACCCTGCCTCACCTTGTTTGCCGCGTCCCCGCGTCCCGCCGCCCGTCAGCCCGCTGCTGCGCTCGGAGGGCCAGAGAGCGAGTCGCGCGGCGCAGCCGGGGCTCCGTCCGGCTGCGAGACACCAGCCCCCGCACCTCCGCACCCCCTGCTCGCCCCGGTCACTTCGCCGTCGCGCAGGCGGAGAGCGCGGACCCTAACCCGAACGCCGCTCCACTTATTTTCGAAAGTCCCCGTTCCAGGCTTCCCCGGAATGGGAGCTGAGCTGCTGCGGCCGCAGCGGCAGAGCCTCCGCCTGACCTCACCGGGGGGGTCGGGGGGGGGAGAGAGAGGGGGCGGGAGCCCGGTTAAGGAGGGGAGGGGGGCGGGGGGAGGGAGCGCGCGGGCGGGGGAAACATGGCGGCGGGGGTGGCCCCGGCGGCGCCTGCGCGGGAGGCGGGGGGGGAGCTGGGGCTAGGACCGTGTGTAGGGTCCGAGCAGAACTCCTCCCCCACCGCCAGCGCGCGGCGAGGGTGGGCCCGGGCCGGGGCGGGGACCGCCAAGTGGCCCTCGCGCTTCCGAAACCGGGACGCCCGAGTTTGAGCACACATGGCCTCTAGTGCCCGGGAGGCAGGAGAGGTGAAAACTGTCAAGTACCCGGGGCCGGCAGCGCGCGCGCCCCGGGTTGGCCACTCGAGCAGGAGGCCAGCCGTAGTCTCGGCCCGTCACAGTCACCGAGGGCCCGGGAGCCGGGGTGTGCCCTGGCAGCGGTGCCTCCTGCACCTCGGCGGGGCGCGCACCTCCAAACAAGCCTTCTGGTGCGATGAGCGCTCCCTCGCTTCCCCACCCCCCCACCCCTCGCACGGGAGTACAGACTATGAAGAAACAGGAAGAATAACAACAAATACGGCAGTTTAACATTTTGCTGAGCGTTTACTACGAACCACGCGCTGAACTATTACCAATTCGCTTAACTCTCACTGCTGCTCCGCGAGGTGCACATGATCGTTATCTCCATTTTGCAAGTGAGAAAACTGAGGCGTAAAGGTCAAACGAGTTGCGAAGGTTACGCAATGAGCAAGGGACAGAGCAGGACCCGGGATCCCGAGCAGTGTGATGCCAGCGCCCAAGCCCTCCGCCACCAGGCTCCCAACAAAAACCCCAGTCAAGCCTGTTTTTCCCCTTGCAGGTCTATTCATTGCTTGCCTTCCAGAAGGTTACAGCCTGAGGCCACCTTCTTACGCCTCTCCCTTTGCCTTGCCTCCTTGTAATTCCAGGCTCCTCCTCCGAAAAATAATGGGAGCTTGCTGTTAACAGCCAGTTTACTCACTGTTTTGTTTTGTTTTGTTTTCTTAAGGAAGTGACGGGGGCATTGTGGGGACTAGCTCTTTATATTTCCTAATATTCCTCACTTTGCCTACCGGTAAACGGAGCAGGTATCTGAGATCTCAACATTGCTGACTTGGTGTTTCAAATTCCATACACTGAAATTCTAGCAGCGGATTGTAGGTAACTTCGAAAATAATCAGCTGCTGGAAAACTTTCTAGAACTAAAGATATGACCACATCGTAAGGCTTTATCAAACTGGTGAAGAGACTCCAAATGCACATGGAATTTGCACTGCTATCTTTTATCCGTCAGTATTTTCCACGCAATTCATATTTGTTAACCGGAATGCATTCATCGGCTTCTCCATCATGCTTATTCATTAATTATCGTATATGTATATTACACACAAAACGCCTATTATGTGGAAAGCACCTGTTAGAGAAGGTTACAATCTCACTGAGGAGATATGTTTAAAGCAATCCATTTTGGCATATATTAAAAACCTGGCACGTAGGTTAAAAATAGCTAAAAACTACACATCCAAGTCATTGCGTCATCCCTGCCATAAAAAAAGGTCCAAGTGGGGTTGTTTAACAGTAAGTTCTCAAACAGAAAAGACAGGAAAATGGATCATCAGGTGTGGCCTCCACGGCCCTTATTCACCGGATGAGAAAACCCTTCGTGATGCATACCAAGGATAGAATTAATTATAGAATCTGAATTTGAACGATCGGATAGGAATAAGATATCATAATTACACTTACTCTGTAGGATTTATTTGCTGTTTGGGTTAGGATATTTTGAGTAGCTAATCCACTGGACAGAGCACTGTAACTTGTGGTTATAAGACACTAATGTGCTATGTGGCATTGTTAGCCCCATCAACTCTCTGAGTCTGTTTTCCTGAATTTACAAAAAAAAAAAAAATTTAATGCTTATTGATTTTTGAGACAGAAAGAGACAGAGCACAATGGGGTGAGGGGCAGAGAGAGAAGGAGACACAGAATCTGAAGCAGGCTCCAGGCTCTGAGCTGTCAGCACAGAGCCTGACACGGGGCTCAAATCCATGAACCAGTGAATCACGAGATCATGACCTGAACCGAAGTTGGACGCTTAACCAACTGAGCCACCCAGGTGCCCTGTGTTTTCCTGAATTTAGGGTGGGGATAATAAAGATATTGACCAGACTTGCTGACTGCATTTTTCTGGATTTCAGATAAAATAAGGCATGTGAAAGTACCTTGTAAACATGTAAAAAAAATATATGTGTGTGTGTGTATGTGTGTGTGTGTGTGTGTCGAATGTCAATGTAAAATATCAGACTAGTCACTACAAGCTAGAGATGTAATTATGAAGGATTTAACATGTTAACCTGTACCCAAAAATGTCAAGAACTAAGAAAAGCATTTGAAATGCAACTGTATGGTAAAAAATCTGAAGAATGGGGAGATACGACAGGGATTCGGGAAATAAGAAAACAATCAAAAGAAAATACTGGTGAAAAGAATACAGAAAAGGCTAATGGCTGTTATGGGCTGAATTGTGTCTCCCTCTTCAAATTCATATGTTTGATCATAACCCCCAATACTTCAGAATGCAGTTTTATTTGGAGATGAATTCTTTAAAGAGGTAATTAAATGGAAATGGAGTGTTCAGGGTGGGCCTTAATCCAACGCGACTGTTGTCCTCATGAAGAGGAGATCAGGACACATACACACGCGCACACAGAGGAAGGACCATGTGAGGATACAGTGAGACGTTAACAAGCCAAGGAAAGAGGCCACCGAAGAGACCAAACTTTGATCTTCAACATGTAGCCTCTATGAGAACTGTGAGAAGAGAAATTTCTCTTGCTTATTGTTGTTTAAGCCATGCAGTCTGTGGTGCAGCTCTACCCAACTAATATCAGGGCAAACATTTTAAATGCTGGCTGGAGTATCCCGTGTACGAGTCGTTGTTAACTGCCACAAACCTGGTGGCCAGCCTAAAAGCACACACAGTTGTTGCCACTTCCATGGGTCAGGGGTCCAGGCAGGGCCGAGCTGGGTGCACTGCTCAGGGTCTCACAAGGCTTTACAAGCAAGGTGTCAGCCTGCCTGCATTCACACATGGAGTTCAGAGTCCTACTTCCAAGCTCACTCACGCTGTTGTCTGAATTCAGTTCCTCGTGGTTGTAGGATTGAGACTCTCAGCACTTACAGGCTCCGGAGACTGCCCCTCTCCATAGGCAGTTTCTAACATAGGCAGTTGCTTTGTCAGGGTCCGCAGGAGAGCTCTCACGTCCAGAAGGGACGTTAATTCCATCTTCAAAATCTCTTCACCTCTGTCATACAATGTAACCTAATCGTCAGAGTGATCTCACAGCATACTACCCTGAAGGGGAGGGGAATATATGGGGCATCTACACCACACACCTAGAATCTTGGAGGTCATCTTAGAATTCTGCCTACCACACCCTCCAAAGTTTTGATGGCACCAGTTTAATTATATACTTGCAAAAATTCACCAAGACAGAGGCCACACAGGCAGATGTGGACACACACGTACACACACACACACACACACACCCCAAAGAGCACAAAGCCATGGCTGATGCCTAGTCCCTCAAGACACATTTGTGAACCTGCTGTGTGCCTAACAGAGGTTAAACCCAAGAATTACAATTATGTTAACTTTGATTAAAGGACAGACGGAGGGGCGCCTGGGTGGCTCAGTCAGTTAAACGTGTGTGTGTGTGTGTGTGTGTATACACGTATGTATATTATATATACACATATATAATATTTATATATTATATTTATATATTAATATATTATATAAATATATATTTATATATTTATATTTCTATATATAAATATATATTTATATGATATATAATATTATTATATAAATATATACATAAATACATTTGTAAATATTCATATAATATATATAATTATATAATATAATAACATATAATATATATGTTTCATCGTAATATACATATATGTATATATATAATATATCCCAATATATTATATATATTATATAGTGTGATGGAGGTAGGGTTATGTGTTTGAACACACAAAGAAAGAAATACACACTTGGTGAGTGAAGAGAAACCAACATGCTCCCACCCCCTTAGTCAGATAATGGACTCTAGAATAAGTGAGCTCTTAACTGGGCTTCAAGGAGAGGCCAAGCTCGAGCTGGAAGAGTCAGAGGGAGGAAAGGATCTAAAGTATCTGTACAGGTTTTCTAACATCAAAGGTGACCCTAGCCATAAGCTACTCTAACTCTGTGTGGGGGCCTTTGAGAAGATTCTAAGCCTGCCCTCTTCTGTCAAAACTTTGCAGAGCTGACTTCTCAGCACAGGTCCTATGCATTTAATACTTACAGGAGCTCGAATTTGGAGGGTTAGGAATCAAAACTTTACTGGGGACTCTGTAAGCATAGGATTCTACAAATAAAGCTATCAGATGAGTTCCTCTCTTAACCTAGATGCTCCAGCCAACTCTACAGAGAACTGCACCTACGGAGACCCCCACATGCACAAAGGGTCCTCAGTTTCTATGTCTCAACTGACTTCTTACTCTGTCTTCAAACAATACACGAGTCTCCCTTTTAACTTGCCCATTCGTCACCCTCTGGCTGCAATCCCCCTCTCCTTCCTCCTTCCATTCATACCAAAAGACAATCATGGGGTACATGCCTGCAGTGGGAAAGAGCTTGGTGCATTTGCCGAATGAAAGAAGGCCAGTGAGTACCGAGGGAGCGGAGGAGAACGTGGTGAAGTCGGAGATGCTGGCAAAGGCTAGATCCTGTAGGGCCTTGCAGGCCACAGTGAAGAGTTTGGAATTGACTTCAAGTGCAACTAATACCATTGACGGGCTTTAAGCATGAGAGCGATAAGAGGCAATGTATGTTTTAGAATCACCATGGCTTCTCTGAGTTGGCCGTGGGCAAAAGCCAAGC